>NC_073710.1:18184496-18801597 GCF_023634085.1 Falco cherrug | reverse complement strand
CTTGTGTATTTCACATCATATTGACAGATATAATGAATGCTACTACCTTATCTTGCCTTTTCTGAGTAAACAAATATTAAAACTAGTGAGTTCAGGTTTAATTAGGAATATGCTTTTTCCTATGCTAGTTTTTGAAGGCTAGCTTCTCTCTCTCAATATAAGCATGCTTTTGATTCTCCTTGTTGCCCCATCTGCCTCTTCAAGCACTACCCCATTCCTTCTCCCTTTCATCTAAAAGCTCTATAGTCCCTCTCTGCTTTCTTTCTACTGAAATTGCTTATCAACTGGATCTTTTCTGACCTATCAGCTGCCTTCTAGCCATTTAATCACATGCCTGGAAATCTGATGTTTGCTTGGCTCCTGTGACTATCCCCTCCTGCCATTTTACTATGATTTCTCTAATCGCTTTTCCAGCATGTCCTTCTGTACCATTCCCTCCATCCCAGGTTTCTGGGGAAACCTTTTTCACCCCCGCTTTAATTTCTTCCCCTTCTCTGTGACACCATTCATACACATCCAACAATCTCTTCAGTGCTGACAGACCAGAGATCTTACTCTCTTTACCTGCTTTCCCATTTAGACTAAAATGTCGACCTCTAGCTCTGATACCTTTTCAATGTTTAGCTGGCAGCTCTGCACAGGTAAACTGAGCTCTTAAACCTTTCCCCTAAAGCACTCCTTTCTAGTTCTTCCTTTTATTGCTCAGGACAACACTATCATCCTGCCTCTCACTCAAATCTAAAACCAGACCCAAACTGGAGAAGGTTTTTGTCACGGAATCTCCTTTCTAGGTCTGTATATTTAGGTTATGTCTTAATCTAGAGGATTCTTTTTCACATATTGTCCAAAAGTGCTTTTTCTAGCCATTCAAACAGCTAAATCTCCTACCCAGGCTCTCCTCAGTTAGCAGTTTTACAACACCTTTTCAAGCTCTTGACAAATTCAAGGTACCGTGTGTTCCTACCCTGTCAATCTTTTGCTGTACGGAGCATTTTCCTAGTCCATAACTTTGACAAAACCTCTGTTACTGTGACTCCTTCAAGGCCTCTTCCCTCTCAAGTTATCCCTACACGACCTGTTTTTCCTCTCATTCATAGCCCGTGATATCAGCTTTCATTGACACGTTTTCAATGAAACCTGTTTGGGCTTTTCCACAGGCTTTCTCATGTAATAGGAGGAGCTCCCTGCAAGCAGCTATAAAATGCTGTCTCCTTAACATCTGCTTTTGCTGACACCTCTACAAAAATCTTAGCATTGGCAAAGGGTGCCAAGACTGCTATGAATTCAGCTCAGCCCTTTTGCCAGCCTTAACTGGTTGTGTTAAAAGAATTACCTTTGGATAGCATTATATCCCTCTGCTCATTAATGCTGACTTGACCCTTTTATAAAGGTGGATGACTAAAGGAGTAGGTTTTGGCTTTTAAAATCAGATTCAACATTCAGAATTTTGGGCTGTAACATTTCAGTAGATAATAATCTTTGGTACTTCCAGTAAGAGCACTTGATTTCAAATCTGTCTTTGTTCTTTCTATTGCACACAAGGTTGATACAAAATTGTTCATGTCTAACAGAGAAGTTAAGTTAATCTAACTTCTGTGGTTAATAACAAAGTTTATCAGTTACACATTTACTTTCAAAAATATTCAAATATAGTCATATAAAGCGTTATTTGACAAACATTCTGGCCAGTAACTAACTCCCTTAATACAAAATCTACAGAAGTCAAGAACAAGTAAAGTATTGTGCAGAAAACTCCACGATGAATGTTAGCAGATCTGCTGAAATCAACAGAACTGCGCTATTAGAATTTTTTTTGGGATCTGATAAGCATCTGGTCCATATTGAAAATCTCTCTTTTTCCAGCTGGATTTCCAATGTTCATTATTGTTTTCTGTATAGGAATTGTAGTATTCTTGTTAGCTTTTTTTCTTGTTTATTTTCCCCATAATGAAGGACCAAATGAAAGTTCCAGAAATACATACTGCCAGATTATTAGGGTCTACTTCTTGAGTCCCACCTCTAAATAGCTCAGCTACGGACTACTGACTTCTGGTATTATCTACTGACTACAAGGGGTCTGTGTTGATTTTTTTGGGGTTTTTTTTGGACACATTTTTATGTATTTTATATCACACATGTTTTAAAGTTTGCAGCTGGTAACAGCACATAAAAGATATTAGTATTTAAGGAATACTGTGAGCATAAAATGTGCAAATAATGTGTGCAGGGAGCACATCTGCTGATCCACACTCTCTTTTAGGCACTTAATGCCCTGGTAAGCCTGTGCCTGGCAGGTTTAGAGCCGAACACTAATGATCATTATGCCTAGTAATTATTTTATTTTCTTTGTATTGGCTGTTAAGAACAACACTGTCTCCATAGCTGGTCTCGGCACTCAAGAACTATTACACACCATGTGTTGTTTTAAACGTGACTTCTGTCTACCTACAACAAGTAATTTTCTGCATACGGCTGCAGGCGTGAAAGCCACAGAGGCGGTGTGTGCATCCTTGTTCTGACATGGTCACCCCAAACCTTTCCCTCAAGGTATCTGGGGAATGCACGAGCAGCATAAAGCTAGCGTAGCTATATATAACTTCTTTCTGCAGAAATCGCTCTCACTGAAGCCTCTAATGTGATCCTCACCAATTTTAGAGGGTTTCTGACTATCCTGGTATTGTCTTCTCAGAAAAAGAAGGGAATCTTTTTCACCCCAAATCTCGATGAATTTGAGGTTGAAACAGCTACCCCATACAGATACCATGTGCCCTTATTCCTGCAATTAAGATATTTAGTTTTAGTGTCAGGAAGAGCAGTAGGTATGCTTGTGACTGCAGCAAATTAGCCATTTCACTGAACAGTAATGCCTTGTGGAAAAGTTTATAAGGAAGAGAGAAGTAAAAGAGTTTATCCTGAAAATTTTCAGCTTAAAGCATTGTATATAATTTGTTTCTCATTAATGTGAGTAAATTATTTCAAAGTTCTTAATGATAGGAAAAACACAGTATGCACTAGTACTGTGTTTGTGAAATGAGTGTCTCATAATTCTGCTCAAAGCTTCAGTAGGCTCTCATGTATCAATGTCAATATTTAACTTCAGGAGCTGAAATGATGGTGCGTGCTATGCAGTCGGCCAAAACTGGCAAGACAGTAGAGAAACATGCCAATCCAAAGCAATCAGCTTGCACATGGGACTAAGTTGCTCAGGCTGAAGTAATTTTCAAAAGGTATCTGTGTGTGTGTCTCAATGCAAATTTATTTATTGTAAGACTTTACTGGCAGATCTTAAACAGTGCTGATTTATGCCAAAGCACTCTTACCCTTCTGGCAAGGGCCCTGCTCCCTGTTGAATCCTTGTTTCTGCTTCACCTCTTCCTTGTCATATATACTCACTATGTCACGGGCTGTTCTTATGAAGTGCGAAATGTATGTGCATACAAGAAACACCAGCTGAAAGGAAAGTTCCTCAGATCAACTAAAGGATTAGCTATGTTTGCTTAAAAGTTTAGAAACATGTACAACTCAATCCAGGGCACTGCTACATTTATCACATAAAGCATCTTGTAATAAAATTCCTGTCCACTAGGAATATGAAGCACCGTACTGGTAGTGATGGTAATTTCTAGTGAAAAGCAACTAAAATGTCCTAGATTACTATTTTTTTAATTGATATGTATTTTATCTAGATACTTTGCTAAAGCAATGTTGCCTTCATTTGACCAACAGGAAATAAATGCTTCCTTTCTTTTCCAGTTCTTTCAAAACATAACAATTGCAGAACTGACTGCCAGCAGTCTGGAAGTATATTTCCTCTTGCTTTAATCTGATAAATTTCAGCAAGTGAAATGAATAAGTACAGTTTTGAAATAATAGCATTGAACAAGTCTCCTAATTTTTCATCTTTATGCTGAAAATGAAATGCATCAAATGTAATGGCTAGCCAGCCTTCTACAGCAATGTGTAACTGCTTAAGCAGTCAGTTCTCATCTTCCACAGCAGTACAGCTTAGTTTACTATCAGGTTTTAATAAGTAGAATGTGAACATAAGTAGTCCAGACGCATTCAGATCTGTAGGTATACATTAACCCCAGCCTGAAATACTAAAAGAATCATCTGAAAAAAAAAAAACCCTTAGTAAATAATACTTTTCTCTCATTTATATTCTTATGCTTAGAAGCTATGGAAAAGGAAAAATCAAATTAGAAAATTTCCAGGTTTGGCTGTCTTGATTTCAACCTATTTCAGAATATTTCAAGAAGAACTCATAAGCATGACAGTTTACATAAGTGCTAAGAATGACATGTAAATTAAGTGTATGGCTAAAGTAAGGCTTTAGGATGTAGCCTGAAATACTCCAAACATCAATGGCCTTCCAAAGGACTTAGTAAGTATCAGCTGTCCAGTGGAGAAACAAAAGCAACATCATCTAACCTTTGCACACATTTTAGTCTATGCCTATTAGTTTTTAATATCACATATCACATTTAAAGCTGAATAACAAGCTGTCCACATTTTGAGGCATTTGGATGTTGTTGGATGTTTTCCCACTCTATAACAGAGACAGCTAAAAGAAACAAAAATCCCATGGTGTATAGTAGCCATTAATGACAGAAAACATATTTGAACTGGTCATTTATTCAGTTCTCGTTTTCAGCCATAGTCCACTACAGAACAAATTCAGATGATAACTATCTGAAGTTATATATTTATGTGACTTTAAGAGGTTGTTCAGAAAAGAAATACAATATATTATATATCAACAGTTACTGTTGAGAACTGTTGAGAAAATGAAAACATAAAATGTTCATTTGAATTCACAACACTGAATGGTCTATCAAGCCAATCTCTTTAAATGTTCATTTCATGTCTACAGAATGACCATCAGGAACAATATTACAGCTCTTAGGGAAGGAGCTGTATTTGCTAGTAATGCTTTTCTCTTTTGCATTCCAAACACGCATCTTCTAAACTGTCGTATTTTTTCATGTCTATACTTCTGGAACATGTTTGGATGGTTTAAAATGGGCATAAAATGCCATTTCCCAGCTAATTGACTCAATAAAATGTAATGTCATTAAGTACATTTTAAATATGCTGATGTACAATTTGAGAGTATTTCTATTTGTCATGTCTATATGACTAGGTATATAAACATCGTGTCTCCAATTATGTACATACATATGGACTTCTGTGCCATTTCAAGCCCCATTAACTTTAGGTGGGCTCCCAAAGCCAACTGCACAACAAATTGCAGGACTGAGTAGACCCGTAGAGAAATTAGAAGACTGGGCATAGAGGTCTGTTTAAAAGAGAGATTCAAATTGGAACCATCTTAATTTGAATGCAGTCCTTTAACCCCCCAAACCATCCTTTCCTTACTAAAGTCTAATGGACCAAAATCTTTAAGACGACATGTAACAATGGTATTGTTCTCATACATACGTTTGAGAAAGCATCTATATTCACTGATAATTTAGCGGTAACATGAATAATGTTTATATGGAGAAAAGCATCTGTAACAAATATAATAAGTATTAGAGTAATAGTGGATGTTGCTGCTGATATTATTTGTTTTAGGAAGTGAGATTTACATCACTGGAACTCACTAAACATCAGTAATTTCAAATTACTTGCTTAGCATCACTTAGCTGCTACTTTAGGTACCCACATGATATGCACTTTAATGCAAGAATATAAATTAGAATAGTGCAACACCCGCCCCACCCCCAACCTACCCCCTACCTCCTTTCCACAGCAAAACACTCCCTATCTTGGTAGTTTTTGAAATTCTAGCCAATATAGGGATGTTTTACTTCTCAGATATGGGAAAATTTATCTTGCAAACTGTCCTAGTCTTTCTAATTAAACTGATATTTTTTTTAATTAAATGCCATGCTCTGAAAGGAAGAAAATTTCTATAGAAGATTAAAATATGATCAGATAACCTAAAAGGTAAAAAAAAAAAGTATTTTTTTTAGCAATTTCACCTGTTGGGAATGGTCCTTTTTGGAATATATGGAATAGGGATGAACTCTTTCTTTTTTTCTTGGGAAAAACAAAAATCCTACTAGCTGCGCCATGAAAAAAATACGCTACCTGATTTTCTAAAACTAAGCCAAGTAACTCACAATAAAGGCTGAAAACTGTGAATCTGCAGGTAACAAATCTGCACTTGTAATGGAAAGAGCAATGACCTTAAAGGTCTTTTCCATGTGAAACCTGCTATGATTTGTCTTAGTCTTATGCCATTCAAGAATGTGTTGCTTCAGTCTTCAGACGTTTGATATTCCTGCACAAATAACATAGGATGTACAAGAGATACAGATGCTTCTCCTGCTTTGAAAAATGAACTGGGTGAAAGATAACACTGCAGTTTTAACTCCAGCTGTCTATGTTCAGGTAAATTCAAATCCACCAGTTTACTATAATTTGAATTTTTGTGATAGTTTAATACCAAATACGTAATTTTCAAGGGACAAAAAAGAAAAAAGAAAAAAAAAAAAAAGACATTATTTCTATTTACCCTGTAGCTGCATTCCTCAAATCAGAAAAAAATTATGGTGTGGGATAGCAGGCATTAAACCAGGAAAAGTTGGTGGAAATTAATAAGTTAAATTCAAGGGTGTCACTAAGGCTTCTTTGCAATCACAGTACAGACATCTGTGCAAGCCTCTGTTTTTCAACACACCTGAGGCCTTTCACCCTCAGTTTAACAAATTAATTTCAATGTAGAGACCTCGAGCTTATTTAATTTCTTCATAGCAGTATTTCCCCCCCAGTCTCTCACCTTACATGCTGTTCATAATAATGGAATACTTTAAGCGCAAATCAACTTAGAACTTTGTAGTCTGCTGGCCATGTTAACAAAAAGAAGTTTCTTATCAATGGATGACAGTCAACTAAGATATCAAAAATATTTTATTTTCAACATGAAGTGTTTGAAGTCTAGTCTTCCTAACAAGAAAATTTAAGGAAAATATTATTGCTAGTGTGACTGAGTTACTAATAGAATTGCTCTGAATTCTGCTTCTTCAGGACATGGCTGTTGTGCTTTTAGTTCTTCTTTTTCCCTTGATTCAACACATTTGAATCTAACTTGATCTTTTATGCTGGTAGAATATAAAAGGAAACATTAAATGCAATTATCACTCTATGAATATGCCATTAAGTGAAATAATTATTGTCAAATCAAAAGTCCTGAAAATGCAAATATTCTTTTAAATAATGTTATAAACAATTTGTAATTGCTATAAAGTATAGTTCTGCCAGCTAGAGAAGTTATTTCGCAGTCTCCCATAGGGCCTGGGGCAGTTTTCATTGCCAACTTCATTACAACAATATACACAAAACTGGTTTTCTCTTAGTCTTTCACTTTCTTTTTTTTTTTTTTTTTTTTCTCAGTCACCTGTATGTAACTTAAGGCCTAACAGTTCTTTGATGCATGCCTTTGCTTTGGCTTGTTCTGACCAAGTTCCATATGGAAAATTACTCTGCCATGTCATTGCCAGTGGGCAAAAAGAACAGCTTTACCAACCCCTATATATCTTGAGAAGAGATTGCTGTTAAAGGTTTTCTAAACATATTAATGACAACTTGTTGTGAAATTGATGATAAATAAAAACTTTCAAGGTCCGCTGTTCTCCTTTTTAGGTCTGGTTCAACCAATACCCAAATGAAATACCAGTGACCAATTTGCAATAAGGGGCACATTTCCCCCTATCTCTCTCTTCCCACATCCTTATGGAATGTTGTAGATACTCTCTTACTAAAAATGATCAGGAGCCTTCCAGAGGGAACTTGTTTATAAATCTAGTCTTATTGAGCACATCACTTTGGTTACATTCATTCTGAAAAGGAGCTATTTTACCTGCGTCAGTTGAAAACATGAGATGACTGAGATGACAGAGCAGTAAAGGACAACACGGACAACCTCAGACCCAGCACCAGACAGCTGCATAACACAATTTCTCCCACTTTTTGTCTTCCTCAAGTAACTAATTTCTGCAGTCTTTCTTCCTGACTAGGAAGCCAGATCTATTTTTTTTTGATCCGTTCTTTTAGAATTTAGTAATTCAGGTTGAGCAAAATTTAGTACATTTTGGTTCTATCTTTCCTCCAGTAGTGGCTGGGAAAAGCTAACAGAGGACAAGATCCCACTACACTAGGTCTCGTCTTAAACATCATGTCTGCAATAATGACAGCCTTAATATTCTCTCCAATATTTATTAGCATGAACTATTAGAACTTCAGAAAGTCCTCTACTTGTTCACTATACATCTTCCCAGCCTTGACTTCAGTGATTCCCAGTGGTAACAAGTTAGGTTAAATACAAAAGATGCACCTTTTTTTCAATCAACTCTGTATTCACCATCTTTTAATCCCATGAAAGACCTTACTCTCTTGTTGTGGAAAACCAGCAATCTGTCCACATACTTTGGCATCCTGTATTTTCTATTTCTGACTAACAAGAACTCCTAAATATTTCTTCTTCCAAGTATATCTACCTTTCCAAGGGCTTCTGGGCAACTGCAGTCTGTATCCCATTATCCCTCAATATACTGAACACAGTAGGGCTGCTACAGAGTAAGCAAAACTGCTCCTTTTTGCATGCATTACAGTTTTAATCAGGCTCTTCAGTTCTATGCTCAGATACTTCAGAAATCTACCACATATGACTTCCTTCATGATTTATGAAAGAGGCACATATTCTAAGTATAGATAATAATTGCATCATTTAAATGATAATACCAAGATGTTTTGTATGGGGAGGAGATTCATGCAGGGCATTTTTACCATGAACAGCTCTTTCATAACGCTATCTATCCTCACAGCAGATGTCAAATACAAAAAGAAATACTTTGGCATGAATAACAAAGTTCATTTGACTGAAGGATTTACCTCCTAGGAACAAGAGCCTCATAAAAAAACATTGGGAGCAAAGTGAGCCACGTAAGGGCTTTTGCAAAAATTAAACCCATAACTTGCCACTAGAAATGGGATGTTTCATCTGTTCAATAAGCACTAAAGTTCTCTTTGTTTTTATGGCATCGTAATCTTTGATTACTCTGATAAATATTTGGACTATAGAAAACATTGCAATGGAACTAATCGCAGTTATAAAAAAACCCTATGTGTGAAAATGAATTGGGAATGCAATGATACCAGCACATTCTAGAGAAGTTCAAATACAGAACGACATTATTTTAACTGGCTCCTGGCCTCATTCTTTTACGTCTCCATGTAGCCATTTACACCTGAGGAAAATGGTTATGAAAATTGTTATGTGTGCTGGCTTTGCATAAGCATGATAAGGTGACTGTACCAGACATGGAATAACCAGCCTCACTTTGTGTCACTGGCTGAACCCAAACCCCACAACTGAATAAGCAGAAAATTTTAACAAAAACCGTGGTCCTGTGTTGAGGATTAGGTCTCCCCATGCTGAAGTCTATTGTGGAATTCACACTGTCACTCACAACAACCATGTATAAAACAGCCTCTGTCCCAAGAGGGAGATCTTTCCTTCCCCTTCCTTTCAACACACCTACTATTTCTCTTTGTTTTGGTTTTATTACTCAGATAACAGAAACGAACATCATCCTGCTGGCAGAGTATGTGCGTAATCTTACTCCACTCTTTGTTTAAAATTACAGCTCCCTCTATACTTATTACAGTACTCTGAATGAATGTAAGGTATCAGAAAGGCTCCAGGCATGTCTGTATTGTTCACAGTGTAAAGACTCTTCAGTGCTATTTATTCTTTTACAGTAAGAGAGGGAATCCCTGTCATTCAGAGCACCATTCAGGTGCCAGAGGCCTATATGCTGCCCACAGTCCAGCTGGACAAGATCTGTTAATCAAGAGGAGCAATGCAAGAAGAGCTTTCCAGTCCCTAAAACTGCTTTTTAAAATTCAACATAAGGAAAATGGTCAGACTTCTTTGGGGGATAGAAGAAAGCAATGCGAATACTTTCAAAAGCAAAAAGCTTTTCTCTACCTCATTGTATTCTGAGCAGATGCATTAATGTAAATAAAGTTCAAGTGCAAATCATGTCAGATATGAAAGTAATTGCTGTGGTGAAAGTCATGCCTAGTATAGCACCAGCAACATTTATGAAGTAGTAACAAGAATATATTTGAATCAATGGGCTGCATATTTATATCACTGATGTAACAGTGTCACGTACTGTCAAATATTTTTAACAAATTACTTCTAACAGCTGAAGTCTGTATTTGGTTCCAGCAGACTGCACCCAGAATAACTGAGCCAAAGCCAGTGGAGATACTTCAGGTGTCACTGATTGGAACAAAGAACTTGAATTCGCACTTAGCATTTATATAGTCCTTTTCATCTTCAAAGAGCATCACAAACATTAGCTAGTTCTAATTCTCTTACAATGACCTTCATGCTACCCTTTTGGGATAAAAGTAATATATTATAAGACAAAACCTGACAAGATGTGTAATCAAGCATACAACACGCCTCAGATGTGTAAACTATCTCTGCCTTGACCTCTATCTCTGCCTCATGGTAGATTTTATCTCATCAAGAATATAAGGCCTTTCACCATGACTCAGGTATTAATTCACCAGACAATGTATTTTACTAACATAGAAGTATGATAATAATCCTTGAATAACAGATTTACTCTCATAGTTGTAGGATACTGCTATTGCTTTTTAGCAGACAAGAAATAAAAAATAACACTGCATCAAAACTTTTGCTGGAAGCCACCACAGGACAAGCCAGGGACATATCTAACTTAGATGCTGGGATCCCATGGCTTTGAATTCCTACTGTTCAGTCGTTTTGGGATTATTTAAAAAAACAAAACAACAAACAAAACCAAAAAAACCACAAACCACCTCCTTCCAATTCAAATTAGGGATCTTGTCTCTTTTAGAAAGCTTTCTCAGAAGCTTCCTTTACACATCAGTTCTCTCTGCCCTCCAACCCCAACTTGCAATTTCATTATCAATTCTGGATGGCTCTAAGCCCAGAATCTTGAATAAGTTCCTCATGTTCCAGTTGCTTGCGCACTTTATACAGAGGAATAGATTGAAGCAGACAGTACTCATTTTCATGGTGACCCTGAACAGCTATTGTTAGAAGTACACCTTTAATCTCCTGTTTCTGTTCTTGAATTGAATTCAAGTGGGGAGAGATGAAAGAAAGTGTCTCACAAATCTGCTACTACAGCTGGTGCTTCTTAGTTTATCATATGCTAGCTCTAATTCCCTTTGATTCTGCTTAAAATTATTGCTTCTCTTTTTAAATTTGACAACCAGGCATTTGTTGCTATTTTTTGACTATGAAACCCCCTCCCCTCCCTCTGCCTTATAGTTACTTCCTCAGGAAAAAAAACACCAAAATTTACTGCATTATGATATCAATGTATGAATTCAACTTCTCCCTTGGTAGGTTTGCTTATGCAGCGTACAAATGAGCAGCTAAATAATACTTCATTACTTACAGTTCAGGAAAAGACTTACAAAATAAACTGAAGAGTGAAAGAAGGATAAGGGTCATGCTGATATGAAGGGCATCAGTTGCACTGCAGTCCATTTTGGATTTCTTGCAGGAACACACTTGTAATTTCAGTTCTGTGTTGTTAGTCAGAGGTGGTTTTCCAGAATCTGTCACTGAGATTGGGATGTTGTAATTGGCCTTTTTCAGGTTTTGAAGCAGGATGACCTGGGCATGAGTATCTGCAAAGGATAAGGGGAAAATGAGCCAAAGAGTGGTTGTTTGGAAGGCAAGAGGAATCTGCAAATACCAGACGTGCCACAGTTACTCATGGAAATTAAGAATAAAATGAGAACACTCTAAGGAAAAGATTAAAGAATTGAATTGCAGGTAAGAAGAGGCAGTACAGAAATTCATTCATGGGCTGAGAGCTAATTGCAAACTTATTCTAAACCCCATCAAAAGAAAGACTTTGAAGAGCCCCTTTTGTTTGGTCTGCAAATTATTAGCAGAATTTGCCTGTGGAAACTGATATACTAATGAAATGTTGAGGCATCTCATCCCCCAAGCAACACAAGAGGGAAGAATACATCTATTTCCTAAAGGAAAAAACTCTTCTTGCAAGGAAGTACAGGCAAAACTGCTTCCCCAGCTTGACTGAGAAGGCAGTAAAGGGAAGCAATGCCCCTTCAAATTCACAGATCTGCTCCACCTGAGCAATAGTGGCTCATAACAGCTCTTGGTACCCAGGTGAGTGCCTTAACTCTTTCAGGAGGTTTGATGTTTGGAGAACAGCAAAGAAAATAACACCTCCACTTGCAAGTACAGGCATCACGCCAGTCTTTAGTTTTTTCTAAGAAGAATATAAAATTAACTGCTAGAGATTTGATAGTGACAGAGATAAATGATACATGCTAGAAAACAAATAGAAATAATCTACATTAAAAACAAATGTAGTACTTTGTGCCCACAATTTGCCATACAAACCTTCTTGCAACTGCATAGCATGTGCTTTGACCCTTTTAGCAATAACATATGGTCCCAGTGCATTTGGGCATTTTATTTGTGAAGACTCTGTACTTAAAATCAGGAAAATTTTCAGGTACATTGCTAAAGCCCATGAAAAAGTTTCATGCTGTCCTAAAGCAAAGCCTTGTGCATCTCATGCAAACAAATTCCATGCCATGAAATGTGGCAATCTTTGCAAAACTATGCCATTAGTTGTCTTTCATACAAAGCTGAAAGAGAAAAGTTTGGTCAATGTAATGAGAAGAGGAGAAAAAGTTCAGATTTCAGAGAAAAAGCAGGCAGGTGGTATGTCCCACCAGGCAGCTGGTCCGAGCCAAAACAGCATGGTGTAAAAGCTGCAGCAATGGGTCCATCCTGCAAGACTCATGCACAGCTGCTCCTGAATTCACATAATGGGTAGCCTCAGGGCGAGTATACTGGGATGTAGAGGTGGGAGGACCAAACGCATAAGGAAAAAAATAAATGTAATTGACTTACTGTTAAGCTTGGTGATTCTCCACAATTTTTCTGGGCCAGATTGCTTACTCAGTTCAAATTTGAAGGGATCTGTGTTGGGATGAAGGTCTTTGTCTGACGCTCCTAGTACCACTACCTTGAGATCTTTCGCATCGTCACAAACTTTTGCCAGTGTTGGATAAAGGGATGGGACATTGTCATTGACATCCTGCAAGGTGATGTGTAATGTTCCTGTACCTGTAGCAGGAGGGTTACCTATATGAAAAAAAACAAACGCATGTTTATTAAATCATAATTCCATAAACACTTCCTCTTATTTGTACCTGCATGCTTGCAGAGGAAATAATTTTTATAGTTCTTACCTCTGTTATATGAAAATTATGGCTTTAAAAACCTGATGAGTCGGTATTGTAAATTTGTTGCTGTATTTTCAGAATGCAGACTGCCTGATTCTCTACAGTATGGATAATTATTCTAAGGAAACCTCTGGGAGAGGAATATTTTGAAGTTAAAATGAGATTAGGACATGAATAGATATCTGGAAAACAATCTGTTCATAAACACATACTGAGAGAAACATAGTAGGAAACATCCCCTAGATAGACAGCACGGCATTAAAATAATCAAGAACAAGACAAGTAAGAGGAAAAATGAGAGCAGAGGGGAATCAATTTTTATGGCGGGTGCCCATAAACAGAACAGGACCAGATCGTTCCCCAGCAACCCTTAGGGCCACATTTAGTTATGTCAGCAGAAGTGAAACCTGTCAACATGCAACTCTGGAAGATGAGATCTTTTATCTACCCAGAGCCAGCCTGCGTTAGCAGTGGTGTTTCAAGCTTTCCCAAATTGTTTGTCAGCCTGCCTCAGCCCTGACCTGAAAGAATCAGCTTCAGAGGTGTGTATGTTGTTTATTCACCATGGTACTGCTACAAGCCTTTGTGCCAAGGCTGTGACTGACAAACCAGCCGTGGCACTGCCAGTGTTTGTAACGTCTGCCCACTGGGAGCCAGACTGAGACTAGCACCTCATTTCAGGGAGGTCAGAGAGGAGCTGACAAGTGATAATAATTTTTAGTCACTACAGATGTGGCCCATGTTGAGCCAGTAACCTACTGCTTTCAGTCTAGAGCTCAGTATCTTATTACGGATCCCTTTGCCATCCCATTTTACGTGATCCAAGATTTTTAAATGCACATTACTTCCTTCGTTGTATACTGTACTTAATAATTATTTCTCCTTTGAAATGCTGCGCTTCTGGTTTGTGTTATTCGTTCTGCTGGTTTGGTACACAAGATCTATGATCTCTGCACATCCCTTAGCTATAAACACTTAGCAAGTAGAAAGGATTCAAGAGGTTGCACTTAACCTGTAAAGCACTAGTGCAGTGTGTCATGGTAGTTTTAAGTTTAGCACTGAAAGAGGTGCACTTTAGCATAATTACCCTGCCTATAGCAGCCCAATAAACTATGGAAATACTGCTGCACTGTGAGTGCATCCTAAGGGAGAAGTAAATACCCTGTGGTCCAGATCTGATAAACTACTAAGTGTAGCAGAATGCAATTAGTCCTTTCAATAACAAATGTTACTAATGGTGACACTTCATCTGTTTCATGCACATAGAAATGCTTAACAAAGGCAGAATTTTCATAGTTCTTTAGCTTCCCCCCCGCCTCCTCATCCTGCACTTTGTCATCAGAAGGGTTAGGGTTGAATTCTTTTTAATGAAAAAGAAATTATTTTTCACTTTTTATTGGACTAATTGAATTTGCAGAAAGACTCCAATACATTTTTTGTTCTTGATATGTTATTAAGTAAAGTCATACGGCAGAATGGATGAAAAGACATTTGAGTATTTGAAATATGATCATAAAAGCCAGCCTTTCATGCACTTAATTAAACTGCTGTCTTTAATTTTGAATGCATTATTTCCACACTGGACTGATAATGTCTTATGCACTGCCCTTCTTATCTTTCTCTGAAGTCAGTAATATTAAAATCTGCCTTTTGAAATTAAGAAGCCAACAGCATTATGAACGTACTGTTATTTTGTCAGACGCAGATATGGCTGCATTTTCTCTGCCGCGCAAATGTTTCACTCTCTTTATATGGCTTATGGGCCAGTCAACTATTACACACAAATCGAGAGAAAGGAAATTGCTTCTGTCCATTTCAATGACTTATTCTCTGGTTGGTTTATTCATAATGATTTAAACAAAATCTTTTGGTGATTTATGAAGACCTCCAAAAGAAAAATAAGCAAATGTCAAGGTCATAAAGTGAAGCTTGTTAACACGCATGTCATAAAAAATACAGCAAGAAATGAATCAATGAAAAATGGTCACAACATATCCATTGGGAATATATGACTTTCATAAATTTGACAGTATTATGCCTTTGAAATAATTAAAAAAAAATCCCATGATCTCCAGACTGCTTTGGTTTTGAAATGAAAGATTTCCATAGCATATTTTAATTCTGAAATAAAACTTCTCCTGATTTGTATTGTAAAACCTTGTGGCTGAAAGCACAATTAATGCATAAACCGAGACACAAAGGGTTCTGTCCAACAGCCCTTGGGAGCAGCTTTTCAAAAGAGCTTTGCCCCATTTTTGTCACTGAACTGAATTGGCCATTCCTCCTGAAGGTGAACACTTTAAACCTTTAGTTGTCTTCAGAGTCATTTGGGACAGAGATATTTTCAAAGTCCTGCTAAGCTCCGGTAAGTGTCATAGCTGTGATTATATTATGGCAAACATGGATGAAACAGCATTACTCGTGTGTGTAAAAAACTAAAACAGAGACTGAAGGATGCTTAATTTCATACTGCAAGAAAGTGAAATCTTCGTATTTAATCCGGATTTAATACGCTAGGGCAAGGCTGAGAACTTTAATAAGTTACCTTCATTGAGACCAACACGCAAATAAAATCTTTCAAATTAGGTCTGTGGGACTGAAACTTTGGTCAGCAGCACTAAAAACATACAGATTCACCTTAGAACATGCTACAACTGGGAATGTGCAATACACTTATCTGAACTGGATCAGGACTGGTAATGTCTTCATATCCTGGCATTAGACTGCATACAAAACTACTAATAGCAGCCTTCAGTTAGGCAATAGCTACTGCTGTTGTAAGATGCAACAAGTGAAAAACAGACTAAGAAAAGTAGTTCTGTTCTATGAGTTAGAGAGTGCATAGAATATGATGAGGTCTGTTGTCTGGGAGCTAGAATCTGCAATGCAAGGGACTGTTACCACAGTATGTAGATGCTAAATTGGATTTTAGTGCTATCAGCATAAACCATGTTGCTACCTTTAGTTAAAAAAAAAATAATATAGTTTCAAAAGAAATATTATAGAAACAGAAGCTTTGTGTACTTCTGTATACTTGAATTTTAAAGAAAAGCCATGTAGAATCATATTAGAATTATTAAAGTCTTAAATTTTAAGCCCTCTGCAGGAGCACACAGCCAAGAAATTTGAAAACTGGCATTGAGTTTTGGTCCAAAAAATTCCCGTAGGAACAATGATGACATTTAGACATTTAACTACCCAAATGACACTGCCAATCAGGTAGTTAGTTTCTTAAAAGATACCAATTATGCACAATGATGGCCATGGACTAAGATGACATTTCTCTTAAGTATCAAGACTTTCATAAAATGGCATGTCTAACAAGCAATCATATGGTTGAATGGCTGATGATGCATTTAATCTAAGCATAACATTTTTATGGACAGGAAGAACCATTTCATGTTCCACTTTCTAGTTTTTCTACAGAAATGTGATGCTATTGTGTACAGAGGTCTAATACGGCTGAGCTGTGCTCCATGAAATTAAAGACAGTATCTGGACCGCTTTGAAGCTGAATTAAGGTATTCCTAATCAGATCACATTGAAATACCAACGGCTTTCATTTTTTTTTTTGAAATGACAGCAAAAGTACAGAGTTAGGAATTGCCACACAGCAGAAGAGATTTTATCTGGTATGTCTCGCACAGTAAGAAACCAACCACCCCTAAAACAACAGTGAAAGCTGAGAACAATTTTAGAAGTATCCAAAGAAAAAGTCATGATGTGATGGAGGGTTGCCTACACAGCACCTTACTTCTTTACATGATGTAAACACACTTTCACTTCTAACTTGCCTTCCTACTGTTAGCATCGTAGAAGACAGATAGAAGGATCCATGCTGGGTAAGTCCATAGCCATGCCTCGGTGTCTCACAGTATCGCGTGCACACATATCTACAGAGGCTATGAAATAGTCAATGCAGATGCGAATAACAATGTAGCTTCAAATTATTAATATGAACATTGGTTTTATATGTTTTAACTCAAAGTGTAACTTTCACAGAGCATTTTGAGGTCATACATTTTTTCACTTAATGGTAAGGAAGCCTTGGGGAACACAGCACTGGCCACACTGGTGTCTGGGCCATATCACCCTGTTATTTTCACATTCAGTAGTGGTTTTCCTTCACTAAGTGAGCTCTATCAACAGCAGCAAGAGTGGGAGAAAATTTAGGCACTTCATTGTAGGAATCACAGCAGCTATGTTTAGACAATCTATTCTCTTCTAGGAGTACAGCTGAGCATGAGTGTAGTTAAAAGTAGCCATCCATCCACACTAAATTGCCAGTGTTTACTTACAGAAGGTGATGGAAAACATTGTTCTCAACTGGTAAAACATTTTCAAGGTAGAAGAGACGTTTAAATGCATCTCAAAGAGAAAAAAAGTCAGGAAGATTTAATCCTTATCTTCCAGCTTTTCCTTTCTGAATTGCAGCAAATCTCAAGATTAGCCTAAACGAACCCAATTATGTTTTCCAAGCATTCAAAACTGTAGTCAGAATTTAGAAAATGAACACATTTGGACATTTGAGACTGCGGTGACTTTAGACTGTCCTTGAAAATGAAGATGCATATTCCTTAAAGCAGTAAAATGGTTCTTAAGAACATATCCATGTAAAACAATTGCTTGAATGTTGCTGCTTAAAATATTAAATCATATTCTCTGGTCAACAGACCACCCAAAATTGAAGAATTTTTTGTCCATCCTACCTTGAGCTTTCTGAAATTTTTAAATCCCTTATTGGAATAACTGACGTGTATTTTGTAATATTTTGTAATATTTTGTGATTTTTTTCTTCTAGAATTTGGTATTTAAATTGGTTTTATTTTAAGAGTTGAAGGATCTTATAAGCTAAACAAATTATATGTAATAAGAATATTCATCCAGGTAAATAAAATTTCATGTAATTCTTCAAGAAATATTTCCTCGTCTAGTTTGATTTTTTTTCTTTTCCAGTTTGACACCAAACCTGACTAAATAGAACAAAATAGTTCTAAATAGTTCTAACATAGAACAAGCTGTACAAGGGAGAACAAGGATTATCAAACACAAAAATGTACATTTCCACACACTGGGTGAAAATGGGCTTTAAATAAATCAGATGAAAGTCAGTTCACTTGTAAATAATATAATTTGTTTAGTGGCGTGGCTAAGGAACAAAGCATTGATAATCAACTAACAAGAAAAATGCTGGTCGCACAAATCAGAAAGTGTTAAGACTGGGAGGCAGTAAGACTGTGTTTTCAGTTATATTTAAAATGTTCACCTAATGGTATCAAAAGCTAAACATAGGAAATCTTCTCTATTTAGAACTCTAATGGTTTGTATCTTGGTCATTACAGCAAAGGAATATTTATGTAAAGGCATTTACATAACAAAATCTAGTGAGAATGTAATTTTTAACTTTTTTTTTTTAGAACATCAGAGACCCTGGATTCTGGCAAAACTTATCAAATTTCCAAAGAAGAAAAGTAAACCATTCTAGAGTATCCAGCTGCCACAGATCTAAGCCACAGTATTGCTGGAAGCCAGAAGAGTTTTTAGGAAGAATGCAGCATGAACCGTCCCATTTCACATGGTCATTATCAGTGGTAAAAAGACTTCTGTACTCATTTTTCTTATTAAATTAAGGTTCCAGCACCATCAAATTAATACATGTTATCTATGCCCTTATATGCTATGATGCAGAAATTACAAGGCCATTTAATTTCTAGAGCAAGCAATAGGGTATCAAGTGCCATATAGATTCCCTCTCAAGCTGACAGAGTGGAAATTAATTTCTTCAAATTTTCCTAGAATATTTATGGTTTACCATTTAGCAGCAGTTGTTAAATCACTATCACTTCAGTGGCCAAGAAAGCTCAATTCCAACTTTTTTTCCCACTTTTACTTTTTTGCTGGTTAACAAAGTTAAGACACAAAATGAAAGAAATTGCAGTAAGAACAATTTTTCTTCATATCTGAGCAGGAAAAAAAGCCTTTGAGAATGTGGGTTTGCTAATTTCTGGCACAATTACCTCTCCTCTGAACCATCATGAATAAAGCCTTATCTCTTAAAGCTTCTATAAACTATATCTGAATCATAGTCATATTGAGGTCAATTTGGAATGGCAGTGATGCCTGCAGAATTTCCTTCATTTTATTCCCATGTAACTAACTGTAAAATGTAGGACCTAAAATGCCTAGGATCTCTCCTTGGATGTGGATTTTTCACCAAACTTTGTATTTTCAGCTTTGTATTTCCCTGAAGGAGAACACAGCAAGCAAGGAGAAGAATAAAGAATTAAAAGAACATGTTCTCTCTTTAAATTACTTTAGTTCAAATATAGACAGCAAGAAATAATGTTGCATGCTCTCTAATGATACTATTATGAAAATCTAAACACAAATTTATGTATCCTCCCTCTTTTTTTTTTTTTTTTTTTTTTTTTGGTATATGTGTGTGTGTGTCCCTGCTCTTTTTCTGATCAGAAAATGTGTGCATACTAGGTGATTTGGTAGCAGGTACCCTCACTGCTGGCATAAATTCTGTTCAGACAGGCATATTCCATTACATTTTTTCTTCAAGCTGAACTCTGTCTATGGTTCAACCAAAGGACAAAGAACAAGTAGACTGGGAAGATACCAAGATTTGGGTGTGCTGCTCAGAATCTGACGTATTTGAAAACTGATGTCATAAATGCCATATGCTGACATTTTATATAAAAAAGGTCTCAAATTTCCCACGAGTTGAAATTTCATGTGCATTTTCGGTAAGTATTGGCATATAGATATTTTTAAAAATGTGTAAAATAGTCTTTAAAAGTTATAATCCTTCATTCATTCACTGAAATAATATATGCAGATCCTATTTTTGAGTAATTACATTTCAAAAGAGCACAGCTCTTTCAGCATATCAAATTGCTACTGACATATGCTATCCGTCTTAAATACTGTTTTCAGCATTCTAATTTCTTTTTCTAATCATGAGTCCGTGATGACAAATTAAAACAATATTTTGTGTGCAATTCATATTTTACTGAAATTTAAAATGGCAAGAAAAGGATGAGTATCCAATTTATTTTCTCTTCCCAATTAATACAGCAATTAAGATAAGGGGTATAAAACTGGCTTAATTGGGTTGCCATGGCAACTAATTGCCTGATTTCTTCAAAAATAGCATGTTTTAGGTGGAATCAATCTGTGGTAATTTAATTATGTACATCACGAAGCAAGAAGACAGGTTAGATACACGTAAGGAAAAGTTCTAATTGCAATTTTTTTTACACATCTCTTTGTTACTCCAGTTTTTTCTAGATGTTGCCTGCTACCGTTCATTACACATAGTGCAGAATGGTAATTTTTCTTTTTAATGATTAAGAATATCGAGACTTGCACATTAAATGAGATTCAGAATTGCTTGGGTGTAGTTCAACTGGTCCTTGGAAACAAGGAAAAAAGTGAAAACTAGTCCCTGACTCACTTCTTCCTCATTTTGCTTTGCATGTATAACAGGGAAATTAAAATAGTGCCACTCAGCTAGGCAACTTATATATGTGCCGCTGGCTACAGTCATACAAGCAACACCCACATTGGTTTTGTTTTTTAAATGGCCAGTGTAGCTCAAGGCAAACACTGAAATCACACCAATCTAGAATCAGACCTTTGTATAGCCCTCCACACCTCTCAGCCTCTGCCTTGCTCACACACATGTACTCCACTGAGTAGAGGTTACCGCTCCTGAAGCTTATTTCCCGCAACTCAGCCCTCCCGTTGGCCACCCTGCCTGTGATGGTGGGTGCTGCCCTGCAATGCTTAGCATGTCAGGCGCTGGAGATGGTGATGTCATGTAGGGAGCAGACCACTTTCAGAGAAGAAAAGTTGTTTTCACTCACGCAGTAACAAGAAACAGCGCTGAGTGTGGTTTCAAGCATTTAAAGACACATCGGTTAAAAATTTGAACCCTTAAGTCCATCTCTGAGTGTCTTTGACATCTGGAAGAGACGGCACATTTGTAATGACATTTATCCTTCTCTATGTTTAATGTAGTAGAAGTACTTATACTCCCAGTTTTTGTCACAGTAGCTCCCTGGGGATGAGAAGAGCAGGGGAGGAAGGTGGCCCGCTTATACCAGGTGAGACCATCTGTCTCGGTGGGAGACCACCGCTGCTGGCTTTGTGTGGGTGACTGCACCAGGGTGGCGCGGGCAATGTGAAGCTCCTAAATGCATTTAGCCAAAGCAGCAAGGCTGGCTGTTGTGTGCCATCACCTGTCACCAGCAGCTGACGTACTTGAACAGCATAGGTGGTTTTTCCCTGAATCACACAAACAAAGGTAAGCAAAGGTTTTTTTCTAGAGAGATAAAGTCACTTGATGGGGATATTAACTAGAGTATCATGCCCCTCTACAATAACATGAGTGCTTATTGCATAACTAAGTTAAATCTGGACATACTTTATTATTCATCCCTCTTAAAGGAAAGGGAGAAACGAGTTTTAGCTTTTTTTTAGATTTCACACATTTTCCAGACATTTTTTAGCTTCACCTCCAATTTTTTCATGTTTTTCTTCCCCTTTACTTTTTATAAATACTGACTCAAACTCTGAGAAAACAGGAAAAAAGACTGTTCCTGGAGCGTTTTCAGCATGACTGACCTTATGAGAAAAACATACAGGTATTCTGCTTCATGCTAATCATCCCCAGAACTCCACTCTGTATAAACAGAATCTGTAGGAAGACACTACAACATGGTCACACAGCAAATCTGGAAGGTCTATCCCAAGCAGATTTCTCAAACTCAAGTGATTTCTTGTCTGTATTTAACAAATGTATGTTTTACAGATATACTGCCAATAATTGCACTGTATGCTTGTGAGACTGCATTGGTTTTAGCTATTAGAATCCTAAATTTAGGAAATAAAATGATCACCATTATTGCCACTCTTGTTAATTGAATGAAAACTATGGTGTTTTTCAAGTCTGCATAAAACTGGCTTTGTCCCATTGTGAGCTCATTCCCAGATTAAACACAGTTCATGACACTTTAATGTGTTAGCTCTGCTTCATGATATTTCCTACCAGTGTTTAATTTCTTCTTTAATAGACCGGAGACTCTATGTCCACACAAGTCATTATTAAAAAGTTTTCGAATTCTAAAACCACTACCTTGATTTTTACTGAAATTAAAAGAACAGAAAAAAATAGGGCATTCATGCCAAAAAGTCCTTTTTAAAATGAAATTTCCCCCCAATAAAGGGTCAAGCATTATTATCTATAAAATTTAATACTGTGTCCATCAAATTTACTCTTACACATTGTTTCAGTTATGTCTGGGAAAGTACAAAAACTGTTTAGGTCAGAAATAACATAATTCATACTTAACTACCTTTCTCTGCAGTTAATCTGATAATGCTGAAAAATAATATCATAAAGTTAAAAATAATATCATAAATAACTAAAAAATTTCCTGCAGTGGAATAACTCCATTTTCTGTGGTCCATTCATGGTTACTGTCCTACTGGTATAGAACTGGTTTGTGATTTAATGAGAAAAGATAAAAGTCGTGATGGATATATATATAAAGAACTACCAAGCATGTTTACTTCCTACAGAAATCGTCAACATTATACAAATAAGAAAAACGCCCTGTCACTGGTCCCCTGTGCTGAGGCATAATAACAAGAAGCCAGCACCTGCTGAAGCCAAAGACAGATTCTCTATCGACATCAGTGAAAGGGTATGGAAAAAGTGTCACTGTGAGTTTTGTTTTCAGCTGTACGCACTCTTCACCCAAGACAGCACAAAAATATAAGGTTGTTTTAAAAAGAAGTGATCATGGAATATGATGGAACAACAGTATCTTTTCTGTAATTATAGAAGCTCTATATGCTATGAATACTAATAGAAACTAATATGTTTGTTCACTGTTTATAGTGTATGGCTAAGGTTCTTTAGCAAGTCTATGGTCCAAGGTTTTATTTGATTTTAGAGCCTCACCTTAATCTAAATATTGTTAAAAACCAGTGCAGAACTCAGGCAGCCTTCCGCAGCAAGCATCATGTTTGCCGTCCCTTATACTGGCAATTAATGGTGCTAGTGCTAGTGCTGTCAGAAACAGAACTTGGGGAAGGATGGATTAGGCGCTGTCAATACGGCCACAGGGACATGCAGACGTCTAATGGAGCTGGCTTGTCTAGGAAGCTTTGCAAGCACCAGCGTGGTGCTGGGCCGGGGCTGAGGTGCTCTGTTACGTTTGGAGCTGTGCTGGGTACCAGTTCACACTGCTGTGCAGTGGTCGTCAGCTGAGCTCTTCTATATTCCCCAGTTAAGGAAAAGAAAGTCTGTGGCAGCTCAGGCTTCCTCAGTGCATGTGCCAACTCATCCCAGATTTGATTTAGATATAAGATGATAGGCCAAAGGAAATAATAACATACACTGAATGCTTTTGAAAAAAAATATCTCTGATTAAGTATGGGGTTTTTTTCCTCTCCTCCCTTTTTGTCCCAAGTCTGTTGACCCAAGCAAATTACTTGCTTTATTGGAAATGCCTCTGAATTTTCAATTTATCACCCTGCCTCATTTGGCAGTTCTTTATCCTGCCTTTCCTGCCCTTTCACATAGAAGTCCTAACCATATTCACCAGTATTGGATAGGCTACACTTACTAACCTGAAGAAAGAAAATGCTGTTTTAAAGAGAACCCATACAGTTACGTTCAATCTGATTTTTGTCTTTTTTAAGTTAACATAACCTTCTTTTAAAGTCCTGAAAGAATTTGGTATTCATTTCTTATTATTCTACCACACTTTGGCTTGTTGTCAAATGTAATATCCCTTTTCAAGATGGACATTAGCTATGATGGCTGGAAAAATGAAGTGGGTTTTACCGCTTTGTTAGTTGGCATTATCAGTGGCCTGGAAATAAATTGGGGAACACCTTCCAGGGATATTATCAGTGCCAGTCGTAACTGCAGAGGACAAGGCAGACCCCCAGACCTGCCTGCTGCAATCAGTTATAAACCATCGCGGGCTGCTGTAGCCAGAGTCTAGACTGACACTTGTGAGCAGCAGCATGTCGGTGCACGCAGCGCCGCTCACTCCATGCCTGGAAGCAGTCCAAGCGCAGTCGGCCAGTGTGGGTGCTGGAACTTGCCTGTCTCCCCCTGCCCCCCCCCAGTGCAGCGGTGCTCCCCCGCAGCCCCCAGCCCCGCGCCACCGGAGGCAGGCACCTGCCTATGGCCAGGGCTGGGGCTCCAGCGGAGCTCCTGCTCCTCTCGAGTCCCGAGTCCCACAGATTCCACTCTTACATACTTATGCAGACCAGCTGAAAATTTTTCCAGTTACCAACCTGCCTCTGTGTTTTACAGTCTGTTCGGTAATTAATCAGGTGTGATACAGACCACAAGGTTAATACTAGCTACTTCAGTTCTGCTGTCTATTGACACTTTCACATGTGGCTCAGGTACATGCACTGAAGTAGTGCAATACTCCTAAATTATCATTATTAACGCCTTAGCATGACAGTACTAAATACACACATGTGGTTTCTAATTACTTCATTCTAAGAGGTCAAAAATGATGGAGCAGATTAGCCTCTGTGCTCACAGTACTGCAGGATTACAAATAATCACAGGAACAGCCGCTTGAATCAGATGCTGACTCAGTACCTCAAGTGAATAGGATTCCTTTTCTCTAGCCCACGTTAAATATCTTCTCTTGCTCTGCTGTTCAGTGCGCAGACACCTTTCCCTTCTCTCATTTTTCCAGAATGGAAAATTCTGGGTTTTAAGAGGGGTCACCCAACAGGGAGGATCTTGGCTTAGAATAGATGAGCAATGTGCATTACTACCCTAAGTGCAACTTAAAGGCATAACCCCAAATCCACTTTCATTCAGACTGGTTGCCACAGCTACAAATATTCAGATTCTTGTTCCACCTATTCTCTTTGAGGGTACTTGTCTACCTTTAAAACATGCAGGTTTGTCCTTTTGATATTCCCTCAATAACATTATCTTGAATTTTTACTTTCATTGGAAGATGACATTTCCCAGGGTACCAGATTTTAGGATGCATTTAAAAAAATCTTTATCTAATAGCAAGTAAAAGACAGAAATAAGTTGCACTACATTTTTCCATGGAAATTTCTTAAGAAAAATGTGTTTGAATATATAAGTAAATCATCATCTCAGCAGATTTTTTTTTTCTTTTATACTTAAGGCAATATTTTCTTTTTCCTGTCAGGCCCTGCAAATGTTCCCTGAGTCATGTGGTTACGAAAATGTAGAATTACTCTCCTAAAAAGAACATTTTACAATTCATCACCAGGGCTAAACCAGCTGCAGCTGTGAAAAAGCATTAGCATATTAGCTGTTATATTACAGACAAATCTTTTATTTATTTTGTGCCTTTAGCTCTGGAGATTTGGAATGTTCAGGATTTTGTCTTTCTTTCTCTGCTCCGAAGTCACTCACTGAATTTTCACTAGATAGTATAATTTTGATTATATTTGACAGAAGGAACTTTAATCCACACAATATGTAAAAAATATTGCATTTTAACAAGGGTTTTTACTTATGTTTTTATTGTCACTGTCATTGTATTGAATCAAATAGAACTCAGCATATCAGGGGATGAGTTGTTATTGGTATTTAGGTGCCTTAGGCTTACTAACTGCTCAAATATTATGAAAAAATTAACTCTGATAAAGCTGATTTATTACTTTCCAAGGATGTTCACAGACAATTTGCATCTAGCAGTGAGATCTCAATGTAGGATTAAATGTGTGAGATGTAACCTTAAATCAGAGCTGTTCTAAGTTTGAAGGTTTAAGTTGATTCCTTTATTTTCCGTTTGTCACAAAGATCTCCGATATCTTTAGCTGGCACCTAGCAAAATGCTGAAGCATATGCTTAACTTTGTGTGTGCACCCTTCTGAACAATACAATTCAAGCAGGAAAAAAAGTCATATACTTAATGAATATAATAGTTACTCACCACTGTCTATTGCCAGAAAGAGAGCAGTGTATATATTATTCTGAACGTAAGGAGATTCCCGATCCAGGATTGCAGTAGTGCTGATGGTACCGTTGGTAGGGTTGATTTCTAGCCAGCCTGCTGGATCCTTGAAAACCGAATACCTAGATAAAAATATAGAAATTATTAACAAATTAAGTATCTAGACATAAAACAATTACATTATTGCAAAAGAATATGGTTTTGCACTCTCTGGCTTTCATGGGGTGGATCTCTTAATACTTAAAAAATAGACTTTAAACCCTATGCCTTCCCTTTGAAATTCATTATTGTTAGGCTTACCTGACAGATGGAGAAACAGAGAGGTTTGAGTCAATTTCTTTGGATACATATGTCACAAAGCTTAGTACAGAAATCAGTGTTTAAAACATTATGTAATACGTGTTTCCTACTGCTGTGTTATACAGCCAGAGCACCTACGTACTTTCAAGGGACCTCTGCATCAACACCGGTAGTTGTAGACTTCTCACAGTCTCTTCTTTTTCCAAACTCGAAATTCGGGCTGGACTAGGAGTTATATTTTTAGTTTGTATTTCAGGTGTTTTTCATTTTTTTATCACAATTAATTATTTTGGCTAAGACTGGAAATGCAATAAACCGCGGGGTATGGTAGCAAAGAGAGTTAGACTGTGGATTCATTAGGTCTAACAGGAGCTGGTTTTAAGCGACCCGGTTTGCACACATTTGTCTTGCAGTCTGTGATCTGTAGTTCCCTGCTTCTGGTGTTTTCAAATAGATGCTCAGAATCTTGGAACAGTTCAACCACATACATGTTGTCTCAGTAAGGATTTGAAAATGCTGTCTGTCAAGGTGCCTCGACACAAAATTCACTGTCAGGCTTTCTTTGCATTAATCTGCACACTCTGACACTGGAAATGTTAGAGAGATTGTGGAGTTTATGCACTAAGAACTTGCCCTACTTGACTGAAGTAATAACCAAAAGACTTTTCATGATTAGGGACTAATTCTATACTCAGTTAAATATATTAAGTAATATAACAAGACAGAGCTGAATTAACTGGTACCAATTCCCTCTCCAATGAAATGTAATATTTTGAAACAAAACTCCAATTGTATAATCAATACTTAGTATAATAACCTGTTCATTCTTTTTGAGGTGAATTGTTATAGATCATAAATGGCCGTACCATCTTCTATAGACATTTCAAATTACAAGTAATTGACGTGAGACCTGTTAATTGTTTAACGACTATGTGCCCAGCCAGTGCCTCATAGTGGCATTCATCTAAAAGGTGTCCTTTGTGATAATGTTGCTAAAAATAATTTATCAGTGCAACTATTTCCTGAGGGAATAATCAAAAATAAAAGATTGTTAGTGAGGTAAAAATAAAAGTAAGCAAAATGAAGTAAAACGTCAGTTGCTAGAAGAAGAAAGAATAAATTGCAGGCCAACAAAGACAGACACGTTCTTATTGAATGCTTATTTCAGACGCTTGCTTTAGTCTCCTGTGCTGTCTAGAAAGCGGAAAAATAAGTTGTGGTTAGTTGCTAAGTCCCTCTAGCAGGCTGTTAAGGGATGTCCATTATCATAGCTAACAACGAGAGGGCAATGTGTGGCTGTCCTATCCAGCTGCCTCTGACCCCCAGTCCTTGTTTCAGACCTCTCAGTCCCATATAACTAACTTGTGCGTTTTCACTGTCCAGGTATGTTGATCAGGCAGAGTTTGAGAACTTTGGATTTTTCCTGGGATCTCAGAAAAGCTTGGCAGAGCCACAGGGCTGAGCTGTCAGGTGTCCGAGATAGCCATTAGCACCGTTCATTATACATGCAGCAAATTTTACTGTGTTTGAGCACTAGGTCTGATCGTTGGCCAGGGGTAAAAGGAAAACAAAAGCAGATGACTTAGTGCATGGCTTAAGCTTAAATTCTGTCATTAATATGGCACTGTAAAAGACCATTGAATGAACAGAAGTATGGATCCTTCCATCCCTCATCCCAGGAACTTCCCTTCGAACATTTGAAATAATGCCATAGGAAGGTGTCACTAAGCAAAGATGCTTCCCCCCACCCCCCACCCACCCCCCAGATTAGAATGGATTTGGCTCATAATAGCCTTTGAATAATAAATTTTGGGCATGGACACTGTACTGTTCAGCAGGAAGAAAACTTAATTGTTGAAAAGGGAAAAGTTCTGGGCAAATTGTTTTCCTCATGCATAAACGAGGCAGTGCACAGACAGCTACTCAGGTCTGAGAAAGACAGGCCAGAAACATAGGCACCTTTTCCCAGCCCACAGACCAGGTACCCATTATAACTGGACTAGCTGGTGCCTCAGGAAGCACAGGGCTCCAGAATCCCTGTGAATTTGCCATGTGGCCCACAGGCCCATTTAAATAAACTATTCTAAAGATTGACATTATACTTCAAAGATTGATAAAGTGCTCATAGAATCATCTAGGTTGGATTGCCTTTAGCAGAAAGCCCTCTCAATTCATCAGAGAAATACCTCTCACCAAAAAAAAATCATCAGTTGCCATGAAATTTCTTTGGTGTACCTCCAGGGAAAGTGATACCATCCTACAGAGATGAACACGGCTGATCTCAGGGGTGCTGACAGACAACACTCCACACGAATGCCGTTCCTCACCAAGATTTTGCTTCAGGTTTGAAAGGTGCAACCTCCTCAGGGCCACTGAACCAGGGTGACTTTTCCATGGTATATGGGAACACACTGGTGTCCAGGCAGCCAGTGTCAGGATCAAAACTTCAATATAGACAGCCAGGAAAAAATTCCACATTTTTATGAGGTATTATTATGTTAAAATAAATTAAAGGACAAATTTGGAAACCAGAACCTTTTGGAATTTATGAGAAAATGAGGCAAATACTAAAAAAACTGGCTTATTCATGCTTCCACAAAAGTCACTCAAAATTTCACCACTGGCTTCCCCAGGAGCAGACATTATCCCTTCAGGAATATGTGGAAAAGAATCAAAGGCAAATGCTAGTGCATCGTGAGACATTCCATCAACCCAGCATGTCCTTCCACTTAATAACCATTTAAACATTAATCAATACCTAAGCTTTATCTCCCATAAAAACAAGTTACTAGAATAGTAACAATGAAGATCATTATTTCATTTCACTTCTTTGTTTCTTCTTTTATTGTTGTTTTTATAACTTTGGAACAAAGGTATGCACAAAAATATGAAACAAGGGCAGCCTAAACAATTCCTAGTCTATTGTAAAACTGCAAATTCTCAATTAACCCTGAAACAATTTAAGGAGATTCAACACTTCTGAAGTAATGAGAATTTAAAATGGATTGTATTATCTTCCCTGATTGCTCTACAAAGCACTGTTGGCTGTGCAAATAAAAAACTGAATTGTATAACCTGTGATTTGGCGCAGGATATTGTAAAAGTAGTACTTTGTCTTTCCCACTACATTTTTTACTTATTGTAAGTGTGTTCTGCCGTACAGTTAAGATGATTGTTCTTTGTTCAAGATTTTGAGGGCTCTGCTGGCAAAGGGTTTAGAATAGACTCATTAAGAACAGCACTATAAAAATCCAGAAGTACAGAATACAAAGTTTCACATTCTACTTTTGACTGTAGTGGGATCAGCTGACTGCACACCAGTTTTGAAAATCACGTCATTTTTTTAAGTGGTTAAACATGAACTTATGTGCCTGCCTGTACCTACTCACTTTGAAAATTGTAAGTACATTGATGCTTCTGTGTGGATGGATACAGAACTATGTTCTTTGGTGTGCCAATTACTGTTTATTTTGACCTTATTCTACACTCCAGCAGTGAAATTTAGTGCTGCTTTGTGCAGTGTCTTTATTTCATTGGTTTGTTATTTTTTTTTAATTTTAAATCATGCCAACAGCTTACAGTTCCCAAGGGCCTATACGACAACAGGCAGGTGGGTGTAACATATTTTGATTGTGACCTCCTTGCACTAGGTTCATGTCCTTGCACTATCTATAAGCCAAGTATTACAAAGTAAGCAGAAAAACCCCAATTCTCTAAGACTTGAAATTGTCTGCTGCAAAGTTTAAGTATTCACCTTAAATATAGGCCTACAAACAGATGCAAGAAGCTATAGATGCAAAACGAGAAAACACAAATCAAAATCTGCACTTGACCTATTTAGTGCAGAGCTAAAATAAATTAGCAAATAAATGGAAACAATTTAAAAATTTTAAGTGGCATCTTCCCCTTCCTGTATAACACAGGAAAATAATTCAGAGAACAACCCCTGGGGTTGCTAGTAGACATGCAGGGTGCCGGTGGCTGGCAGCTTGATTAGCACAGAAGATCGTTATGCAGAACAGTGATGATAATATGGCCATAGAAATTTAATCAGAGTCACAGCCTTGCACTAGCCATAAAAAGAATTTCACAGCCAACAGTGCAGTAGCCCAGGGTGTCATAGGAGAGCAGCCAGGCATCGAGGCACAGTCACGTGCTGCTCTTGGCAAGGACTTCCAGGGCTTTGCAGTTGCCAGACTTTTCCCGTGTGGAGTCAAGGGGTCCTGGCCCTTATGCTTTAACAGAAAGAGAAAGAAGACAAAATGATGCCGTGCCAAATCTGTGCTGAGTGACACATCTGCACCGGTTTGATGTGTGGCATTGACAGGAGCTAAGGTGAGCAATTTAGATAGGCTTGCTGGGGTGGCGGTGTTCAGCCTCGCGCATCTGGAGACTGCTCAAGTCATGTTGCACAGAGACTGTACGACCAGAAAGACACCGTAGAAAAGCAGTGGTACAGTGGCATCGGCCCCATGAAATACCCATCCCATTCTGCAATCAGGCTTTGCTATGATAATGCGTAACGGGGCGAGAGACTGTAGGCAGCAAGTTGACTCGGTGGAGGACTAGTGAGCAAGGCTGGTCTGGCTGAATGAGGACTGGGAGAACTGGGCTTTGAGTCCTGGCTCTGTCACAGTGGAATTCGGGCAGCCTTTGAATTCATGCTATGCCCCCAGCTCAGCTTTAAAATGGTGAGGATGTATTTCTGCCTTGAAAAGCTGTTAAAAGGATAAAATCTGGAAATCACTGCAAAAGGACCAAGAACATATAGCAATGAGGGACATCAAAAGTACTAAGACAGAATAGAAAAGAATAATTTCAATAGCTTTCTAAAGATGTAGGAAGATATTTACTGGAATTTTCAAACTGTAGAGTTGCTCATCTCCTTATTTTTTGAAAAATTACATTTAAAATAGAGTTAAATCCAGATGAGTAAAAATTAATATTCTCTGTGATACATACATGTATATCTGCATGCATGCTTACTTCGTCTTGGATGAAACTGAAAGTGTCAAAATATTGATAGTAACCATTTTCATACCATTTCAATCTGCCCGGCCAGGAGTCAGAATCAGAAATATAAACCATCTTATCCATATATTAGATTTCCAAATCATATTTGCTGCTTTTATGGATCATGATGCCAGTGAAATAAGTGACAAAAGTATCAGTTGGATAGACCCAATATTTCACCTAAGAAGTATAGCTGCACGTTTGTATTTTGAATGAAAAGCCCTCACATTATCCACGTTTCTGAAACCGTAGCAGTTCACCTACAATTAGGTAACATATTGAAGTTACCGTATCTGCCTTGCTCCTGCTGGGACTGTAACATATAATGACAGTCCCTGATTTTTTCCTGTGAGCTCTTGATGAACTATTCAAGTAAAATGATCAGTGGGGAAGGTAAATTCGCATTCTCTGTGCCTAGGAGCTCAGTGTGAGAACTCTTTTGCCTCTGAATGAAAAACATCTCTAAACACAGACATTGTGTAAATCTTTAAATCAAGCCAATATGAATTTTATCTCATTATATCAAGTCCACCTGAAAAACCAAGACTGACTGCCTCTGGAAAGAGATTCACTGGTGTCTGGGAGAGAGCTGGGTAGCAATTAACAGCATAAATATACCCACCCACGTAAACAATGGTGGTTTTAAGAGAAAGACAAAAGCACTACCCCAGACATAAGTGTAACATTAAAAAACTGGGTTAAAACTGCATTGTGCTTCATATGCTCTATGTATGGATGCCATAATGTAGAGCTGTAGAGATCAACCTGCTTCCCGTCATGCTCCATCTTTTCCACTGTGCTATCATTACCTTTTGCCTGCACTAATTACGGCAGCATATGGCACAAGAAAGAGTAGAAAGGAAACCTTATTGCAACGTAGCAATGCTCCAACTAAAATATCCTCCAGGCGCATTAATGATGACACACGGCAATTTTTCTGCTGTTTGGCTGCATGATAACCAAGGTATGCATGCTCCCATACTGGTTTAGGGATAAGCTTTGGGAGGGCAACTTACTTTTCATAGATGTATGTTCACAGCCTTGCACAGCAGGGTCTGTAATTGCATGCTGAATGAAAACAATAGTAATTCCTTACCATATATTACATCTAACATTCCATAACTATATTAACATTTAACTTGGTAAAGATATTTTTTATGCAAACTTGTTTGTTTTTTGTTTTTGTTTTTATTTTAAAATATTTGTGTCGTTAAAGACATTGGAAGATTGTCTTTGGAGCATTGTAGGTTTTCACTTTTTTCAGATATTGAAAAAACAATGTTGATTAATAAAATGTATTAATTTCAAGGCGCAAGTGAATATACAGGTTTGCTTTCCATTTTATACCGGGATATAAAGCTACTGCCTAAATCTTGTGCTGCAGCCCCTAAACACCATGTTGTACAGATCAGTAACACATGATCCACGGATCTTGTGTTTAGTATGACAAAACATGTCCTAACAATAGAAAACAGGCATTATCTGGGATAACTAAATTCACCACATTAACAAAATATTCTAGCAACAAAGTAGAGAGATTGCCAGTAAGACTCGTATTCAGCTTATCACATTAGCCTAAAGCATACTACCAGTAAGCAGTTCTGTGGAAAATCAGCTATTAAAAAGGGCTTTTCATACCTCCTTTCAGTACTACTTCCTCATCTGCTTTCCCATTTAGATACCCAAATACATTTCTCTTTTTTATGACCCTTGAAGAGCTCTACAGTTTCCACTGAGATCCATACAACAGGATGCCTTCACATCCCTCGGTGCAAGGTAAACTCTGAGGCTGGAAGCTGGCCGTTCCATTTGGAAGTGCCTGGATCTGAGCCTGCAAGTGAACGTTACGCTGTCTCACGTCTCCGTCAGCAGTCAGTGATGGGCTGTAGTCCGTCAGAGCGCTCATGCCAACCGCTCATCTCCACTGCAGCTGGCATCAGTCTGCCCTAACAGCTCTGTGCCTTCTTTTGCAACTCCTCTTAAATGACTGCATGCAGTTAGAGTGGCAGTTGTCAGAACTACACATTTACTATTACGGGCACCAGATCATGACAATTTCAACATAACTCTGCTGTTGCTTAGTGTTCTGTTATGCAGGCATAACTAATTCAAAGCTAAGACTTTTTTTTCAGAATTTATTTGCAATTCAAATAACACCGCCTGAAATAACAAAAGCATGCCAGCAGGTCAGTGGCTGTGTGTTGGGAGAGAGGGGCAAAACCTGATGGGTGCTGTTTTTCCATACATACACAAGTGACGCTGCGGCTGGCAAGTGGATACGCAGTGCTACCCTGGCACTTGCTGTATCCCCTCTTCCACACTGCTGTCACCACACTGCGCTGTACCTGGCGTGCAGGTCCCTCTGGAGGGGATGCATTGGGCACTTTCACGCTATTTATAGACATACTGACTACTCGAAGTGCTGCTTGCAATAGGTCTGTGGTTCGTATGCAGGAGACTTGGATACTATGCAGTTCAGGGACACGGGACATTTGAGGATCTAGAGTAACAATTTGGCAATTCTGGGGAACTGGTAACAGGTAAGTATTCATAACAGAGCTAATGATGAATAATGGCAATAGGTTTGACATCCAACATATATGACACCCATAAGATGATAACAACACACGCAGCCCTACCCAGCCAGCCAGCTGAACCAGTTCTTTAGTCGTAGCATTTTCCTTTTCACCCCTGTAACACGAATCAACATGAAAAAAAGATCCTGCTTAAGCTCAGTGCCAGCAATAACAGCCTGTTACTAGTTCCAGCTAACTTAAAGCTAGCCCAGATACATAACCACCGTGCTGCCAACCCAGCCTAAAAACGCATTGCTGTTGCAGGTAAGGACTAAAAAGCACCAGAGGATTTCATTTCACAGAGAAAGCAGAAGTGCTTCATCACCGAATGCTGTTGAGGCAACGTGTAAGCATGTGTTCATCTCAACAACTACAGGCCAGGTTATACAGGCTATAAGAGAAATGATAAACGCGACAGTACTGAGAGCCCATTAAAAGGTTTTTTTCAGATCTTTTCTGGTCAATATGGATGTGCATGTTAATCACTGATCCTCAAGGCTTTCAGAAACTGCCTTCTACAATAGATGCCTAACTTTGCGATTCCACAAAAAGATCACTGACAGTTTTTCAGACCTGTTTTGAATCTTAAACTTAACTGCGTCTGGCCGAAACCTTGACATACACATACCCTTTGTAAATGTGTTCTATTAACACGAAGTTAAGAAGCTCCCAACAATCTTCAAAAAATGCTATTAAAAAGTCAGAAAGGAAAAGAAATCTAAACCATCATCTGATTGTACTTTTCAGCCCTCATATTTCACTTATGCACTACAGCTGGCAAACTAAGCATAGTTAGCCGTCTTTTCCCATTAAATGTACGATCATACAAAATGCATGGTTTGAATTCGGCTTGAAATGCTCTCACTGAAAGTGTGGCTATATGCTAAATGTGCAGTAGGCTGTAAAATATCTCCTGCAGTGCTCTCCAGCAGAGATTTGGACGTGCTCAAATTACTTTGGCTAGATTCTTTAAAATAAAAGATTTTAAAATATACAAAGCAAATTTAACTGAAATAAGCTATTATTAATCAGAACAAGCATATTAACAAAATCTCAAACCTGAAATTAATCAGATTTTCTGGCAACATTGTTGAGAAAGTTATTAGGTCGGATGCATTTTTAAACTTACTGAACATAGAAGATTTATGCAATAGCCATTTTTCAGCTTCATGGAACAGATTTATGGGTTTGCAGACCGTCTGTATTTTCACAGGCTGGAAATGTCAACTTGGAGTAGAATTTAAAAAAATAAATTAAAATCTCCATCAATGCTCTGCCACAAGTCTGTCTGTGCATTTTTGGTCACTGAAAATTCATGTTTCCCTTTGATAAACTGGACATATTCCAGGGTGAATTCATTAGCTACGCACCAGTGCATAGCTTAGCTCTCAGGTCAGGCATGGCAACCTTTGCAGTAACTCACTGCAGCAGTTTTTTCCTGGGCGATCCTCAAGCATCTCTCAAGTTTCTAGGAGTTTATGGACAAACAGAGGCGTGCACACACTTTATTCTAACACTATCTCAATTGGCATCACACTTTGCTGGCTTCAGTGCCAGTCTGGCACATGAAATAATGTAATGACCCTCTCCAAAGCACATGCATACCTGTTAGGAGGGACCGTGGACAGGACCTATAGACTGCTAAATTCAGTGGTGCTGCACAAGACTTTTTAAGGCTTAAGGTTTATACACATTCATGTTTTGGTCAGACGTTTGTCGTTAATATAAATTTTTCCATTGGTTCGGGTCTCAAGAAATAATAATTTCAGCTTGGCCCAAAGAAACATGTGTTTTACAGAGAATGCTGTGGTGCAACAGGGCTGAGCATACCACTGAAGCAGCTCAGCAATTTTTAGTAAAACCCCTCTGTATAATAAACATGGAATATTCTGTAAACAAGTTTCCATCGGAGCTGCCTTCTTTTGGTCATCCTTTCAGTTTATGAGTAATATACAGATATTTATTGCAAGAAAAAGAGTCTGCCCAGTGCTTTGGAGGACAACTTGTCTCTGCTACAGCCTTTTGACTGATACCTGCCTTATGTCAACAAGCCACAGGAAAGTCTGCTGAAAGTGTAATACAATTTTTTCAAAAATATTTCAGCTATTATTATTATTTTTTTACAACCAAAAGTGCACTTTTACAATACAACATATTAAAAAAGGTAGATGGAATAACAAAATGGAAACTCTAGACACTACCTTGTCTATACCAATATGCCATTACCCTTAGAAACACTGTAATGTAACATTTCCAGTTTACAGAAGTAAAATTCCTATTTAAAATTGTAATAAAAAAAATATTTAGCTAGAAATAATAAAAATTAAACCCTCCTCCCTGCAAAGTATATTTTCTACAGACAAGAGATCTTGGCAGGAACGATTTTGCTTAAAAACAAAGCAAACAAAAATAACAAAAATCTTGCTTACTTCAATCTTTCTTGCAGTTAACTGGGCTGAGTATAAATACCATTTTATAGGGCTGGGAAGAGATTATAATGCTGTGATACCTCTATTTGTGGAATTTTTTCGTGCCTTCTCTCCGAGCCTAGTGCAGACCCAGCAGACAGAATTAAGTAGCACACCTCTCACAGAAATGTTTTTTGTCTCATTCAATTAAAAATGAAGTATTGCTGGTACAGGCAAATCAGAGCATACGGGACAGCATGAAAGGTCAAACGACAGAGCTTCAGCTGCTCATCCTTACTGCTAATGACAAATCAATATATACCCAATATTGGCTCCTGCTACTCACAGAATCAGAGGGAGCCAGTGAGAATTAGAGTCAGTGTTACAAAAAGAAATGTTGGTGCTACTCTGCATCACACTTAGAAGGCAACGAGCTCCTTTGCTCAGACATGAGTGACCAAATATTTTTTCAGGCTGGGACTCTGGTAGATTTTAGCACTGGAACCAGTTCCTGTGCTCCGAAGGAACGGTTTGCAGGGCTGCAGCCACACTTACAGGTAGTATTGGCTCTGTTTCCACCTGCAGAGCATTTTTAAAATTATGCACCCCAACTCACCTTCTGAGCAAAAAGATTCATCCCTTCAGCATTATTTTGTTTGTCACATTTGTGATTTAGCAGGCTGGCTTTCACTACAGTTCTCTATCTACAATGATATGATAAAAACAGAATGAAAAATTAGATGAAATTCAGTTTCTAGTTCCCTGCCACTGAGAAGTACCTGATGAGAAAATGGTTGACTAATTAGTTATTTGTGTGGTGAAACAATAGACGTAAAACCTTTGGTAAACATGAAGAAAATAACAGGAGAGTCATTGCAACTAGAGCAATAAGAAAACCCAAACAAAAAACCTAAAGCAATTAATCAAATGAAAACACTAATATTGTAATCATGAGGCAGTTAAATAAAATGTTATGAAAAGGAAAATATTTTTTGTTATTATTGTACAGTCTTTCAAATATTCCTCTATACCAAGATCTAATTTTCAAGGTTTCTTTCCTTCAAGGGGGAAAAAAAAAAATCCTAGAAGCTGAGGTTTAACAACAAAAAAAATTCCACAAGCTCATTTATGTATTTTTTAATCAGAAGTGATTAGGGCTATAGTTAAATGAACCCAGAGGCTCTATCTGAATTATTCCTAAAGCTAGGGAAAAATACACCATATCTGGGATTAACACACTAGTATAATCAGGTTGTTACTGTTAGAATAATTGTCAACACATGCAAATCAGTAAAAGTTTTTTTTCATTGTAGCAATTGTGACTCAAAAACTAATCAATGTGAGATGAGCTGGAGGTTCTTTTATAAACTACCTGGAGACTGTTTTGGCAGTAAAACTCTATCAAGTTTCTGCACATGCCAGTTCTTTGCAACTGCACTCCCAGCAAAAGCAGCTTCTCCCACTGCTAATCCATTTGCTGCTTTCTCTTTCAAGCAGGGGTCCCGGCAGCTCTTGAAAAGATAGGAAATTTTTTAGAAGAGCCCAGCAGATTCACTACTAAAATGACACTATTGAGCACAGCCATGAAATAGCACATTTCTACAGATTCCGTGCAAGTTATTTTTTTCCTAAGGGATGGGCAGAAAATAGGTGCAAAGTGGCTCGCTACTGTGAAGCATTAGTCTGTCCGGATCGATACAGCTCCTGTTGGACGGTGGATCCTACTGGCGGGAGCTGGCTGGTCCCAGCAAGGGATTTACTTCTGCCAGTTGCCGTAACGCCTCCAGTTTGCCCTGGCTAATGCTCTAAGGTCCCAAAGAAAGCGCCCGGGCCCGGCTGCACCCCCAGAGAGGCAGGGCAGGTTTGCAGCTGAGCCCGTGACACAAACGTACTCACACGATCCAGTCATGGCCCCCATTAACACCTATTAACTGGGGGACTCATCTCATAAGGAAGGGAGGGAATTAAGGTGTCTGCAAATTAATTTCCAAAAGGAAAGCATAACGAATTGGTGTATATGCTGAATAATCATTTTAGCACCGTTTCCGCCCCGTGCCAGGCTAAGGCCTCGGCAGCACCGACGCCTTTCGAACCGGCCGTTCGTGCAGCCCTGCCCTCGCACTACTCCAGCTCTGTCACACTCGCCTGCCTCTTTTGTTGCCTTTTTCTCATCAAAAATTTTCAAAGAGTTACAGTGCAGTATAAATCTAGAAAACAGTGGGACTAGGTCATTCCAGAGATAGGAAAGAACTCCATGTCACTCAGGGGGAGAGGGCTAGAACTCTCAGAGCCCCTTCTCCCCATGGCCAGAGCACCACGACAGGCGGAGGGGGACACCTTGTCACTTGGTTTCTGCAGGTTTAGTAGAATGACTTGATAGTAAGCATGCACAACCTTTCCCATTAATTACAGATGTTCATTGGGAAGTGAAGAATGTTCGCAAATGACACAAACGGAAGGAGGTGTCTAAATGAACATACACACGTGGTATCTCTGGGACCACAGCTCCTGGCTTATCTCTAGGCATTCAGAATTATTAATAGCATGACTTTCCTCTGTCTTATCCCTTACTGCATGCAGTAATTTTTATCTCTTCACTGCTAGAGAAAATGCTAGGAAAGAGTGCTGAAACTAGGAATTTCACATGAATTAAAACTAAAATGCTCCCTTGATTTATGTGGGAGAACCTACACAGGAATTTGAAAGAGGAAAAAGTGTGAAGTATTTTTGTCATGCTGCTTATAAAGAAAATAATTACCCCTAGCAGAAGATTAAATTATGATCCTCAAGGTGAAAGATGATGGTTTTGTCAGTGTTTTTTTAAGGACTGCAACTTTTACTAGGGAAAAATGAGCCCAGGATTTATGAACTATAGTTTTGGTTTTGTTTTAAATTAATACCTGGGAAAAATAAAGGGGTAGCAGGGAGGGAGGTGAACTACAACAGAAGTCAGGAAGTAGGTATTAGCCAAAACAGTGCAATTCCAAAGAAAGGAATCTTATGAACTGTTAACGGAGTTGAAAGACTGTAAACACTACTGAATGGACAATTACTTAAAAGTTAATGGGACCTTGAAAATGTAGTGGCTTGGTGAAATCTATTCTACCACAGAAATCTGGACCATAGTCACAGGAAGCAGAAATATTGACAAGATGGACTTTTTGTTAAAAAATAAGTTTCAGACTCACAAACCCCAACCTTGAAATCATCAGACAACATTAGTTAAAGTTGTAAAAGAGATGCCACAAAGGAAATGTCTGCTCAGTCTGTCAAGTCAAGGTCAGAAAAGATAAAGTGAAAGGTTCCAAGCTATGAAGAACAAGGGGCTGAGTCCCTGTCTTGGACAAAGTGGGAAATACTCATCTCTTAAACAAAAACGTGAAGTATCTGCTATGAATAACACATAACCACAGTAAAGGACAGACCAGTGATTCACAAAAAAGGTAACACATCAATCACATGGCAATTTTCTTATTCTTAAGTAACTCTTTGAAACAAAAATTTCATTATAAAGGCCAAATACTTCAAAGTTATTTGAGACCCGGGTCCTAATTCCATGAAATTTATATTTTCTTTTTTTTTTTTTTCTTTTTTTTTTAAAAAAAAATAAAAGTAAATTAGGGCTCCCCTGACTATATAGGGTATTTCAGCCACAAAGTTTAAATAAAAGTGTATTTACTGTGATAAACCAGCATAAATATCTTCACTAGCTTTTTTTTAGCTTAGCAAGAAAAGACAAAGAAAAAAAGGGGACAAAAAAAAAAAGGACAAAATTTAACACACAACAAATTGACCATGCAATAAGTAGCAATTCAGAAAGAAAATCTGTGAAGAAGCTGAGACTGCCAGAAAAGTAATGGAAGTAGTTTCCTGTGCTGACAGAGCTGGGGCATTCCTGAGTTGGCTGAACTTGCACAGGACTTATTTCTAAGATTCAGCTATTTCTAAGGTGAGCACCATAACACGAGAGATGATAAGAGAGCAATAATGTTCTGCTGACTTAGACAAGCCTCAGAGTTTCTTGGCAGGTTACAGTTATGGGCCTGGCAGGAAAACCAGCCCCAATTCCTGCGTGTTCCCTCTCCTTTCCCCATCAGGCGTGCGACACTGTCCCCTCCAGCTCTGTTTAACTGCATGTATGGGACAGCTGGTATAAAATACACAGCTGGTGCAGGTTTCCCTCTCCAGAAGTTCATTTTAATGAGATATTGATTGCTAATCTTATTATTATAAGAGTATATTTCACATATTTGACAGGCATAATCCTGAGTAGCAAAGATCCGTGTTAGAATCCAGACTTCACCAAAGTGAAAGGAGAATGTTGATCCTGGGGGTAGTGTTGAACCTGATCCAGGCAAAAAAATCTTGCTTTTTCTCACATTAGAGCACTGCCTGAGCCATTATTTGTAGTCTTTGCTGAATACAGAGCTGATCCCCAGAAGTATATTTCATGTTACCGGTTCACAGTAACAACTGAATTAACAACTGACATCTCTTAGAGAGGATTTGTTCAACCGGGAGAGGTGTGCGAGCCCACGGCAGCCTGGAGCATCACCCCTCAGCCTCCCCTGCCACCCCAGAATGCTGCACGCTGCTGCTGCTGCCAGCACCTGCAGACTCCATTGACCCTGCCGAGCGCTGTCCCAGGCACGTCCTGTCACACGGACCCGAGCTCATACAGTTACACATCTCCCATTACAGGTTTCTGTACCTCTGGGGTGGGTTGAGTTTTATCAGCAAGGCAGGGTGATTTCACTAAACCGTCCCCCGTACTCATCAACCACAACATCGTTGCCAGCTTTAAACCACCACAATGTTCCTATGTGTCTCCCTGGCCTGCCACCAGATCCCTGAAGCAGGGAGCTGGACAAAAGCAAATTCAAGTTCCTGCTGGTACACGGCACTGGGAGGAGGAGATTGGGAATAAAAGGCTTATCCTAACTCAAGCCCTTCACGTGGACTTCCAAAATGCTACCCCTAAGGAGGAGATATATGGAGTTCTGAACACACTCAAAATATTTTAGAATGAAACAGAATCCAATCAGAATGGATTTTGGTCACAATTGGGTGCTAACCCATGAGTGAGTTAGGAGATAGTTAACTCCTTCCCTATTTAATCTACTAAGCATCTATTATGAAAGTTGAATTCCCTAAAGGTCAGTGCAAGAGCAGGAAATAAGGATGTTGTTTTGGCTGGTTTGATGTTGTTAAAGAAAAGGGTTTTATTAACCTTTTTTTTAGTAGCCTACATTTTCTTATATTTCCTCCTAATTCTTAGTGTTTTTTCATAAAAATATTTTATACACACACAAGTGCATGTAAATAAGTCTGTCCAAGAAGGATTTCTTAAGGAAATTCTATGAGTTATTTATGCAGATATGAGAGAATTACTCTGCGTAGGCATTAATTTTGAAAAATTATAGAGGCAGTGATGTAAAAACTTGCACTAAATTGATGTCCTAGTAAAAAAAAATATCCTTACCATTGCTGAGCATCAGATTATGTTTTCAGTTGCATATTACAATACATGAACATGATAATGTTAATATCATGTCAATATCTATTTGAAACATATATGCAAGGCTGTCTAAAATTTTACTAATGGTCTGAACTTATCTGGAAGAACTGGAAATTCTCATAGGGTTTTATAAATTAGTGAAAAGCTAACAAAATAACTTTGTTCCTATATAAATAGAAGGCAACTAATTCCATAAAACATGTCACTGGTGTTATTATTGTAGCAATTAAGATGTTTTACCTTTTAGTTTAGCTTTGTTTAAAATAACTGTATTTGTAGTAGGAAAATAGACTCTCTTGACAGTTTTGTAGCCCAGAGGAGTTAATACCCACCGATTAAAAAATACTTTCCAACCTTTTAACATTCAATAACAAAGAAAGAAAGGGCAGGTGAGAAGTTCTGTAGGATGTGTGATAATGTGAGTAGATAATATTCATGAAAAACTCACACTACCATCCAATCCGATAACATAAAGAAAAAGGCACAGTTATTCCTTGCTAATGATAACACAAATTAAGTTTTCACTTTTTCTGGCTGATTTTGAATACACCATGCTCTTCATGGGTGCAGTTCTTATAGAAGAAACTTAATTAATTCCCTTTCATTCTTTTTGTAATAACAGGCAATCTCTATCTGAGCTTTATTTGACTGAGTACGCTGAACTATACAAAACACATGCAACTGCTTTCTGTCCTAAACGTTGGAGTGGCATCACGTCACATCTTTTCCTTTATTTTAGGCCAGTTTCTTTTGATTGCCTAACTCACTCTCTTTAATAACCATGAAAAATGGAAGTGTGATTTACCTTTTCTAATGTCTATGAATCAGATTCACAGACATTCAAGCTGTCCAAATGCACTTTAAAACCCACGGACTTCCCTCTTCCCTCTCTGGCTCTTATAACTTTTCAAGATTGTGTATAACCATGTCTTAGTTCTTTTATGTATAATATCGTCAAGTCTAGGTTGTTACATTTGTTACAGGTTGCTGTGCTGAATTTTCCCCTCCCTCCTCTTTCTGCCTTCAAGGGATGTTAGAAAAATGAAATACGACTTTTCACTTGTTGAGCAAAACCATTAAAAGTCAGATTCCACACACAGCTATATTCACTCCAGGGATATTCATTGTAACATCCCTTGTCTAACTAATGTTACGGCAAAACAAATTTGGTCCTATACCTGTAGATATAAATAGAGAATACTGACAGAGATTAAATTCTGCTAGATATTTGAACAGCTTGTCACAAAGATTAAGAAAATGGTGCTTTTGTATATATTTCAACATATGATATATGACCTGTGAAAAAAACTCGTGTTTTTCAAAGAAAAACTACAGGATGTTCTTTACATGGAAAATTATCCTTTATTTGCTAAAAGGTAAGTTTGTGCTGAACACTTCTCAGTACTATTCCTTTGGAGGTCAAAAAGCATTTTTTTTGTTAATTGACCTGTGTGCACCTGAATGCTTCCTTTGATATACTGCCTACAACCAATCTACTTCATATACAGCACGATTTTTATATCATGTTCATCATCATAATAGCCAAGACCCTTTCAGCAGTACATTAAGCAAAATGACAAATGTGTGTCATTTAAGAAATCTGCTGGCCAATTATGGAAAATGTGAAGTTAGAGGAAAAAGCTCCATGTAAGTATTTGTTTATGACACAAAAAGACTTTCGCTAGGTGTTACGGGGTTAGGTGTTGAAAGGACAGGAAACAGAAGAATTACCGGTGTTTGTTTAACCTTAGTTTGCCACGCTGACAGATGCTCAGATACTTTATATCTGAGCCTTCCCCGACCGCAGTGTGGGACTGGTGAGGCAAATACTTTACCAACAGTCTTCCACTATTTGGTTCACGTATAGTTTTATTTTCTGCTTGATATCTGTCGTGTTCAGTGCACACAATATATAGTGCTCTAAAAATCAAAAGTATTTAATTGTCTCCTAAGCTTCATATTCACTATTATGTCCCAGTTACTCTGTGCTATTTAACCATGGATTGGATGCCCAAGAGTTAAACTTCTTATGCACTTTTCCCTTGCTGTTAGGGACTGGAATGTTTTGCCAGCTGCCTTCCACACATGCCCATAGTATGACTGTGGGATGAATTTTAATGTTTCAATTTGACAGACAAAAAATGGGAGCCTCAAGACCTTTAAAACTAAAAGTATCTGCTATTTTTTTTCCTGAAATGACAGAAGCTGAAATGAAAAAAAACACTTAACTGCACAAAGAAGGACTCATTCAAAGGGTTACAGTTCACCATGATTAAAGCTATTACGGCTTTTTCATCTTTTTTTTCCCTTGTACTTAAATGCCTAAGCTCTGTGGCAGTTTCCAGGAGTCAAACTAATTTCACACAATTGACATGGAGATAAGTAAACCCGAGACAATGGTGTTTTCTTTCTCTACTAAAATGTGTTTAAAACACACGGTAATAACTTAGAAGCTTCCAGGGCCAGAAGCAACTTTTGAGTGCTCTGTTTTGAAGCTGCAAACCTTGTGCCCTACCAATACAAAAATTTCTTGTTTTAGCCCTGAAGCATTATCAGATAAACTCTGTGGCTGCATTTATTTTTTATGTATAAAATGCTACCAGTGGCCCAGGGCTGAATCTCTTGAGAGGCTGGGCCTTAGGCAGGTAGAATTCTATTGGAAATTTCCCATTTGAAAGAAAAAAGAGGAAACATTGCTCTGACAGGCCCACTAAAATAGGTAAACGTGTAAAAAGGTTCTCCAGGGTTTGGGCTGTTCAATGAAATATGGGTGAGACAGGTTAGTATCTCCGAGGCAGTGCTATGCTAAGTACTACCCAATGGAGCTGCCCCAAGGGATCACATGGATAATAATTATCTAGCTCTATGAAGAGTAGGCATGCATGTCTCCAGGCATATTTACCTAGAGCATAATGGTCATAAAATAGGAAGAAGTCAGTCCCTAGTAATTCGCATTTGAACCCAGAATGAATCTGCAGGGTTACTGCTGCTTAACAAAGTGCATAATTTCACTCTTACTCAGAAACTATTTTACAGAAATTGGCATCCTTATTATTAAGTTAATAGAAAAATTCCAATTGAACTCTACAAGACTTTTTTCCTATTACAGTAACATTGCAGAGCTCCATTTAGTAAAAATGAGTGCTTAAACCTTCTGACAATTTCTTCACTGAACTTAAATTCCACTCCAAGAATAACCGTATGTGAGTCTGAAAGAAGATGGGGTTCTTTATGCCTCGAAATGCACAGAACTAGGTACGCCTTGCAGTTGAGCAGTGGCTGTAGACATACAACAGGAGTTGTATGTCTTTGGGAAAGCTTCTCCTCTAGGATCAGATCCTACACCCAGATTCAGTGGGAGCTTTGCCACTGAACTGAGTGTGTCCATGATTTAGTCTGTCCTTATTCTGGAGGTGGCAAATTAATGAAATATAGCTGTAACACTAGCATCTCTTATCTTCCCAGCAGGGCAAGAAGCCATGAAAGTACTACAGCATTTCCCTTTTCCAGTCAGGACATGAATTGCCAGACAACACCTGCTCTGTTATCATCTGATATCTATACCTGCTTTAAAGACAGACGTGATGAACTCCACAACAAGTACGGCTTAATTATATACTCCCACTTGACGTCAGGAATCTGGCGTAGACACATTACCAGCCTTTCTGCAAAACTTTTGAGTGCTCAGTTTTCCAGCGTTTGCCTTTGTATAAAATAACACTAGTCACTGGATCTACAATCTTACACATTACAAGTCCAAATATATTTCTGTCAAAGAACCACTGAAAATTGTAACCACATATGGGTGTGCACGTGTGATCTAACTTGGTTGAATGGGACTCAAGAATTCAGTGGCTTTAAAACATTAACAGAAATTCATATCATGCCTGTCCCCATCAACTTGCCTCTTCACACAGTGTCCTCAAACTTGATAGCTAACAGTATAATTAAGATACTCTTCTTCCAGAGGCAAAATCCAGCCTTTTCTGGAACTAGAAGAGAACAGTAACTGACATAGTGAGTTATTGTCAAGATCCGACTTCCAATGCAAGCATAACTTGTGACTGATATATACTTTTGTTATATTTCTCAAGAAGATCTGCAATATTGTTTAGTCAGTGACATGAAAAATGCACCCTATAATTTTACAGTTCACAGCCATTCATTCTGAGTGCTGACATGGTTGAAATCATAATGTGGCAAAATATTGTTATGCAGGATAAAGACAGAGGGTCTAATTAAACTCCCCTTAAATGTTACATTCATCCTTATTAATCAAGAATTTGGGATTCTTAAGGTAGTATCAAGGGAAGTTAAAATTGGTTTCTATGGCTTATTTGATTACATGGATACACAGATTCTCAATTCTATCATCTATAGCTTTAATATCAACATATTAAGTCTGATTTATGCCAACAGAGCAGGGCAGATGGAAAATTTTAGGAAAACAATCTTCTGACAAGTATTATCAGGAGTGATAAAGTCTGGCTTCAGGTAGCTAGGCTCCCTGCAAAAATGTGAATTGCTGGGCTGAGAATCCCTGGGACATCTGCTTTAGGTAGTCTTTAATAATTTAACTCGGACACTTCTGCTATTTCAGGGACTAATCAAAGGGAGAGGGATTAATCTTTTTTTTTCTAAGTAAAGGCAGCCTGTTCTTCCAGGGAACTGCTTCATTCAGTCTGGGTGAAAATTTGCTGCCTCTTTTCGACTAGGAGAGGATAAGGAAAAAATAGGTGCTATAGCAACCTGTTTATGTACACTAATCTTTCCCCCAACCTTGGCAACTACTAGGAGGAACAAAGCAGTAAGACAAGATGTTAGCATAGATAAAGTAAGCGTGGGAGTTCCCCAACTCCCCACAAGGCAAAACCTGGCATGGCAAAGTTTAGCATCAACTGGTTAGATGGGGTTGGCCTTAAGTACTAAAAATTAAGATATACAAAAGCAGACAAGGAGAGAAGAGGCCTGACATCTGCTCCAACACAGAGAATATCAGTAAGAAGAGGGCAAAAAGAAACAAGGGAGACTTAGAGGAGTTCACCACTAGGAGCAATACCAGAAGCAACTGAGAAATCAAGGAGCCCTGGGGACTCTCCAGGGTGCAATAAGGGAGGTGTCAACAGGTTGGCTGTAAATTAGAGAAGCCAGGGATGCCTGTGAGTGATAAAAGGACTGAATAATAGACTTTGGGAAGAAGACTATTGGCATCTGTTCACTACTCTGAGGAAAAGAAGGTCCTGCAATAGTATAGCTCAGCTACTAAAGCTGACAGAGTTGAATGTGGCTTTCCTGAATGGTCAGCGTCAGATGCTGTCCACAGCTTTTATAGGACCTGGCTTCCAGATTTGGCAGTTTTAATTCTCTCAGCACTGGGATTTTTCTCCAGTCATTTATTTTCTACAGAGAATTTTTTTTTATTTTATTATTATTTTTTACCAGCTGCTTCCTCCCCGCATCTTAAATCAGATTCAGTGATATATCTGCACAGTGTCGACCAGCTACAAATCATCTTCTGCACAGGAAAAATGGGGCCTGATTTTCCTCTTCAGCTATTTTCACCCTTCCAGAGTTACATCAGCATAGCCATGGGTTTGAGAGGAGAATAAAGGAGGTACAGTACCACTCCAGAAGCAACTTTGCTTCTTTCCGACCTTGCTGTAGGCCTAAAGCATTTTCTGTATGGGGAAACGGGGATTTGTTCACTTTGTTCAGTAAACAAAAAGGAGAAGTCAGTTTGTTCAGACAACAGCAACAACAGAAAATGCATTTTTTTTCCATTGGTTTTCCCCTTCAGATATTAATATTATGATAGTTACATCTGTATCCAGTGATTAACTACACAGATAGTATTAACACATTCATGAAACAGTTTCAGTACAAAGGCTGCTGTGGAGAATACTGTTGAGCTAACAGGTGACAGGTAAGTACCTGCAATTTTAAGTGGCAGTTGTGTAGCATGAGGGAATGGGCTCAGTTCTTCCTTTCAGAAGTGATTAAATCTCCCTTTCTGGCATTGCTTGCTGGATACCCCAATACAGGCAGCTACCTAGGGTTAAGAAATTTTGTGTCTCAAAATTTTGCAGGAACGACAGAAGAGGAAAAACTTTTTGATTCAAGCAGATTCCCTCTCTACCTGGCGTTCTTTCTAACTTAAAAAAAAGAAAGGTAAAGAAAAACAATGTGCACTGTTCAACATACAGCAACTTCAGTTCTAGAGATGTGTTACAAATTCCCAGTGGCCGGTTTCAGGCGGGCCATAAATAAAACTGCAGAGCCAACTTGAGATGCTCTTGGGTGTAACTTACAGTGAAAAACTCTGGTGCTGCTTGCTGAGAGCATAGCCCAGCCATTCATTTTATAGCAATAGAACTATTCTTCTGTCTGCACAAGGAAAAGAAATCTCCCGTGGTTGGGTATCAAAGAGAAGTCTTTCAGACTCTAGGAGACATACTTAACAATGACTAAATGTGTTACTTCATAAGCGTTCACTCTTTAAGGCGTTCTATCCCTCTCTCATTATACAGTAGTTCTGTAAGTGATTGTAGCGTATCCCAAAAAGCAAGTTTATCGACCTCCACCTGCAACAAAAGTGCTTTAAAAAGACTTAATGTGCAACTAAGCATGCAAATCTGATCCCTTAAGTGTTTGTGAAGAATGTGATTTGAAGCCTCATCCTTGTTCAGAGGGGGTTCGAGATCTCTGAAAAAATCCTGGCAAGAGACATGAAAAAGGTTTTGAATTGTCTTTCCGATTCATGGCTTATATATTCCCTACATGTAATGGTGGTGATTAGCAACAAAGAGAAGTAACAGAAATAAACTTGCTTTTTCCAGTGAGTTCTCCAGTTTTCTCAAGTATTTTGAGATCTGTAAGAAACTCACTGAATTATAAATCCTACTTCAGTGCCATTTCAGCACTATTTTACAGAATTTTAGGCAGTCAGTTTTTTGACAAAGAGCATGCAGATCATAGTTTCCACCATTAAGAGTTTGGAAAGTTTCCACCAACTTCCACCAACTCTATAGGCACTGACCTCAAAGTTACGATGCTGCGATCTCATGCAAAATGTGGCCCAGTAGTAAAAGTTCCCAGTCCCAAAGGCAATGGCCATCCCATTATCCAGTGGCTCTTGGTGAAATGAAAAATAAATGAACACGATCTCTTTTAATTCAGTGTCTGTTAGGTCCAGCCTGACCCATTCCCATGGCCAAGGATGAAGCCTCATTAATATATACACGTAGCTTACACTATAGAAAAATGCACTTTATGTAGAGAGAAACAGAGACTATCCACCTTTCAGGCAGACCAGCAGCTGTTATTTGGAAATGATGACAATAATAAATATGACTTTGCTCCCATTTCCAGACTAGCAGAGCTATCGCATTCACAACCGGTACAACAGCAGTGTTACTTAGTCGAACGTCCAGGCTGTGGGTTCAACGAGCAGCTGGGCAGCTGGATCCAGCACAGGCTATTCTAATCTGAAATGATTAATCTCAAACAAATGGAGGTTTACTGGTTTCATATTTGTGTAATTCCACTAAATTAATGATATGGTGGTAGAAGGAGACTAGAATCGAATAAAAGGATGTCAACTTCTGAGCAAAAAATTTACATTCTATAGATGAGACTTCACCACTAAGGCAATGTACCTATGCTTCCAGAAACAACAGCTATATGGGGTAGCAGGATTCAGGTGCAGATAAATTGCACACACATAGACAAGTATATAACTTATTTGCATATATTGCTTCCATGCCACTTTTGGCACTTTCATATTCCCATGAAACTCACTGAAGTTTGGGTTCTGTTTCTAAGTTCTCCAGCTTCAAATACTGCATTTTAATTCTACTTAGTAAATTAGATATGCTTTAGAGCTATAATAAACTTTTCTTGTGAAGATATTTCTGAAGCATTGAGTCACATTGCTTACTGAGAATAAATATTGCAATAATGTATTTACATAAATAATTCAAAATCCAAGAGCACAGTAGGTAATAAAAATATATTGCCATGATAAACCATGAAACCACAGAACAATGTTGCTTTAATTAAAAATTACAAATACACTGCAGTAAACAACTTATTTACATGTACTTAAAAGTCTAACTATTGAATACCCTGGACTTGTTGAATCCAAGAAATGGGAAAAATACTGAAACCAGTCTCTTCATACAAATACCGAGGACTGTAACTGTGTTTAATTAAGATCTACTGTTAATAATGGATTTCAGAGAGTGAAGTTCTTTTAATTTCCCAAGGTAGGAAATGTTATTAAATTTGGCCTTTAACTTTTCATTGACATGTACACTTGAAACTTCTGATTAAAATTTCAGAGGTTGAGAAGAAGCACCCAAAATTAAACTCTTAAATCTGGCACAAAAATAACAATGATCCCTGATTAAGAAATCAAATTTCAGAAACTTCATTACTGTTCTATTAATAAATTGGTGGGTTATAATTAAAATGAGGCCTGCTGGATTTCTTTCATTTTTTAATTCTAAAAAAGTTTGAATCTGTAGAGGGAATTAAATACTTTTTTTAAAAAAATAGGTTAATGAATCTAAGAAATGTGATCCAACTCAAACAGGTTCCTTTTCTTTCTGGGAGTGATCACAGCAGAACAAACATTATTGTCCACCCAACGGGGTGTGCTCATGAAAAATTACTGGTTCTGTCTGCTCCTTCCCTTTTACAACATCCATAGTCCAAAGCTCACTATCCTCGTAGAATTTTCACAGGAAATTATAGATGTAGGTATAGCTGTGAAAGTCGGTGTTAACCAAGTTTTAAAGGGGTATGTTTTAGAGTAAGATTAAACTTGATGCTTACATTATTTAGCTGGTCAATATGAGCGTGCAGTTCTTGTTTCCAGGATGATGTTTCTACCTCTGCCTTGAGTTTCTTTGAAATGTTAACGTCAGTAGATCAGAGAAGAGCTGACACCATGAAAGTTCACTGCTAATCGTGTGCAGACAAATAGCTAGAGCTCAAGGTATGTGCTTTTGAGTCTTACAAATACTTGGAGTCATATTTTTTTCAGTGTGATACATTTTGCCAGCTTGTTTGAGCTTTTAAATGAAATTCTTTCTCAGTCTGCAAAAACACTTCAAGCTGAAGAATAAGAAAGAAAATTGCTTCAAAAGTACAGCTGCCTTTAGGAATTTTTACAAAGTAAGCCATGTTTTTCAGAGAGATAAGTAATTTGAATCTGATTCAGATATGCAATGTTCAAAGAATAAATTCGGTCTAGATGTGGACAATGGCACAAATGGTTTCTATATACTATTCATGGTTCTTGAAATGCATTTATGATGTTATATCTAGTAACTGAATTTCCTGATTACAAATAATCATCAGCTCACCCTACAAGTTTTATATAGAAAAATAACTAAAAATATCTCCCTGCAGTTAGGCATATCTCAGTTGTTATAGGTTGAAAATAATAATAAAAAAGTAACATTACTAATTCTCTGTTTGCATTCACCTGCACATTTTCAACAGATATATAATTTATTGGGGGTGATGCATATTGTTCACACAGCACACAATACAAATTTATTGCTTCTTGCAGACACAAAACATTGCTTGCCTGTGGTCATTGTTATTTAGTGTAATAGCTCATTCAACAGTCTGTATCGTGCCTGCTTAGCCTTTATTTTACCTATATAATCATAGTAAGGATTCTCATGATCTATAGCAGCACGGTCTGAAAACCATGCGGTTTGATATATACTCTCTATAAATATGAAGTCCTGGACCTAGACCCAAATTCTAAACATGCCTGTCTGTAGATACTTGTTGGAAAACATTTTGGCCAGACCCAAACTAGCGAGTAGCTGTTGCCTTTATACATGCGTTTTTACACTACCCTTAATTGCAGATGCTGTTCTCATATACTAGTCTTCTTTTTTTCACGGCTAGTAGCTATGTGTTTCAATAATACCCGCCAGTGTTAAAAGTATCTTTTAAAAATGCTATTTTACGCTTTCCTGTTATTTTAGCAAAAGGACATACAGGTAGTCACATCAGCCCTTTGTGAATCATTCCACCATTTCCCAGATTTTCAGTACATTTGCATTATTTTCTTCTAACTTATACAGCCACTTCCTTCTACATAGTTGCTGTATATGATCATGCCCCATTCCCAAGCCAGTCTAGCTTATTTCTGCTCTTTCCTGCACATGGAGAGTAAGAAAAAACATAGTCTTGCTTTTGGCTAAAAACCTTCCAGGTTTTGGCCATCCAGGTATGGTAAAACAACTGGGAAAATTCTATTTAGATTACAACCTAGTTACAGTCAAGATTTGAGAGTTCCTTTGCAGCCAGCTGTGAGATGTGGTAGACTCAAAAAACGTTAATGTTACCTAACTGGTTACACACAATACTTAAAGCCAGGTTCGAGTTCTCAGTGACTCATTGGCTATGTCCTATAATTTTAATGGCAACATAGTTCAGAGAAATTCAGCAAAATCAGTAAGTAGGTCAAGGAGAAAAATTCAGATAATAGTTTTTGGATTGTTGGTTTTGATAACCAAATCTTTATACTTTCTTGGCTTTTCTAGCATAAAAAAAATATCAACTGTTACATTAATTAATATGACTTTCCTTCCATGAAAATACATAGATATATGCAGAACTTCAACAATTATGTTTCTTAAAGTCAGTCCCAATGCAACTGGGAATCAATATCTTTTCCCTACACAGTCCAGATTCTGAGTAATGCTTATGAGGGTGATATTGCTGCATCTGACAAGCAATAGAAATTCCACAGGTTTGCCACCCATAGACACAAATCTGTATGACCACAGTGAATGAAATAAGGAATCTTTGGAGCAAAAACTAAAATTAGGAATCAAAACGCATTCTGCAAATAAATAAATTTAGAAAACAAGGGGAACGACATACGCTAAGATATTTTAATGGCAGAAATCAGAGGTGTTTTTGATAGAGAAAACCTGAAATATTCATACTCCATTAACTAGGTATTTCTTAGATGATACAGAGAATTGGAACTTTTAATTATCTGCCTTGCCTTTTTCCCCCTTCCCTGGAGATGAGCAGGCTTGCCTGCTTAAATTCATCTCACCATTCGAATCCACGGCTGTCAGCACGGGGCTTTGCAATGGCATGCTTACCAACACTTGCTACTGACAGAGAACATCTCCAAGATCAGTAGCTTTCTTTTATTGTAGAACTGTACATATGTCAAAACTTCTTTAAGAAGTGCTAAATAATCCTGATAGCAGAGAAATCTATGTCTATGGTATAGATTGACAGTGCACATTGTTCAGGTTACACTTTGAAGTCATTCTCACAGAGATGTTTATGCCCTTTTATATACATTGATATCTAGGGGAAATTAGACTCACAAGTAAGAACAAAAAATTAAACACAATGCCTAACCTGCAATTCTCAAACGCTGAGAAAAGCATTCTGCAAAGTCAATTTAGTAGGAGAGAAGAAAGGAGTTGATCTTTCATTGTTCAACAAATCTAAAAACAAAAGACCAGACCAGGTAGATTAACGTATAAGATGATGGCACCACTTCATAGTCCTTGCACCATGGCACACATATGGGATTATATTGTCATACCACAGAAATAATAATTTACTTTCATCTATCAGAGCAAATCCAAGTCTTAGTTTACTGTAACTTTAGTGCTTCACTGGGAAATACTTACTCAGCCCTTGAACACGAATGGACGGTCATTATTTCACAGAGAGACATCATAAACTGACTTAAACCATATGTAAACCAGGTAAATTATTTCTATACACATTATCAATTTTTACACATTTTTCTCTGGCTCTCATGAAGGAAGAGGAATAAACAAGCAGGCAAAAAGTGATTTTAAAAGACTATGTGCAGCTACGTCTATTGCTTGTGGCACTCAAGCGTTCTACTGCAGTAATCTCAGAGCCTGGAAAACTACTGTCCTCTGTCTAATGTGGTTCTTTGCTTTCACCATACTCAATATCTTCATTGCAGTGGGAAAAACAAGTAAATTGGCACTTATTATGTAGGGCCCAAACAACTTTAATTTAATTCTGTACTCACAGGCAAATTATTGGGCACAAAAGACATATTTTCTGATAGATGAAAATTAGAGGGTACTGCACTCACCTGATAGTCTGATGTTGCAAAGTATCTGGATCAGTGGCATTTACTGTTAGCACGACACTGCCAATGGGGATGTTTTCTTGTTTTGTCACTGTCATTGGGTTTGGGTGGAAAAGTGGACCTTCATTCACGTCTTCAACAGTGATCTGAACTGTTGCCGTGGAGCTGGGGCCATAGGCTATGTCTGGAATCAGAGGGTCCTCGTTTTCTACTTTGATCAGCAGCGTGTGAAATGCCGAAATCTCATAGTCTAAAGGCTGTAAAACACATTATAAAACCAGAGTGCAAGGTGCAAAGACAGTACTTAACACTTTTTCCTTGTACCCCATTGCAAACTCAGGGAAGACACAATCACCCAGGCAGGGACAACAGCATTCCTCGCATCTGGTACTTGGTCAGAGTTCAGCATTAGACACAGTGGTAGTTATAAAGTGCATTGAAGATAATGAACGTAATGGACTTAACGAAGGATGGAGACATCCCTTTATCCAAGAACATATACTTTTTTGCCATACCTCACACATATAATTTAATTCTAATGTATACATGCTTATTTATGATGTAATATACATTTAGCAAACAAATCAGTCATACTTAGTAGCTACTTATGATAAGTGACATGAAGTTATTTTCTCAACTCCTACCTTGAAATTAAAAGCATTACCATGGAAATACATGCCATTTGTCTTAAGAATTGAAAATGATTCTTCTGAAGTCAGAGAAAATTCCGGTACAGGCAGCAACCAGGGCTATTTTCTTTCTTTCTTTAAGTATGAGATATAGGATTATCTTCATACAAAGATAGGCAAGAAAAATTTTCGTGAGACTTCAGAAATGTGGGGCCAAAGATGGCTCTCCAGTTCAGTCCGAAGCCACGTCCCTTACTTCCCTGGTATTTGCAGCTGTGTTCTCTAACTGAGAACAAAATGTGGCCCTTGAATTCAAATGACCCCTAGCCACAAACAAAAACCTTTTGTGAAGTCTCACTATTAATTTTGACACTTACTGCAAAACTACCTGTTATTTAAGCACAGTGGTGATATATTTAGCAACAGGCAGGTCCTTATAACTAAAGAAGTAAGGTTACTGTGACCGAGGAAGGGGTTATACATATTTTTTGGGGCAAGGGCTGGTAGCCACCTACATATTTTTGAGTTAATTATCCTTGCTGTGCTTTTGCTTATGCACTATATCCAGTGGGTGGACCTTACAGTAATAATGCAGTACAACAGCAAATTGTTCTTACTTTGACAACAGAGAGCATTCCCTCATTAGTCTGGGGATTGGTATGGATTTCAAAACTCTGCCCTGGATTTCCATTAATAATGGTGTAGACAGCTCTCCATGCTCCGGTCGCTGGGTCATCTCTGTCACCAACGGTCAAGTTTACTATTACACCTGTGACTCCCTCCTTCACGGTGGCTTGAAACTAGGAAAAAAAAAATACATAGAGAAAATTGTTACTATTTTCAATTAATGACCACATACACACACACAAAATATCCAAGCCAGAATTAATTATTTATGACAACAGGAGAAAGATGTAATCCTTGATTAAAACTGAACGTTATAGGCTCTAAATAATACATTCTCACTCATGAAATATAAGGTAACACATTACAGCTGCTCTTCATTTAATAGATGGCAGATAAGCAGCAATGTGATAGGAGTCAAGTTGTGAAAGATTCTGATCACAAGACAACAGTCCATCTCGTAATACTGGAAAAGTGAATCTTGGAAATATATAGTGTTGCGTAGGTGCCCATGCTATCAGAAAGGGAACTATACTGATAGCGAAGCAGAAGATATGCTGACTAACATAGCCCATTCTTGCCCTTGAATGTACTGTTATTTAAAAATAATCCAGTTTTGCATTTCAGACTATTATTTTCATAAATTACTCCACCCATAATAATTTTTCACTATACTGTTACCAATACATGAAATATTTTTCACAAAAAGTGTTCCCATACCATTTTTTTGAGGGGTTGCTCTAACATGCTCAAAAATAATTGGACCTCATGCTACCACTTTGTCTGCATAACTAAAAGTCAATGTTAGCTTCTTTTTCCAGTGGAAGAATTTTTTATGACCTTGTGAAGTTTGTTGCATTGCTGTACTATTCAGCCAGCCAAACCCTGTGAGAAAATTCTAATTTACTATCCAGACAAACAGTGTATAACAACAATCTTATTTATGTAGGAAAAATATTAAGCAAACCATTGGAAAAGCTTGTAAGGGTCAGACTTAATAACTCTCCTCACCTTTCAAGTACTTGAGGCTGACGTGCTAAAAGCACTGTATATAAGAGTGATAATACTTGCTTTATAGGTGGATAAACCAGAATGATAACATACCTAATCCTGAGAAGTGCTGAACATCAGCAGCACCACTATAGATCATTAGAAAATCTTAGCATTTCTAGGGATTAAGCCTTGAAAAGTCTGAAATTACAAACTTTAATGACACAAATAGGCTTTGCTGTACGTGCACTGCTTAAAAGATACATCATGCGGTGACAATATATCACTCAAGGGCAAAAATCACCCAGGTGGCCTCAAGACCTGAATAGACTAAATGTGTTTTGCTCTGCCTTATAGACCACATGAAGCCATAACACTACAGAAGATTTTGTGAGACTACTGAATCCAGAAAATGGCATTTTATTAATATATAGATTTCACAATCTGGACAAATAGCAGGTAAAATGGATTTCCTCATAGTAAAATACAGCAGAGACAACTATGTTTTTTCCTGCATTCAGTTATCTTTGTTTTCATTTCTTCCAAAAGATTTATGTTTCCAAACCGTTTTTCAATTTAGCTATTTGAATGTAGGCATTCAGTTCAAGCTTTCCAACCTCAAACCTGATTTTATTAAAGGATGACATTAATGATTGGCTATTTCTACCTTCTTTAGTGTATTTAAGGAAGAAATGTAAAGATTATTTTGATTTTTATATTTAATATGTGACAGGATGTGATTGAGCTTTGTTTCCAACAGATTATTAAGTTCATTGACAATTTAATTAACTCTAAATGAGAATATAACAATATTTTTGCTTGCTATAAAACAAACAAAAAAAGCTCTATGAAGAATCTTGGAAATAACACAGGAACGATTACCAAGATTGTGTTCCTTCCTGCTCAGCAAAATGCTGCCACTGGAAAGCACACTTGGACACCTCTTACTGTAACTGAAAATAAGCGATTAGCCTGATTGATATTTTTGTGTTACTTCATATTGTCTCAGCTAGAGGATGATCAGAACCATAAAGGCAAGAATTTTTTCCAGCAAGTGTTCAGTACCAAACAATTCCTATCGAGCTATGCAAAAAGGTGACTGGATTTCAAGGAACCCGGTCCTAAAGAATCTAACCCTTAGATCTGACTTGGCATCTGCTCCTAATTCATATTGATCCTTCTGAAAAATCTTTTCCTTAATCCACTAGTCTGATTCAATTAAGTGTTCAATACTCCCTGGATCACCTTGGGAACAGTAAGACCTGTTGGGAAAAAAAACGTTTCAAGATGTGGCTATTTTATTCAGATACATAATTGTGAAGCCGGTGAGATAAATTTATTATGCTTACCCCACCACTGCCAGACTATGATAGGAAAGGTTGCCATGATGCGCCAGCTAGTTCAGAAAATATTGACTATCACTTTAAGGATACCTAATTCAAGGATATCTCAGCTAGGGTCGGCTTTCCTCTGCATTCCTATTTTCTCCTTATTTAGGAAGGGCTCTCAGCAGCTTCAATTGCAGTGAGCTAGCGCAGAAAGGGGACATAGACTTGCTGGGGGTATAAAACTGCAGAGCTGCTGGCACCTGCAGATCAAGGGAATGACAACGTCTACAGGCAAAGGCTGTGCCAAGCCAAGTAACACCAAGAGTAGTGGTGCACACACCCCTAGCATTCCTTGCATTTTAGAAATGACCCTATAAACACAGAGGGTGTTTTGAAGCTGTCTGGAACATTAGACTAAAATCTGTTCAAGATGGGTGAAAAAGTGGAGTGATCGAATCACAGAAGCTGTCACATGGATCTACTCTAAATTTATAACGTGAAAGCTGTAATAAATCACAGATTTGTGATTGCAAAAGATAAATACTGACTGTGAAATAGTGAAATATCGTGTATATTATCTAAAAGTTGAGCCCTTCTTCCTGTTCAGCCACCTTTATATAAAGAATAGACTGTATATCAAAAATAGCCTTCCCAGTATCTAGAAAAATCTGTTACATTTATACTGGATCCCTTTCAACGATAAAGTACAGGAATTTAAAAAACTATGAAAGGACAAAAATAGGAATTACATTTGGAAATAGAGAAAAGATAACCACAAGTTCATCATATTTCAAAATAAAAGGTTTACATTCTCAAAGCATGGTGCTTAACTGAGAGAGTCTGATCCAGTGCTCTAAAATAAAACCCCACAGTGGCTAACACAACTAATTGGATCACAAGTTAATTGATTTCAGTCTTTTTAAATATCTGCACATCCCCTAAGCACCACTATAAATTAACAATAAAATAGATGAGTTCAGTACTTTATTTAAACTGCTATCATCTGCACCCATATTAAAAATAGTAAGTTAGAAGGCTGGAAGGAGCTATGTTCGTTTACTACTACTGAGCATTTGAATATGTAAGGTTAACTTGTTCTGTGGAGTGCTATGCCATGTTGTCATTTCTTGTGTTTATCATGCATACAGCCTGGAAATTTTAGTAATTGTCATATTTATTTATAAATGTAAGGAAAAAAAAAAAAGACCTTATTATCCTCTTCTGCACCCAAAAGCTTCTGGAAAAAACACAGAAGAACAGACAACAGACTGATAACAACTTAGAAGGAAACAGAGTAAACAGCAGCCAGCAGTCTGTGCTTGATCATCTGGGTTTTGTAGACAAATGAGACTTTTAATGTGTAACTGAAACACACTGAGGAAATACAATGACAGATGTAGATGAAGAGATCCTCCAAGAGTATGAAGGCAGCTTGTGAGGAAGCACAAAGAGACTTGAAAATATAACAAATGAGCAACGTTTGCCATCATGATGGACTGATGGGAAGCAGATATTGACCACTGGATGTTCTTGTGAGAGCTGGCAAAGGCGGTTCCGCTAGGCATGGAGGTCCCTGACAGCGAAAGCAAGCAGCTCGTATTTCTTGCAATGAAGTCAGTAAAGGGATGGCAAGGAAACAAGTACTGTTGAAAACACTGCTAGAGTACAGCCTGTGTAACAGTGCCTGGGATGGCTCTGAGCGGAAGGGATATTCTCAGTCCAGCAGTCAAACTCTGCTCCTCCCTCCCCTGGATATTGCAAGCCTGCTCCTAAACTGCGTGCAGAGCTTGAGAAGACAAAATGAAAAATTATGATTCCAAGCTGGCAGGAATTTTCTTTTACTGAGTATAGGAAGTTCAAGATGGCAGGTATCTAGTGAGAATAATTAGGCCTGCTAAAAGGCTAGCTAAAGGGAGAAGTGGGGAAACAAACTTAATTGAACAACAGCTTCATCTTAGTAGCTGTTCCCTGGCAGACCCAGAATATAACACTGAGCCAAATCCTCCTCCACACTGAGGTCTGCGGTGAACTGGTGGGACACTACAGTGACAGCTCCCACTAAACAGCAAAGTGGCTCTGTGCGGTCTCAAGAAAAAAACAGTCTTGTCAGATGTCTGCCATGGGGCAGAGACGTGAAAAGATCACTTTGCAAAATGTTGTCACTTGAGAATCCAGGCACTAACCCCATTCTTAGCCTCAAACCCCCACTAGAAATAGCACCTAACCTGTATGAAAGTTGAATTCTTATCAGACAGCATTATTTAAGGCTTCTGTAGTAAGTGAGATTTTATTTACTCTGCTTCTCAGAGCACAGGGTAACAAATGAACTGAACTGCCTCAGAATCAGCTGTAGGCCTACTGTCCAGCAACAGCATGAGCATGCAGTACTAACCTTAATACCTTTATGAAACCACCAAAAACTGTCTCAGAGTGGGTACCGATATACCCAAATTAAAGAGCTGCCACAAGCAGCAAACACAGCGCAAGATCAACGTGCCTGGGGTTGGTGATCACTACCCCATGACTCATTAAGATTCTGCGTGCTGTGATTCCCAGTCAAGAACAAACAAATTAAAACTGCATGTCAGTTTGCATTTATCAGGGTGATATTCCAGTTGAAGGTATTCTGTGCTCCTATCACGTGTTTGTTTCCTCATCTATATCATAACAGATAAAAAATAATGGGATGTATTAATTCAGATGTCTCTATTAGAAATTTCCCAGGGAAACTGTATTATTGTATTTGTCCTCCTCCACTGAAGGCCACTTCTCTTGCAACTGTATTTTTCCTACATACTTTCTTGAAAATATGAAGACAAGCTCACACAACCTCTTGCAATCTGTTTGCTCTTTGTCTGTGTTTTCTACTTTACACGCTGTCATTCGGTATGTGTGCACTTGAGTGGCCAGTATTTATTTGCTAAGGAAACAATGTATTTTCCATAGCTCTGTATCTGGAATATCTCCAAGGAAAAATGAATTTTCAATGTGATCACAAGGGTTCATACTCTCAAGCAATGAGGACTAAGAACCTCCTAAATGTCAGTAATGGAAATTTCTTGTGGAATTCACTGGGATACGAAGCCCAGCTCAAGCACTAACCACAAACCAAGCAGTCTGGCACTAGGAGCTCATCAGACTTCACGAACTAGGCAGGTGAAGTACTAGGTGGAGCTATTTAGTGTAACATCTGTGCACTGAACAAAGTGATACTGATGGTTCTTCAGTCACCTTTCATCTTGGCACCATCACCAAACGTGCTGGCCTGCTTTCGGGGGCCCCGGGGCGGGCTGAAAACAGGGGAGCTGAGCAACATCAGTTTATCCGAATTTTCCACGTGAGCAATGTAAGTGCCAATTTTGTGGGCAGGGCAAGTTGTAACTTGGTATTACATTCACCCTAATGTTTTCTACAGATTTTGAAGGTATTTTTCCTCTTAAAACTGTGCTTAGCCTTTACTATATGAACAGGAATAGCTGCTGTATTTCACTATAGAGAAAGCTGTATTAACGTAATGGATTCAGCTGATGTAAGGTGTACATGAAGCAACATATGAAGCACTTTGGAAGCCATTTAGATGAAAGATACTATGTAAAAATATAAAGCATTATCATAGCGTGACAAGGATTTGATGGTGTAAACTAGATATAAAACACAAATTAAAGCTATGAGTCACCTAAACAGTCTTTAGTAATTGTCATTGTCTTACTGCCATAATGCTGGCTCGTAGGCATTATATTAATTCTTAACTTAAAGTGTTTCTTTCATTTTATTCTATATTTTTTCTAAGTACGTAATATTCTTCCATTTCCCTGGTGAAATTACAGAAAGAATTCAATTGTTGCTTAGGAAAAATCTTTCCGAATATATGAAATTGACCATAATAATTTTAGAAGCATTTTCACTTTTTACTTTTGAATTGTTTTCATAGGCTATGTATTGTAAATGCCTTGTGATCTTTCAAGGCACACACCAGCTACTTTACAAAAATAAAAGTACTGCTTAACAACAAAAGACTTAATGAATATTTTTGTCTACTAGGTGTTGTCATTTGCAACAACAGCAACAAATCCAAAAGATTAATTAGCTAAAAGGAAGGCCAAACATTAAGTTCTGCTCCCTGTAACATGGCTACAATTTCTGCAGGCTCCATGTGTGTGCCTTTTCATTGAAAACCATAAAGATGCTGGATATCACTGGTATTAATCACAAATGATCAAAAAAAGGCAAGTTTCAACATGACTATCTCATTTTGCTGCTCATCAGTCTGCTTGGAAAAGTACTGCCAAGGACTACTAGTGATGCAACAAAGAAACAAGAAAATATTAATCAGGGCTCCAGGTACAAGTCCCTCTGTGAGCAGTTTTCCATTGTGACAAAGCCAAGCTGTCTCTGGGATTCAGTGGGACCCCTTCAAGAATTCTTTAGGTATTAGGATTCATGACTGAGTAGGACAAGGAGAGAATGCAAAAATAACAGGGTAAAATGGATGGCTGGGTCATCTGCTGGGTGCTGTGAGAGTTGTCTGTGAAGCTGCCAGAGTGGTAATGAGAAAAGTTCTTCTATCCCTCTTGCAGACATTGTAAATCTTAGAAAATATTGGAAGATCTACAGATTAAGATCCCCATAAGATTCACAAAAGAATTTAAAGAACTCTCCTTCCTGCTCCTTTCCCACAGCAGTGCTGAAACCCCATTCAGGGCTGACGTTGTATTTCTATTCTCTCATTTATGTGCTTGCAGAAGACTAAAAAGCCATTCAGGGACTGTAAATAAGTGATGGTGAAGGATACTTGAAAATAGCCACTTTTTTTGAATCATTTTGAAGACTTCTGTTTACATTAGACTTTGACTCTCTCAGCCCAGCTCATGGCCTCACTGAGTGAAGGCAAAAAGATATTCCTAATACGTATTAATCTTATGTTGAACGCTTGCTTCAAAGCCTGTTACCTCCAGGGTATACGTCAAATGTAGTACAGTTCTCTGAAGATTCAGAAAGAAGACAAACATGCTCCCTTTTTTTCAGAATATATAAGTAATTTAGAAAGGATTAATTCTTTTTTTCACTTTTCCACCTATAAATGCAAGGTGCATTTTTATGCAATTATTTCTAGAATAAATCAAGTACCCACAAATACAACAGACACTTCCAGACTGATGGTCGTATCATAGAAAAACAAAGAGTCTTTTCTCCAGGTGGACAGAGGACAATGAAACATCGCTATAAGATTTACTACACTTAAGGTACTTGTGAGAAAAAAAGACTTGAAGAAATAATGATTTTATTTTCTTACCTGTCAAAAATTCTTTCCTTTCAGGTAGGAAAAACCTATGTTTAAAATAACAGCATCATAGAAAACAACGATCTGACCAAGCCTGAAAGAGCAGACTACACCTATTCACCTCTTGCAGCATCAGTGCTGCCTAGGCACCAGGAAGAGATCTGCTTTTCACATTTATGAGACCACTTGTGATGTATTCAGCCAACTCAGCAATGTATTATTTCTTCCTCTGTGCACTTCCCATCGAGAGTAGTGTTAAGCCTATCTTCTTTCTAAGATGCTGTATGTCTTCTTTAAATAGAACGAACTTTAGATAGAATAGACGTAGCTGGATTTTTCTTTCTTTTGCATCCACTGCATTTTAGGAGCAGAAAGGTTTTACAGGCTTTTTCCCCTATCAATCCACACAGTTCTCGCTTATGCTAATGACAATCATGAGGGATGGGAAGGAGCCCTTGTTAAATGCTCCTCTTTCACTTTTAGCAGACTTTTCCAATCCAAACCAACTTTTCTGATGCTGAAGATTAACATCTGAACATATATGATTGAGCTTGCTGAAAATGCCTACTAATAGAAAAAAATGTGCAAGACACCTACTTATGTGACAAGGAATTTATGCAAACTGTCTTGAGCCACTAAGACTGCTTCACCTGCCAGTCCTAGTTACAGGTGGGACGCATTTGCTCCATGGGTCAGATCAATAAGCAACAAATTCCTGCTACTGGTTCCCAGCCTGTCACTTTTGGGGGGTTTGGCTGGATGTGGAAAGGGTTCAGAAAAGGTGTCATCTTCAACTTAATGGTTGAAGTTAGCACCTGTACCATTTAGGCTCCCTTAACAGCAGGACAGATGAATTTGCTCCCCTCTGAACACTGAAGAGGTAGGTAAAAGGGGAATTTCATCACAACAGAAAAACTGTTTTGATAGCTTTAACTAATGTCCATAGGCAGAGACCAGTTCATTTGCTACAAAGTCTGGAAGATCTGGAGGAATGAAGGAGAAACTACACTAGTGGCTTTAGTCTCCTCCCAGATATAAATAAAGGCAATATGTCCTCTGTGCTGATGGAGAGGGAGCTGGGCAGTGACAAGAGCTTCAGTCGGTGAAAACTACTGATGATTTTTAAGTTATTGTCATGTTTACATTTAGGAGATAGAGAAGGGGTTTTGTGACTTCTTTTTAGGAAGGTAACTTCCGGGGTTTCTTCTCATATTTGTACAAAACCTGTATTTTAGTGCTTATAAAAGCAAACTAATGGAAGAAGTTTAATAGAAAATGCTTCATTCTAAATAGGTCAAAGAACAAACATTTCCTAGATAAAATTCCGGAGAGATCTTGTTCACCTATATAACTACTAGTACAGTTAGGAATGAATGTTCTGTGAAATCCTAATTTCATGATTTCTTACATTTTTATCAACACAAATTTGTTCACTCCTCTATTCTATTATTTGAGGACTTAGCAATGAATAAGATATTCCTGAATACCTTACCAAACATGCCCTTAGAACTGAAAAGATCTACAACCGTGTACAGATTTGATGAAAAAAATAAAATTCCAAGAAATCCGTTCTGACAAGCAAGGATTTATACATGTCTTGATGGGGAAAAAGAAAAAGGAAAAAGAAAAAGCTCATTAAGATGATGCTCTTTTTACTCAGGCAATCATTACCTAAAGTGAGATACATTTTTCTATGCGTTTCTCCTGACATATGTGAACACCAAATAGAAAATGCAGTCAGTTTTTTGAATGCACATAGTCTAATTTATGTGAATTCTGTAATGCTGTTGGCTGTTTTAAGTATTTGCTCAAACAAATTCTGAATAGTCATCTCCAGTGACTCAGCATCAATGCTGACAACTTGAAGTTCAGCACAATTTTTTGAAAACCCACCAGTCCTAGATTTAAAGAACCTAAGTGATAAGAATATCAGGAAATTCTTTGACAGTCAGCTCCAATGGTTATTTGTTCGCTGTTTAAAATGATGATGATTACCTCTCAACTCCACATAAATAAGGAAATAACAAATTAGTCTATGAAGCTCTTACATATAGACACTAGCTTTATAGCAACTGGCACAATATTTCAGAACCCAGTTCAAGATCAGGTTTAAAACATAGGTCAAATACAATTTCATTATTAAATTGTAGATTGGAACCAAGTCACAATTCAACAGTATTTCTAAGTAAGATTGCCTGCCTAAGGAAATCACAGATTAACATGGGGCTTTTCAAATCCTTTACACACTTTTCAGAATGTTGTGAAAACACTCTGTTTTGGTATCTTATTATTGCAAGACTGAACCATACTCTTATCAGGTTAAGAAGCCAATATGTCTTTGCAGAGAGGTAGAAAGTACAATGTAAATGAGACTTTCTCCATGGCAGAATCTTTGGGCTCTTTGATAAAAAGAAGCATATGTATCCAAACGAGAAAACCTTGCTTTTTCTGCCCTGAGAGGATATTGCTTCCAAAGAAGGTAGTTATTCACTATGCCAGTTTACAGCTGATCACGACCCATGCTGCCAATAACAGATGTTTTGACAGTGGTTAAAGCTTCTTCACATGGTCTTTGGTGAGCCATGCCTAGCAGCACCATTTGAAGCATTCAAAGCAACTTGTATCTCTAGAATATTTTAGCAATGAATTTCATCAATTCCCCAGACTTCTGGCATTTTAGGTTGTGCCAGCTGATGAGGATGAGATGCCCTACATTTACATGTCCCTCCAGCTGAGAGCTGTCTGAAGTTAGCCCAGTTTGAAAACTCTTTTTTTGGAAGCAGATAAGAACTCTGCAAGGTTTCACACTGTTCCAGTGGAGGCAGGAGGTACAGATGGAAGTTTACAGGCAGTATTATCTGCAGTGATACAGAGTTTGACTGAATTTTAAAAATTAAATCTCTAGCCAGCATTTTGTTTTCTGTGGAAAACTGGGCGGGGAAGGGAGAATTTGGGCTCACTACTTCATATTTCAATTTATCTGAACACAGTAAGTTTTCCAAGTCTGCCAACAAAGCGATGAATGAAGTCTCCTGCATGTAGTTTTTTCTATTGGATATAAATGATTTTTTTTCCTCAAATTGTCTAGCCTACATCTGGTTTGCATAACATTCATTGAGCATAAATATTACTGCTATATCAAAATGCTATGATAGACAAAGACTCATTTAGAAATCACAGACATAGGTGAACTTTCATGATTAATCTTTTTCCTTTTCTCTTGTCCTCCCAATGCAGAAAAACCTTTGTCATCTTTTGAACATCCAGGTAAGCACAGAGCTCTCATTACCCTGATAGGGGACAATGAGGTCCTGGAGTCTCCAACCCTATTAACACAGAAAAATTCTTTTCACGAGGTCATCAAGAAAGAATAATAGAAATAAATGCAGCTCATTTGACTAATGACTACAGAGTGATCTAGGCCTCCCCAGCTAGCAATGTAATGGGAGGTTTCAAAGGCAGTTTGGGAGTTCACCTGCAGCTGGGGTGGCCTCCTCTGAAAACACGTAAGATTTCAGCATATATTGAGACATACAGTACTAAGCAGTGATTGAAGCAGGGAGCCACAGATGTATGGTTTGGCACTGCACATGTGGAAAAGGTCAGGAAAAAGGCAAAGGTATGCTAAATGGATTTATTGCTTTCTGCTTTAAGGATACCCATGGCCTCCTCCTCCCATTGCCCAGCTCCTTTTGTCAATGCTGGTTTCACCTTTTCTTGAAAGAAAAATATTTGTACTAACAGCAGACAAAACATTTCTTTTGTGAGTGCCCACTGTGTGCTCATTTCCTGTCCAGAACATGGCAGAGGGAACATTCAGGGCCCTTTCACTTTCTCACCACTAATTTATGTCTTCCTGACTATACATTCACTGCTTACACAGCTTTCTGGAACACCCACAGAGGTATAGCCTCCATTGGATGCGTTTTGCTGTAAATAGGTAGGTATCCATTTGGTCCTTTTTATTAATAAGGAGTATAAAGCATGAACTAAGGGGTTTTGTATATCCTGACACTGAATTCTCTCTAAGCAATTTGGAACATGTGGCTGACTACAAGCTTGGTGGCAGTGCTCCTCAGTTTGTGTCTGAGCACCAGGAACTGGGAGGGAGGTCAAGACAGGCTGAGGCACTACACTTGTGCTTCGGACAGAAAGATGTGCAAGTACATAGTGAAGTCTACATACATCGAATCAAGCTTGTCAGACTGACCTTGTGTGGGTGACAGAGGTTACCTGAACAGGAGCAGCAAGTGTGGCCTGTCCCAGTGGCACACCATGGATATTGTGGCTGTGAAGACCATCAGTGTAATATGTTGATGGAAGGTGAGAAGCATCACACCTAGCTCAAACACACACCTCTGGGTAGGAGCAGAAAGTTCAGTGCACCTATGCAGCATGTAATCGCTAGAGCTGACTCTTGCTGGGATGTCCAGAATTCATAAAATTACTTCACCCTGGTCACAGCTAATGAGCAGCAGCTTAAGTGCTCCAGTTCCAAGCAGACCAAATTTCTAATGCAAATAAAGGCAATTCCCAGGAAATACAGGTGACGCCAAAAAACTAAATGTTTGGTATTATCATTGGTGTGCATCAAAAAAGCTTTTCCACAGGATTGAATATTTATTAAATCAGGACATGTATGAAGAAAATTAGTTTATTAAGCAACTGTGCTGCTACTCTCTCTTAAGACTGCTTCCCCTTCTTCTGTAGCAAATCTTGACATAATATGCTAATAGATCTGCATCAAAATTGTACACTAAACTCTTCCCAAGGAGAGAAAGCAAGTACACTAGCAATTAATTGGATCCTAACACACATTTCTAGATACAGATTTTTCAACTTAGCTTACCAGTTCTAGGGGAAATAATTTTAAGGGACAATAAATACCACTTTATTTTTATACACAGCAGTATGATATACTGTAAGCAGCCACCTCTTCTCCCCTTGGAAGGGAGAAAAATGCTGTGTTTGCAGGTACTTGAAGCATATACTATTTCTTGCTTCTGAGTAAGCTCGTAATTAGAGTAGAAACATGAGGAACAATTTCAATGGAGCTTTAAACTCCAACAGGAGGGAAAAATCTATTTAAGGTTAGAACAAAATCTTTTTTAATCTGGCTAATGCTACTTTTGTGCTGATGCTGATCATTACATTTATTACTAAACTGTGGGACATTCCAAAGTGTCGACATCTGACTTCACTTACTAGAAGAGCAATCACTTTCAGATATCCAGCTTGGTGATCAATATGTAGATACCTATTTTTTAGTGAATCAAACCATGTTGTATCAATTTGGTGGTCTTTAGGATTTATAATCAAACTGCGATGACATCTGATTAATGCCAGCATAGGCTCCCTGAACCTTACAATATTCTTGTTCGTTTGGAGCTCAGATCATGGCAGGCTGATTACCCCCCTGAGTAACCGGGTCAGAGGTTAGCTAGCACCACAGCACACATTTAATTCAATCAATTCAGTTAGTGAAGCAGTTGGGGGAAAAAAACCATTCCGATTGGTGTAACACTGCATTAGAAAATTTGTCCAGGATTTCTGTGCTCCAACTGATGAACATTTGTGCTCAATTTCTGATTTAATATTCTTCTGGGGTTTGCAACTTCAATTACTTGCAATATTTTCACTCATGAAGTCAGGGGTATTTAGCCTGGAGAAGGAAAAGAAAACCAGAGGAGGAAGAGCTGCCTGTATTAACCTGTATAATGCCCTTTTCTCACAGACACGCACACTTGCATGGCTCAGTTGTGGTTTTCCTGGTTACACACTCTGGTGGTGGCTCAGAAAAGACCTCTTGGTTCTCTCCATTTGTCTCTTTTGCCACTGCCAGATTTTAGCTCTTCTTATACTTTTTGTAGACTTTTAATGTCGTTAGCTGAGTACCACTTCATCTGACTTATAAGCAAAGAGACTTTGATCACTTGTGATATCCCAAGTCCTACATTCAGACAGCCCAGTACGTTTGTGTGTGCTCAGATGGAGATTGGGGGAGCTCATTAAAGATACCAGCACTGAACTTCAGTCACCTGGAGCAGCAAGGACTATGTCTGGGATGACATATCAAAAAGGACCTCTTACTACTCCCTAAAAGCCTCCAGGCACTTCTCACGAGTACAAATGCCCAGCAACTCAGTTTGACTCCTGCTAGTTAGGTTTGCATCCTACATAACGATCCCAAGTCTGCTAATACACAGATATTCTTTGTTGTGAGTCCTGAGGCTACTGCCACAGCACTGACTCTGCCTTCCAACCCAGAAATGGGTTGGTTATCACAGTTTCAGTGGATTAATTACAATGGAGAGCTTTCATCACACTTCAAAAGGAGCCAGTGCACATCACTCTCCATCAGTCAAGGCACAGGCCACAGCTGCACAGTCCAGACCAGCCATGATACTTAAACTTCTTTCTGCTACATGTGGGACCCAAGTGCTGTCCCAATTGTTAAATGCTAACGGCAGCCTAGAAAACACAGAATGACACAGTAACTGTGTTGCTCTGTAATATGCTGTTGCCACTGCTAGCAACACACCAAGTTTTGAGTTTGCAAGGCCTCAGACCTCCGGATGGAGGTTTGTCAGGCTGGCTCTGCGTGAACTGTCTTTGACAAAACTGATTTTAGGGGCAATAAAGAAAAAGTATCCAACAAATGTAAAAGACATCATATATACTAAATTTGGACGTAACATAGAGCTTTCGACCACTGAAGAAACAACAATGTGTAAAAGTACGTTAGCAAATACATAAAAATGACCCCAAGTGATCCCAAAGGGAGGAAGAAGAAATGACCGACATGAGCATCATGCTTGTCCTGGCAAAGGACTCCAGTGCTGACAGCTTGCCACAAGACTTCTACCACAAACACTGGAAAAAAACACCAACTTTATGACTTAGAGGAACCACAAAAAAGCAAGAATAACAGCACAAAAAGGGGTAGAAACTAAGAAGAATGTGTACAACAATTTTATAACTGTCATATTATCATTAATGAAAGTTTTCCCGAGTAGATTTTTTTTTTTCTGCAGCAATTTAATCTGGATTAACAATGATTCTTGGTTTAGTTTTCCAGTTTACTAACAATAAATTCTTGGCTTTATAAATAAGGTGGGCTTACCCTTTGCACATCAACAAGATTCTGAGTGTAACAATACAACACCAGGGTTAGCCATTATTTGCAATGCTTCTTTAGAAGTTAAAGGAACTTTCCTGAGTAAGATTTTTTAATAAAGGAAATGAAGTTTTACACCTCCATTTTCCCTGCAAGCAGCAGAAAGTTGCAATTTAATCTCCTGCTTGCCCACGGAGAGGATCCATTTTCTGTATGTTCCTTTGGGGTTCTTTGGAATGAAAAACGCTCTATGGTTATAAAACATTCTCTAATGAAACTCACTCTGAACTAACTTTGGAACTGATGAATATCCTCCTAAGCCCATGTGTACATCTGCCCACGGCACAAGGTCTGACGCAGCTGTCAGACTCCCTTACCTCAAGAGAAACCTCAAATAGGAACTCCAGGATCACTGCAGGTCCGAAGTTAGGTGTGTTAGCAGAGGGATGTGGAAAGGATCACAGTGTGCCTAAATGGGACACAAAGCTCCCTATCCAGTGCTTACAGACTCTCACTTGTGTATGAAATATCCTCAGCCTGTTTATAACAAAACCCAAAACAAAGAAAACACTCAAATGATATAATCAAATTCTCCCTATTAAACACAAAACCACATGTATAGAAGAAAACAAACAGCAGCAAAATCCCATCACATCAAAATGCTTAAAATATGCATATTCTTTTCCTCCTGTGGTGAGGATGAAAGAAGAGGAAACCACATATAGCAGATGTTAGTTTTGTCACTTACTCTGCTACTGGAAAAGAATTGTGGACAATAAAGGCAATTTGATGTTGCAAAACCAGCAAAACTGTGTTGGGATGTGTAGGAAGTTGCACCGTGTGCAAGACAGAAACAGGAATTCTTCCATCTGCTCAGCGCTGGGGAGCCCCAGCTGTATTACAGCACCCGACTCCTGCCCGCAGTGTGGAAGGCAAAGAGCAATTGGAGAGGCAGATGTCTAAAGCTCACGGTCTCGAACAAATCTGCATAGCAAATGCACACAGGGCTGCTGTAGATGAAAGGACTGTCTGTATGTCACCTTCCTAGTGCACAAGGCCAAGAAGTGATGGGCTTCGGTGCAGGCAAGGAACGTTCTCATCAGAGGTGAGGCAAAGGTTGATACTAGCAGGGTAGCTGCAGCACTGCAGTAGGTTGCTGGGAGATCACAGATACTGTATCTTCAAAGCTCTTAAAGGAAAAATAAGCAAATACTGGCACTTATAAGAGGGAGGCACTTGAGGATATCCTGAGAACCCTCTCCCTGCAGATTTCTTTAGGGGAACTAAACACTTCTGCATAGTTTTCTAACATTTTTAAGGTCCATGGCGCTCATTAATTTCCATGAAGCTCACTGGATTGCCTATTTTTTTTTTTCTGTGCCAAAAATCAAGTGATAGCAAGGAGTTGCCCAACTGAGGTTTTAGTCTTCAACTCCCCATCATACAAGACTCTTCATTACACTGGATTTGGTGCTGACAGCTAGAGATACAGGGTGTTACTGCAAAATCACGTTTGCTCTCCCTACTGCAGATAAAAGATGAAAACGATGCCTCTGGCATTTGCTTTCCTAGCTGGTCATATTCTCTTTTGGCAACAAAACGTAAGGAAAGGAGAGAGGAAAATAATTATGATCTCAGCTTTGGGAAGGATTAAAAGGGAACAAAGAACAGCAGAGCTAGATACCCAAATTTAATTGTTTTGAGACTGTCTGCAACGTGGCCACTATAAAAAAACAAAACCTGCTCCAGTTACAACTCCTCCACTCTTACTAGTGAATAACAACTCTTGCCCAGCTGTCTCACAGGGACAAACTCCTCCTGCCACTGCAGACAAAGTTTCTGAATAAAATCATGCTTTTTTACAAATCTCAACCATTACTTCATAATTTTCCTGAATTGTCTGGCAAAGAGGTATTTAAAGGCCTACCTTTAAATTCCGGAACAGTTATGAAATGAAGAAAGCAGATTGATTCACATTCTGTTACACTACTTGCTCTGCCAAAGTGATTTTTATCAGAGAAGAAAAATCCCCCCAAAAAACACAATCGGAGCCTGAGAATTCTGTTGTCAACTTCAAACCACTGAAAATTTTTACAGTCTGCTTACAATATAAACCCTTAGAAATAAGGCTTACAGAAGGAATGCTGCCAGAACCCCTAGGGCATATTATCCACTCATTCCTAAGATGGAATTAATGCAAAATATCACCCTTACATTGCCCACAAACCTTGCCAAAAAATAAGAATGGTAATAGGCTGACATCACACTGTCTGGGATTTTTATACTCATTTTTTTCCATGGCAACATGTCTGTTTCATGCATCTTTAAGCCTCCATAATTTTATTCCATCTAATGCCTGCATTGTCTTGTTTTGTTTGTTTATCAGTTCCAGGGAGCACCTGCCACGCTCCTTGGTTGCCACAAGACAAATAAAAGACATCTTCATGAGTGGTTGGGGCCAGCTGGTGTGTTCCTTAGCTGCAGATTTCACTATAATTACACCCAACCTTCTCACCTCTCCCACTTTCCAGTCATTATTTGTCCCTTTCTTGGTTTTTCCCAACTTGTTGCTAAGAAATTGCATAGCCTCCACCAACATCATAAATGCCAAGCAAAAAGATTAAACGCAGCTGTGTGCCACCTCATTCTGTCAGACAGAACAGATAGTGTCCTCAGAGTCAGAGTCCACCTGCCAATCTTCAGTGTAGATGGCAAGGGAGTTTTCCAATCGGATCCTGGGTGTTCCAGTGCCTAGGTTTTGCTGAATAGCCTTGAAGAGATGGGATTTAAATTGCATTGAGGGTATTAGTCTAAAGTGAATGAAGTGGAGAGTATACTTCTCGTTTATATCCCCAGAGTGATAAATGTGAGAGTGTAATATTTTTTTTTTTCTAAGACAACGAAAATGGGAAACCAACATGGATTTCAGACACATGAGAAATAGCTTATGAATTTAGATGATAGTTCAGCAGAAATAAATTGTACATCTGTTCATTCATTTTAATAAAGCAGGGAAATGACACACTGCTGGAGCCCTTTGAGAATGCTGGTATTTTGAAATTATGATCCTATAATAGTAACATTAACATTTGTAATGCTGCCCATACTTTATGAATTTAAGAAAAATAAATTTGTGGAATAAGTGAGCTTCAACCTATAGTCTGGACTCTGGGCATTTAAAAGTGAATAAGGTGCTTCCTGAATACTTACACATTAGTCCAGGAAAGACATTACAATAACTTCACTATGTAAAACAGGTAACCCTCTGTGTAAGTGTTGACAAACCATGCTTATTATTTCCGATTAAATAATTCAGATGTGCAACTTGTAGCTGAATGCATTTATTTCTGCTGACTAGTACTTAGTGTTTGCATTTATAGGCAGCTACAGTCTAGTACTTCCCCTTGAAAGTTTTCTTGTGAAGACACTAACTAGATGCTTTTCTTGGCTGTGTGTATGCATGGAAACACATAAAGACTTTCTGCCAAATCCAGGCATCTCCCATAACACAAAAATGAGAAACAGAAAAAGTTATGAGCTGAATACAATTGCTTCACTGCTTCTATTTTACCATTACTTACAAAGAGGATGTAAAAATTTAAGAAGTAAACAAGTGAGACTGCAGGGAGTGTCATATTTTAAAAGCTTATGTTTTGATTTTTCCAAACTGATCACCATGGGAAATAATAACTTAAGAGTTCAATAGTAGCTGTCATGTTTCCTTTAAAAGCACAATTAGTAAGATCATTAAAATTCCCTTTTAATCGATTGCATTAAAACAATTGCTACTAGAGTAAAGAGAATGTAAAGCTGATTAGTTGCTCCCATATTGCCTCATTGATCAACTGAGATAATCCTCATTCAAGAAAAGGGTAAACAGGCAACCCCGACATCTAGAAAAGTGGTGAAGCTCAGCTGAAATCAGCTGTCAGAATCTGAGACCTCTTTTTGTAATCCACCCTATACTGCTTCCTATTTACATGCCAGATAAGCCAAGAGTGCATGCTTAAAAATTTAATCTTCCTAAAGCAAAGACTTCACAGAGGCTATGCTGGAACTCAGTATTGCTAAAAGAGGTACCTTAATGCAAACATCTATATCTATATCTACCAGCATGTGAGTGCGTTCGTGTGCTCTGTATTGCTCACTCCAGTTCCAGCAGGTGGTCCAAACCCAATCTCAACAGGCAGCCTAGGTAAACAAGACTTACTGTAATTTGGTTTTCTCATGAATACAGAAGAACTGAAAAAAGGAAATACCTCTGGGACAGAGAGGACCCCTAGGCGAACACTTACCGTTGACAGAAACTGTACAGATTTATTGATTAGAACTGCATTTTAATCATATGGCTGGAGGAAAGAAAACAGTTCCTGGAGACTGCCAGTCAGCCCCAGCATGGGGCACGATAAAACTGGTTCTGTTGTTAATATCAGGCAGTGGCTACGTCGGAGTAAAAGGACATTAGAGAGTTCAACATCTGCAGGCAAAGTTGAATTTATTTACTCATGGCTTCAATTATTATTTAAGACGGAAAACTTGAAAAGGTCAGAGCTGCTAACTTAGAAAGCATGTCCTTCATTTGCCTTCAAACATACACTTTTTTTCTTAGCTTAGTTCAACAGTGAATCAATTAATCAGGTACAGTGTTCTCTGTTTTCAAATGCTAGTTGTGTTATTTTCAAGTAGACAAGTAAACCCAAACTAAATTTCATTTTTGTTTAAATCCATATGAGAAAATGCAATTTTAGGACAATAAAACATCTGGTCCTCAGTTTAGGTAGGGAAGCATCTGTAGGCCTATGTTTCTATGTATATAGATCTGCATATGTATAAAATCCAGATTTACATTAATAGTCTAATCCTGCATTCGCGTCTCCATGGAACAGCCTGGATGGGAGCCATAGCTTGGATACAGGCAGCTAAGGATATCAATACTATAGGTAAATCTTTTTCCATGATATTATTTCAGCAAAAGTCAACTCTTGGTTTAGATTTAAGCTTATTTAGCAGGATTGATTTTTCTTGCGTATCTTTTGAAAGTTTCTCACATAACTCCTCAGATTTTTAAAACTTTTTTTGAACTAAAAGATTGCTTTCAACCCTGTAAAACTTGTTGAGGACAGCAGTACTCTCCTTACCATCAGTCTTCTAAATGAAGAAAAATCATTGATCTAAGAACATCTGACAGTGCTATATAACGTATGGGCACTGCTGGCCTCAGTGACTGAAGGCGGTCAAAACAAATGAGCTGAGGAGGAGGAAATAAAGCATAAAAGAAAAAAATGAGATGATGTGTGGAAGCAGACAGTGATGGGACTCGATTTATAGAAGGCAGACAAGGAGTGTACATGAACTTTTGTGAGCCATAAGCAAACAGTCAGTTTAAGCCATGGAAACGGAAAGGTGGTTCCCAAGGGAAGCAGAAACTGAGGGGAAGAAGAGTTCACTGGGGGAAAGCATCAAAGAATGGAAAAAGGAAGATCTTCCAGAAACAATACTAAAGGAACAAAATCATGGGGACAGAAAGAGGATCATAAGGTGACAAAGGTCAGAAACACAGCTTTTTATGAAATACTTGAAGAGTTTTCTATATAAAAAGACAGTGGGGAAAGCGATGAAAATAAAAACAGAGAGAAAGGGGACATCACGCTCAGCAAAAAGAAGTCAATGGATACATCACTGAAATTAGTTTTGGTAGATCTGACACAGGAACTGGAAACAGGAGCAGAGAGATATTTAAGGGATGCTACGTATTCAGGCTCTGGGAGTCAAATGACAGACTCAAGGAGTTTAAAGAGGAAGGAAACATTAATTAATTATTAAAGTTCAGAGAAAGCTCTTACAGGCTGCTGACTCAATAATAGGCTTGAAAGGGAGGAAACCCCCCTAAAAAAATGAGTTTTCTGTTTGACTGGTTGGTTTAGGGTGTTTTGTTTTGCTTTTAAAAAAGAGAATGATGAAGCAGGCAGAAGGGATTTTGAAGTATGATGCAAAAAGACAATGATGAATTTCAGCACTAGGCAAATTAAATATCAAGAGGACTAGACAAGTAAGTAGCTATAAGAAATCTTCCACAATATGCAGAGACATGAAAAAAACATCTCTATAAAGTTGCATCAAGCTAAGTAGAAGAGGAGAACAGGAGTTACAGCGCAAACTCAGAAGGACCAGCCATAATCAATAGTGTTGGAGGGAAACACAGGGTCAGGCAAGCAACTGGGATTCAGGGATTTTTCATAATGGGGTCAACGTCGAGAACAGGAAAGTGAGGATAACATCAATACTCTGTGTAGTGTTGGTATTATACTTTTTCTTGTGACATATGGATGGGGAACACAGGGGAAAACATTTGTAAAAACAAATAAATATTAAGTGACTGTTAGACAGCCGGCTAGAGAAAGGGCTACCCTTTAAGCAAATAAGCATCTGGGACTCTAAGGCAAACAAGTCCTGGAAATAAGCCAAAGTAGAAAGCACAAGGATATGAATAAATTACACTTTTGGACCATTTTCCTCAACAGAGACTATAACTGCAGAGAGTTCTGTCTGAATCCCCTAATCTGCTTTTTCCTTAAATGTATCAACACCGTTTTCATTCCAGTAAGTTCAAGAGATGATCAGCCCTATAGAATTTTATTACTTTCCAAATGAGTCTCTTTCATAGGCACTTACTAACAATTTTACTTAAATAAATGTACAGCTCCTTTTAGCATGGTGATTTTTATCGGTTCGCTATTTTAGTGTTTCAGAGCAGAAGGAAAAAAGATATTTTGTCTAAATAATCCTGACATTTTGATTCGTGTGCACAGATGGTTAGCAAATTTTGTAGTAGCCAAATCAGTTTTAGTGTTGCTGACGAAAAATCTTAAAATCTCACTTGTCAGTGAGGGAATTGATAAACTGATCACAAAACTCATTCCACTCTAGTGGAATGACCTGAGCAGTCATATAACTATTATTTTTGTATGAATATACTTCAGCTTTATAAATCCCTGCTGCTCATATAAACTGCAACTATGATACCAGCTCACACATATTGTGTAATTGCTATTAAATAGGGTTTTGTCTGGCGCAAATTGAATATGTTAAGATCTATAGTGTTTTATCTTGTTTAATCCGACTTTTAAAATAGAACTCCTACAGATGCTAGAGGCGTATTAACAGTGTGGGTTTTTTAACTCATGGGATTAGAGTGATATTTTCCTACACATCTAACAATTCCTGTATTTATTACTCCTCAAATCAGCTGTGCTGTCAGACAAGGAGATTTAGAATTCTTCGTATTTCTGTTAAGATTCCACATTCCACATGCAAGGAACTGTAACTGTTTATGTACATAATATAAAAGTCCCTTCAAGGCACAGAAAATGTTTACTGGCTGTACCACAAGGGTAATCCCTGGTCATCTCCTCCCCACTACCTGCCCACCAATGTACATACTGTCTAGGCTGAATCAGATGATGATTTAGGAGCCACCCTGCAATGAGTACCATTGTGTGGAAACCACAGCGTTTCCACACTGAACTTAGGATTTCAGTCAACTGGATGTCACAGCCAAATGAGGTCTCCCAATACAGAACCCAAAAGTTAATTTGAGAAAAAGAGATTGATGCATTCTTTCACCTTGATCTGAAAATAATTGTGTTAAGTTTCTTTGAAGTCTGGGTGTCACCTGCCTGCACTTGATGTTGAAGATGGAACTCCTTGGGCAGTTAGTGAGGTACAGCACCACTCTTGGAGAGGAGTGAAATTAAAGGAAATTTCCATAGAGTGCTCAAGCAGCACATTCAGAGGAGAAAAAAAAATAATATTAATTGCGCGGGCAAAAGACTCCAATTTTTAAATTTATATTAAAATTGAAATCTCTAGAAAGCAGTTCTAATTTGATTTGAAAGCAACTGCAAAATTCCAGCTGGAGAGAAAGTTTAATTGGAAAAGCACATAGCCATTCCTAGCAATGACTGCTAGTAATTATGTTTATACAGCTTTCCTGAATAAGTGGCCCAAGACTAGGTCTGGAGACATTACATTATCTTTGTTTAGCTTGTGCTTCTCTCAAGAGCTTGAGCCTTCCCTTCCTCTTTAATTTCTACTATCCAGTTACTTACCCAAACGTATTTGTGCTAGATGTAGTCATACTCTTACTGCTACTGTTTGCTTTGTAATTCAGACCTTAATATCTATCGTAAAGTTCACACTTCATAGACCACATTGAGGAAGCATATTAACCTTCACTTCTTGTAGAAGAGAGCAATAAATTGTGGGTTTATGGCTTTTTTGTTGCTTGCAGTGTTTGGATATTTGCTGTTCACAGAAGCAGATGGAAGAAGTCTTCAGAGGATAGTCAGCATTGGAATGGTTTTGTGGTGAGAATTTACCAGCTGTAGAGAGAATTGCTGTTATTACCACTGACCTTCCAAGCATAACCAAAGGGTTACAAAAGGCAAGGACTCACGCAGAAGTTTGCATCAGGACTCCTCAGATCAGCTGATCATAACAAATCAAGGAAACTAAATAAATGTCAGGAAAGGAACACTGAAAATAAGAAAAAAGAAAAGGACTGGCAAAAATACAAATTTACTATGTAAGCTGACTTGGAGAGCAAGAACGCTGGGAAAAAAATTGGATCTGGAGCAGCAGTGAAGCGCTTTTGCGTTCCTCCCCAATTTCACACTGTTTGAATGATCATTTCTATTCATAGAACCTTTCCTGTACTTACACAAGTGTTTCTCAGCTGCTTTCAGATTATGAAGCAGGCACTCTGTTGTTTTATGTACCACTGAAATGTGTTTATCTGGAGATTAAATAGACAACTTCATGTATTTCATGACCTTGGTGGAGAGAAACAAAGCAATGAACTCACCCCTCACAAGGAAAGATAAATGTAGAAGTCTGCTGCCTACTGCTATGCAGTGTATCCAGCTCTAATTATGTGATAAGTGGATGGACTCGGTGTTAAACATATTTTGCAAAAGTTCTTGAACAAAGTGCTTACACTGGTTATGCAGATAGCTTGCTGAAAGCCACATGAATACAAATTATTATGCACGCAGTATGAATCTGGATGAGTACAGGAAACACTGGTCTTCCAAACCCTGGTTTTGCTGAACAGTCCTCTATTACAGTCAACACACAGAATAAGAGTATTTATTTTTCTTTCTCTCTCTAAAATTATTCCATTCCCACTTGTGATGCTACAGCAGAGTATTTGTTTTAAGGTCATTGGTAATTCAATCCTGAGTGGTGCTGAGCATTTCTCATCACATGTGAAACCTCAAACCAGCTAATTCTAATAAGAACTGACACACACTATTGAAGAAGAAGAAAAAAAAATAACAAAACAGTAATTTCATTATCCAGATAGCCAGATTGTTTAAATAAGCCTCCCAGATGTCCTGAGTTTGGTACCACCACAACACAACTCAGAAATGTTAACAACTATTCTTGATCACAGGCATTTTTCCAAGTTATTTGAAAGTGGTTAGGTTTAAAAGATGGAAATTTGTGAACCTAACTGCACTGAGAGTGAAAGCCATCTATGCCCTTAAACCAGCTTTTTAAACTCCAGTGGGGATTAGAAGTCTTAACGTCTATTTTTAAAGTCCAATAAGATCTTCTTTTTTTAACTGTGACATCCAAAATGAATTGGAGGGGGGGGGGGGGGGGGGAGGAAGTGGTTTACATACCTATGGGTTTTAGATACTCAAGATTTCTAAAATGCTGATGTGATTTTGAAAACGTGTTCTGCAGCTCATGACAACTAAGAAAACTCTGAATGCCTTTGACTTTAACACAACTGAGAGTAGTGACCGATTATTAACCACGAAGAAATGGTGCAGTTAATAGAGCTTTACTGAAAATGTCAAATATTGTGTTATTTTGCAGTGAGAAGAGAATGCCCACAGTTCTTCATTTAGAAAATAAAATATTTATAACTATTTAGGTGCTTGTTTCCTTTGACATGGATTTAATGAATAGCTTTTCATCTGACTAATAGATACTCTGTAAACTTAATTAATAGGTACTTTGCAATGGACTCTAGTAGAAACAGACATATATCTACATCTTTGGCTCGGCTTAAACATGACAGAACACAAGTCAGCTATGGGACAACTTGATCTCTTCTTTCACCAAAACTGCTAGGTTAATCTTCGTGGGGAAAAAAAAGTATCACACATTTAACACAAGAGTTATTTCAGAAATAGACAAGATATCCTGAGTTGCAAAGTTGTCTTCATGCATGCTCCTGATTATAAAAGAATAAAAAGAAATACTAGTGGCATAATCTGTCCTCCACATCTATGAGGATAACAGAAGACATAATGATTTTAATTTCTAGCATAGGAAATTCAGATCAGGCTATACAGAAATTTTCATTGCTAAGATTTGTGCAGGAACAGACTGAGGAGCCTTTTGATTTTTAATCTCTGGATGTTTTAAGAACAGGTGAGACAGATGTCTTACAAGGATGACATAGGATTAGCAATCCTGCCTTGAACCTGTTTCCTCTATTTTCCATAACCAAAGAAATTACTTTTGAATTCTGCCTTTAACATGTGAAAAATATACCAGGTAATGCCTTTCATTTGTTTTCAAGGAGGTTTTTGGGCACCTGGAACTTCAGATATGTCAAGTGTGTTAGTGAACTGCTACAAGAGTATGAAGTGGAAATAAAGCTGAGTGAAAAGGTCAGTGCAAATATTTATCTAGTGTAGGGGGTTTCTGAAGGTTAAGATGTGCTTCAGGAGACTTGCTAGCTGTATTTACAGCTCTAGAAAAAAACAAGGATAGCCAAAGAGCTCATTTCCGATGAACTCTAGCCATCACAAATCTGATCTGTATGCCAAAGTTTACTAATAGCCGTAGAGGCTTTGTCCTGCTCTGTTGAGTTTCTGTATGACTTCTGCTTTCCCTGCATGTAAATTGTCTCAAAGTCCAAAAATGGGAGCCAAATGGAAATTCCAATATGCATTTTGTTCATGTGGTTTTGCTAAAATGATTTTATCCATTCCACAAAATTATTTCTCGTGACAAAGCAGTACTGGAGATGGTTTGCTCCAATTTGAACAGGCTGCTAGAATTTAAGTCTGGTTCCCCTAACGTTTAGGTCATAGTACAGCTCTATTTCTTAACTATTAGCCTGGCAATGGCTTCTTCTCATCCGGTCAGATCTGCTTGTTGCTGCTCAAGTACCTCAGCTCGGTCTGGCCTCGTAACATCCAGCCGGAGGGAATGGTAGATGAAAGGGGAGAAGCCAACTGAGCTGGTTGTAACCACCTTGCTGAGCCACACCAGCAGCTCCTGCTGGTATTTTGCCTCTGTTTAGTCTGGTTTACACAGCGGCTTGCCCCCAGCAGGACAGTGGAAGAGGGCTGGTACCCTGGCCGTGCTCCTGAACTGGGTGGTAGCTAAAGGACAGACTCTTTTGCTCAGTTTTGCACACAACTGTGGTCCTCACTGGTGATTTCTCCAAATTAGATGTAAAGGTCTAGAGGAGGGAGCTGCAGGGGAATCACCTACTGTTAACAGAATTGTTAGTTTTCAAAAGTAAGGTCCAGCTCACTGGAAAGACCCACAGAGATAGGAATATGTTTAAGTAGGAGTCCCAAAGCGCAACATTTCCCCTCTAAGACAAGATACAAAAGACCAGGTTTGACTTTCAGATGACAGAAGAAGGGGAGGCGAGATTTGTTGTTGTTTTTAAGTGTGCAAACTAAATGGACAGATCTGGCCTGTGATGCTAAGGTATATCTAGCATGGAAAATAACAGTATCATGTCTAAGAGAGAAGATTTTGTGAAAGACATATGAAAGAGAGAGCCAGGAGCAACCTTAAAAGTGCTTTTAGCTCAGTATTTGGTCTTCAATATGATTTAGCCAATACCAAGAATCAAGACAGGGACTCACAAAGCTACAAGTGAGTTTCTCAGCAGCCTGAGCTGAAAAATAAATCTCTCCAGATGGTGCTCTGGAAGTCTCATATCCTCTTTGAACCAGAGCAGACGGAGATACATATTGTACTCCAGGGGCTGTTTTACCCCAGTGGGTAGCACAACTGAATCAGAAGACAGTGCTGGAAGTCATCGTAAATCATGGTGACAAGCAACCTATTCACTTACAGGTCTCTATAGGAATTGATGAAACATTTATTAAAGCACACATTAGTCATTTATTACTCTTTTATAAACCGTTTATCAGTAGGCATTCAAAATGTGAGCAGACCATAATTTTCACTTAAGACTCACAGCACTAGTACGCCTCAGATTTCACTGTGGTGATATTTTGTCAAATTACACAGATTTTATTCTGTTCAAAGGAGGCAAGCTACTTTATTTAACTGAAAAAGAGATTTCTAAGAACACATATTCAAAGCCTCTAAACTAGGAAAAATCTTTTTCCAAATCTTACTGTCCCTGATGTGACAGAATTCTATTTTACATTGCTTTGTCCCAGAAATGGGTGAAAGTGAAGGTGAGGATGAAAGTGGCAGAAAGAGGAATTGTCTCAAGAATGAGACTATTCCCTGTCTAGGTGAAGTCTCTCTTTCTTATGTGCAGGTGAGAGCACTCTGACAAGTCCCACTACTTTTCAATATACAGCTAGGGACATGCTGCTGTCCCAGCTCTGCGGTGAAGGACAGATGTGAGAACTAGGTGGAGTATAGCAAAATCATCCCCTTCAGCCACATGACTTCATTCTTCTCTCAAATGCCTGACAGCATTTACAAAGGAAAAAACATATCATATATTAAGGAAAAAGAATATATTACTGAAGAGCAGCAGTGGAAGCTTCTTTCCTAGGAACAGATACCTTAAAAAATCAGGCCAGAAGCAGGAGGCCAATATACTCAGTAGAATCCCATTTTTGAGCATATACTCTGCTTTCAGGAATGGTATAAGATCAGAAGTAGGATTTGTTGAACTACTTTTTTTAGAGGAGGAAGAATAGACAGGAAGGGGTCAAACCCATACTTTTGTCATGCTGAAACAACGTGGGTTTTTTTTCCACTGAGTCTTAGGGAAGATCTGGGCAGAACCATGCCTACAGGGAAAGATACAAGGGAAGTATTTGCCAGCTTGTGGCTTCCAGCAGATGCTACATCGCTAATTTTTCATCACACTTCAACCACAGTGATATTAACTATAGACTAAAATCACTGTTTTGTCGGCATACAACACTGCGGTGGTCTGTCATCTGTTGTTAAAGTGACACAAGAAAATAATTCTCATTTTTCTGAATGTGCTAGGTATAAAACCAGTACTCAGCACCATTAATGTTCACTCAGTCTAGCTCGTTCCCACACAGTACACAAACCAGGTATCAGATTTTCCAGAATGATCAATTCCTGCTCCTTGCTTTGCTTCATTTCTTACTTTCACATAAGTAATCCCTTGCTACTGAACAAAAGTTGAGCCTAAGGCCTTAACTTGCTAGAAAGGAAATGCCAAATTGGTTTTTGTGATACCAAATACATGCTGTATTCAGTAATAATTCACAAATTTAATTTAAAAACTCTTTCATATTATAGAAATAGGGTTGTAAATTTGAAAAAGAGGCCACTAAATTTACAAGTATCTTAATTTTAATTCTCTATAATTTAAATCTGGCACAGTATCCCAGCCATTGTGACCTTTTAAAAGGTAGACCTTGTTACCTCACCTGGCATTTTTGAAGGAGCTCTTAAAACATTGCTCTTTTAGGCATTAAAGATGAGATTATTTAACCCCCTGAAGGGAACAGGGTATTGTTTGAATGTCTGAATGGACCTTTGCAATGCTCAGAGCCTATTATGAACAGTAAGGATAAGTATGTATGTGAAATACAAGGCAGGTACTTTGGAGGTGTGTAGAGTGATAAGACAGTAACAAAATAATTAACTGGGTTGAATCCCACAAAGGAGTGTCTCATACATTAACCCATCCAAGTACCTGACACATACTTGTAACCTCAAGGGCTTAAACTATTCCTCCAAAGTTAATGGAAGTGCCGCGTTGGATCACAGCCAGGTTGCTCAGCTGCTTCTGTGATCATGCCCTGACATACGAACAACGAATTTGTCCCTAAGCATGAAGGGCACTGCATCAGCAGGAACCGCATCAGAATGGCACGGGCGTGGAAAAAACAGGAGATGGAAAAACAGATCACCAGATGAGTACCCTCTCCTCCAGCAAGGTCTACATAAAACCAAAACTGAGTGCAGCAACAATGGAGCATTCAGACCTTTCTGAAAACATCAAATAAAACTGTTAATTAACATTTTGAATAGGTGGGTAAGGACCTGACCTCCAAGGAATAAATACAGTAAACAGAAGTACACAGCAGTATAACAGTGCTTAGAAGTAGATCCATAAACTTCTTTCTAGAGCAAAAAGAGGAGGAGATTGGTCAAGTGACAAAAGATAAAACTCATCTTTAATGGACAGAGACTTGCTCACGCATGACTGAGATTGCCTCGCACTGAGGAATCAAAGAAATATCCGTTAAAACATATAAGTCTTCTTGGAAATAGAATTATAGACATTTTTCGTAGCTTTCTCCACAGTTGAAAAAGTAATTAAACTTCTGACTTGGCATTAATATTATTGAAATAATATATATCTTTGTTAAGATATATATAATAATGCATTCTACAAACCCCTATTTAGTGCCCAGTCTGGGGTACCCAGTGTTGCACTCATACAGTGTCCAGACTTTTGAACAAATGCGTCTCTCATAACTTCGTCGACTTTCACTGTGTTAGATCAGAAATTAATTTGGCCCCGGTGTTTACAGATGAAGAGAACGGCAGAGCTATTTTAAGTAGAAATTATACTGACAGAAGAAACATAGGCCACTGAATAAGCATTTGTTTTATAAAAGGGAAAAATGCATTGAGAAAAAGTATCTTTAAAGAGAAGGAAGATAGCTGGGGAAACATGTCAATACCATAAGAACCCGATTCAAAGCAGGCAATCTCAAAGTAAAAGAAGATGCACTCTGAAATCAAACCTTCAGATTTACTGAATGTGAGCTTTCTACTTCAAAAGTTATCTTGTAGACTATGTCTTTTTCTTTCAAGTCTTATTCAAATCAATGGTACTGCAGCAGTTGGTATGCGACTGGTATTTAAATACAGTAACTAAGTATGTTAAGCAGTAAGCCAAACAAAGTGGCATTAGCTCTATTAATAGGCACTCTCCTTCTTACGCTACTTATTTTAAATAGAGCATATGTTCCTAAAGGGGCCTGACACCATACATCTGAAGACTGATTTTTCCTGCCTTATTCACAGAACAAGAATATCCCTTTAGCAAGGCAGAGGGAAGATTTCTGAGGTCATTAACATTTCTAAACAGCAAAAGGTTCAAACCCATGTCACAATATATTAAAAAAGAAAAGAAAAAAAAGAGACGTCTCTATGGGAATATTTGTATGTCATATAAAGTACAAGAAAAATGTATAAGACTAACTTTCTTTGAAAAGTCTGCATAATGCTGTCTCTTCACACCTCCTATTTTATTTCTATACTCCGACCACCAGACTTTTTAATATCACTGACAGAACTGGATTTATAAACATTTCCAAATTTCCACAGAAATAGACACTAACAGTACGTTTAGGGCTAAGTAGACATTAAGTATTTTAACATGTTTGCCCAAATTAGCAAACTATTAAGTCAAACAGGACATATAGTTGTAGAAATATTTCTTCAAAAGAAATCTGTAGAAAGATATATAGAATGATTCATTCAAAAGAAGAAATGTCAAAGTTTGGACATTCGAGTAGGTAGGACTCTGAATGTCATGAATTGCTATCAGTATTAATACAATTACTTCCTATTTCTAAATACACCAAGATGTCCTTGTATGTTGTTATGTTCCAGAGGAATAAAAATTAGCATGTTTTAAATACATTTTAACTACTTACTGTCTGGAAACAGCTTTCAGAGCATTAAAAGCTGATCTAAAAGGTAATTCCAAGGGAATTAACAGTTTGATCGAAGCCACTTAGTTATCATCTATGTACTTGAAAGTTTTGGATCAGGCTCTCCACGGTACTTTTTAGGTTAATAAAATGCTCTGGCCAAAGCATTTTATTGAAGCAATTATAGCTATTGTCACTGAACATTCCTGTTTGCAAAATTTTCATTATTTGTTATTTCTTCTCCCCTCCCCCCGCCCCTTTTTTTTCCCCAAACTTTCTCTGTCCTTTTTTTAATCTGGTTATCCACTTTGCATTTATAAAAGAAATAATTATTCAAGTAAAATTACAGTAATTTGTTTCAAAATAATCTATTGTCAAATCACTAAAATTAGGTCAGAAAAAAAATGTAAAAATATACTGTAAGCAGAAAACTGAGACTTCTATAGCAATAAGCTTTCCCTTTCTTTTCCTAAAATTACCTTAAAATCAACATCTGTCATGTTTACTTCTCATCTTTTGGGAATATTCCTTAAAATTTGAAGAACCTCAGGAAACTTTTACAAGAAAATCCAAACCAGCTGTTATTAGGTAAAACTTTTGAACTCTAATTCTCTCCAAATATCAGAAGCAAAAAAAGCCCACAACCCAAAACAAAAACAAACAAACAAAAATCCCCAGCAAAACCCAGACTAATAATAAATGTGGGAGAGGGAAGGAAGCAGCACGAGAAGGGAGGAAATTTGGTAGATGCTTTGCCTGGCACCAGAAACTTTGCTGTAGCACTCTTACACCCTCCCACAGGCAGTGAGTATCTTTTGGTTTGGGTTGGGTTTTTTCTAACTTTTCAGCACACTTCCGTGGAAAAAAAAAATCATTCCCTGAAAATTCCACCTTTAGGTTAAATTTAAAGCTTTTAAGAGTAGAGCTTTCATTACAGAACCCTCAACACACTGTCTCACAGGTGACTACTGAAGCCAGGACAAAACATGTTGCTTTCACCCATGTTCCTGCTTATCAAAAGCCCTCAGCTACAACACAGGCAAGAGGGAATTCTCTATTTCCCCTCATAGGAGCAAAAGAAAGAAAGTCACCGCTAGCAAACTTATTCTACGGGTACTCATCCTGCTAGCCAACCTCTGAATGATATCTCTTGGCATAAATTTTTACCTTGTGGTTGCATTTTGTCATGGAAATAATGCATACGCATTTATTAACGTAGAAGAAAAAAGAAGCTCCAGGAAAGTCTATAACATTGAGCTACAAAGATGTCTTTAAGTATTTTCTTCCATAAAGGAACATTTTTATATTTAGAAAGAAGATAAATACAATTGCATACAACATTTTATAGAACAGAGATGACAAACTCTTACCTCCTTCTGGGTAAATTCTGGTGGATGGTCATTTTTGTCATCAACAAGAATAGTGGCAGTTGCTGTGCCAGTTAGTCCCACATCAAGACCACCCATATCCTTAGCTTCTATAACTAGCTCGTATTTCGGGGTTTCCATAGTCTGAAAAAAATAACAAAAAGGAAAGGTTAAAAAAGCCACCACAACAGATTACATACTACCTTTAATTCACATTAAAACAATCAACTTTTAAACCTTAATTTGGCCTGATAAAACAGCATAGAAACAGATCTGTTATCACAGTGTTTTACCAAAACAGAAGCACAGCTTTCTATGAGCTTCAGCTGCTACACTGGAAACCTTATTAGGAACACAGCGTGAAGGAGTGCAGGTGAATATTGGTAAACAGTACATAATCTATTCTGTTATTTAAGGAGATTAGGAAAGAAATTAAAATATACCTGCTCTTCAAAAGTAAGCTCTCTCTTCAGTGCACCAATATTTAGCAGCTTGCTTCATCAGTGTTATGATGGGTACATAATTAAATACTAATGTCACAATCTACATATAAATTCTCTTTATTTTATTAAATCACATTTATTAGCATTTAGAATAGTAATTTAAGTCTGCTTCACTGTAAGAAACAACAAAGCAGTTTCTAAAGTGGACAACGGCTGCCAGTTATTGCACAAAGCAAACGTGTATCATAATGTTAATGATTTACATCTAATATATCTGATGCCTATGTCATGGTTACTTATCTGACAGCCCAGCTACTGCAGAACCAGACAGCATAGGTCCACAGCAAAAGCCATCCTTAATTTCCCTCCTCCAAAAGACAGCCCTAATTTAGGCAAAAAAAAATGTGGCCAACGTTCTGCAATGGGAACGTGACAGCATTTCTAATTCACCTCTCTCACATCAGGCACAAAAGCACATCTGTTTGCAAGTTAAGCAACAGGGTAGTAATACATCCCATCCAAGGGATCTATTATCGGCATCAGGACCTGCTCCCATGGAAATCATAATTTTGACATGGATTTCACTGGAGACAAGACTGGGCACCTAATTACAATGAATATTTTCCCTGTTTGTATGACTGCCTTATATGGAACCATCTGCCCAAAGACCATATGTGCCGCATCATCAGTGGAGGACACAGATGGGGAAGTGCTGCGGTCACCTTTAAAACTATATGGTAAGAATATCACATATGCTCAGGAATGATTTTTCAAACTTTCCTTGAAAAATAAGTCTGGATCTCAGGGGCAAAAGGACATAATGGTGCCTGAAACAGTGGCTAGGGCACCACTCTTAGAGGGCTTCTTTAACCTCAGAGCAGCTCTATCAGCCAACTCTGTTTACAAGAACCAAGGCTACACGTTTGACACCATTTATCCTATGTCCTTTAATACTTCTCCAGAGAATCAGCAACTGGTGTGAAAATCCATATAGCAACACAGTGATCTCTCTTTACCATCCATACACTGACTTATAAAGCAGAATCAAGGAAGGTGAGGGCTTATCCCATAGCAGAGAACAGAGAATGGCTTGGGATGGAGAGGGCCCTTAAAGACCATCTAGTCCAACCCCCATGCGATGAGCAGGGGCATCTTCAAGCAGATCAGGTTGCTCAGAGCCCCGTCCAACCTGACCCTGAACATTTCCAGGGATGGGGCACCTACCACCACTCTGGGCAGCCTGTACCAGTGTTTCACCACCTTCATCAGAAAAAAAATTCTTCCTTATATCTAGACTGAATCAACCCTATATTAGTTAAAAAAAAATTTAAAATTAAAAACTAAGAAAAAAAATAGTTTAAATTACCCCTCATCCTATTGCAATAGGCTCTGTTAAAAAGCCTGTCCCCACCTTAAGTCCCCTTTAATTATTGAAGGGCTACAAGAAGGCCTCCCTGGAGCTTTCTTTTCTCCAGGCTGAACAAGCCCAACTGTCTCAGCCTTTCATCATAGCAAAGGTGTTCTGTCCCACTGACAGTTTCAGTGGACCTCTGGACCTGCTCCAATGCGTTCATGTCTTTCCTGTGCTGGGGACCACAGAGCCAGATGCGGTGCTTCAGGTGGGGCCTCACCGGAGCAGAACAGAGGGGCAGAATCACCTCCCTCAACGTGCTGGCCATGCTTCTTTGCATGCAGCCCAGGATACAGCTGGCCTTCTGGGCTTTGAGGGCACATTGCCAGCTGACGTCCAGATTTTCACCCACTAGTACCCCCAAGTCTTTCTCCACAGGGTTGCTCCCAATCCATTCATCCCCCAGCCTGTATCTCACCATTTAAAATTTTAAAAGACTTATTTCTGATCTCTAGCTTAGCAAAGCAACTTCTCAGATCACACAGTTTTCTCTGTAGCTAAGAGATTTGAAAGCGTTCACTAAATAGTGCATTTTGCATTATGCATTTTCCTTGGTACATCACAACAACTTTTTTTGAGCATGTGTGAGAAGGAGATCCCAACACTTAGATTGTGAAGCATTTTTAGGCCATGAGAGAAGGAACCATACCACTTGCTCATCAGATCAGTAATTATGAAGCAATATATTTGCATGTAAAAATCAATGAGTTAAACCAGAAGATATATTTAGTTCTAAAAACATATGGACTACTAGAAAATCAGATGCCACTGCCACGTAGGGGATCCTAAAAAATATATTTCCTTAAGTCTTACAACACCATTCCATGAAATTCATCTCAGAAGAAAGAAAACCAAGAACAGGATTTTGATTTATAACATCATATAAATATACACAAAAAAGTATTACATCTCTCCAACACAAATTCAGAGTATAGAGTGGAAAAAAATTATAGTTTTCATATATTTATTTTCTAAAATGCATTCAATGTATTAAAACCTGAATAGAGCTTCCATCCCCTCCTGTAGATGCAAATTTTTCATTACTTTGATTAGAAAATTGTTATTATTGTATGAAAAACTTGCAAAACCATTTATCACTTCATGCCTGTAAGCCTCTTTGTTGAGCAAGAGGCCCATTTTTACTCTCAAACTGGCCTTTTTTCCTTTGAAAGCTGTCCCGTTTTCTATTGAAAGCAAGCCCATTTATGCTAGAAATTGCGCCTACTGCAGCAGAAATTTCTGTGACAGGAGTCCAATGTTTAAGCTCACAACTAAATGTGAAAAACATTGAATTTTGAGTAGTATTTCATATCATTATGAATACTTCACACTTTCCTGTTATGCAGCACTTTTCTATGTCTCGTTCTGTCACCAAATATTTGCTTTGTTAGAGAAAGCAGCTCCTACAAGTTCCAAACCTGAGAGCAGAGGCACATTCCCTTCAGATGCTCTTTACAGCAGAGATTGCATGTAAAGGGCTTTTTAACACTTCTCATACTCCTAGCCCAGTTTGGGCACTAGTAGTAACTACTTGGACCTGTGTGGTTTATCACATTAGTGGCAAACCCTGGGACGTGGCAGTGGGTATCTGCGGACAGCGATGGGTCCCCGCGCTCTTCCTGAGCCTGTTACACTGTGATGATGGTGGGGAGGGTGTGGGGCTGGGCTGGGGGCACCCCTGCAGTAGGGGCTGCAGCACAAGCTGTCCTGCCACCTCCTCCTCCTCTGTTCCCTCATGTCTTTTTCCCCCGTGCATTGTCTCCCTGCCCTTGCTCACATCTTGTGAGAAATGAGTGCTCCTGGAGGGAGGGAGTGAAGGAGAAAAGCAGCCTGCCTTCACCTTCTCCGTCCCTGCTACACTGTGCAGGTTAGGGATAAATGCTGCTGGTAATACCCAGCTGGTAGCATTTTGGGACCCTACAGTAGCTCAGACTGTTGTCACACCATGACACTGCCTGTCACTAAACCCAGGCCCCCTGCTTCTTGAAGTAGTGACGCAGCCCCTGAAGCACGCGCTTGCAAAAACAGCCCCATTAATACCATTTGGAAAGCGACACGTGACGAATATTGCAACAATTCTCAGCAAAGTAGATCTACAGCTAAAAAGGATAATAGATTATTTTAATAAATGAACATTCAGTCACTGTTTGTGTGGCTTATTATTTATCAGCTGTGACTTTGTGAAGTGTAACACTGTTGAGAAGGTTTATAGAATTACAGCAGGAGAACCATTCCTTTCCCCATAAATTTTCACTCGTCATTTAGCCGCAGCAGGGGTGACACCAGCAAATTGTTTGGTTTGCCAGGGAGGTGAGCTGTGTTTGTCTTTGACGGTCCACCCACTGCCATTCTCACCAGTGTAAAACATTCCTGTCAGGTTTTGCTCCCCTGCTGCCTTGGTATAACCGGTTCTGCGCTAGCAAGGAACCAGAGGCTGGAAAGGCACTTTTCCAGGTTTCAGGTTCCTGACAAAGCCAGTAGGATCTAATCACAACAGGGGCAAACAAACAGTTCACTGCAGATACACACAGGTGGAACAAACCAAGCGACCACTTTAAGGTAGCGCTAAATGAAACCAGATAATGATGGTTTTCTGCGGAGTTTTAATCTTTTAATATTTCCTACAGATACAATAAAAAATTATCAGTGACTTAAGAGAAGCGAGCCATGGCTAGTATTTCATACCACTGGCAGTAACATTCCAAGTCTCGGTGTGGGTTATCACTTGCAGGCTGTAAAGCATTCAGCTGGCATTGACAGCATCCTCAGCACAGTAGGACTCAAAATGTAAGACAGAAAAAAGTGGGACTACTTGCATAATTACAGGAAAGGTTTAGAACCCTTAGGTGACCACTGGTCTTTTCAAACTTCAAGTCCTGAATTTCTAGTTATGAACATGGACTCTTGGTATGGCTAGAACAACAAATCCCCTCTCTGCAACTTCAGATGTCCAAAGCTTTTAGAAGTGTGACCCATGTATCCTCCCTTGTTCATCTATCTTGGTAAGGAAGTGCAGTCACTCAGGAAATTCATGTTTTCACTGAGGCCTGGCTTTTTTCCATCTAACTTTAGAATTCAAATTAAGTGTCTAACTTTTGGAGCATCACTGTCATAGAGTCAAAGGACAGGCACTAGTTCTGTGTTTGGCTGCACTGATGATCGCAGGAGCCCAGTGCTCCCTAGCGTACCTGTCTTGGTGCGTGACTAAAACTGGCTGAAGATCTTAATGATTTCATAAAGATCAAAAAAGGTAGCACTAAAGTGAGGAACAGAAATCATATTCTGGCACTGTATTCAAGCAGCATATTCAAGCAGTGAATGATTAATTGTTTATCTGGATTTGATGGCCCTAGTAACTTTACTTTTGGTTGTGGGAGAAGGTAGGAAAGAATCTAGTTTTGCTTCTGAAGTTCAAAAAATTCAATCAGACTTTTTTATCTGAATATAAAGAAAAGTAGAATAAGTAAAGCAGATTCACAAGAAGGAAGAGTATGAGAAAACTCTTGTAATAAACACCTCCTTTTGCCATTGACACCCGAAGCAGTTATTACTACATCTGATCTCTAAAGCTGGCATATAGATTGCACATATATGAAAAACACTTCATTTTGGCTAAAAAATGAAATCCTGATCACTGTTAGAGTCTGTTAGAGACTATGAACATTGGGAAGCCTATTTACTAAAATAACGCTTTGTGTTTTTCCGATATAACTATCTAGTTACTTTCTGCAAGGACACACCATGGGGTGTCTGGAAATCCATTTGCAATGCAGAAGCTAAATGAAGAAGAATTTGGGTTAAGCCTTAATCTTCTTTGCATCATGTGAAGATGGAACAGGTTGAAAATTTTAGGCTACTTTAGCCTTTTATTTAATCTGTAATTCAAAGATGTTTAAACAGGAGTTCAACATATTTTCTTGCAGATCTTCACAACACTTTTTACTACTGGTGTTTAAATGATACGCAGGGGGGTTGAAAAAGAATAGTTTTGTTAAACGACATTGTTTTGTATTTATTCACATCATCAGCCTGCTGCCCAACTCAGTATATTTTCTAGTTCCTCTTTCAGTGAATTTTAGTCTCTTGCTAATGATTTCAAGGCTGTGAATCCCTGCCTCACATCAGCACCCAGCTAAAAGCTGCAGAGAGGCACCAAATTCTGGAAAACAACAGGACTCCAGAAACCACCTCCTCAGTGTTTCCTCCTGGTTGGGTGTCCCCCATGAAGTGCCTTTAGCTACACCTTCATCCAGTGCTCTCCAGTTATTGCAAGACACCTATGAACTGCATGGCCAGAAAAGGGCACACAGCCTTCCCTTGGTGTTTCAATGCCTCATCTGAAAATAACTGGGGAGAACAGAAATTCCCAAATTTACACAAAGTACTCAGTTGTTAAGATTGAGACAAATACTGTTTGGGAAGGAAATACCGTACAGAATGTTCAAAACTCTTGTAAAGGTTTTAAAGGCTATCTTACTACTTATTACCAATAGGGTTTTTTTCACTATTTCATGGAAATTAATATTTTCTGTAACAATGCCTCAATATTTCTATTTATAATTGTGTTTATAAACTATATGTTAATGCATAATGCTATAGCAATAGTTTGCTACTCTACCATAGGTATTACTAATGCCTTTATAACATAATACTAACCAGAAAGAAAAAATTTTAGGATTTAAATAATTTCAGTTCATGCTAAATAAATGCTTGGGTTTATTTAAGATGATAATTGCATATAGTATGCATTGAATACATTCTATTAAGACATAATCAATGTTCTTGTTGAGTAACAATATCAACACTGAATCTAATATTGTTCCAGAGTATGCTGTCAGGATTTTGACTAATGTAGAATAAAAAAAAGAAGTAATATGACTATTAACAACTCTAATGGACATAATGCTTTTATAATTATAATATCAGCATTTATTTTAAATGCCAATTGCCGCTGCTTAAAAAGGTCAATATGCGCAGAGGCTTTGCATTTAGAGCTTGAATTACAGTTTGATGAATACAAAAACCAAAACAATTTTGTAACATAAATACTCTTTAGCTCACCAATTTCCAATTTTTTTGTATCATAAAGGAAGGTCTACAGTTTAATCACTGTAATAACGTACTTCTATTATGAAGAAAATCAATATCTATTTACTAACCACAGGAGACATATAGTTCGTAGGTATATCTGGAAGGAAAAGGAAAACTAAATTTTCTCCTTCAGGAGTTGCTGTTAAAAAAGGAAAGAAATTGTTCCAAATTGTTCGATACAGATAGGTTTCCTGGCCAGAGATATTTGTTTCCCATGAAGAGGAAATCTATAACTATTTAATAGATAGGATGTGTAGGATCAAGACTTTAATTCTTCATAATGCTGACACAACTATAGGGTTGATACACATGGATATGTTTGTTATATTTTACATGGAATTACAGGAACTCTATGTACATGTTTCCAATATTTTGCTTAAAATTAGCAGTTTTGACTGATATGCAAATTAGGATTTAGAATTGCCATTGAATTCATATCATTTGGAGAAGGCTGCCAGCCATGGTGGGGTGACAAGCTTTCCTTGGAGAAATATTAGAAATCCGCAGAGAAAACCTGTTTGCTGCTTGCTCACTCACTGCACAAATGTGCATCTCAGCTACTATATACAAGCACCACAGTCTTTGTGCAGACATTAACTTCACTTAAGGGAGCATCCTTACATTGAAGATGTTAGTAGTAAGGAATTTCTCCTTGGGTAGAGATCATCAATATCTAGGACAGAACAGTGACTGAAGCTCCATTTAGTCTGACGTATTTGCACTTAAATTATTATTGTTAGTTAGGCTACTACCAAAAATAAACCTTGGGAAGAGAGCAATTATTCAGTATTCTAAACAAAATCCTTAATTATCATAAAAGATATAACACCATTGAAGTTAATACCCTACACAGAGTTTTACTAGCTAAAGATATTCCCCTGAAGTATAATTCATTTGAAACATTGGAAGGAGTGGCATGTTGATCTGCAACAGCTATTACTAGATGCTCATGGTTCAGGAAAAGAAATGTTTTCCATGTCAGCTAGAAATATAAAGTACATTAATAATTTTAAATACTAATGGAGAATAAGAATCACAACGTCCCAAAGAAAATAGTCCCTGTTAAATGACATTAAATCATACTTATTTAAAAAAAAAACCTAAACAAAACAACAAACCACAAACCAAACCCACAAGCTATGTTTCAGCTTTCCTTCTGGACCAATGTATGTAATTTCTTTTCTCTTCTCCCACCCCCCCCAAAAAAAAAACCCAACAAAAAAAACCCAACCCCCCACACAACAACCAACCAATCAAAACTAAATCAATTGATCCTTATAATTAAAAAGTACTGCAAAAACCTTTCATTCCAGTGTGAAAGCATCAGTTATTATGTAACTTCTTTTGCTGATTTTAAACCATTTAATCATTCTATTATTATTACATACATTCAGAGGTGTTGGGAATACAACTACTACATTCATCTCACCTAGAACTTCTGTCAACAGCAGAAATCAGCTGTAGTGTCTACCCTCCAGTAGTAGGTCTGAATAAAGGACAGAACTACAGTATAGCCTACTTGCAACTACAGACCTTGATACAAACATTCCCTTTGTGTTTACATGTCACTAAGACTCATTTCTGCTATGCCCCTCCAAAGATTGTCTTAAGTTTAAAGAATATGTATGGCCATACTTGCTAGATCCAAGTTCCTCTGAGCTCTGTGTTACACCATAGTCCAACTTGCCACCCTACAGCCAGTTGAAGTTTGGACACCCTTCCTGCAGCCAGATATACCCTTCAGGAGATGAAGCATTTAACTCAGCTGAAGGTGAGTTTGGAGGCTAAGGCACTGGTGAGCTGCTTTTGAAATTGCTACACACAAACCCGATTTGGCAATGAAACCAGCCCAGGCTGGAGCATCCTTTCCACTATCCATAATTCTTCACAACTCTGACTTTTCACAAAGTGACATGCTGCCCTAACACACCTTCCTATGTGCGGCGTGTTCCTAACGATAACACTTCCCCTTTCACAGTGCTCACACCAAAAAGAACCCTCAACCCTTCTGGTAAATGAAGTGCCTACTGTTCTGCTAGCTTGGTTCTTTAACAGAGTACCAAAACATTGCTGAAACCATGGCACTACATCTATTCCTTATTGACTATATACCTACCAGTGTTTCTATTCTGATTTTTGATGCTGGATAGAAAACACTATGTTATTTACGTTAATTAATTGCACCCAGATAAAAACTATTGAGGGAGTGGGTGGCAAATAGTTTCCCTGATGCTTAACACTTTCCGAGCCTTAACATACTGAACCCTATAACAATGCTAACAAGCAAAACCATCCAAGGACTTTTTCATCAAAATCAGAGCATATGATCAGAAATGCTAACAGTCTGACTGATGGGCGTAGGAACCACCATTCTCCCCAGTCCTCATTAATACACTTGTAAGTGAATATTGAACATACTACCCATTCTGCCAATTTATACTTGATTATTTTTACAATGGTAACATTTTGAGCAGAGTGTACCAGAAGACCTTTGCCTCAGAACAAATAAATGTCTGCGTCAGCACAGCTCGCTGGATAAGGGAAGGTAAGATTCACTTCTGTCTGAACAGGACGTTCAACTTGATTGTCTCGACTGCTTCAGAAAGTACTAAACCCCAAGCTAGCTGTCAGGAGCATTCAAGATAAGAACTCCCTTCTAGATTACAGCTATTTATTTCAACAAAGTTGTTTTTTTTTTCCCCCAAATCACTGTTTCTGTAGCGAATGTTCATTTCAACAAATCAATATATTTCCATAAAAACTATTCTCCTGTAATATCCAATCAGTTCTATTTGCAGTGTTAATTATATATTTCAACAGTCACAATTTGCAATTCAAATAATCTGCCGACCAAAAGATATTTGCTGAAAAAATGTTCAAATAATTTTCAGCCATTAACATATTAGACTTGTACAATCTGTTTGCAGACAATTTGTGAAGAGAAATAAGGGCAAAGTTGTTCTAATAAATTATTAGCTGCAAATTACTGAATCTTTCTCAGTCCCTGCCAAATGCAGAAATGAGTCTATTTAAATCTAAAAACATGAAAGGAAAGACAAGTTTCTCCAACACAGTAACCTACAAGGGTTATCAGTAGAGACAGTTTTTCTAATACCTCTATATTAAAATACCTCTGCCAAGAGAATTCCCTAAGTATATGAAGGGTGTAAAGGTCACATAATAAGGATCAGTACATAGAGGTGAGTGCTGTAATTTAAAGAGGAAAAAAAAAAAATCATAAGCAACCCCCAAAGTATTCAAGCCTGAAGAAATCCTCAGGCTAGCATAAATCAGCATAGCTCCATTGACTTTAAATGGGTTACCCTAGTTTATTTACACATTTATTAAGCTATAACTTACCATGTTTATGAAACATGCATACGCACTTTCATGTCACAATGTAAGATGCTTGTGTCTCTTGTAAAACTGGCAGATTCCCATAGATTTGCATTTAAAACAAAGCAGAACTAAGGGCAAGACACTGCCTTCCAAATCATTATAGCATCAACAACAGGAGAGCCAAAGTTCCCAAAACACACACTTTGAAAAGAAGTCCCCAAATTCTTCAAAACAGGAGGATGAGGTAAAATTTCCTGCCTTGTTGCAGGTATAATCACATCAGAATTAGGGAAATCTTGCTCATCAGTAATCACAAGAGGGTGTTTGTGCAACAGGCTGTGGAAACTAACGAGACGTTCTATGCATTTAACCCATTGGGGAGAGGGATCAATCCATGGTATAAATATTTCATACAAAGCAATAACATGCAGCTGGTCAGCACTCCCCTCTGTTTACTGGGGAAAAAAATTGCTTTCCTAAATTGTGTGGACAGCAGCCAATGTCAGTTATCAGTGATCTTATTGCTAAACACACATTACACCTGCAGCCCTGAATCACGGGAATCCTTCACTGAGCAAAGAAACAAAAGGCTCTGTCAAGCATGCTTATCAGTGTTTGAATTTGCTCCTCCTTGAGTCTGAATCAGGCTCCAGAAGCCCTGAAGTGTTTCCTACAGGCTTTGGAGGAGGATACTGAACAGTTCCGAAAGCGAGCACTGCTTTTCATGGAAGCATCCCCCGGAAAAAGCATTGCCAAAGCAGGGTGGAAAAAAACTAAATAGCTGGAGTTTTATCTTCCTAAGGTGCCAAGAAAAGGGTCTGAACAAGGCAGAGGTAAAACCTGAAGCAATTCAAGTTAATCTTATTCCCAACTCCTCCCTTTCCTCACAGAATCCACTGAAGGAAACAGCAAACCAGTAACATAGCTCAGACCCTGGACCCTATAGGTCTCTGTACTCCCAGACTGCACTTACCAGCACATGTTTTTGAAGGAATGCATTGCAGGAAACTAAGTGAAACCTCATGCTGATTATTTTATTATCTGCCACCATCAAGCACTCTATCATAACACCAGAGCTGAATTTAGATTGATCAAGTTTATGCATTGAGGTCTGCCTGGATGCCAATGCAACACTTGTACCAATCTATCCCATCATTCCAAGACATCACAGACCCACCCAGTGCTTTTCTTCATCTTTTCATCAAACATAAAATCCCAGATGGATATTCAGGCAAGTCAAGTTCATTTAAATGCATTCAGTTGACAATAGCAATCCTAGAGAAAGCTGCCTGACCACGTGCCCATGCAGGGTTTGTATACAGTGTTGCTTCAGCAACTATCGGGAAAGACCTATTAAAATGAACTTTCACACTGTTTACACTTACTACGCTCTAGTTTGCAACACCGAGTGCGGCATCTGGATCTTGTTCAGCTGAAATTCAACTGGAGAATGTACCCTGGACATCACCTAATTCTTTCCACCCCCTGATTCAGTCTGGGGAACCAGGAAAAACAAACAAAACCAAAACAAAAACGCCAACCACCCAAAACCAAACCAAAACAAAAGAAAGTGAAAAGTTGCAGCATGCAATATGGATGTCAGGTCCTCAGAATGAACTATTTCACTCTACAGATGCGCTTCTACTGGTCTACTCTACCTGCTAACACACAAATAGCTTTGCACTTCACAACAAACTAGCAGATACAGAGTTTACAGTAAGCAACTTCTTAACCCTGACCAGGCAAGGAGACAACACCAGGGACAAGAACCGATAGAACTCCTGAAGTTCCAAAGGCTGTGACACTGCAAGAGCGTTGCAGTTGCAAGACAAGGATGAACCATCCGCTAAACCATCTGACAGTACTTTTTGCAGAGGTTTTTTCTGACCCCCAAACAACACCTCTAGATATAGAAAAGCTTAGTGTTATTACTGTGCCTAGTTCATACTGAAGGATGTGAACATGGCCATTTCTTCACTAAGGTCCTGTGACTGATCACTGGGAAACAGGTTTCTTGAGGGTCTTTGCACAGCAGCTGAAAATGAAAGTTTTCCTTCAGTTCCAATTTATAATAATCTAAACCAATATTCTCTGCCTAGGTAATAAAAGATAATAAGTTTTACGATCCCTCCCTCCCTAATGCCAAGTCTTTACATAATCTGTTATTGAATGAATCAAAATGAAGCTTACTGGGTTAACATCAGAAATCACATTCTTACAAATTAGGTGCACTTAGATTATATTTCCCTCCATAAACATTCCAATCCCCACAACAGAAAGCGATGTTATAAAGGTCACGATGGAAATTGTGTTTCTGCTGTGTAATCTGCTTTGCAAATTTGTACCAGTGGTCAAAATGCTCAGAAAACTCAATTACTGACTTACTATGACAACCATACATCAGCAGGCCCACGCAGACAGAGGTTATTTCTAAAATTAGTACCCTAATGCAGAAAGCATATTCTATGATTCCAGACGTACAACCTTTGCCTGATGTTTATGTTGTTAAATATTAATGGAAGCACTGTCTACTATTTTCAGGCATATTATCAGGAGCATAATATTGTACTTAAATAGGTGCATTCTAAGTTGGAGCTGCAAAAAACCTCTCCATGCTTGTTTGAACCACTTACTATTTAAATGTGGTATTCCAATCAAAATAGTCATCAAATGTTACTTTTAATCACTAATATAATTTTCCTTTAACTTTAATTTTTTATGCAAATCTTATTTTAGAGTTTAGTGTTCTATTGCCAGTAATAATTCCAGGTAGCTTTTGAAATAAAGGACCCTGCTGGGTGTGTAATGAATCAGTAAATGATATTGGCTTTGCTCATGGACAAAACCAATTCTAGAAGCTGCATTTGTACTCTCATTGGGTTATACCCGCAGAATATAAATTGATCTAATTCTAAATCATCCAAGGGAAAATCATGTAAAATGGATTTCAATTACACTATTGCTGTTTTACCAAAAAGCTTATCACACTATGGGGTGAAAAAGCAACCCCTCCATAGGATTTACTTTCTGATGAAAGACGTAACCATAGTATTTTCCATTATAAATTTCTCCAGTCAATTTCATTCTTTCCTTATTTAATTCTACATATCTTTTTATCAGCTTCCTTTCAGGATAAAAAATAATTAAATGCCTTATTTAGAACTCCTGTACTTTCTGCTTTGGTTAATAAGTTCTACTTTTGCTAAACTTCCATAAACCTACTCATATCTTCTAAGAGCATCTGTCAACAAAAGAGCTCCCTCCAAAGTCAGGCTTTGTGTTCTTGCAACCAAAGCAAGATTTCTAGTTTATTCTCACTTCCAGAGTTAGTAAGTCACTGCCTTGTGCAGATTTTGCACTGTAGTACAGTTACTTTTGGTGAACAGTAAGAGATGTTGACCTGCTACAGGTTGCTCCTTTTGTAAGTTTATGCCTGTGTACTAGAACTGTACACAGCTTCTTTCTTTAAATCAATCTTCAAAAGCTTTTCACATTCACTATAAAAGAAAGAATTGTTTTCTAACTCATTTGTTTTATTAGCAACACTAAGATACAATCTACTAATAGTACAAATGTAGTGTGGTTACCTAGGGGAAAACCAACAAAAAATAAACATAAAAAAGTAAGTGTGGAAAGATCATTCATGAGAATATTTTTTTCCTTTCAAGGATTTTGGAAGTTTCAATAAATGCATAACTTTTTGGATAAATAAAAAATATCACAAAAAGGCATAATCATCAGAACCCTGGCAGATACTTGACATAAAATATAGGACACATTGCTCAGTAATAAGAAATAATACTGAAGTATAAACTTGACTTCCCTTCTGTACAATCCAGCAGCTGTATGTTCTTTTAAACGTTTAACAGCATTGTTTTCTGGCCCAAAACTTTGCTCAAGGCTTTGTCTCAGTGAAAGAAGTTTTGCTTGATAGGAAATACATTATATTTTTATTCACTGCAATGCTATGGTATTTGTTAAAAAATTCACCTGAAGTAACAGCATTCTCAAAAAGTAAGTATTTGGCTGATTTTGTCTGCTTTCCCCCATGAAGTATCACTGTAAAATATTTGTATCGGGTTCCTGAGGACCTGTTATCCTGGTCTTCCTGTTCAAGGAACTATTCTGCCAGGAGGTCTGAGATGTGATGGATCTGGGAGGTTTATGACCATCCTGGCCAAGAGATCAGGAATGTTAATAGAAAAGTTCCCTTCAGCTTCAACAGGTTTGGGTGACACATTCTGTACAACCGTCTCCTCAGGTAGCAACACTCAGTGATGCAGTCCTCATTATAATCAGGACATCGCACAAGCAAGGGTCTAAGAAATCTTACGTGCTGTGCTTTAATAAGGAGACAGTGAATCTTTTACAACATTGTCTTCTTTTAACTGTTTTATATCACATATAAAGTAACTTAGTTAAACTGGTACAAATGAAGTTATAGTGAGCTAAGACTGCACAGCATATTTTATACTAAGCGCGGTACCAAAACATCCTTTATTCATACTAATCAACGTCAGAAATTTCTGGAGGACTTTTGTTTTACAAAGTGGCTTTATATACCACTTTCCTTTAGGAGAGATCCCAAAACACAGTGTAAAGAAAGAAAAAAAATATCACTACTAATTTGCAAAATTAAGAAAGAAATAAAGAGAAGAGTTAATGACTGAGAGAAATCCACTGTTGTGTATTAAGGAAAGACAAACTGCAATTAAGTGAATAACGTCTACTATCATGGAAAGACAAGAAGGGAGGTGAATATACAAGGTATGATACGGGTGGCTGTGGGGGTGAGCAGAGGTCAGGGAACTACAATGGAGTGAGTCCGTAAAGAGCTTTGCAAATCTGAAGTCCCATTTCCAGGCAGTTCTTATAGACTGAAAGCAATAAAAGCAGCAAAGAAGAGAATGGCATGGGAGGCACTGCTAGCATGAAAAAGAAGTGGGGGGAAAGAATGCTTAACTGCCTTGAAGAAGTGGGAAGAGACACCCATAACATTATTAAAGGAACTATTCAAAGCTAGAACGTGCTGAGCTGTAGCTGTGGATCTGAGAAGCACCACCATGCTTAGATTGGCCATGGGGAGACCGTGCCACAGGCATAGTGTTCAAAATTGCAATCCTGTCCTGCTTCCCTCATTTCTTGCTATGAAGGTGAAGGATTAGTAGTTTGCTGCTTGTCCAGAAGCATATTGTGCTCCATGTGTCTGTGGCACGTTCTTAAACTGTACGTTTTTGTTAGCTCTGCCAAATTCACACGCATCTGTTCTGGGGAGGTCTGTGCGCAGAGCCTGCTTTCTCCGTGTGCCTGGAGGGCTGATCCAAGTAGCATGGATGTCTGAAGGGATCCATACATCCTTGTAATCCCCAGCATGGCATTTTAGCATAGCTCATATGGCAGAAGACAGAAACTATACTATAGACAAATTCTGGGCATAGTCCAAATGTTTTGATAAGCAAGTCTGCCCACAAGCAAGGCAAGAGTTTTTAATAGCATGAAACAAACCGGGTCAAAATCCTTCCAGCGCAGCGCATCTTAGACACGTGTAGATAAGCGCAATTTTGTATTACTGCCTGACATCTCATAAAGATTTGTGATTTATGCCAAATAAGTGACCGAGGCACCTTTTCAATTCTTTACAGATTAGCATTTTCTGCGTCTAGAATGTAACCAGGGGAACGTATGAAATCCACAATTCATATTTCAGGATGTCGTTCAACAGCTGTTGGACCAACGGTACATTTGATACTGACCTCAATCAAATCAAGACCTAATTCCTGACATTTCTGCAGGTCAGAGTTTGGGTGTCACTTTGGAATGCCCTGTAACCTTTACTGAATCTAAGAAACATTCATATGATTAATTTATATGCACAAATCACCTACTGAAACCAACAAATGAGCCAGAGTTGCAGGATCAGGTTAATGTCCTGGAACAACTCCAAAATATTTTAGTAACAAGGAAATCAAAGTGGGCACAGCAAATATAAATCTAATGGGATTTAAATATAATTTATATTGAATACTAAAAAATAGGGTGTATAATCATAATGACAATTCTAGCTTAACAAGAGTAGCACAGTAATGAAAGTATTAAAAGCAATACCCTTTCTCTCTCTTTCTCTCTCAAGGGAAGTGTTTGAAACTATGATTTCATACAAATCCACTATTTGAACTGAGATTAAAAAACATTAGTCTAATTACAAAGTTTAATATTATTTGCATAAACTTTATTGAGAGAGGAAGAAAAGGAACAGAGAAATTTCAAATTCACAAGAAAATGGCAAAATAGAATTGAATTTGCTGCTGCTCTAAAAGCCTGCTGAGGTCACTTTAATTTAAACAGATTTCTAGAGGTAGAAAATGCTGAGCTAACATTACACTAAACAGAACCGATTGGGAGGGAAGCTACAAGTAAAAGACTTCGCTCAACAGACAGATGGAGAAGACACTTTTAAAATATTGTCTTTGTCAAATGTTCAGCATCTTAAGCCTAGAAGGATCCTATTTATTGAAGGAGGAGTGCAATTACTGGTGAAAATGTAAAATAAAATGTATATTAGATATGTGTTAACCTATTAAAGCAAGAACCATCATGCACAAACAAAAGTAAAGTGGAATAAAAAGATCAGCATCTATGTTTCTCTCTCTGGGAATTCAAAGTCTGGCAACAAATTGTCAAGGCAGAATTCGGTTATTTTCCAGGATTCTCCCTCTCCCCGAGCTTTGCTTTCTCTGCATCTATCTCTGTTTCAAAAATATTTCAAAGGCACTGAATGAGAAACTAGCACAGCCAGATGTGCTTCCTGTCAGGAGGGATATCACAATGGGAGATAAAATCGAGCAAGGTTATTGCTCCATGGGAGTGAAACTGTCTGCAGTTCTCCAGGCTTGATGAGAAAACACTTAATGAAATGCATGATTCTCAACTAATAACGATATATATACAACAACTAAAAGCTGCCTGTAAGGTCTGAATGTGCCCTGGAGTATACTGTGTCCCAGGACAGATGTCATTTTCATGGGACTTAAAAAATGCAATGAACTCAGCTATTAAGGTCAAGAAAAAGAAAATCCTTCCTTAATAAACAGTTAGGATAGCAGTTTGCACGGCCCCCATGCCTCAGGATGGGGACCACGATAACGGTGCCATAAGAACTCGCTCATGCTGCTGCCTGAACATTGCTCCAGTTGAGCCTAGTCTGGGGGCATACTAATACATATCTAGTCCACGTGGAGCTTTGCCTGGGACACTTTAGGTTATTTGCTTAAAAACCTGTTTTGTGAAGGAGGACCTACAACAAAGCATCAGAGAATAATGAGTTTGCACTCCACTGATACCCCTGGACTTAAAGCTTTACCCTGTTTGTAGCATAGGTAAAACGGATTTATAACATCCACGAGTTTATCAGACACATTCTCATTTTCAGTGTATTCTGGTTCCAGGTGGTGAAGAGCAGCACCAAGCAGCACCCATTTTAGTAGGCATTCAGATCATTCATCATCTTGAGTAAACCACTGAACCATACCCACACAGAGATAACTAACACCTCATTATTTGGTCCACAGTGCATAATTCACAATGCAAATTTTCCCTTACAATACTTAGGAGAGAAGCACTTTAAAGAAAAATACACAGAGAAAGGAAAATATACAGTTTTTAAAATGCTTTCCAAATAACAGCAAATTACAAAGTATTTTCTGATCAGTCCTGGAAGAATGAAGGGTTGTGTTGAGTTTAATCAATATTTTTGAGATATGGTTCCACAGAATCTAAGCATTTTAACAGAATTTTATACCACTGAGACATTCCTCCATCAATATTCAAACTAGACAGTTGATGGTATCTGTTAGACTACAACTTCTCCAAAACCAGCCCTACATTAAAAAAAAGCATCAGATTCTGCCCTTAAAGTTTATTTATGGGTGCCCTGTTTACCAGAGGTCAACGTATTTGGTCCTGACAGTGTCCAGAGTAGCACTGGACAATTACTGTGAAGAAAAATATATCTTTCCACCTGTAGGGGTCAAAAGAAAGAGTACAGTATCTTTGACTTTGATGTAACTGGTAGCATTTTTGCCAGCAATCCCAGAAACAATTGGCTACTAATAAAGGCACCTCCAAAGATAATGCTCTCTTCAAGGGAAACTATTGCAACACGTAGTGAGGACTCAGCCAGGAAGGCTTCAGTTCCACTTGGGAAGCAAAAGCCAGCAGGTGCCTACTTCTACCGCTCACGTACGCACTGTTGGTAGGAACTGCACGTGGGCTGCTAGTGTAAGGCAGCCAGTGCCTTGTAAAATTACATGCTGCTGTTCTGTTCACTCATTTCCCCACATAGACAAGTTACCAGGATATGCAATTTGTTCATAATTATAAAATGAAATGTCTTGATTACAGGCTAAAAAGGAACAGGAGAAAGCCTGTAAAGAAATCCACACTTTAAGAGTGAGCTGTGCTTCAATAACTCCCATGTAGGCAGTTGTATGGGTTCATGTGAATGAACATGTTTAGGAAATAACCAGTTTTAGTTAAGCGACTCTAAAAAGAGCAAAGATTTCATCTTTACAAGTGCCTTTGTTAACAGGACTTCTTTATCCAAGCCTTTCACTAAAGGAAGGATTCAGCTATTAAATAATGCACTATTTAAACCTATGACAGAGCAATAGGCTACTCTTACTGTGTGTAGCCATTTAATTAACATGCAGCATAATAACCAGAAGTAATGAAATGTGTCTTTACATGACGATCCTGATGTCCACCAAAACCATCCATTAACTGGGTACAGCAACACCCCATAGACGGGTTAATGGAAACAATGATAAATGACATGACTGAGGTCGTGCTGAGAATCAGTCGTAGACAGAACAAAAGACTTCTAGTTCTTAGTCCATAACTCTTACCACTTTCTCTCTTTTAGTTATAAATGAAAAAGATTATGACCCCCTTCCTATTTTTACAATGACATGCACAATTTCCTTGCTTCAGATGGCTGATGTACACATCCCTCGTGTTACTCCCTCGCCTTACTTATTGACCAGCTTGCCTTTCTGGCTGAGAATCTGCAGTTTGCGTTCCCCACAAATATAACGTTAAGGTAAAAGAAAAGAGCATGTGTCCTACTTTCTGCTGGTCATGGTTTCTGTGATTCAATGGTTTTCTTTTCTGAATATTACAATCTTTACTAAGTGCTCCAGTAAAATCAGAAGTATAATTGCTTTAGAAGGCAGCAGGAATGGCAGGGTTTCAGAACAGGTCAGTCGCTCACTGCTTGTTACTGAGTGACTCTAATTGGAATATTTGCCTCAGAATTCTAAAGGCAATAAGCTTCAGGGATATTTGCATAGCTAGTTTGGTTTGGGTATATCCTTGCTTATTAGCTCTCCTAAGGAACCAACATTTGTATGCTTATTTTCCTCAGACAAACTTAAAATCCTCTAAGCCTCCAGGAAGTAGTTCGTTTCTACCATTTAATTGCTATGTGTGTTGGCGTGGGGGGTTTTTTTTGGTTGGTTTTTTTTTTTGTCTTTGGTTTGGTTTTTTTTATGTGACAGGGCTCTCTGATGATCACAATGTTCAGATGCATGGAACATTTTTCTTTTTTTATCTGTTGTTTTTACCTGGAGGATAATACCTGAGCTTCAGTGTACTTTGGGGGGGGGGGGAAAAAAAAAAAAAGAAAATTGAAATTCTTAAGCCACTTGCCTTAAATTTGTCAATGGCCAAGTGACACACAACTATTTCTGAAGAAGTAATAAAAATATTCTAATATCATAAAGATCATCACACCCACTTGAAAAAATGGTGTGTATGTCAACCTTTGAAGGCCTAAGGAAAGATCTCTCTTATTCATTGTATTGTAAGCTCAGCATACATTCCAATTCTTTATACAGAAAGCTTAATGGCTGTGGATTATTTGCCTCATTGGTTATGGCACTAGGAAATAAAACAATGGGAAATATTCATTATAATGCTCTCTTATATTGAACTTCCACTTGGTTGAAGTATTAAAACAAGCTGCAAGGAAAATTAAACCTCAGAAAGAAACGGCAGGTGTATTTATGAATGCAAAAGACAAACTAAAGGCTCTATTTCTCTTGGTTTGCTGTGGTTATACTGTATGTGCTCTTCACTATAGGCTTACTCCTCTATCTACCCAACAGCTTTTCCTTCACTTCTACTACCAGGTGGCAGCCTAACAACAGAAACTGGGGACATGGGGGAGGTGAGACTAAAAAAAACACAAAGCAAAACAAAAACCCCACCAAATGACAGGAAAAAATAAAAAAAAGAGACACATTGTTGTAGTCAGTATTGCAAGAAGAATGACACTGAGTTATATATATATATATCTGTGTGTGATTGCAGAAGTACAATATAATTTTTTCTACTAAAATTACTGATTTATGATTAGGTTAACTTCTGTCCAGCTATTTGTGTTGATAAATTTGAAGGCATTGATAATTAGAAAATTCAAAACACACCGACTAAAATGTGATCTCAGAAAAAAAATTAATAGAACAAAAGCTGTGCCTTAGGCCTATTATGTTGAAAATTTAGCTTTAATCTCTTTGGCAGTTAGCATAGACTGTGAAAGACAACATAAGGTCAAAATTAAATGGTAAGCCTTGATTTGGAGGCACTTGAAACGCTGTCTCTGATGGATTTCCTCCTGTGATATTCACAGGATCTTCAGAAAGCAGGCAGACAAGACTGTTTGCGTGTAGCAGGAGCACCTAGCTTTTTACATTTCATACAGCTGCATATGCCAGCCACAGCCAGAAACACATAATTACTCTTTCCTTCTGGATAAGGCTAAGGCTGAGAGTACGATTTCCCACTTTTTGCAACTGGTTTATCCCAGTAGCAAATAGCACCAAGTTCTGTGCTCTGACTGCCAACTGATGACAAACTGCTAAGAAAGGCAGTCACCCCTTTGACACATACACTGCCCCCACAAGTGGGTAAAATACTATTTTGCGTGTGTTAGAGGTGTAGACTAGGATCTAGTGGGAGAACCATCCCCCATAGGAGAATCCTTACTGCTACACTCACATTTGCAACTCAAAGTCAAAAAAAGTGCAGTGGGTACCCACACCATTTTGCGGTAAGTTTCTACACAGTATCATTATAAAATCAGTTCAAAGGCCTTCTTTATCTACATATATATTCTTCAGTTCACTACAGTCACATATTTGAAATGAGGTAATTTCATTAACCAGTTAGAGACACCTCACAGGGTGATGCATTTTGCTTTCTTAAAAACAAGCAAAAGCCAGGACAGTGCTGGTTTTGCCATGTCCCCTGAGATCAATAAAACTGAGGCTCTAATCCTTTGAAATAGGAAGCAAATTTTAAAGACAAAAGTATGGTACACTTCACCATGGAAATCTATCAACTGCACTGTTATGTTACCAAAAATGGTTCTACCACCTACTCAGGCCTCAAAGTGATACACAGAGTAATTATTCATATCTGCAATTTGTCTAGGTGCTACCTTTATCCTGTTCCAATAAAAATGAGGGCAAAGCTGCACTACATCCACCTATAAAAGGCTTACAAATAGTCAGTCTTAGATACCATGGCTTCCCATTCAAAATGAAGAATGTGAAAGAATAAACTCCCCTAACAAGTCAAAAAGAAGTGTGTTAAAGCCAGCAGTTTTGAAGATCTCTAAAAGAGGACTCTCCCAAGAGCAATGTAATGCCTTTCTTGTGACCTGCAAGACCTTTACTCAGAACTAATCAACCACTTGTAGACTTGAAAATGGGGTAGGCTTTCCTATAGGTAGGAATAACCAACCGCCACTAAGTGAAGTGGAACCAGAGCAGGTTCTGGGCAGTAACCAGGTCTGATGCGGGACTGGCAACAAGCAAAAACCATGCAAGAACTCCACATCCTGAAATAGTTGGCTCATTACTGCTTTTTGAACAACCTTGCCTGCAAGGACAGATCATATAACAGGCATTAGACAGCAAGAATTTAGTTTCAGAATCTCATCCAGTACAATCTTGCACAGGCAAATGGGAAGCAATGAATTTGCACTACAACTGAGGAGGATCCAGCACTCCTGTTCCCCCATCTTTGGGAGCTGCTGCTCCTTCAGGGAGCAGGAACAGCAGCTCCAATAACACCAACAGATCAAATAATCAGACTGCTCTCTGTGAGGACAAGAGAAGGCGCTCGGCAGCAAGTTGTTTATACCTATTTCAAGCACCAGGGTTTATTTATGACAGCCATGGCAAATGAACTCTTTAAAAACTAGTCCACTGTGGAGCAAACTTGCACATCTGTTTTATTACCTCTTTCAGTCTTTCTATGTTAGTGGAGGTTTTCTTTTTTCACTGGTACTATGCAGATTAGGTCATAAAGCCACATCTAAACCCCAAATATAGGAAATTAAGACACATAATTTTTGAGAAACATCTGCAACGTATTTTGAAAAAAAAAAACCACCCCACAGTGTCAAGTTATCATTTGAAACAGTAAATAAATATTACTTTATGGTATTATTTTACTGTGAATAAAGGTCATAGATTTATCAGTCGATTATAGTTTACTATGTGGAATCAGTTATCTCGGAGAGGCAGAATAATCCCTACAAACCTCATATTACGCATAACTACACAGTTAAATATAGGCTTTTAATGAATGCATATGAAAACTGTACCTTATAGCTGGATATTGTCAGTTTATTAGCCAAATACCAATAACTTTTTTTACACCCTAATGGCTAGTGCTTTCTTCTGTCAATAAGACATGGCTGTAATTCAGAATTACTGCTGCAGGTCAACACCGAACTGAACCCACATCACTCAGTAAAACTGATAAATACGTGCATTGAAAATATACCACCTTAAGCTGTGGTTAGTGCATTTGATGAATGCTTCATTAATAATAGAGCAAAAATGCTTCAGGAATTTATGGTGGCAAGAACAGACAATTAGATCCCTTTTTTAGATTTAAGGGTGACAAGAAAGTGCCATCAGGGATCTAGGAGGAGCGATAGGAATTTAGTCTTGCTTGCTTCTTCCTGAAAATAAGGTTACTTCCTTGCCAGCACTTTTACATTTCATCTTCAAAATAAATTAATATTTTTAAAGGCCAAACTTGTGGTTTCATTTTTCACTTTGACAGCTCCTGAAATGCAGATAGATTTTGCATCATACATAATATTTCCCCTGTTTTATGTTAGTCTTCTTTTGTTCTAGTGCCATACAGCAAACCACTCACTGACTTTTCAAATAACCTTGTAAAAACACAAGATCAGAAAACAAAGCTATCCCAGAGCTGGACAGGAACACTGCCTTCTCATCTTGAGAAAGCTGCTTTTTATTTTGATTTTCTTCCTTTCCAGCATTTCCTTTTTAATCTATTCTAGCAAGAGGTTTAACCACTCAGGATCCTTTTGCAAAATTCTGGTGAACTCTATATCAGTGAAAATTCTTAGAACTTAAGTTCAAAGGTGACATAGGAAAACAAGTTGCTTGTTCCACCTAAGGCCGTTCAACTTTCCCTGTCTGGTAGCTGTTTCTGAAAGTTTTGCTGTGCCAAAAGGAAGCAGCAAACACTGAGATTTAAGTAAAAAAAATACAATCAGATGAATATGGCACAGCCTGTAAATACAGATTCCAGTAGATGAACCTATCATTTAAGTCAAGACAGTATCTATGAGTCGTAGGTGCATACCTCAAAGATAACAAGTGTCTTCATATGCATCAGCCCAGAGAAGCTTGAAAATACTGCTTAGATAATAGCTTTGATATTTTGAAGATAATATGACTTCATTTGCCACTGAAAAGCATATCTAGTTTTCACTTTTTGAAAGAGCATACAGTTTTCAAGGTATGTTCACCTTCCAACTGCCTGGATGACCCTTGTGTGCCCAGGGGAAGCTTTAAGAATTGTTGAAAGGTATCAGTACCTTGTTGAGGTATTGAACTTCCACTTGTTTTTCTAGAAGTGCAAGTAAGGATTCTGCTTCCCAAAAGATGAAAAATTTGTTTATAAAAAGCTTGTCTATCTAGTGCATGCAGAAGTGCAATAGAGGTGACAGTTGGGCTTACCCAATACATGCATTAAAGCATTAGCATCAATGTGCTACGCAGAACATTGGTCTAGAAACTTGCTCTAAGTACTGTAATTTTGATGGTAAATCAGCTATTAAATTATAATATGTGGTTTACTATACAGTAATTAAAATTTAATTTTTATTAATGCTGTGAACGTTAATCCATCCCAGGTTCATTTGTTTTATATAATTCTCATACAGCATTCATTACTGCTTTTCTCAAATATTTTTTGTGTAGCATATCCTTCGAGAGGGGTTGGAAAAGGCCCCTGTATGTATCCAACAGTTCTCAGTGTGATTTATTCTTGAGAAACTAACACCATATGGGCTCTAACAGCACACGCTATAATGGTATTGGGCACTGGCTTATTTTTCTGTGCTGTTTTGTAGACACCAAGGACATGAGGTGAATGCAAAACCTGACTATAAGGTATCAAACTGATGGGGTATTAGTCAGTGAAAGAGAAAACTTTTCAAACTGATGATTGACTAGGGATATGTTTTCCTACAGGCATTTTACATTGTATAATGAAACCATAATATGAGCATAAGTTATTCTGTGCCTTCATTAGAAATTTAAACAAGCTGTAACAACACGAAGTATAGGCCACAACGTGCACAGCAGAGCTCGGTGGGCAATTTATTATCTTCTTAAATAGAAGCAGAATTGGACTTGACACTGCAAACTTTGATTCACCTGCATCAAGACAATAGTATGTCACTAATTCCGACATTAAGTAACACTCAGAATATTAATTATTAGTGGAACAATATTTTTCACCTGTTTCAATTTATTCTAAAGCAACAGGCATGTAATGACAAAGTAGAAATTAATTAAAAGATTCCAAGAATATCAGGCCAGTACCTGATGTATCAATTGCAAAGTCATCCAGTCGCATTATGTAGCTAAAAGGCTAGAATTTTATATTGCCAGATTAAAGAGAAAATACAAATCAATTGGTGTAAGATGCAACCCTGAAAAATTTATGTAGCAGCAGGAGAAAAATTAAGCACGAAGTGTTTAAATATTTCCCCAGGTTTGTGTCAGTGGAGGATTCTGGTATCCTCACTCCCAGGACAAAGCTGTAATTGCAAGTCTATGCATCTTGGAATAGCTTCTGATTCCCAATACAAAACAGCTTTTTATTTAGCAAAGACATTCAGTCCTTTACTCTACCCTATACGGAAATGAAAATGAGACATGGATATTCGCAACCTGGGTTTATATTTGGGAATAGACAGATGAGAAGGTAAAAAGCTTTTTAAGTTACTGACATATATTTACTCTAGCAAACGCACTGCTCAGATACTAACTGGAAACTACAAACAAAAAGAAAAATTCTCTTTCAGCAATAGGCACCTTTTAAACCACTGTTCATTGTGCTTAGGAACAGAGAATTACAATATAGGTAACAGAGGAGGGATTCAGCAGTGAAGACTGGCATGATGCACAGATGCCAGGTTGAACATCCCTTGATACATGTCTGTAACTTTACAGGGAAGTAAATAAATCAAACAGGATTGCCTCTCTCATGGACTGCTCGTGCAGCTAACCTGCACACACCTGGGCAGACCTGTCCATTGCCATCAAGGTACAGTAGACACTTTTTTGTAACGTTCTTTTTATTTGCCCTTCAGGAACACTTGCGAAATGAGGGGCTATTTGGCTTAGACTAGTGACAGCCTTTTTGACAAGTGATCTCACACTTTGGCTCTGGCAATAAGTGAATGGGCAGTTCCAGATACATTAACAATTTTTGAGACTGGAACTGATTGAAAAGTCTGTCTACCCTGACTTCTATGCCAGAACAGATGATGTTCCCCAGTTCCTGCAAAGCTGGGTGGATTGTATTTGGTTTCAAAGTTCGTAGACTTTGATTCTGCCAGCCATCACTACATAATGCGTAACAGGCACTCTGTTTTCTTTTTCGGAGTAAAAAAATCCCACATTTGTATAAAAGTCAAGCATTAAGAGTTAAAGTGATTCACAAAATAGACTAAATTATAACCAAAAATATCAAACTTAAGTCCCATATGCTTTAAAAATAATGTAAAAAATTCCCTTACATATTTCTGCATCTGAATTTCAAAACCTTGCCACCATTCCATCAATCTCCTCCCCTATTTTCTTGCCTTCTACCTGAACTCAGCAATATCTGTCACTGTCTGCTCTGAATTACTTTCTCTTAATTTATTCACTTTTTAAAAGGGCACAATAAAAAATAATGACCATCTAAAGACCAAACCTGAGGATAATGAAAATTCAGTCACCAGCAGCACAGTCTGTCACTGATCTAATGATGAAAGACTGTTTAAATATGATAAACCTCTTGTTAGGAGTTAAAGTTAAGATTAAATAAATATAAAAATTGCCTCATTTAGGTCATTTGGTCTATCATTTCATTTAAGTTATGTGAGAAATAAATTAAACATTTCATGATCTATGCTGTCAGCAATTCCTTAATGATTATATATTATCCATGCACTCCTCACTCTACAAACACAAGTCTTAAGGCTGCACTAATCAGATTAGTCCATATTTATCACTAACTTTAAGGGGAAGAAGGACAGTTTCAGTTTCAGTAACATCAGCATACAAGCAAAACACATCGGTTGACAGTACAGTACAGCCAGTGGCTTCCACAGCAGCACCTTCTGCACCACTACAAAACGATGAGTGGTGTTTGTTTTTGTTTTTTTTTTTTAATAAACCATCTCAGTTATAAACACTTTGCAGAACTGGACATCAAACGACCACTAAACTGCATTGGCTTGTGCAGCCTTCGAGGCAGGACCTGGCACTGGTTATTGATCCTGGCCTGAATATTGCTCCTATCTCTGCTGGCCCTGTTGCTATTTTTGACTAGAACTGCTTTTCTGCTCTACGACCTACCAATGAGTCTGGGTCCCCAGAACACCCTGAGGCACATCTGACAACAACAGAACCGCACAAAAAAGGATCCCAGAGTGTGCTATTATGTGGCAAAGGTCAGCAGAGGAAGAGGTGGTGGTTGGTGTCCTATAATGTCTAGGGCTGTTAATGTAGCCCTCCACCAGACCCAATCAGCCCTGTCTGTCAGCAGAGCTAATTAGTGGCAGTTCAACAAGGTGTTGATGTAGCTACACTGCTTCCAGTCCCAGTATAACTTGCTTGTTGCTAGCTCAAAGTTGCATGATGCTTCGGCTGAACCTCCACTACTCCATGTTCCTCCTAAGTTGACTATTCAACCAGAGTATAATTGACAACTCACGGCAATTAAACTCTCCCCCCCCTCCCCCCCCCCCCTTGTCCATCTAAATATTTTGGTCCAGTGAGGCTTTACAAAAGGTGACTGAACAAGCTGATTTTCAGTCGACAAAAGTGTACTCAAAAATAAAAGCAGCACTGCTAACAGCTGCTCAAACCCCACATACAACCAGAGGCTAGGAGTGCATTTCCTGAGGCTACTGTATAATGCAAACTTATCACAGGCTGTCCTGGCTTACTAAATGTGCCAGCAGAAGCCCACTTCAGGTTACAACTCTAGATCATTCATCCAACACAATTCCCACTCTTTCGCTGCTCCTCCTGTATATCTGTGACTCAATTAGGACAAGCAACTTACCATTACTGGTGTCTTAGTGGCTCTCCAAATTAGCTGCAGCTGTGTTGGACAGTATCTGGTGTCAGGGACTGAGACTCACTACCTTATTGCTTCATGGATTCAGAAAAGTCATCTGCTACAATATACTTCAAACAAATGAAAATATGCTTGAACTGAGAAACAAGGAAAAGAGGTGGAAAAACTAGGGAATAAGTTGATATTTTTCCACCCTACCAACAGATACCAATCTACCATGGTCAGATCAACTTCCATTCTTGGTTTATTTATTATCACTTTGCTACATAAACAGCGCAAAAAAGAATAATCCCTTTAATACAAAGTGCGGATGCAAAAACTGGCTGCTACAAGCATAAGACAACTGATGGATGTGATTTCCAATATATACACAGAGCATCCGCAGCTTGTGAGAAACTGTAACACTTCCAGGAAGAGAATAGTGGTCAAAACAAGTACCACCTTTTCTCCCATTCTGGTTTCCCCTCCTATTAGCTGGAACAAGTTGCCAAGAAAAAAGCTAATCCTGTGTTTTCTAAGAGTTCTCCTTTAAGAGCAAGACTTAGACTTTAGTGCAAAGAACCACAGGGCTCTCTTAAAAATGGGTATTAAAGAAAAAAAAAATCATAAAACAGACATTATAGAGGGGTTCAAGAACTTGTGCAAATATATAAAAGAGTTCTCACGATTACCAAAAGCACAAGGCAAACACTGTGCAATCCTCCATACAGTTTAGCTGCTACAATTCTGTGCTTACAAGCAGCCATTCTGCATATCATCGCTAATATCTCTCTAAAGACAAAATATAAGCTTTCCCTTGGTGCTACAAGGTACTGACTTCCTAACATAAACATTTCTGTAAGACTGGAAGGCAATTACACATAAATTATTTTAGTGGAACACAAGCCAAATCTGCAGCTTGACATGCAGGAAAGAGTGTGGGGAAGATCACAAGGGGGACAAAGACTTAAAACTAGTGCATTAACTTACTGAACTTTCTATCACTTACTCTCATGTCCCTCTCTATTTAAATGATTTTCTATTGAATTGCTCAGCAGTGCCTCACCATTATGGTCTGAATATGTATAGACACAGCAGGTGGTTTAAAAATAGCTGCAAGTGTCTCCGAAAAAATATGTGGAATGTATTAGGTTGTTTAGGGAGAATTTTAATGACACCTACAGCAATTTAAAGTTGACAAATTTTTATGTTTCTGTGGTGCAGAAATACCCAAAATGAATTATCTTGTTTATCACTGGGAAAAGGACAGTAATGAAACATGCTAATTTGGAAAGCAAAATTAAATTCCAGTCAAGGCAGTATTCAAACAGGTGCCACCCGAATTACATTTGTTACACCTTGGAATAACATTCTGCAATGTTAAAGGCAGAAAGGTATCACAGATTCATCCAAATCCATTTAAGTGAGCTCTGCACGGGACTAGTGCTGCAAAAGCCTGGATGCACGCTTCGCACTGCCTGCATTACATCTCAGTAGGCTTTGCCCATTACCCGGTAAAAGAGTTTGCTCCAAGGAATGTTGAGGAACAGCCGTGTCACCAAATAAAAAGCCACACATTCCCAAAACTAGACCCTCTACTTAAATTGGATCCCTTCAAATATATACCGTGATAGTAGCAACCTCTTCCTAAAATACATTTTATGACATAAACAACAATAACAAAAAGCAAGCATTATCTAATATTAATTTGTATTCTAACAGTAGTATTAGTACTGGTTTGGAATAGTTCTGTATGCACATATGATTTACTGCTAGCAGTAAATTAGAAATATTCGACTATTTTCCTTCTAAGCCCTTTGATTATGAACTCACAGGTTTAATTCCAATAAATTGTAGTATTAAACTCTCTCATGAGAAGGTGATGCCTCAGTCTGTCGAGACACATTTATTGATGTGGATCTGCAGTCCCTCTGCAGCCACCCATCATCATTTCTAATTATCACTTCAAATCATACAAAGTCTATCCCCTGCTATGCACACAACACAGGTGAGTGAGTGGAAATCTATTATAAAAATAGGGCTCAAGGGATTGGGAATTAAGCTATGCTATTTTTCTTGGTTTTCAAAAAGTAGTGCTGTTATAGCCCCTTTTCTAGAATAACTTAACAGCTTTAGGGGCATCCTTATGACCTGACAAACCACGTACCAGGAAAAGGTGGTAGTTATAACACAGAGAGAAAAAATGTATGTGTTTCAAAGTAGTAAGAAGAGCACCAGTTACTACAGGATGACATACATGACAAAATGCCTCCAGGACAACACAGTTGTGTATCTATAAAGCAATCCTGAAAAAATGTTGAGAGTTCAACACCTTCAGCACCTTCTGAGTCTGAAACGAGCTCAGTATCTAAAGGACAGACCAGAAATCACTGTTTGGCACAAGACTGAACATATTTGATAAAACTAAGCTAGGAAATTAGGAAATAAAAGATAACCCTAGTTAAGAAACAAGCAGAAGCTTCTTCTGCATCAGGGTATATTACTGTCTATTATAATTAATATATTAACTCTCATTTAGCATCGAGAGCAGGCTCTTATGCTTTCTCCTGGGCTGCCCTGGCCATATGTGGGAATACTCAGTGCATCTGGGAAGGTGTTTCAGTATCTTCTTTCAACATCCCCTTCAGGGTCCCCTAAAATCTGGTCTTCCTGGATGCTACAACTATTGTCCACCGTGCTGAGAAATTCCATAGTTTCACCTGTATGTGTATTTCCCATTGGCTTTGCTTTTCCTATATGCTTATCATAATTCCTTAAAGGAAGTATTAAGGAGTTTTTACATCACATTAATACAGTTATGTGACATGCTGGGGTCCTGGTTCAGGACTGAGATTCCTATACACTAGTATTAATAACAGCAGAACAGTCCCAAATGTGGAAAAATGACCTACGATAAGGTCCAGTAAGACATGGCAATAAGAACAGCAATAAAAGGACCATTTAATATGCCTCTCAGCCACGATGGAGATTTAGAATGGACAACATGATTTGCTTTTGCTAGTCATCAGTCAGAAGAGGGTGCCTTCTGAAGGTGTCTCCTGTTGCTCAGCTGGATTTATTAGCTTCACTAATGAAGCTTTGCTGCAGGTTTTGAGCCCTTTAAGGAACACACATTTAAATACAGCACAGCTGGCTAGGATGGGACAGCTAAGCTCCCTGCAGTAGTATGTCTGGAAAGCTTTCTTAGTTTAGAAACGGTAAGTAGTGCACAGAACTGAGATGAATTAAATCTTAAATTGCATTTATTTATTAATTTCTATATAAAGCCTTATCACAAAAGTGCTAGAATGTTTTTTGCCTGGAATGATCTAGTACTGCAATACAAGAAAAGCTGCATGGATCTTTTGTGTAATCAAAGCTATTCCCCCACATAAACCAAAAAGGCCAAGTAACCCATTTCTCTGTAAAGACATAGGAGGACATATAAAAAAACCTCTCTTAGTTGTAGACCTGGTAACAGAAATATTACAGGTCGATAGTATGCTATATCTTCAACAGACAGGTACAAAACCAGTCCTTTAATCTACAAGTTTTTTACTAAAGAGAAAAGAGGCAGATGGTGAGCTGGGGAAAAAAAAAAAAAAAAAAAAAAAAAAAAAAAAGAAGAGAACCAATGCAGCATTCTACATTTTGTAAGTCAACGATGGAGACAGGATAAGAAAATAAGGCTATTTCAATAGTTCTCTGAAAATCATAGTCGCAGTTCCATCCTCTTTCAAGGACAAAATTAAAATACCAAGACCTTCCATGTGGGATGATAAAAAGGGCAAAAGAAGAGAGGTATGCCATTTCAGAGAGTATTCCTACTGGGCTCTAAAGGGGAAAATCACCAAACAAAATCCAGAAATATAATATGGAGAGCAAACTGAATCCATCAGAATGGACATGTTTCATAGGAGCAGGTGCGCTATGCACACCATCTTTACCCAAGGATATGACAGGCTGCCGAGTCAGCCAGGCATTGAGGAGAGACAAAATCATCAGTCTCTGAACTGCATCATATTAGAATACTACGAATAGTAGCTAGAGTAAGTTTGGCATGTGTGGTGGGTGGGTAGTTAGAGGCTTTTCACTTTTAAAAGAGAAAATTCAGCTGTGGTGGGTGAAATGGATTTAAAAAAAACTGGAAAAAAGAAAAAGTTCTCTCCCTGAGCACTGTGAACTCTTGGTGAGGATCAATTTTCCTCTCCCTCCAGCAACTTGCACTGCCTTCTCAATCTGTAACAAACTCACACAGACCTCCTAGGAATTCTCTTTTTCTCCACAGCCACTGAGGCTTGGCTGGAGATCTGCTCCCTGCTCTTTTTGGGTGTCTGCTGTTGTTTCCTGCATGAGAGGCTCTCAGCTTGCTGTCTTTCTCTTATGCCTGCACTCCCGATACCTCTGCTCCCACATGAACACACTTTGTTGCTGTCCCCAGATAAAGAAAAAACCTCCTGTCACTGCTCACCTCCTGTGGCTGCATTTCTCCACCCTACGTTCCCTGGATCACAGTGTGCAGGAAAAAGGACAAGGCGATCAGACAACATCCCTTGCAGCTGCCAGCCTACCACATGAACCACTCATACTGTTCCCACCCAAGAACCAGGAAACGCAACAGAAACACCTCCTGTCCCAAGGGATGAATATGAAGAACCTTAAGCAAGCTGGAACAAGGAACCAAGAATGAGAGAAAAGAGGAAAAAAGTCAGCGTTGGGGTGAAAAGCAACACGTGTTAAAGTTGTGAAGGCAACAGTGATCTTCCCAAACTCTCTTCAAATACAACTTAATGAGATAATCACGTTTACTTTGAACATGTGATGGCAAGAAACAAGTATTGCATTCATTTCAAGAAGCATTTTTTCTTTTTTTCTTTTTTTTTTTTTTCTGTATGAAACCACCAGGACTTCTAAATTCTGAGAGACAATCTTTGTTCCCATTATAAGCAGTTTGTAAGTTTATTATTAAATAGACTTTTAATCACAAAACACTGTTCTTTCAAGACCATCATTTTTAATTGGAAAGCACTACTTTCAATGAAATATGTGTATCAAGATAAACTTGGTCTTATTAAAAACACACTGAGGTTCACATCCTTACATGGAACACACAGAGCGTGCTTCCAGGTGAATATTCTAGCCATGTCACTTTATCTTTCTTTTTTTAACAGTCTCTACTTTGTCCTAATGCTGATTCAGATAATTGTTGAAAACTAAACAGGAAAGGTGTGCTCTGTCCTAGTCTAATTAAACTATTCTTAAAATTCCTAATCTAACATTTCTTCTTTTTTTCCTGATTAAACTTCTCTTTAAAGCTTCCAGTAAGGTTCAAAAGCTTAAAAGCTGTCGTAGGAAACCCTGCATTCTGATGAGGTTCTTTAAATCTCACACCCTATAACACATAAGAGTCCAACATAAATCACGCATTAAGTCACTATACTGCCAGATGGAACCCATTTGTATAGTGCTTGGAAGACAAGGACCTTCATTTCATTTGAGTATTGCTTCTTATTAGTTACAGGTCATTCAGTCACAAGATGTTTCTAACACCCAACACAAACCAATTATGACAGCACATTCTGTGCAAGGATGGAAGTCTTACGGTCTCGCTGAGTGGCAGGCATTGCTAAAGGGGCTCTGATTAATATGCAATCCAGCCTGATTTGATCTGTGCAGAGCAGAGCAGAGCAGAGCAGCCCTTTTTTCAGCATGCTGAAAGGAAGATGCAGAATCTCCTGAGCAGTTCTTATTTTTGAAAGCAACAGAAGCATGCAGTGTTCCTGAAAAGGAGAACACAGACGGACTCTATTCTGTTTGATGTGCCGTCTTATGTCTGTTTTTACTGCATTTAAAAATTCCATTTCATTATGTTCATAAAAGCTGAATCTATCACACTGCTGAGTCTAACAGCTGTGTTGCATATAGATATTGATACCCACAGGCAAAACTCTTTTATGGGACATCTCATGGGATCAAATAGAGAAGCTCCAAATGTTTCAACTAAGCAGTACTGGGGATGACAAATAAATATTTGAGACAGACAGACATGTACTCAGGCTTTTCACTTTTGATTTCTAAATAAAGTTTATAAAATATGTAGCTATGCGTAGATTCAAATGCCTTGTACCACACACACTGAAATGTATTACCTGCCTTTTAAAGCAATACCATCATCTGTTTAAGCAGACAACTTAATCTATGTCTCTATCAGTGACACAGAAGATTAGGTTTAATATTTATTACCCCTCCTAACCCACATCTAAGGCAACACAACTGTTGATGCTACTGCACAAGGAACTCTTTCTGTGCAATTTCTAATCCAGCTAAAGCAGGAGCTGTCCAAAATTGCACAAAAAACTTTCTCTTGTGAGTTTTCAGGCCCAATATTCTAATTACGGAAGCTCATATTCAAAATGGTTGCCTAACCTGTGCAGGTGGAATTTTTACTATCAAACTAATGGAAAATATACTCCAAAGTACTGAGAACTTCATTGCAGTTAATTTACTGCATTGCCTAAGAAAGCTGAATTGTAAAAGCATAAAATAATGCAAGATGACACTAATTTCTTCCCATATTAATCACAGCCTTAAACATCTGTAAGGCACTGAAAAAGAGAAAATGAACACTTACAGGGCCTGATTTAGAAAACTGTGTGAGGGTAGTTATGTTTGGTTTAACTTGTATATTTTCCTTTTATTTTAATAGTGATTTAAGTAAATTTTATGAATTGAAATTTCCTAGCTGATTTTAGCCTAGATGGTCATTATTCCCATGCATCATTCTTCACCTTCTCCATCTGTGAAACTGGTATAATAACTAATAATAACAATAGCAACAACTTTCACTCTCAGAGGCACTGAAAGGTATTCTTATTACGGGCCAAGCACCTGGGAAATCTTGAATGAGGGGGGCCACAAACAGCAGAATAATTTGGGAGCAGTCATCAGTGTTGAAAGGTAGCTGCAATTTCAGCTTAGCTGCTCTTTTTGTCCTTTTCTGTTAGTTTTAGTGGTTATTTCTTTCATAACGGATTGCTGCAGCAAAGGACTGGAAATGAGTAATAAGAGTAATTTGCTGTTTTCATTGCAAGACAACACAAGTTATATTTTCAGTGTCTAACAGAGAGCATTGCAGGGAGAGCACACACAGAGATCTGGCCAGAAGTGAATCCAGGGGAAGGTTAAAGGAAAATGCCAAGCCTGCGAGTAGCTCACTCACTCAAAACCAGACAGGCAGCAAAGTTCAAAACCCTGTGCGGGAGGGCAGGGGAAAGCGTGACTCCAGGCTATGCAGTGGCAGGGTGAGGGCGATAAGGAGGTCAAGGCCAGAGCAGGGGGGAGGATGCCTGTATAGCCAGGGCTAACAAGGTCCGGTAAATCCTGAGAGAGGGTGGGAACAACAGCGGCTAGTTTGAATTAAGCGCTCTTGCCGAGCACTAGGAGTTGATGAGCGTGTCACTGTCCTGCCTCCCTCACAGCTATCAAAAAGTCAGATTTCCTTTCTCAATCAGATCTGAATTTGATTCCAACATGCATTTTCAACCTGTGTAAATTCAGGTTGCCTTTCTGCTGACACATCTGTGTCAGTTCAGTTAGCACTGGATAAAAACCTAACCAGCTGGCATCCCTGGGTGACCCAGTGACACACAGAAAGCACAAACCCACGCGGACAGCTCGGGAGATGCATTCCTTAGAGTACCAACATCGGTACAGCCCACACCAACGGAGGCACCGGGTGGCTTTCAGGGGAAAGAATCACCTGGACTGAGAACATAGTTCAGACCTTATTCCAGCAAGTGTAATTGCATGCAGTATTTTTTAGCATTATCATCCTCAACCATCCAGAGTTTATACTGCTGCGGGGTCCCTGTTTAGAGAGGTTTTTTCCTCCCCCTGCCCCTATTAGTGGCCAGATACCTGTGTTATTTCTCATGTTTCAGCTCAAGAACAGTAGCCCCAAATTATTTCTGGCGTTACTCCCTCTACTCGCCTGATCGTTAACCTCTACCTTTGGGTTTTTAAAACCAGTAGCAGAATGAAGGTGTGCTTTTTGCTGAGCTCACATCTCAGAATGAGCTACTTCACAGACCAAATGTTCCGGCGTGGTTATAATGTTTGACAGTTAGTTTAATTTTGCATAAAATTTTGCCTGTTGCAACTAAATAACCTTAAAAATATACAGCTAATGACACAAGTATTACTGATGGAAAGAATATACACAACTTTAGCTCAGTTAAAGTACTTTTATGTTGTCAATACATTAAAATCAGTATCAGTTAATAAGAAATAGCATATCTACACGAAAGTCAAATGGCCTGATTCAGGCCCGGGCATCAGTTTAGAGCAAATTAGCAGCTAATGACCGACTCTGCCTTTCACTTGAAATAACTCTATAATGTAGGGTCAGCACAGGGAACGGTCATGCAAGAAATGTGAGCAGCATCGTATTACCAGCATTTGTGGTTCTAGGTTGTGCACGTTTTTTCAAAGCCATTAAAACTATTTCTAGACTACTGCATGAAAGAGTCAAAACCCCTTTTGGAAAACTCTGTGTTCATCATAAAATCTATCTTTATCTTATTTTCATACACTGTGAAACATTTCAATTTTTATTTTTTATATTAAAAAAATATTAAAAATCTGGATTAATTTAATGACTGAAGATATATGTGGACCATAAAAGCCTCTACGTGGGCCAAACATCCATTTTTTAAAAACCTTTTACTGAACAGCTTAAATTAAGGTTATGTTGAAGAAACATTGGAAGTCAGAGCCCCAAACAATGAAATGTTTTTCTACATTTACTAAACACTGGTAGGTAAAACAGGTACCAGTAAGTAAAAAACCTGCTATGATCATGTTGTTGTATGAATAAAGTAGATTTTTACTGTTTACAGGCTAGATTTTGAATTCATTACACTAACGTAAATCCTAATATAAATGGCATTAAAAGACTTTTAAAGCTTAGAAAACATGAATTACATGAAGTATCCCCTAGATGGAGCAAGTTGGCAAGGGCTATACACAGGGAGGTGAGGGCATTCAACTGTTCTGCCACAGGCAGCTTCACAAACAATTGCTAAATAACCAAATTTTAATGCAGGACAACCATTTCCAAGTCCTTAAGCACATGAGCGATCATATTCAGTGTTGATCATCTAAAAAAAAAATAAATTCCTCAGTCCATTTTTGTGCTGAAAATGGGATACAGGTTCTTCTTACTCATATCTCCTCAATCTTTGCCTGAAATAAGCTGCAGACCAATGGTCCCCCCTCCACTTCTCTTAGCCCTGTAAAGCCTGTAAAGCTACAAGAGAGTGTAATGTTAGCTTTTCCAAATGCTTTTTTAGTCCATCAAAGGTCCATGATGAATGAAGGTTTCAACAGAGGCCCAGGTATCAGTCTCAGTTCTAACACTTGAAAGTTCAGAGTAAGAATATAGTAATAAGCATCTATAGTGCTTAGCACTAAGAAAAAAAAATAATCATGGCTGTAAGGCAAGCAATTAGATTTATTTGTCAATTATAAAAATAGATTTGGGAGTCACCAGGGAATATCAATTCTTAATGCCCCATAAAACTCTGCTAATAACTATAGATACACATGATTTTGACCTTTCTATTATTTAGACTTATTTTTTCTTCTGTTTATATAGCCTGATAAAATTAACGATGCTTCACCCTTTAACTAAACTTCCCATGCCTAAAATGACTTCTAAAAATGATTTTGTCTCCTGTGTTTTGTTTGTTGCACAGACCAAAGTTAACAGGAAATCAAATGGCCCAGTTAAAATCAGGCCATGCAGAAAAGTTTTTGGAAGGTAAGGAGCATCTGAGAGAGAGATCAAAAATTCTCTCTTTAATGCAGTTAAATAAAACCCCTTCATAAGCATACCCATCTCACATTCTCTAAGAAGGAGAAGGTTTGTATGAAAAGCCTCATGAGAATTTACAAGCTTGTAAAGCTCTTCCCAATTTGCCTCTGTTTTTTTTTTTTTTTTTTTTCTTTTAAATACTATAAATACAGCATATAGTCTCAGATGGCAAAAAGATGGGATTAAAGAGAGCTATTTTCATGAAACAGGTACTGTTTTCCAACATTTCAATTCAGGGTATGAACATTTCTGGCACCCTATTTAACAGAACAAAATAAGAAAAGCAGCAGTTTCCGTGGGGTGGAATATTTACTCTGAGGTGAAAGATATACAGCTACCTGTACAGAAGTACATTAACAAACATGAATCAGCAGAATGCTGGATATGAGAAAACCATGACGTATAAGAATCCGTCTACACATGCCCTGGTTGCGAAGACTAAGAGCCGTGGACTAACACCTAATTCTGCTTTTCTCTACCCAAGACCCATTAATGTCACCAACCACGTGCATGCAGCCTCGCTGCCTGCACCTCAGGCTCTGAGTCAACAAATGGACCAACTCATTACAAGTCTACTATAAATCTAATATGAACAGTCTGTGCTGAATGCCAATGCCCTCTGGGAAAAGCTGTAACCTAAGCTTTGTCTTCACTAGAGAAGAAAAAAATATTTTTTACTTGTTTTAATTATCTAGTATAAATAATCAGAATTTTACTCATGACAAGCCTTTTGTGTTTTTCACCTAGGTTAGGAGTGGAAGGACAGGCTCTGCCCCCATCTCTAACTAGGCCTGCTCTAAACCTGAACTTCTACAAAACTTAAAGCTCTTTTTTCTTTCTTACTCAGACTCCTGTATTACCTGCATGGCAATAACAACACACCAGCTTTTCCTTCACTAATGTCCTGGAAAACTACGCACATCCTTTATATAATGAGTTCTTTCTTCAGTATAAGACTTATTCAGGCTACATTGTCCAATATTTACACATTTCACTCCTTTGTTTCAGTCTTGTTTCATAAAACTGGAATATGACTAAAATTTGAGGTATTTATATGTCTATTTTCTACTGTAATAACACTAATCTTTCATCGTGCATTTGTTTACATAACTACCGTCATCTTGACTCAGGGCTTGTACGGCCTTATGCAGCCAGACAAATACATCTTGGATCTGGGATTTCACTGTAACTGGCTTAAGGGTTAGTTGTCTTGAATACATTTTCTTCTTTTACCTTTAAATAACTCTGATGTGTTTTACATATTAACTTAATCCTACTGATTTAGTAAATTTAAATGAATACTCCTATGTAGCTACTGCATGAACACACCTGATTTCTAGTGTTTGCAACATTCCATAAGTTTTGCAATTATCAAAACTATTCCCTTTGTAAATAATGGGGCTTTCTGAACTTGAGCAACAAAAACGATACAAATGCATAATTATATAAAATATGATCTAAAAATCTGTGTGTATTGTCAAATAATAGGGATCACTATCATCGTGCATGCTGTGTTTTACTTTAGGATCACACAACCACAATGGTTCAAAGTTAAGGAAGAATATAAACCCCAAGTTTAGGAAGAAAATAAGCCCATTTTGACAGCAAATTACATCTCAATCTAAGATTCACAGTTCAAGACCTCAGTCCAAAATAAGACTTTCCCTGTGCAGAACAGTCCTTTCATGCATGTTCCATGGAAAACTATGTTACTACCTTCCTTTTCAGAACAACTCTTTATCCACTGAAATGGCTTTTCACAGTACCTGAGGATACAGAATTGCTCATTAATGTATAATAAGGGACTCACAGACTGCTCCTATAGATGTGGGATCTCTGTAAGGGGGTACTTTTACCTCTTTGTTTAAGGCTGTAACTTAATATACTCATGGCATCCATATATGTTTACAAAGAAATTGTATACAAAGGAATAGCAACAAAAAGGAAGGTTCTGATCTGTTGGGGTCTGGATCCATTTGTGCTGTTTTAACAAATTTCCATTTTGTTGATGAAGTAAAGATTCAAAAGATTTCAGCTGGCAGTAAACCAAACACACTTTACTTATGAACGTTGTCTTTAAGCCTGTGATCTGTTTTAAGTGTTCAGTACATCTTTTCTAGGCAAACATTTTTCAAAACCTTACTATTATTTCCTTATCTGCTAACAAGTGTGTAAAAGAAACAGGTCAAGTGAACTACAGGCTACAGAGTGGGGCATCTTCAGATGAAACACCTGTTTCAACCTGCAAGAACCCATCATTCTGCATATCAATAGCTGATTAGCTGAAAATGGATTTTCCTGTGATTAAAGGGGGATGTAATAAAATGTATAGCTGTCTTCCTCCTTCTATTAGCTCATTTGATATCCTTCATATCCTTTGTATTTATAATGCATGTCTTTGAGGAACATTTTCAAGTAAATTATATTTTAAAAGTATTACTTCCCCTCTGCTGATCCCTGGAATATTGATACGATCACTCTATTGCCATTTCCTTTTCATCAGATTGCTAAGATTAAGCCAATGCAATTGAATCTGACATTCCAGTTGTCTAAAATGAAGTTTTTACATAGTTCTTTCACTAACCATGTGGAAAACAGTCACATTTCAAACGTGTTGAGCAGTCCCACCTCTTGGTAAAGTCCATACTTTTAAATCTCTGACCCTGTCTATTTAAATTATCAAATACAGAGGAAAACATCTATCTTTACCCATCAGGACAGGAATTTTTGCCTCAGATCTCTAATGTTCAGCATCCTATTGCCACATGGTCTCACTCAGGTGAGGTATACACTATATCATCAAGTTTTACTTTGACTGGGTTAACTTCATCTTTGCTAACGGCGGGAAATGACGTCTAAGCAAGGGCTTTATGTCAACAGAGATTTTGTGTAACTTCTGGAGGAATGTGTCTTTGGCTTACTCTCAGGCTTGGACATGTCTGCCGTGGTGATCAAGCTACCAGCCCACTCCTACAACAACTAAAAGAATGTTAATTGCTGTTAAATAAAGTACATTTTAACACATAGCTTAAGCAATTACCTCCCGCCCCCCCCCCCCCCCCAAAAAAAAAACACCAACCCAAACAAACCAAAAAACATCAGAGACTTCTCACCAAGACTATCTTTTCTTGAAGCTTAACCTGTTAAAGTTAACGTAAATCTTTGCAGTGTGCCTTGGAACTAGTATATCATCTTTGAGAATAAAGAAATTACCCTCATCATTCAGCAAAATTCTCCCCATCAATAAATAGGGTCAACATGCAGCAAAGCATTTGGCCAGCAAGCTCCACTGGGAGCTGGTTTGCTGGTGACAAAAGGAGGAACAGAAAAAATCCTTAACACAAGCCTCACAGATATTTATGTTTAAAAATTATGCTTAGGTTTCAGAAAACCTTGCACCTTAATTAAGTTCAAAGTCTGGGACTAAGACCAAAGTATTTCTAAGCGTCCATTTAGAGTGGGAAAATGTGAACAAGTGTAGGAAGTCTATGAACAAATCTGGAAATGTGATTTTTGAGCTAACAGGCAGAGCAATTTCTGAAACAATTTTCCACAGTAGAGAAGAAGCTTGGATGACTCACAAAATCTAAAACAATGCGGATAAAATATCATTTTAAACCCCTTCTTGTTTCTATTCTTCTGCCACGCTTATATGTGTTGATTTGCATTTTTTACTGAAGCACTCAATTTATATCTTTTAAAAGACTTCAAAAGTCTGATGCTATCTAGAGAGATAGAGGGAAGTTTGTGCTGACTTTAAATAGCACCTTATTATAGGAACATCTGGATATTCAGAAATGAACTGTTCTTCACAAAAGTCATCAGGGTTCTTCAGAAATAACACAGATGCTTTTCACCTGTTTCCTTTTCCATTACATCCACTGATATTCCCCACACATCTGAGGAACACTGCTATCTACAGATTGATTCATACTGTACATTCCGTAAAGGTCTTATTTTAATAGGTCTTTAAAAACAGATATTCCTTTTTGTTTACTTATTCTATGTTTTTGAAAGCTTAAACACAAAGTTATGCATGAAGATTCAAAAATAGGTAAATTTGATTCCATGCTGTAAAAATTGTCCATTTACTTCAAAATAAATCTCTAAGAAACACCTCTAAATGTAGGAAATAAAAGATTTTTGCAGCCTGAAAATTATTTTTTCTGACTGGTACATTATTAAAAAATGGCTTTGTTTTGTTAAAGCACGGACATGGAAGTTACTTCCTTTTCTGTTCTACTTCAAGGTATACCTGTGAACATTCATTTAGAAGGTAATTTCATAGTTAAATCTTTGATAGAAAATGTTTCTGGATATTTTTATTCATCCAGTTTCATTCGTTTATTCATAAATACAATACATGCAAGTGAACTAGACAAAATTCTAACTGAACAGATTATTTTTTATGTTTTATTGTCTTCTACAAATTTCCCTATCCCTCCTTCCCTTCTCTGACTGTTTTTCCCATAGTTTTGCTCTGATGTATTCCAGAGTGGCAAGTTCACCTGTGTTTTGTTATTGCAGTAATACATTTCTAATTCCTCTTGGTCCCTTTATATTTTTTCTTTAACCTCACTGATGTCGAACACTTCAAAAAATAGATTATTTTCTTAAATATATGTTCATTGAAACAAAGAAATTAATCAGAAGGTGAGTCTCACTGAAAAGATACTACTTATCAGACTATAACTGTAGAAGGAAAAGGAAAATAAATAGAACCAGATGAGAAAATAGCTTTAAGAGAAATAGTTCAAAGACATTCTTTTTTATTCTGTCATCATCCATGCAGTTATTATTTCAGGACATAAATTTCTAACCTACCAGCTACCACAATACTCTGTTGCCAAACACGCAAGGATTAGCAGAGGAATAAATCAGTGTGCCACCAGCACAGGAGTCTGGTCCTTCCAGGCAGACAATTATACATATGAAAGATTGTTTTCAGAGACAGATTACCCAGGAAAAGGTAGATGTGTAGACAGGCCATTTGAGGTTTTCCCTACTGCAGGAAAACAAAGAGGATAAGGAGCAAAGGGATAAATCTTAGTTGTGCTTTTCTTGGTCAGTCTCTACCAACATCAGCACACAACTTACTGCAGAATTTTGGAAAAGCAGGAATGGGTGGTCCTGCATTAGCTAGGTCCTAGCAACTTGAGAATGAGTATTTGTCAACAACAACAAAAATGGAATAGGAACAGCAACTAGATGTGCTCTTCTTAATTCATGTTACTTAAGAACCAGATGGATGCAGACAGTAGCAGAAGTGTTCATGAATCTTTTACAAGTAGATAAAAAACAAAGCCATGAATTATGTGACTGGTTGAGGCTCTTTTGAGATGAATCATTGTCTTTTATCTGGTAAGGATGGTGTTATTTTCTTCTCCTATGACAGAGAATGCTATTAGCTAGTATAATCTACGTATCACAGAGATAAAGTTTTTGCACTCTTCAGAGTTTTAGATGTACACTGAGCTAAAAGCAAAAAGGAAGGAGAAAATCCTAGAATTATTTTCAACTGAATTCATGTCACTGAGATTTTTGAATACACATAATTGTACCTCTCCAGATGTTTGCACAATTGTACAAAAGCCACACAGCAGTATTCCAGGGAGAGGAAATGATCATGCAAAACAGAATTTGTCCTGGGGTCTTTTTTCCCCAACTTTTCCTCTGCTGCTTTTTTGCAGATGGTGACAAGAGCAGTCACTCACCCCTCGTGTCTGCAAGGGGAGGATTCATACCTTCTAATGTTTTTAAGCATAGTGTGGCTCGTCATACACCAGCCTAGTGAAACAGACATTTGTCATGGACTAAGCAACATGTCTAAGAGCAAACTACCATTTCCTCAACGAGTATACAGGAGCACATCTTGCCCAAAAGCCTAAGTGCTGTGAATTCCTTCAGAAAATCTGGAAGAATTTGTATTTGCTCCTCATTTTCTTCTCGATTCTTGTACTTTCTCCTAGAATTCTTATAAGAGCGACTATTCATTTCTTGGCCTTTACCTTCTATATACAACAGATTCATTTTTGCCTACAAGTTTTAAATCAGCTGTCAGATCTTTGAGTGGTTACTGTTATGCCCATATATGAATAGGAAATATATTTATATGTAAATTGCTATAACACACTTTTCTAGTTTTCTCCAATATTTATAACTAAGGGAAAAAACAGATGTAAAATGATACAAAATATTCTAGTATGTTTTCCACAGTGCATTGTATGATTTGTTTTAAAGATACGGTCTATTATTTCCTGAGATGTGCTGTACAGAAAATAGGAAAGTGCTTGGAAAGGTTTTCTCACTACTATTTACTGAAACTTTGAATATTCTGTTTGATCCATTACACTTATCAGTAACAGTCTGAATTATACTATATAATTTATCCTCCCTGGATAGGATTGGAAAAGACAGGCTTTGCTCCAGCTAAAGCACAAGGCATCTTCTGCTTATCCACTACCTCAAAATGTCATCTAAATTCTTAATTTATATTCCAAAATCTGTGTCAGTTTTCTGTCTTCCATCTTCATGAAACAAAAATTACATACTTCCTTCTATCATTTCAGGGATGAAAAGAGAAAAATATATCTTGCTTTATCTATTGGAAACTAATATCCTTGTTTAATTTAAATTCTGACTCTTCAAGTAGGAGTAACTTACCAAGTCACTAAGATCAAACCATCAAACCCCTTTTGCCTCCCAAAAATAACATTGACATGTCAGATCATATAATCAAATCCTCTTGGCCTCATATGAAGGCTGATAAACTAAATATGATATATGAACTACAGGGGAAAAAAATAACAAGCTGATACATTGATGCTAGTGGAAAGTGCCTAACAAGACAGGAGTTTCTATTAAAACTTTTTGAAGCCAAGTATTCATTATTCTGCTCCTTCCACTTGGAAGGAGACAAGACCTGCTTTACAGCTGAAAAGAAATTTTGTTCATTTACACAGCCTTAAACCTTGGTTTTGCTTGTTAAAAATTACTTCCTACCTCAAATGAAGTTGTGAGCCTCCATTTTTGTATCTGCTTTAGTAAAAGCTTGATTTAATTGTATCTATAACTTTCCATGTGATGTGATTGGTCTTTCATGCTAAGATATGACAGCCACAACAGAAGCATATGAGATTTCATGTCCCTTTTTCCAATTAAAGGCAAGCCAGTTAGAAAAAGTATTTCAAAGAACTCTTAATGCAAAAAAACCAACCAAAAAAAAAAACCACCCAACCAACATATATGTGTATATATAGATTTAGATATATATAAATCTATATGTACTTAAGCAGTTCACAATTACTAGTTCAAGGATCGCTGTCATTTTTGTGTGTGTGTCCTCCCTATTTGCAGTGTACCCCAAGAACTGATTTGTAAAGAATTCCTGTTACCTGAAGACAGTTCTTCAGATAAACTCACCCACCCCTTAACAAATTAGGCAAGATAGAAACTCCACTGCAGGCTTGTGGCTATTGCTAGTGGAATGTTCTACTATGTAAGAAACAAATTCCTTTTCTTATTCTCTGGGGAAGAAGGGCCATATTGTCATTGATGACATAGTGCTGAGAGCATTTTTTTTACAAGGCGGAGAGTGCCTTCAGCTGTGTCATTCTGTACTGGGAAGGAAATCAATGCACTTTACGGACCCAGAGCAGTGTACAGGGAATTCAGTGGCAGTATGATCTGAGATACATTACATCTGCCACCCAGTGAGGTAAAAGTGTTTTGCCAGCCTTATCTGCTGTTCTGCTGCTGGATGAAATGGAGTGTAACTCTTGAAACTTTGTTCAGTGTTTTTATTTGGTTTATTTTGGTGTTTTGTTTGGGAAGGTTTTTTTGGGGGTGGTGTTGAAAATTATGGTGCAGCAAGGTTAAATGCAATCTCTGCATTGGGTTTCTAAATAAGCTTCCAGGCATTACGCATGCTTGAAAGAAGGAATAATTTATATCAATTAAACTATCTACATAAGTGACAGTAAGCTGTGGACCTAGGAGAGGGGATTACCCAAAGCAGCTGAGCTAATGAATGTCTCACCGCTGCTGAAAAAGAAAGGCTTTGCTTCATGTCCCTCTGGCTCAGCCAGTTGGTTCCATCCCAGTGACAGTTTGGGAGGCACCAGGCAGTTCTAGGAGCTGATTCAACTCAGCAACCCAGCAAGCTCCTCTTGATGGGTTAGCCTCTTGCTAGGTCAGTAAACTAGACAGATGTATGGAGAGATCTAGCATGAAAGATGGAGGTAGAAAAGAATTCCTCTTAAAGCACAAGGCGGCATCAGACACGTGGCTGGTGGGGTGGCACATCGCCCTTTTGTAAAGGGGACCTGGCAGAGCAGCACACCCTGCCTCACCCCTCATTCTTGCTGCAAGGGCAGCCTAACCCAAACGAACTCATAATTTCCCAAAACTTCCTGAATGGGCTTAGATCTTTTCAGTTCTTATCAAAAAAACAATCTACTTCGAAGAGCTGGAATTTTCTAACTGAACCACTGCTGACTTCCCTGAACCTCTTACAACCGTCCCTTTAGCCACACTGCTAAAAGCAATGCTTTTACCTTTTGTCATCTGAAAGTGCTACCTTTAAAACTGGAGGGATGACAGTGTACAGAGCCCAGTGATTATTTTCCCTTCAAGGCAGGAATGTGATGCCTTAACGGTATAATTAGGCTCTGGTGAGAAGTCAAGAGTCCAGCCAAACCCCCGATACTTCTAATTCCCCTGTTCAACTGCACAACTGCCTTGGACCTGCGGCAAAGTCTGCCGCAAAAAATCAAGAAAGCCTAAATCACACCTGTATTACCATCAGCATAAATTGTACTGTCTTTCTCTTGTATCCTCAAATATTCAATCACATTAGTAGAAATCTCTAGACTTCCAGATATTAGTGGTACGCTTTTGACAAATTCCTCTGAAAAACTCTCTCATTTCAGCTCTTACCATTTATCACCCATGCTTCAATTAAAAGGCAGAAATCCTGTGGGGAAACTGATCTCCCTTCAGTTTGTCTCCACTGTAAGTTTTGTGTTTTATCAAGGATACATTAAAGAAAGTACACAGAAAAAAAAATCAGAAATTTCTAAGATAACAGAAATGAGGGTAATGAAACATAACGCAGCCAACAGGATTTCTGTGACCTCTCATGGGTGAGATAGCATTGCATGAAAACACGTCTCAGAGTAACAGTTTTCCTTAAGTCACGCTTTCTGCCAAAGATTTTCATGCACACAGTGTCAATGCTAAGGTAAATGTCAAAGTAGCAACTGCTTCAGTCTTGTAATTTTTTAACAAATCCACATATTCTTTTTATTACTAAGCAGACCTTTTTCCTCTCTAAATTGTGACTTCCACTGAATTGTTACCTGGATAGCTATTTAGAGCTGCATTTGCCTATCTTCTGGTGCTTCACTGTCCAGTGACAGCTGAACGGAGTGTTCAAAAAATCATTGTGCCAAACCAGAAATAATTCAGAAGTGAGATATTAGGCCAAACACCTATATTTGGTCAATTGTAAGCTGCGCCACTGTTTCAGCATAGAAAGCCATCATCTGTGATGGCCATAGCATGACTATCATTGTCCTTTGTGATATTTAGATTAAGATATTAATAGGAGAAACTCCTATTATAGGAGGCCTGAAGCTGAAAATTAAAGTATATTGGAAGAAAATTTAATTAGGATCTTTTAGTTCATCAGAGGGACTGTAGAATGAATGTGAATGAACTTACACGGCTATAGAGACTTGTATCTCCCATAAGAATATGGCTCCATAACTTACTTTCAAGATTTTTAAAGGAAATTCAGCTGTAAAAAATTGTGATAAACCTAAATTGAACCAAAGCAGCATATCTAATTTTTACAGTCTAGTTACTGCTAATATCAAATATTCATTTCTCCCAACAAGTGGGTAACTATAGCAACAAACACAACATGGCTGTATGCAAAGGTACTGAGGAACATAAGAAAACCGGTGAAAATCTTTATGTTTATCTCAGGTTTTTAAATTTTTTAACCTTCTTGAGAATTACCAGTACAGCTGTCAAGTATTTAAAATATTTGAAAATGATTAATTTAGTAAAATATTACAGACACTGAAAAACTTCTGTACACACACAATGGAAAGAATCCCATTCCTCTCTGAAAACTGCAATCTAAAATAATTTCCAATTAAAATACTTTGACAAGAAGAAGAAAATTAATTTAAATTTTAGCTCTAGGACGAAAGGAGAAGGAGCAACGTCAAGTTTCATTTTCTTCAGCCTGTCACTTCAATTCTCTTCTGAGGAGGACTTATTTTCAGATGATATAATTACAATCCTGAAATGGCAGTTTTAAATATACATGACAGATGTTTATTAAATTGAAATACATTTGGAATAAAATTTACTTCCTCTCTGCTTCACTGCAGAAGCAAAGGCCAGATTCTAGGGCCTCTTTTCTGTTGCAGTCCTTTCAAGCTGAAATATTGTCATGATTGTCAGTGAATTATCCGCCGTTTCAAAGAGCGCAGCTCTGCTCCCCCATCAGCACTACCATGCATTACACCTGTAGCACGCATGCTGCCTGGGCCATCTGAGTGTGCCTGCAAACTTTATGCAAGGCAACATCCTACTATAAATACTATACAGAAAAATTCAGGTGGCAAGGATATTCAATTCTTATGTTGAACATTAACACCTCACCTAGGGCAGGTTGTGGTCCAGTATTCTAAAAATCATTAAACGAGCAGTATCAAGCAGCATAGTCTGAAAACATCATATGTTGTACGTCAAAAAAGTAAAGTCAACATTCATAAATACTGCTCCATGGGACCATCAACCTATGAGGCAGAATTCATATTTTAGATGGAGGTATCTATTTGAAGATGGTAGTATAATATGGCTCAAACTTAAAAGTGTTCGCAAATCACTTTTCTGAGTGAGCAATGTCTTCCCTAAAGCGTGATTTATACATGATCTTAAAGAAGTCAGCTTATACTTGTTCTGCAGGGAGAATGATGCTTTATGGATTTCCTCTCAAGGAAATTGAGTTTGCCTTAAAAAAAAAATAAAATATCTATGACACAAGACAGATCAAATTAAAGATGTCACAAGCAAACTGTAAAAAGTAATCAGCAAAACTGAATTATATGCATAAACGGCAGCATTTTGATCACTGACAGATAATTCAGTGATCTTCCAGCAAGGAAAAGTCAATCATTTAGGGAACTTTCACAGCCGTATCAAAAACTATATAAAGAAAAGGCTAGCCCTTCTGTGCTAAGTGGAACTTCTTTAATTCTACAGTAATCAGCCACGTGATTGAACAACTTCATTTCTGCTTTACATTTTGAGCTTCTGAAATGTTTATATATGGTTGTGAAGTCCAACATTTACAACTAAAAACAGACTCAAAGGCTGTCACTACTCTCTCTGGGATGTTCCAGCTATATTTCAATTATGATTTAAAATTTCACACATTGCTTAATGTATAAAAATGAAAGACAAGTATACAAAAAGTTACAGGAATGCATCACAAGTGAAATTACTAGCGAATTCTCCAGTCCAAAAGAGAAGCAGAGGAGAATTTGATTAGCATGAATCTTTTTATTTATATGTGCTTAATTCAACGATTTAGCCATCTCCAGGTCCCTTCAAAGGGATGTTTGTTCAGGATATTTCTGTGTATTTACCTGTATTTATCTGTTCCAAGAACTAAAATGCATAATTCAATCAAACATACCAACATCATTCACATTCTGCCTTCTCAGATTACCTTTTAATTGATTTACTGAGTATATAAAACAGGAAACAAAAAAAATAACATTATTAATGTAGACTAAGAGTTTGTGTTTGGTTTTTTTTAACCTTGAATTGAGTTTTATATAACACAGTAGTCCAGACTGAGGACTATGGGTTGTTGACACAATGCTTTGCAGAAGCCAAAAGAATACAATTACACTGAGAGTAAAAACTGAACATCCACTCCCCAATTTTAATTCACATGATTGTGGTTAGATACTTCAGCACAAATGATAGGTACAATTGGGCAGAGAAAGAATTTTCTCATTGATAGTATTAAGATAAAATCTCCTACAAACCAGCATATTTTAAATAATATTTGCTACATATACCCTAAAAATAGAAAGTTAAAAAAAAAAAAAGAAAGATAAAAGAAAGTGAAAATAAAATGAGAAAGATGAACCTGTTATGTGACTGGCATTTGGGGAACCAAAAGTAATGCCTATTGATACTAGATGAATTATCCCACAGTAACGGCACTGGGAAATCTGAATTATGCTATCGAAACACTAAAAATAACCATATAAGTATTTGGCATTATCTTTTATATGTTTTTTAAAAAAGGTGTTAAGGAATCTTGATGCAAACCACAATTGTAGAGCTATATTCTTTTTTCCTTTCTGGTAATAAACATAAATCTAAGGATGTTCTTTATTTTCTCTTGGGAAGATGACCAGTGTGCAATCCTGATTTTTGGAGCTGGGTAATTCTCTCCCTTGCCAAGGTGTTAACACAGCATACGGATGCACGTATGTTTGGTGAACTTCTAGAGTTAGGTGTTTGTTAATATCATGAGTATGTAAGTATATATTTGGTACTGCTTTTGATACTGCTGCAGTTAATCATTCAGTTTCCAAAGCTTTATTGTATGTTGAGAAAGGAAAGAAAAGTGATTGACTTTCATATTAAAGCATACAAAACTTTCTCTTCTGAAGCATTTCTAGGGTAACTCTCTTAGAGTCCCAAGTACTCTGAGCTGCAACTCTGACATAGCTAAGCAATTATTCCTATAGTGTTTTTTAAGTAATTCCATTTCCTTTTTGGTACTAACTCTACTTGAGTCATGCTACTTCCAGATGTTTTTCTTTTTACTCTCATGCACTAAGCATTCTGAAAGTATTGATACTTGACAGAAAAAAAGCAAACTTTTAAGACAGAAGTAGTAAGGATGTATCGCAGTTAATGCTTAAAAAAGACTTTTTTCTATAACAATGAGAGTTCATCTTATCCAGACAGCAAAACCAGTTTAGAAACTAGGGATATTTGCAAGAAAGAGAGGATCTATTGGGATTAATCAACCGAAACTTACTTCTACCTCTTGTAGCCATATTCCTTGGCCCTATGGCAGGATTGAAAAACATAGTCAGTGAGACTCTTTCAGATTTTTCTCACCTTTTGACCCTTCCAGTCCTCTCTACTGAACTGAAACTATTGCCCCAGGCATCCACAAAATGCATGGTATGTCTCCAGTCTGGAATTTCTAAGTTTTACTATCTTCCATTTTAGGTGCAATCTAGTGACCGTTAGGCCATTTGTACCAGCAGAATGTGTGTCAACATTTAGTAATTAACCAGCTGTCTCTGCAAAATCTACCACTTCAAGTTTTCTTGTATACTTCTTTCCCTCTTACGTACTTATTTGTCACAGTGGGATTTTAGCATCTAAACATCCATAGAGCTAATATTCCTTTCAATTTCTTTAAGTAAAGAAAGTCTAGCAAAAAAAATAACATTTCAGTTAACAGCCTCGATTCAAAGTATATGGGCAGCTGATATGCTTTGTGTCACTCTTATAGTGTCTTGAAGATGATATTTTTTAAATCTCTCCAGTAGTGTCAGAGAAACATGTGATGTTTAGATGAGCGACACGTCTAGAGGATCTGCAAACTATCTGCCACGGGAGCCAGTACACCAAAACTCCTAACCCAAAATGTGAAAGGGAGAAAATAAATATTTCTCAGTGCAGCTTACAGAGAACTGAAAGTTTGAAAAATCATATTCACATGTTTTTGTGGAAAATACGGAGCTTTTTCAGAAAGTAAGCTATTATGACAGTATATATATTTTACAATTATGCTTGGAGTCATCAACAGCTGAGAATCACTTGTTTTTCATACTGCGATGGATAACGTACTAGAGGAATTAAGAGCTTACAGCCGATCTAAGGAATAAACCCAGGATCCTCATGAAGAGCTGGAAATGCTCTTTTTTTCTTCCCTCAGTATCAGAGGGAAATGCAGAGAGAGTAGAAAAAGATTCCTTTGAGAGATGGCTTGGGATTTCATGTGGTTTGTCTACACAGAGGAGGGAAACGTGTCCTTGCCGAAGCTTGCCTGTTAAGTGGGTTTTATTTATCTCACTTGCAATCTACAGTTTAAAAATCTTAAGTAATATATATAGCTGTCATCCCAGTTTATATTGGATGAAATTGTAAATGAGCACCTACACACGGATTTTGGCCAGCAGATCTGGCAGGATGATAATGTGGAGCCTACAATGGCTAGCTGTCAACAAACCGGAGTTTAGGACTGCAAAGGAAAACCTGCCTGTGGCCTCAAGCATCCACACACAGAGGAGCTAAAGCAAGACTGTGAAGGGAGCTCCAAGGGTCGCTAGGGTTTTGCAGCTAGTCAAGCTCTGTTCAGAGTAGGAAAGGTACATGCAAGACACAAAGTATAAGCAGTAGCTTATGCAGAGATTCTTTCATTTACAAAGAAAGCAAATGTGTGTGTTCACCCAATGGTTTTATTTTTCCCAGAGGTAGGCTTCTTACACGTTGTGCTTAGTGTTTTGAAAAAAAGCCATTCAGTGATTTCTCTGCCTTGTGATCTTGATACTATATTCACTGCCCAAAAGAATAACATTGTGCTGAAATGGCTGTCTGTGAGGTTCTCTATGTGATATGTTCATCCCTCACAGATTTTTATAGAAAAGAAAATCTGGTCCCTGTTATTGTCAGATAAATTTCTTTTTTTAAAAAAAAAAAAAACACCAAAATCTGACTATCAAAATGTGTGTTGAATTAAATGAAAGTAGAAGCAGATAACAACAATGTAATGAAAGATTTGCAGAAATTCTGCCACTAAAGCTTTATGCAGATTGGATTATTATTATTTTTTTTTTTATGAACAATTGTTCTAACGTTCTGGCAATGGGAATCTTTACTATTCCTAACCTGAATGATACTACTCATATATTGACATATTTTTTTTAAATTTTATTTACCTCTCTTGCACAGCCTCTTTCGAGATTTAAGAATATGTCAGAGAGCTTTCTTATCAAAAACGTAATAGGAATCAAACTATGAATTACTGGTACATCTAGTAAAATAGATGTATTTTCTCACTGTGGACATTTAATCCCAAGTGCTAGAAAGTTCATTAGAAATTTAACTTTAAATAAGAGTTTACACCTCACTAATGAGCATTTTCCATTTCTGTCCATTTGTTCATAAGCTAGCATTATAATTGGAAGCTTTTTCCTCCCCTTTTTCTATTTTCTAATATTTGAGACACAATGGACTATGTAATAATCTCTAAAAAGTGATTGAAGACCCACCACTTTTTCTCTGACCAAAGACCCACTGCTCTTCACGTTTACAGGCATCAGAACCACAGTATAAGAAATGCATTAATCAAGGGAAAAGGATGAATGCCTTGTTTATCTTGTATTTTAAGCAGAAATGTGAGATATTGCTATATCTGTCACTATAAAACCCTAAACCATAGAAATTGGGGTCCAGCTATGGAATTTACTATATTGCAAAACAAGTTAAAGGTGTGCAAGTGGGAATTCTGTCAGAGAAGACAAGACGAAATGATACAACTATTCCAACTCAGAACTGATATGCTCCAAGGTATAAGTTTTCTCACAATCACTGTAAATATGAATATTTTAGAGGTTAATATGGAGATCAAATGTGGAATGCATTTGCTGAAAAGATTAATATCTTTTCATTAAAAATGAGAGTGCACTGTTGGTTCAGCATTTGCATTTAGATCGAGTAAGTAATAAGTATATTGACTGCTTAAGACACCTATCTCCAAAATGGAAGATATGGGTAAAGAGGGTAGTGTCCATACGCAGAAGTGGCCAAGCTTTTCCTATTTCCTACTGCTACCCCTTCAGAGACCTTAAGCCCTATCAACAAGAACACTGTGATTTACTTATCACAGCAGAACTGGTTGCATAGTGTAAAGAACATTTATGCAAACATCCATTCCTTCATGAGAGCAGCGTATTGCTGAATATGTATCGGTGGGCTGCTGTTGACTTGAAAAATTGCTAACGGCTGTACGGTCATCCATCAGTGTATGGACAGGAATGGATATTTGCAACGCTGCTTTTTGTTGCAATTGCTGTTTAAAGCTTAGAGACATCCGGTTAAGCGGGAGACTCAGCCAGCTATTACATTATTACATGTAGTCCACATAAACATGAGCAGGATCAGCTAATATAACTCCAGGTTTCGCACCATTTATGGCTTAAGACTTTCAGCTCCATGTTTCCAAGTAATAAAGAGAGGGAAATTTATATAAGACTCAAGTAATGGTAGATTGATGCACCAAGATTGGTTCTAATGGTTACAGAACATAGCACTTGCCTGCTGAAATGGCGGCATGGCTTGCAAAGGCACACCAACTATCAGTCTTGCTGGAAAACATACATTTCACATAACTGAATCAAGGCCAGGGTTTCTCAGAATCACAGAATACTTGAATTGGTTTTCTTAAGGTGTTTAAAAACATATGGGACAGCATATAGCAGATATCTCAAACTACTTGTTAACCTTAATTCAAATTAAGCACAGCAATTCCTATCAAACGCAAAAGCATATTACTCCTCAAACTGTGGGAAGCAAAGTAAATATTTCACTTGAGCAACTGTGGCGGCAGCTTTCTTAGTACTTTAGTCATATAAAATTTATAAAAATCACACAGCTACTTTCCCACCGAGCAGAAGGGTCTGCAAAACTGGCAAAACAGCACTGTGGGTAAGCAGAAAAAATGACTACTGATCCATAAAGGGAATTTACGAGTTGGTCCTACAAGGGAACAAGAACAAGTGTTTTCTCCTCCTATACACGTGGGGAGTTTTATTTTTCTTTTACTGTAGGGAAGTGCCACTTGGAAATGGACTGTCCATCCCTGAAACACAAAATTCAGGACATTTTCTCAAGGTTTCTTTCATCTTTTTTTCTTCTTCTCCCCCCTCACCCTGTTGTGCTCTATTTTGGGTCACTTAAACCATAGACTTTGATGGAGGGCATCCTTCTCCTTTGAATTTATAAATCAAAATATATTCTCCAGTGGGTATCTGGAGGAATAATTTGCCCCCTAACACTCTTCAATCTTTATGGCTGACACATTCAAGGATGCTTAACTCCCACAAGGGGAAAAAAAAAACCAAAAACAAAAACCCAGCACATTAATCTTCAAAAATACGTCCTTACCTGCCTTCTGAAAATGAAAATGGATGTTCTTTTAGAAATTATCTCTGAGTTTTGCTTTAAACCCTGAGGATAATGCACTTTTCAGAAACAATTTTGAATCTGAGAATTTTATAAATAAAAATACACTGGCATATAAGTACAAATCCTGCATGGTACTAAGTATTTCCTTGAAGGCATGAGGCACTCGGCTTCCCTCAGCAGATGTCAATAGAAATCAAAAGCACTCAGCAGCTTGCTGGATGTAATCCATGGGATTCCTACATACACTTTTTCTGCATACTGGAGAGAATGACTTTTTTACTTGATGCTTTTATAGATGATACTACACTATGGAAATAGCTCCAAAGCACACAGAGTCACCCATCTGTGCAACATCACCACCCCACCCCCACCCCCACCCCACCCCCATTCAACTACTACCAAGGTTAAAAAAATAAAATAGCTAGGTTGGGGATGTGAATGCAGACATGCAACTCAAAGAAAAGACCTAAAATGACCTTTCTGATTCTAGATAGTGCAAGAAACAAAACAACCCTGAAGAGGGAGTGTTGCCTTTTACATCACATATTACTTCTGGTGCTTTATGCACAGAAGACCTTTGGAATAGCCTTTGAAGGAGAGGACACCTAACACACCAGGGAGCATTCCCGTCTCCATACTATCAGTTTAGCAAGAGACCTGGTAAATGCTATTCACAGAAAAAAATGTTTTGAAGGCCTGTAGGAATTTAACAAAATTATCTTGATTTTGAGCTGATCCTGTAGAGCTAAAAACAAACAGATGAACAATTGAGGTTCACCAGAAACAAGTTAATTCTTTCCTTTTCCCTTTCTTTTAAATTTTCCTTGATTTTAAAAGTGTCTACTTAGAATTTACTTTTAACTCTAAAGTATTACCATAAAAAATATTTTTATTTTCATCTCCTAAAAATTTTTAACCTAGATGTTTACTCATGCATGTGAACATTCTCCCACATATATTTACTTGGATATAAAAACTGAGCTCTCCAGATGGTCTTTTTTTTGTTTTTTTAACTTTAGGGTAAATACCTGTATTTTCATTCTTTGCACTGAAATAAGAATTTCTGAGGCTATGCCTTAGCAACTCTTCTGAACATGCTGAAGCATGGAAAAATAGCATGGACTATACAATATGGGTTTAATCTGCCAGATACTTTGTATCTCCAAATCTCAGTATCTCCCATTGGGCAGTACCCTCGGCTCCCTCTGATGCACAAACATGAAATAAATTATACTTAAGACTTAAAAAGGACCCAAATCAAAATATAAGCTCAAACAATTTATACTCTTTTAAATATGTTAAATGAAATGGAAAGTTTCCGAAAAGCATCAAGATCCGAGCAATAGTAAAACTTACTAAAAGAGATGGAAAATATGAGTAATTTTAATCAGTGTTTTAACATGCTTTAGAAGAGTTTATATCACCCTCTGGTGCATATGATTGATGAGACATAGTTTTCTCTTTTCTCTGTGTCCACGCTAGAGAAATTTTTACTTTAGTTCAGCTTCTTAATTGGTGTCTAGGACTAATGCAGTTTTAATCAGCACACTTACAAGGAACAACCACGAAAAACCACTTTTGACTCTACTCACTTTTAAGATTCAAATAGAAAATAAACAGAGTTAGCAGAAGACAGAAAAATCACAGGCAGTTGACCCAGTTTAGAGTTTAAGTAAAATCTAGGAGAAGCCGCAGGTCTGGATTGGCAGCCGTGGATAATCAGATTCACCCAGACCAGTTTCTGGAGCTGTGGAATTCCCCAGCAGAAATGCATCTCCCCTGCCGCCCCTGTACGGTGTGCACCTTCAGCAGCTGCACCCACTTACTTGCAAATACTGCTGACTCAAATCCCAGTCATAAAAAGGATCAGCTGAGTTGCTCAATATTTATTCTCTTTTCCAAGCAATGGAAAACATTATGAAAAATCTTGCTGCTCCTGACGCATGTCTGCTATAACACACTCTCCAATGAGACACCAACAAAAGAAGGGTAAGACCTGAGGAGGTAAAAGCATCCGCCCTTTTCACAGATACTGTTTCATGCGGTCTTTGCCCAACCATCACTTTTTTGTCCTCTGATGTCACACATGTATTAGCAAGGCTTTCAGGGGAAAGATCACTTCTTTGTCCCGTGTTTCTACAACGCACCTCCATAGGAGATAGTGATAATAGCCAAAATGTTTAAGACCTAAAAAGGCTCACCAGGAAAATAAAACAATAACATCCTTATATCAGCTGATACCCTACAGAGGAGTGCCAAATAGTACACTCCCCCTGCCCACCACCTTTCCAGCATCCTGATAATCACTTCTTCAAGCCTGGTGATATGCAGACACCATATTCCCCAAGCAGTAGCCAGAGAGCCATTTCCTCCTCAGCTGTTACTCCCATCTCTCTCCACCCGAGGCAGACAGTTCTTTTACCATAGTTCAATTTCATGAGCTACACAGAAATCCATGTTATTTATATAGTATCAGGATTATGTTGGTACCCAGAATTGTTCATAATAGGACCATTAGGCTGCTCATCCCTAAAAGCCAATACTACAGTTAAAAACAGAAGTTATACATCTTTGACCATGAATGGCTAACTCCACAGATCTAAAAAAGGAGGCATGACTACCAGTTTCTACACAAGATGTACATAAGCAGGAGAGGGGAGAAGAGGCTGAACCCACGAAGATGACAGAGAACACTTCTTATGAAGAAATGGAAAACATGCTTTTTCCTACACCTTTCACCTGACAAGAAAATATTAGGCTGGACTTTTAACTGCAGATAATGATTGGATTTAGTGTTAAAATTTTACATAGCCCTATATTTTGGCTTATAAAACATACAGCATTTTTAGCAACAACAAGAATTTGCAGTTTCAACGAGACTACAGCTTGCCATGTCACCTTTAAAGCAAAGGTATTGAATCTACTATTACTAAAAATCATGAGGAATTCAGATCTTGCTTTCAGGATATACTATCCAGCTGTAATACCAGTTCGATTGAGGCCAGGGTTCTTGTATGGAGACAGCATCATTATTTCATGAATCACCAGTGACCTTTGGGAGATACTAGGAAAAGCAGGCATGTTCATTCCCTTCCATTGATTTTCTAATTTTGAGTAAATTGGTTTAATCTGGGGAACAGTTATCTGCTAGGAATAAAAATACCTTAACTGACTTTAAAAAAACAGTATAAAGCTTTTGAACCAAAACAATTAATTTAGAAGGGAAACTTGAGGTAAAAAGGCAGCAATTATGTAAGTCTTGGGCACGATTCTGTGGCCAGCCACACAAGTGTGAAAGGACTGGAATCTCTCTAAACTTGACAGACAGATCCTACATGCCCGGACCTTACTTTTACTGCACTGTCTGTCTGGAATATGTGTCTGGTTTACCCGTTAAACACCTGCTGTTGGAAAAGCCTGCAGGAAAATTACTGACCTGACATGGGAAGTGGTATGGGTATCATTTTCATCTGGTTAAAATGAGAAATAGCGTGCTGAATATTGACAGTCCTCAATCTAACCAGCTTAGAAGATAAGTTCAGTAAATTAGCATGTACCTGAAACAGCCTGCAAGAAAAGAACTCGGTCGTCTCCACAAACCTAAGAGTACACAGGGCTACATAACTGGTAGGAAAATGGTGATTTATAGATTGACTAACTGCTCAGGGTCAACACTGTATTGGTGCCCAGATCTCATTTATTCTGATAACTAAACCTTTGTCTTAACCGATTGGCTCTGCTTTATAATCTTCTGGATGTGAAATGATCATACCTAAGCTTTCTTTGCTATCAATTTACACTCTTATAATGTTTATGACCTATAATAAACATAGATTTTGGCACTATGGTAATTCACCTTAAAGCCACACGCAGACTACCTTTACTATTCCTTTTTTGCGTTTTCATTTTTGCCTAGGGGGTACAAATTCGATTAGTCTATTAAGTCCACTCAATAAAAAGAAAATTCTAGAAAAGGATTTAAGGCACCAAACTGTAACAATCACATAGCAAGCTATATATACAATTAGGTTTGTGGTTTGGGTTTTTTTACTTCCAAAGAGTCATTTGGTAACCCTAAATTTAATTCCACTTATTCCTAAGATCTTTGCTCTTGCCAGTCCAAAACACTAAACATCTTGTCCAGAAATTATGAACTACAAAATTTATAAATATTGATCAGAGAATATAACTTCTTAAGCACAAATAAGAAATAAACAAAACTCTTGAAAAGACTCCTCAAAGTTGAACATCTGAACCCCCATTGCTGCAATATTCTGAACCTCTTTTCAAGCCACAGAAGAAGATTATAGACATAAACGTTAAAATATCAGACTAGCAACAGGAAAACATTCACTTACCTCACGATCCAACAGTACAGGTGACACCACTGTAACAATATCTCCCTTTTCTGGGTCAATGTAGAACATATTTGGAGATGGTTTGGTAGGCGTCTGTTTGAGGATGTGATACCGCAGAAGAGCATTGTCTGTGCTAGAGTCATCAGCATCGAATGCAGTCATACGCATCACAGTCGTACCTGAGAGAGAGGTAGACACACAGCAGGATGCAGTTAGCAACAACGTGTAAAATTATATTGCCTTCAAGTGTGAGAACCAGGTGGGCACAATATATAATTATCTCATCAAGACCACTAAGTAGTTTCACCTGATACTTATTTTGTGCTTTTAATTTTACTTGCTACTGAGCCAGCAACAAAAGACCAGTGTTTCTGGTTTGCAGCAGACCTATAACTCTGTAAGTTCCCCACGTTTGTATGCCATCAGACTAATTACATTTCACTAAGTGAACTACAGGTGTATCTTTTTCACTTTAAATTCTACGGTACATTTATGATGAAGATGACCATGCTGAAGGAAAAGTCTATCTTCACTTTAGTCTTGCACAGTTTCAGAATTGGTTTGACATTATAATTTCTGTCAGTAAGGAATTTTGTAATTATTAAAGCCTACATTATTATAATTGCAATTTGTACAAGTTTATGGGCTTACTGTATCAGTGTCAATAAAACAAAAAAACCCCAACCAAACACGCCTCTATTGCCATGCTGTCCTTCAAGTGATGAAGATTGCTTTTAACATTAAAATCCTAAAGCATACAGTTCTGCTACACAGTGCAATATGGTAAACACTTGACTGCACAGATTCCTACAGAATCTGTGTACGGAGGAAAAACGTTACTCTTCTATATCATAATTAATACAGGAGGACTGAGATGCTGCCAATTCTGTACTTAGCTACTGGAACACATACTCCTGCATTGCAGGATCAAGTCTTTTCCTCTCCCTTAGACAGGCTGACATAGCCTACAAAATTCGGTCATAGCGTTCTTTTATTTGCTTTCTACTGCACTTTAAGAATGGGAGAAAAGAAGTATGTAAAGGTGAACAGTAAAGTTCACCTGGGCTGAACCATGAGATATTCACCCCTAGATCATTGTGATTTCTTAATCCATTCGTTTATAGGTATAAATGCAAGCATTATTAAAAAAAAATATTGAAAAGGAATATATCAGCACACCAAAACAAAAGTATTTCTGATAATACTGACCTGAAGAAAGAGTAAAATCCTACCAAATAACAAAATAACCAAGTAACCAAATAACAAATCAATAAACTAATTTCAATGGTGAACCAAAGTTAAGTAACAAATTAATGCAAAAGATATTTGCAAACTTGATACAAATAAGGAATCTAGAAAAGCATCCGTTCTTTTGCCTAAAAATCCCAACTGAAATAATGTATCAAACTCCATCAACTATACAATTTACATTTAAGTAGATTAGCACTGAAACCATATTATCTAACGTGTGAACCACAACGTCAAAGTTAGTTATAATTCTTTATTAGAGATTAATTCTTATGTGGTGGCTAACAACTACTTTACCCTCATAGACTTTCAAATAAAAGTATTATTTTAAAATATCATGATGAAAAACATTTCAAATTAGACATTCTCATTGCTTAACATGTCTGTAAGACCTTATAATCTGTTCTCAGTATCTGTATAGACTTTTGTGGCGAAAAAACTACAAGTGATTAAAACCTTCTGGTCAGACAAGGTCTAAGACAGTACATCACAAGTGCCTGCAAAACAAATATATATCATTCAGGTGCAATGCTAAACAGCGAGTCTATATTCTTTGTGAAGGTCTTGAAGCACAGAGCACTTAAAAATCAAAACAAAAAAATAAAATAAAAATGAAATATTGTGATGAAAGTTCAAACAAACCCAGCTTCATTTATAGGCTGACATAACAACTGCCTTGTTCACTGTTAAACAAACACAACTGGGTTGTTTAGATATGTTTCTCCTTTTTTTTTTTTTTTTTTTTTCCCCTGCACTTCCCAGAGTACAAAGTATCGCCTCTTGTTGTAGTGACCTTGAATATAAGCGCTCAAAGGTTTTTCTTCATTGCTACTTCAGGCAGAGTTACCCCCTTGAGAAAAATAACAGAGATCTGACAACATGTTGGTTTTATTCACCAATGATTAGAGGTCAGACAGCTCAAAAAGAAGCTTTACCGCTGGATACCATGCGGTGTTTTCCAATATTACAAGATGATTCTAGGCCTGATATTTTTTCCTTTGTTTGAGACTTCCTCTGAAGAAAAAAAGAGCAGCTTTCTGTTTCGAAGAATGAAGATTCACCCACCCTCTTTTCACAAGTACAACACATTGTGCTATTTTTTAGATATTTATCACATTTTGAGAAGTTTATTTATGTTCACATTGGATAACGTGTTTCACAAACATCTCCTAAATCACAAGACTTCAGTGAGATAAAGAAGAATTAAGGCAAATCTTCAAGGGAATACCTGAGTTAAAGTGAAACTGAATGGGTTTCAGCACGCAACTCTTTCCTGAAAAATGCAATTTACTAAGATGCTATACTCAAGTACATTAGATTATATTTTTAATGAATATACAGTTGCTACTATTATTAATCTATTAGATGAGTTGATGCTCAGCAGAGGTTTAGAAACTGATTAAAATATATGCTTAGGTAGAAATCCTATTGCCCCAGACAGTTCTACTGAAATATTTCTGATGCTAAGACTGTGGAAGGCACATGTAGGTTTGAAGATCTAATGTAAATCCCCAAATCTCTAGTACACTGGCATAAAACTGGCTTAATACAATGGCTGAGTCTGATGCTGGTTTGCCAGCTGCAGTTCTTTAACCTTTCAACTCCATGGACATTAACTTGTTCTGTGCAATCATTCCTTTGGTGCATACAGATAAGAAATTCCAGCAACACAGAAGAGCAGAATGTTAACATTTGTTTTGCATAGAAATGATAGCTTCAGGAGGAAAGCTGTACAGAAATAGATCTATTTCTTTCTATGTTGCTTCTGTCAAAAGTTTTGTGATGCTGGTTTCTAGGTACCATCAGAGTCTCATTTACATTTAAGTAAAAGTTATTCTATTCTCACAAGTTAATATAACATGTAAAAATGCACATAAAATGGGGTTGTCTTTAGATGTCATTATGCATTAGTACAGTCCGAGGTTGTACCTGTTTTCTGTTCATGAACACCAATACAGAAACCTACATCTCTCTAACCATCACCTATACGCTCACACCACCGCAGCCAGCGGAGCTGGAATACTGCAGGGAAAGGGAGCCCTTGCACTGATCTGAAGGTTGGTGCTAGGCTTCAGCAGCCGTGCTGACGAGGGTTTGTCCCCCAAACATATCCTTTCCTCTCTTGCACTCACAAGCAAGCTCACAAACTAACCAGAGTTCAATGCTGTCTGTTCATTTCAAAGCACAGTGGTGCCTAATTACATTCTACTTCATTAAAACAAAACAAACAAACCCCACACACGTACAACAAGCTAGAATGGGCTAGTATTTGTGGTTGATGCCTCAAAAATCACAACCACTTTAAATCAGCAGCTAAAATATATTCCAGTGACCTTTTGGAGAAGTCTGATAGCTATATTTCCAGGGAAAAACATTCCTGTCCTAGCTGAGGTGTTCACATAGAGAACACACATGACTCTACATTTGGAACTGGACCACCATAAGAGATAATGTTTACAGAGTTCTTTTTCCTAAAAATATAGTGACACATATTTTCATTTTAAAAGGCTCTACAGCATACATCCAAGTCCAAAAGAGTTTAATTCAAGATGCACACTTCCTCAGTGTTACTCCTTCATCATAAAGTTTTATTCTTCATAAAAGATTCATTTCCCCAGACCCATAAACTGACTACTTCTAATTCAGTGTCATTTTATAAATACTTCCATTCCTGGCATCAATCAAATGCAGCTGGCTTTCAAACCACAAAACAACAGCTTTCTACATTATCATGTTAAACAATATATATTAACTTATCAAGCTAGAGGAAGAAATGTCTGCAAAATCAGCAACTTTACAGTTCTGCCAATGATGCACAGAGACTGATTGAGGCAGTCTCTCTCAGTAAAGGTATAGTTATGCCTTGGTGTATTTCAATATTCATGGTTTGTCACACCTTCTGGGCAGTTTTGTTATTACCATAATCACTCAAAACCTCTACTTGCACCTCCCAGAGCTCCTCATTGATCGGACATATATCCCAGTAGCCAGGTCATTGCTCCAGAGGCTGCAGCTATCAATCTGTTGTTTGCTCATTTGGCCTGGAAGTCGGCTTGGAAATATTGGCAAAAAACTCCCCTTAGGCATTAAGAAGTAAAACACAATGCTTGCACAATTTTGTGGTGATTGGAGCAGATGGTTTCTTGGGAAAAAAGCTTGTTGGCATTTTGTTATTTACCTCTTAATAACCTTTCCATTTCCTTTTTTTTTTTTTTTTTTTCCTTTTAGGTGCATTTTTTTTTTTTGTCAAGATGCCAAAAGAACCCTGGGAACAGTTCAGCTCATGGATGAGATTACTACTAACCACCTATGCTTTCTATTTATTTATTATAGTCAGCTGGTGGGTGTACAAAAAGGACTGGAATGTACTGGAAGGGAGGCCTATTTCCAGCTTAGTGAAATGTGAACAAGTGTCATAAGCCTACAAACTTAAGAGACAAATTTGAATACTAACATTAAAATATTATCCAGTTTAAGGACTGAATAGTTTTAACTTAATGAGTGCTCAAAAGCTTGATATTGGTTTTCTCATGTTATTTTCACTCTTTTTGTGAGTCTCAGCACATTAAATACTCTACGGAAATGGAAGGATCTACTTGCCTAATTAACTTGGATTGCTGTGTTTTATTTCCACCTTCTTCACAAGTTCAGATATACGTCTGTACACAGATAAAAATCAGTTGAACAATGGTATACTTTCAAAAAGTAAAGCTATTTCAACCCAAGGGAGCCAACAAAGAATGAAAAACAGGATGAAAAAGGAAGACATCAAGGTTACCTATAACTCCAGAACACATCACATTTATCACTACAGAAAAAAAAAAAAAGATATAAACTTTCAGAAAATGGAGCAAAGGAGAATACCCTCCTGTTATACTCATCATAACTAATTGCATGTTTGACTGTCATTTTGTACTTTAAAGACAATAAGCCCTAGGGAAGCAAAACAAATGTAATGTCTATAATGTTTCCAATCAAGTGCATTTGAATTGCAACTACAGTTATTAACTTATGTGTGTTATTAAAAACTTGAAGCCGTTGTTCAGTAGAGAAGATACTTAGTAAGAATTAAGTAGCTCAGGCTTTTAGCATATCTTATGTTTGTATAGGGCAGTAATTTTCTACCCTACAGGACATTTTCCATATCGTCTATTTAGATGTCTGGCAAATTCAGGATATGTGCATACTTTTTAAAATAGAGTTTAGACAGCACAGCTGATTAGTGTGCTGGGCATGCCATCTGAGCATGCAGTCAGCACGAGTGGAGAGATGCACTGGTGAACTGTCAGTTGTGGAATGAATAATCAACAAACTTCTGTTGATACACAAAAGAAATTTCAGTAATGTTAAGTAGAGAAGACGACTGTTAAGAATTGCTGCTATGTGTAAAGACTTAATGCAGTCAGAAAGCATATAAATCGAGTAGGAAATAATGGAACATTCCTAGTTGAACATTATGACAAAACTGTAAAGATGAATGGGCAGGTCAGCCTTTAGCAATACTAGCATTTAACCTTTTTTTTCCCCTGAGTAACACAGCCGTTTTGGTAGAATAAGTTATTCACTCCTGGGATTTTTTGAGAATGAGTTACATACAGTAGTGTCCCTAGCCGTACAGTCGGGTAGAGTGTCTCATGCCTGGAAATGATGTTAAGAACTTGCAGGTATCTGTTGCTCAAGGAGAGACATGGATACATGAAATGCCCATAAATGAATTTGTATTAGTTGAAGTTACGTGAAATAAATGCTACTTTGGTATATTGTGCTTTGTCTCTGGTGCTATGAATGCTTCTTTCTTCAGCATAAAATTTTTGGGTGAAAACACTGAAAATTGTCAGCCCCAACAAGGTTTCCCAAATCATGCATATATTATCAGTACATACCAGGTTATGAGATGTTGTGGTAGCATATACTTACGCTCTTCTTTGTGCAGATACAAGAAATTATGAAGCAAATAAAAAGAGCATTATTTATCCTTTCAGAATTCTAAGATCCCCATCACAAATCTTGCATTCTACAAAATATGAAATTTGTGGTCCCTGATTGGGATAACTTACATTTTAGACACCATGCAGTCTTCCCTTACACAAAAAAAAAATAATAAAAAAAAATAATTGCACGTAGTTTTTGCATTTGTCTGATAGACTACAGATAGTATGAGACTACAGACAGCATGAAACAGGCAGTTCCATGAGAAGTAAAATCAATGAAGTCTCATTTCTTTTCCTGTCTTTTACTGTCCAAAGGCTAGTGTCCTGGATGGATAAGATGATGATTTAGAGGGGCTAAAGTCAGTCATTCCCTTAGGAAGACCTTTCATAGGATCTTTTTCTCTTTTATTTTCATGAGTTGTATGAATTTAAGGTACCCCTTCAGACAACTTTATCCCTATGAGAAAATTAGTGGAAATAGAGTAGCAAGTTCAAAAGTTTTGAGGGACTGACTGCCCGACAGACGGGTAGAAACACATGCTAAAAGCTAACTTACTCAGATGGCTTCTTATTTTTATGTGCCAGTTTCTTTTCATCACGTATCTATATTAAAACTCAAAAATAAAAACTATTCCCAAGCAGTCAGTCCATCACAGGAAAGCAATATGCTGTTTTTTTCTGTATGCCAAGTGTACTACTTATTAAGTAAAAAAGTAACAACAGAAACCTTGATATGCAGTGACATAGCTATTAAAGGCTTTTACGTAAGAGGAAGAAGGGCTTGTTGGTGGAAATGTGTTCTTTTTCAAAGTACATGTCAAACTCCTCAACTTTTTAAAAAATATTAACTTTTCACCTTTAAAAATTAAAAGGGTTTAATATTTTAACACACAGGGTAGCTGAGACAGAAAGTGTTGTGGTGTGTTCCCGAACCAAGTTTATCCTTTCTTAAATGTGTACCTAAACCTCCAGACAACGGGAACAAGGGAAATAGGAGAGGAGAAGAATAGTGACTGCTCCCCACCAAATAATATCTACTACAATTCCATCTTCCATTAAACAGTTCCCCCAGTATTACTCAACATCATTGTTACCCCTTCAAGAAGCAAGCCTTCCTTGTTCAGACATGGGGAAGTCATCACACTTGTTCACTTACAGCCTCTTCAGATGGACTGGGAATTGCAAATTTAGTGAAAGAGGGCTTTGAACAATAGAGCTGTAGATGAAATGAAGACATCCTTCCTCCAGATATGAACAGGCTGCATATTTAAGCAAACCACCAAAGATTTTTTCTTAACTAGGATTCTGCTTGATTCCTGGATCCATAGTAAAAATGTCGCACTCTCATGTCTGCTTCCCTTTTGACCAGTGAAGTCTATTAAGACATGAATTACTTCTTGGATCATAACCATAAGCTATAAAAAGTCCCACTGTTCTAATATTCTAACTGCCAATTCATAACATAATCTTATATGTCAGATAACATAATTCATAAAGCAATATAACACATTCTCTTGAAGTAAATGGTTTAATGTAAATGATGATATGCATTGAACATCTCACAGCAGGCGAATATGACAGAATGGTGATTTATGTGTGAAGGAATAGCTATTCAACATACAAAAAGTAAGATTCAGTCCTAAGCACACTCAGAAGACAGTCAGGCTAGCACTAGAAGTCAATCAAAAAAATCACAGGAAATAAAGACTAGATGAGACATTACAACATCATTAAAACGAACCCCCTAATAACAATGCAGGACCATTCTGAAAAGATAGAGAACAATACTGGCCTCGTTTCTGAAAACCTCAAATGGAGAAATTTCCATAATCCCTATGTAACTTATCACCACGACAAGTGCATTTGGCACACACCTGCCAGAAGCTAGCTCAAATCCTAAGAGGAGGCAGGTCAATGCCTGAAATAGCCAGTCAAACGCTAGACCATCACTGCACCAGTGGAGATGGAGGATGCTGAGCTCTTTCCTCACCTTTCACAAAACCAGAATAAAAAGTCTGAGACTCAACACCTCTTGCCTAGTGACTTGCTCATGCACTCAGCACTTTGATCTGAACTGTTTGACAGCCGAAACACTTTGGCAGAGATGCTTACAACTCACATGACTCACCATGCTGTTTTCCCAGTTCCCATGTAAAATTGGAATAGCCTGCAATCATTCAAATTTGATTTCAGGCGCATGCAAGCTGTTTAAATGCAGATGCAGACTTTATAGTCAAGAACATCCAAGCAGAAAGCTTACTAAAATATATATATTCTGCACTTATATCTGTTTTATAATCCAAATATTTTCTTTTAGCTTTTCTCTACCTTTTATTTAATAGTTTCCCATTCTTCTACTCTTCCCTGTTTATCTGTGTGGTATAATTTTGGCCAGAGCAATGCAAATTCCTAATATACAGCAATTTTTAAATAATACAAATATATAAAGCCTGATGTGAATTTCATATCCAGAAATAGCCATAAGTAATTACCTTTTGAATGTAGCAGAAAGCTTTCCCTGAACCTCAAGACAGAAAATAAACCAGACAAAATCAGATTAATCATTTCACTTTCTCCCAAAAAATAAGTTAATAACCAGTTTCTCCTAGCCTTTAAGCAGGGAGGCATTTTTAATCAAGATAAATGAAGAAAACAAAACACATCTCAGAGGCTTCACTTAAGCTAGTAAAAAAGGATTGTCAATTATTTGCATTCTGAACTTCTGGGAGAGAACGGGCTGTCTTTCAGTTCAAAGCCACTTTCACCTTGTCTCCATCCAGCCTTGTCAAGAAGAGTTAGCAATGTGAAAACGTGCAGGAATGGCAACAAGAGCAAGTACCGACTCTTCTCTTAGCCTTTATATTAAACAAAACATAGCTAAACATTGGGAACCTAGCTCACATTCAGCTATCCATTAAGCCATGAAAGCCTCTGAATTCAAAGACCTAGCAGCATGCACCAGCCCTCGGAGCCAGGTGAGCACCCTAGCTGTATTCCAGACAGCAATGCTTTCTTCAGCATCCATGTCCTCTGGAAAGGAAACTTAGGTGCACTGGTAGAGACAAAGCTGCCGTGTATTTTAATAGGTCCACCAATACGGACTAGTGGAGAACCTGGGCTGTGAGGGCATACCTTAGCTGAGAAAGAATTACGGTAACGCTTCAGACTGTTATTCTGTTATTATTTTTTAATGGTGAAATCCCACATCAGTAGTGGTTACAACACAGAGGTGTTTCTCAGTCATATTTTCTTTTTAAGCTAGGACTGTCTGTAAGGCAGAAGTGAAACTAGTTTAAAATTCATGGAAAGAGATCAGTGCCAACTGTAGGCTTTAAATCAGTAGTGTATTAAAATCTAGTAACACGTTGAGAATGAAAAGGAAATGAGAATATTTTTCCTTTCATTCGAACAACAAATTATTTCAAAATGAAAAATAAAAGCAATGCAATTATTGACAGTAAGTGTCTGCTTTTGTTTTTGTGGGTTTTTTTTTAATATGTGAAAATACAGTCTGTGTGGAATGGGTAATAAGAAACCTTGCATTAGGACTTGTTCAAGAGCAACAACACAACTGAGAGATTTTTCTATGAAGGTGGTGTTTTCACAGATTTCAATAGTCTCTTGATCAGGGCCACGCTTCATAAATGGAAGATCTCATTCTTTAAATTAATTACTTTTGTAAAGAAACTGACTGGCTTAAAAACATCTTATAAGAAAGCAAATATACTTCCCTTTCACAGTGGGCTTTAATCAAGAATATGTCATTACTTTACAGAAATCACTTTGGACTATTCTTCTCTGTCCAAGTAAGGCACACTGGCATGTTTCATGATTAAACTGTAATAATATTACATTTTAATAAGATCTCTCAGTGCAAGGTCAATCTTCCCTGATTGGAAATACTTTTTGAGACAGTGGGCCAGAATTTCTGTTGATCTAAATCAGCCCAGCACTACTAAAGCAAAGATTTATATTAGGTGAGGCTATGGAATACAGGAATGACCTTGAAGCTCTATATCAGGTATACACAGCATTACACTACCTTTATTCCCTCTTTACCTTCCTAATTTCTCACTTCACTATAAGTGAAATGAAAAGAGAAAAGTAAAAGGACAATCTGTGCCTTTTTGCGCCTCTCCTGTATTAGAGCCTTATATAAGTTGCTGGTACAAGAAATAAAAGTACTGATTTTTTTCACCTAGATCTATATGATAATGATAATACACCAACATACACTTCATCAGTAACTGCACCTCAAAAGTCTTTATCCTTTGCCTCTAACCAATATGAACTGGTTGTGCATTAATCTCATGTTAAAAGGTAGGGATATAATTGGAACACCCATCCTTGTTATCCATGCATCTGTCACTGATTCTCATCATCTACGTCAATCCAAAATTAATCCATATAAACCAAGAGTGCTTCAATATTATAAAAGTGGCGCTAATGAAAGAAGAATCAGACCTCATAACGAGAAAGTAGATCTTCCTCCATAGTTTCTAGCTTCATCTGTAGAACCAGAGCACACACTTATTCTAATGTACCATTTCATCTTTGTATTGATCTCATAGTCAAGCCCTAGCCATTTGATCTATTAAACATCTGAAAGTTTTTGTCTGAAGGATAAGTGTTTCCATCTTAATACAGGATCTTTTTAGGTAAGTTTTGGTTTTCTTTCCCCCCTCCCACAGATGAACTACTAGATAAATTATTTGGTTGGTCTTCCAGTGTTTGCTTTGTTGAAGTTATTAAAATTCATCCTGCCCAGACAATACTTCGTAATGAACTTCTTCACTGCTACATCAAATAAATGAATTGGACAACTATCCCCTGTTCTTAATCCAGAGAATTGCATTGCCCATCACACTTTTCCAGATAAATCAAAGGTGCACTAATCTCTGTTAAAATTACAAACAGAAGTGGAATATTTGATTGTAAGGTATCCAAGCTAGTATTGAAAAAAATCAGTACAGAAGGATCATAAGGCATGTCTTGGAAAGATATAATTTCCTTTAAAAAGCATTCATTCTTCCCCCATACATTCTTCTGAATGAAGTTCAATAGCTTCCTACAGTAAAAGGGTCCACAGTGAGGTAGGATAAACACCATCAGTTATTCTGGAAACCTACACTTTGAATTGGCCAGCCTTTAAATCAAATCCATAGCAACAGCTCATTCCCTAATAGCATTCTAGAATAACAGACAATGGAAAGTTTTTCAGCCATTTCTCCATCTTGAGACTGAAATATCTGCATATAGAAATCTTTGCAGTGCAACTCAGTATCCTCTTTACGGCTAAATTATATTTGAAAGCCATTGATAGCTGAATTTAATAAATGACTCAGATGCTGAAAGAGTATGGTCTATGATTTTAAAGCAGGTCTTTGAAACTACCTTATAAATCACAGGTTTCAAAAACTCTATCCATATACGTAACAAGAATACAGTTTGGAGTGTGTGGTATAAGTTTTCAATATGGGCCTTGGATATTATTTTCTGATTTAAGTCATTAATTAAGTCACTAAGTTCAGCAAGTTTAGGGTTAGTGTGATTAATTTCACTCAGTTACACCCTTTTCAGGGTCAGAGATATATAGTCTTTAAGTTTCTTAATAGTTACTAGAGAGGGACTGGCAATTTCGGATGCAGTTCATCCCATTATAAGCTAAACATTTTAAGAAAGGTGAGATGAAGAATCTTTAGAAGTGATTAATTCTGGAGGAAACCTCAGAAAAGGTATCAAACTCCCAGGCACTTAAAACAGGTGTTACCACTCCTATTAATTCTGCCCATCACTACACATGTGGAAAAGAGGGTTAGAATGAAATTATTCTCTTGTATTTTTGTTCTAGTATCACACCCCCCAAAAAAAATCCCTTTTTTTTTTTTCCCTATTTATGACTACTTATGGCTGAAGGGAAAGCATGCTTGTAGGAAGTGCATTACAGGCATGCCCCAGCCGTGCCGGACAGCTTTACAGTCTGCACTGATGCTTGACCCTTGGAAAGTGGAGGTCTGCAAGGATTAACAGCAGGCCTTGATAGCATTGTTCTTACTCTCTCAGGATTGATGCATCATATTAGGAAAGAGCCTTAAGCAACAAATCAAGTTATTTTAACTTTGTGTATAATTGATTTAGTATTGAAAGGGCTACATTATGTCCCTGCAGAGGAAATATGGGTATGGAAAAGGCTCTGTATGTCATAAAACATCTAAATATTGACTGTGGAACTCCTTAATGTAAAATTAATAATTAAACACAGAACAGCTCATGATATATCACTGTCAGTAATTGGATCCTTAGAGAACACAAGGATTTGCACAGCTGTGTGCAAATATAGTTATTGAGTCACAGGCCTGTTCAAGTACATTTACACATTTGCACATATTCATTTGAAGCCCGAAGAAAACAAGCATCAGTCAGCGCTATATTGTGTCAAAAAGGAAGACCCAGAGACAGATTTTAAATGGTGAAACACTTCTACCTTTCCACCAAGGCCTTTTACACAGCCTTCAACTTGAACACACTTAAAATTCGAGTGGGTCACATGGCTTGCAGTGAACGGATTTCAACCACTAAAACTTCCTAAATCACTGAGCCCTTTTTCCTTAACGTCTCTTTGCCACGTGTTGGCTGGCTGAGGACAAAAGTGGGTTTGTTCCTTCACTCTCCAAACTGACTGGCAGGGATCTAAATAAAGTCCATAAGCTATAAACAATACCTGAAGAGTGCTGATAAGCTCTCTCTCTGCCATGACTTTCATCGCTCCCTGATTTTGAAGCTGAGCTTCCCATCTTCGAGAACTTCATGTGAACCTGGCAACATGGTCTTTGGTGTGAAGATGGCTCAAGTGTGGGGCAGCTTGGAGTGCAAAGGAATGAAGCTGTATCTGTCTTTGGGTATCCATTTTGACCACTTCTTTCCTATTTTCCCATATTGTGGTGCTGTACTTAACTGGCTGAGTTCTAAACTGTAGGAAGGCAAATATATAGACTGTTTTCTGGGCTGAAGGCCACCAGAAATAGACATAGCGTTATACAGCCCACTAGTTCAGTCACCTCCGTACCTGTTCTTGCACAAAGTGGAAGGTCATTTCATGTCCCAAAACAAATATCGGTTTTCAGCTAGGACAATTTTATAGGCAAGGACATTAAATGTACACTAGTGGTTCAGTCCTATTGTATTCAATGACATATATCAGGCATATAAAGAATAACAGCTGAACTTTTTACTTCGTTTTTACTTTTCAAATTCGGGATTTCAATGAAATACAGTTTCTTGGGGAGAAGGTTGGTCTTGCCTGCATAAAGGATGCACTGAATGGAGCCAAAACAGGTGAACATCCATTCCACCCATCTTCTTGTCCTCTTAGAAGTAAATGGAAAAGCAAATGGGACTTGGAAGCAGACGTAAGTGGCCCTGTCTTGGGTTGCCTGTTGACTTTTGCCCTCACAATTTCCAGTGTTGAAAATGTCAATAGCAATATAACACTAAATTTAAAGTCAAATATATGCATAAAACTTCCCCCCTGCCGCCCCAGCTCTTTTGTAATTCTGAGCGGAGCCCTGGTGCAAGGCATACAGAAGAGTGACAATTTCAAAAGATATCAACCTTCAGGGTACAACGTCTAAGGGTTTGAGTGGCATTCTTCCATGCAAAACTTCAGTTAGAAAAATCAAGAAATATTTTACTTTACCCCTTGTGCTTCTGTGACTTACTAATTTGTTTTTCCACTAACTTCTATGAAATCCTACTTTCTATGGATGTGAGCTGTAAATCTCCCTGCTAGTCAATGAAGCCAAGGTCAGTACTGAGTCATAGCTTTTGTCTCCAAGATGTCTGCTAGTATCTTTTTCTTGAAACTACCATACACTTCAAAATTGGATGAGATCATCAGTATATTATTATGCATGATATTTATGTAAACTCAAGGGAAGAGGACCACACAATCCCTACTACAGCTGTATTTTAAATTCCTTGGCTTTTGGCAAGAGCAGTAACTTCCAAACACCACTAGCCCCAAACTAAACACCTGCTAAAGAGAAAAAAATAATAAAAGCACACACCCCCCCAAACTTATAAATTTGGATACCTATAAAATACAATTTTTTTATGTCTATCTACAGCAAATTACCCTTGACAGTTATAAATGAGCCACAATTATTTTTATCTATGGATTACATGTAAATTTAAAAAATTGTAGCTTAAATCATACATGCATGACTGATCTTGAAAGTCTAAGAGAAAATAGGTATTCCAACAAAATGTACCAATGTCAAATAAAGTTATTTTGTGTTTTTATTACATTACCAGAAACATGCATTAGATAGCTGCAAACTCTTTTGTTCAGGGAATTCACTTTGTGCTTCCTGCCCCACCCCCCAATGTAGTATTTTAAAGAGAGAACAGTTTGTAATTTCAATCACTTGCATGCAACTTATGAAATAAGCCATTGATACTAATCCCAGCAGCATTCTGTTAAGCATATTGTGCTTTCTATCCCTCTAACAAGCAGATCTGATAATGATCTTTGCACTGAATATATCTGTTGACACAGTGCAACTAAGAATTAGACCAAATGGATAATTTGCTAAAGCAAATAAAAACCAACATATTTTACATTTCCCAGTTACTCTGTAATGACACAGAATACTGATAAAGTTTAAAATCCAGAGAAAACCATCATGTATACTCATGCAAGCACTGACTTTCGAAACTACACAACTGGTGACAAATCGGTTATGTTGCCAAAAGCACAGAAATGCAGGTGCTAAGTCCCCAGCTTTTTGCATGGTGCTACGAGTGTAATGTTCTCAAAGAAATTAAGCTCTAAAGATATCAGGCATGCGATTTCTTTCCCTAGTTAATAAAATTCCATCTATATTAAAATATACATAAATACTTGCCCAAATAGAATATATTTAATAATACATATTAACATTTTGTAGAGAAACACTTACTTCTCTGTATTAAATACCAGGGATATATTGTGTCCTTGAAGTGATCATTGTGCTAAGTTATAGTTGAAACTTCTAGATGCATTCAGAGCTCTTGCTAAAAAATCCCAGACCAAAAAGTCTCCTCTAATGTTCCATATAGTTTTCACATTTAACAAATAAACAAGTTGCACATTACATTACTCCCGCTATAGCATGCCATTCTCTCAGTTTCATGTACCATGAAATACTGTGATCTACTAACCTGTTATTTTATTTGCTGGAATCAAACACAACAGCAAAAAATAAAACAGCAGTTTATAAACCTCCTTCAGTGAAAGTGGAGGCTCCCAAAAACGGGTCCTATGCAAACTGCACTGCAGGCTGACTCCTTCCACCAAGTTGCAGCTTTCTCAAGAATTAAGTGTCCCTCAGACTTGCAGTTCATAAAGAAAGTTGCTTTTGTTAATGAAAAATTACAATTACAAAATGGTTATTTTGATGGCAAGCGATAATGCTAGAGCATTTCTATCATTGACACTGACATTTTGCATAAAGCAAGTTTTTTCATTCAGCATAAAGCAGTTGCTAGCTGAATAACTGAGCTGCCTATATATCCAACTGGAACAGGCACCCTGGTGCCTGCAACACAGTCCAAGCCAAAATTCTCTTCCCCTGCCCCCACCTTGGCTGGGAATCTGCTGGTGGTGCTGGGGCAGGAAGCAAGATAGTTTTGAAGAAGCAACATTCACACCTGGGTTCTCTACTAAATAAAGTGAAAAAAAACGCTGCCATTTTCTGCTTAGACTTTGTCCATAAATCAGTTCATTCTTTTGCAAAATTAAGAGGTTGTAGAAGCTGCAGAAAAGCACCATTGAAGTTTTTATTTCAGTTTAGCACTCAACGCTAGTTCATAATATCATTCAGCTGCATCCCACTTGCTAAAACAACCTAGTTATGCTAATTTCAGAGGCATTTTGTCACATTTACATGTCAAAAATAAATTTATATATGTTCTGTTGGCATATCAGTTATGGTATCTACTGTGTATACTGCTGGCGCTCCACATACAGGCACTTCCTTCTGCTTCACAGCAATAACCTTCCCGTGTACAGGAAAAAAGTTATACCATGAATAGTTCAACATACACGTACAGCTTGTCTCGAAAACTTTTATTTTTACACTAATGCTTTGTTCACCATTATGCCAAGGTCTGGGCACTGTAAAAAAATGCATCTGAGCTGTTTTATGTAGGACATCATGAAGGCATTGCTTCATCAGAATTTGAATGGAAATGCTATGAAATGGTACCACTGCATAGTAGTTGGAAAGCAATTAGCAACAAGTAAATAAGAATTTTTTTAATTCTTTAGTTGTGTGCATGTTTCTGAAGCAGGAGATCTATGTACACATCTACAAATTAGATTATAAATTAGGCATGCTACAGATGTTTATAAGCCATAATTAAAATCAATCCAGTGACCCTCAATTAAACATTTATGAAAGATTTTTTCAAAACCGGTTAACCATTTATAAGGCACTTATAAAGAAGCAGAGTATAAATGATGACTTTCAGTTTTCCACGCAAACTTTTTAAAGTACTTTCATTTTGTCTTCTGTCCTAGTTACTGCATGTGGAGACACTGTGCTACTGGTTATGTGGTAATTTCTTGCAAGTTTTGACTTTGTAGTATTGGAATGACAGTACGAATAATAGTACAGGAGTGTTACAGGCTCATAACAGCAAATGAGTGCTTCAAGAACTGTCAGTGCATACATTCTTTAAAACTGGAACCTATTTAAATGTATTGCTCTGAAGCAAAGAGATATATTTTAATATATATACAATTATAACTGGCTATGTGTTTTTCTTTGACATAATTCCATTTTGAATAGTACTATTTAAATATGTAATGCCATTAATTTTGTATATTATATACACACACATATATCCTTGGTATAACATACACACAATAGATGTATAGATATAGGGAAAGGTAATAAATAAATACATTTTAATGAAGTTACTTTTAGTTTATATCAGTGCAGATGACTTTCAGACTCAGGTTCTTTTTATTGACATTTTCATCTGCTGAATTACCCACATTGATTTGGCTTGACTTAAATAATACTAAAAGAATCCCTCGTGAAATAAGCAGCTTAGCCTCACCCTTAGCTGCTGCAGCCAATGTCCTTCTCACATGCCCTGCTTCCTGTGCATCTCTAAGATGCTCAACAGCTAACTGCTCCCATAAACACCTGCAGCTCTAGAAAAGAAGGTACCTACCCCAGTGCTCATTCTTCCTACAAAGTGTAGTATGCTTCCTTTTGTGGTTTTCATTATTTCAGGACCTTTTTTATTTAGTACTCTGTCATCAATAGCTGAAAATATAACTCTCCAGTAATGGAAAAAACAGTTACAGAATTTGAAGGTAACAATGCAAGCTCTCTTTTCATGCTCTTTTGATGCATGCCAGTAGAGCTCTGGTCAGGCTGGAGTAACAATATCACCCATGGCATACACAATTCTTAACTACTCTGCTGAATGTCAATTCTAAATATTTTATTATTATTGTTGTTACTATTATTATTATTCCTTCTGATGTAGACTTCGGGAACAAAACCGGGATCTCAAATTAAGTTCACATATGTTACCAGTAAGGCATCAAAGCTTTTCACTATTGACACATTGACCAATTGATACGGTTTTGCACCAGTGAGCTTAAAGATGGGAGGTTACACAGTCCATCAAATTCCTGAGAAATTCAGGTGCTTGCTATTTTGTTTTCTGAATTAGAAATATTGTCTTCACCTGAAGGCACTGGTCAAGACCTGAAGTCTTACCTGATCAGCCAATTATGGAAACTAACAATATATGAATATATGAATATAGCATTCATACTGTTCATGTTTTGCATGCATCAAAAGCAATTAGTATTAATGAAAAATTATATATGCTGAAAAATACACCAAAATTATTACACAAGGAGGAAGAAAACATAATTTCTGCTCTTGCTTAAATAATACTTTCATTAAAATCCCCAGAAACTGAAATGTGACACTAGAAAAAATATATCTGTTATTCATAAAGGTGACATTTTTGCAACCTTTCTGTATGGAACTGGTTAACATTTATTCTTTACAAGATTTATTCATTTAGAATATTTGGAAAATATACACATGTGTTAAGCAAACAGACATAAATAATTACAAAATTTAAGAGTTTGACTTCTGACTTTGGAAGCACTTTCAAAAGTATCATAAATAATTTTTCCATTTAATGTTTCAATTCCCAAACATAGTAACAGAGAAGTAATTACAGAACGCTAACTAGCACTAGAATTTAGAGAGAAAAATATTCTGATTTCCCTAATTTCTTTCATGTAGGCAAACATACAAAACCCAAACAAAAGAAAATCTAAAGATCCCTCTCCCTTTGTAAAAAACCAGCTGCATTTGCATAATCTCCTACAAGTCTGAGTTTCCTTTATGATATTTTGGAATGTTTTCCTGATCAGTGAATTCCCTACAGCAGTATAAAAAGTTCTACACTCAGTAATGAAACACTTTTTTAAACCACAAAATGAGGACTTGCAGTACAAATATCCCTGGCACCTTTCCATAAGATGAAACTATTTAATTCCTTCCTTTAACCAGCATCCATACAATCAGTAAGAGATTTATGCTTCTGTAATAGAGAAAATGAGTTTTCATGAGAGGGGCATACTTGTGCTTACGACTAACCACCTGAAAATGTTGTTTTGACTGGCTGGAACCATGAAAGTGACTCATTAGCAATCTCTGTGCTTCCTGTCCTTAATGGAATAGACAAAAGGACTTTGAACAGAAATCAAAGAAATGAGCAGCAGTGTTTGTGAAGCATGACCCTAACAAGTATTTCACTAACTTGTACTGCTAACAAAAACCGGTACCCAGATGGCTCCAGTGGTAAGACTCTTGCACAGTGTTATGATGTTCAGGCTTGGGTGATTCATACCGGGGTATGGTATCGTACCTGCTGCCAGAAGGCAACTTAAGATGTGCCCGTTATCCTTCCCTCATCCATCTTAGATATTATTTACTTGCTGATAATGGAGAGAATCATATGGAAAAGAGCTGTTTGAAGGGCCCTAGAGTTATGGTAGAAGTGAGTGACCTCTGAGTCCACCAAGAATCCTTGCAATGGCAATATCGCAGGAAAAGACACTGACACAGAGATATCATAGAGATTCAGTACTCTTAACAGCTGCAACGCTGCCCTTAAAGAAAGGCTGTGGATAAAGCAAGCGCAGTTGGTGCACAGCAGCAAGAAGAGCTCTCCTACGTTAGGGTCAGAGGGCACTACAGAAATATGCTCAAGACAGATGAAACTAAATAGAAATATGAGCAGGGAAACATGAAAGGACAATCTAGGAAATCTATTACTGTTGATTCTGAAAGCCAAAAGTGTTTATCCTTCTGTAATTTTCAGAGGGTGTTTGATCACATACAAAAGGAGTGAATGAAAAGTTGGTGGTGATCAAGGGGTGAGTAAAGTCATACTGCTTTATGAATCACTGCACTTTAATGTACTGCACAACTGGTTAGCGGCCTCTTATCGTACTGCTGGAGAGTTACATAAAATGAAAAAAATGTTTATTTTGCTATGTACAACCTATGCAGAGAGGGTAGGCCAGAGGTTTTAGAAGAAAATACAGACCTCTTGAAATATTATCAGCACAAGACCAATATAAAATAAAACTGTCATAATCTTTCCTGCCCTTGGATATACTGAAGAGTTATTGCTTTGCCAGATTTCAACCTTCTTCAAATATTTAGTAACCACAGAATTTTAAGGTCCTGAATTTAAATCCACATTAGCAAGCAAACTGGTTCCCAAGTATGGCCCACACATATATTTCTAGGATAGTGACACTTCTCCTGCTATGTATAAATCTTTCTCTGAATGGAGGATCACTTAGGAAAGGTGCGGACATAGGATCAAGTTCTTTGGAATATGGATTATATTTTAATATATATACTTTCATATTAATGCAGAAGAATCATTAAATAAATATTACTACTGCTGACAGCAGTAATATTAACATGATGAGCAGATCATTATTTAGTTTCCACATTTCCAATTTGTTCTATTTATTTCACAACCACACAAGCTTGAAAAGACTTCTTAAAACGAATCATAGAAATGAGAGTGTCAGAAAACCAATTAGATCATCAAGTCTACATCATTATGCTGTTACTTTCTTGTTCTCTCCAGGTTACATATGTGGGAACATTTTTTAAAGACATTTCCAATAAACTTTCTTTGCTGATTTTCCTTTCCTTCCCTCCTTCCCCACCTCTACAGCGTGCAGCAGTGACCAACAGGTAGTGCGTTTATAAGTAGTCTGAGACCACTTATAGTAATACTACTTCAGTAATGCAACAGCCTCACAGCACACTATAGATTGTGCTTTTTACTCAGCTTCTACTTGAAACCATAGGCAATGTTTCTTTTTCTCTGTATTGTTATTTTTCAGATCAATGATTTTCAGCTGCATTTTACTTAAAAAAAACCATAAAATAATCTATTCTTCTTATGTATACATAATGCAAACTACTCCAAGAAATGTATATAAGAAACGAGGCTTATTCTGAACATAAAAATGAAAAGGGCTGATTCAGCCTTTCTTCCAAAAATAAATGGACTCGATTCTCAGCTATATCAAGCTAATACTAAAGGTTGTTCAGGAATGAGGGAGAAGATGAAGATGCAATACGCCTTCGCATTTCCCCAGCCAAAGGACCAAGCAAAGCTTACCCAAAGCAACCTCCATGCATCAGTTACTCTTGTGACATTGCACAGCCTCTGTGCTTCCTGCTTATACCATTGAAACTCTCCTTGTACTGATAGTGGCAGTGATAGCTATTCCGGAGAGGAGTCTTTGGCTGTTAAATTCACTGAACAAATCTGAACCCAAGACCAGGTAACTCCTCTACCTTAAGAGGTCCTCTATAGTACATGTAGGGACCAAAATTCCCATTGAATACCAAAGCACACAAACCAATGTTCTTTGCGGAAAACAAGTATTGTTTTTGATTGACTAAATAATATAACTCAAAGAAAACAGAAAAGCTTTTGGGCACATCTCTTAGTTCAAGGGTACCTTTCAAAAGGGCTTGGTGTCCCAAAGGTAGTCATCCCTTTCCAATTCTGCTGGACACATAAAAAATATTATTTTCCCTTACAAACATATGCTACTCGAACTCTTAGACCACCGCAACCACAGAATACTACTGTACAAAGAGGTTTATACTTAAATTTTTAGGTAAACTTGTCCTGTACTTCAGCTGTAAGCCAGGCACAATATATCATCTGTGATCATTTAGTCCTATGGTGGAATCTCAGTAGTAAAATAATTTCTGAATGTTAATTTCTGAATGTTTCTGGTTTACAATTAAATAATTGCATACTTGTGCTGCAGGAAGGATGGGGCTGGCAGCCCAAATCCTGACAGAAGAAAGAGTGTATGACTGCAAGACACTTCTTACCCAGCTTGTGATCCAGGCAATTGTCTCTTGGCATAAGCCCTTCAGTCATGCAGTGGCCTGAAGGGAGCAGCTAATGCTCGGCCAGCCAGTAGATTATACCAAATTGTTGATCTTCATTTCCCCTGCACAGTGAAGATTTTGGTATGCGTGTGAGCATCACACTGCACAGACCTCTACAGGGTCTCTGTGGATAGAACCACAATATGTAACACAAGCTAAGGGAAGTATTTGACTGGCTACTGATCTTTGTCCTCTTTCTGTTAGGCTGTTTTAGCAAGATTCATTTAATAGGGAAATTTAACTGCATCTGCATGAAAATCACATAGATTGTAGAGCAGAAATAAATATTTTACTCATGTCAGCCTTTTCTGTTTGTAAACCTCAACAAGACTAGTACTGTGTGTTTCAGAGAGGAAATCTGCATAATGCCATATGTGATAAATTTCTGAAGATGAAAATTGATAAATGTTTTTGTTACATTTCCTACTTTGTCCTTGGAAAACCTGCCTGTATAATAAAACATATATAGTTTTTCTGAAGCTGATTAACTAGCTTGTTTCTAGTAAAATTACTTTCCCTTGAGAGGAACATTAAGATTTCTTTAATGCAATCTTCATCCATTACCAATGATTATGGCTTCATTAAATATGAAAATGAGGATTTACTCTTTGCAACAGATATCACTTTCTGCATAAATGAGTAAAGATTTTCCTCTGTATGCTTTGCTCAGAGAGAAGCGCGAACAAATATTTTATTTATGTACTATTTTGAAGGAAGAAATTGCCTGTGGCAAAAACCAAAGCACAGCTCACTGGAAAAATATTCTTCCCTGGCAAGGATGGAGCAACAACAGGGAAGTCAGAGGCACAAATCACTCACAACCTAGGCATCCTCTATGGCACCAAGAGGTTGAATGCAATAAATATTCATTAGGGAGATAAACTGAGGAATCACACAAATTCTTACTGGTAAATGAATTGATAAATTTATGAAGAGGCTGGTTGAAGACAAAAGGATATTTCAGTCTGAGTAAAGTTAACTGTCCAGTCAGCTTGGTAGTAAGAAGGGTTTTCTCGCAGGTGCATTGCTTTAATTTAATAGATGTATATAATAGACATAATGTAAGGCAAAACAGCAGAGAAATTACATATTAATGTGCTAATAGCACTTGAGCAGCACTGAAGATTTTTTAATTTTCTTAATTATCTTTCTTGCTAAATCATTATTTGGAATTTCATTTTGTCTTTGAAAAAAATTAAGAATCTTCTAGTACTGAGAAAATATCAGGGGTTTCTCTAATTAATACACTGTTCTATAGTAAATACTTAGTACACAAAGATTTGAAATGTTAAATTCCAGGCATAAAGGCAACTCTTGTGCCTTGCTATGTGAGTTTCCCAGCATCAGGTGAGCAGGTCTTGTACTGGCTTCTTTAAACCAGTTCACTCCCATGGTGTATGAGATATTTTAAAGACCACATTCAAATTCTACCTCTACAACTTTTGCACACATTGTAAGTATACAAATTCACCAAGTACTTGCTGTAAAGGCTATTCCCAGTTTCCACATTTATCAAGGAGATGTTTTAAAGGGCTGATCTATAACCTCAGGGATCAATTTGGACAAAAGCACATCAGATCAATAAACTAAGGAAGAAAAAGTAAAATGAGAGAGGAAAGAGAGTGAAATGGGAAGCTATTACTTTTAAGAGGCACTGCATACATCCCCTTGCAAACAAGAGCTATTCTCATGAGTAGACAATCTCACTCTTGGTTTCCCTCTGAACCACTTTTAATACTCATGCATCTTGTTATCTTCACATCATAGTGCCAGACGCTGGTTTCTCTCTCAGGGCCAGACATTTCCATTGGTACACACTGAACTGCTCTCAGCAGCTTACTACGAGGAAATGCATTAAAATAGATTATAAAATGTGTATACCTCTCTGAATAATAATCCTATACGTGAAACAACACTGATATAACACCAACATTTGAGAAAAGACACCCAGTCACTCTACTGCATAGACTTAGCTGTCCCCAGCAGAGGGACCATTTTCTTCATGCTTTGATCCAACCCTAACCAAAACCCATGGAAATATTTCCACTGAGATCAATGAGATCTAGCTGGGTCCATAGGAAACAGTGATACCAGAGTATTGTGTCCCCTCTGTCATGCATTTGTAATTAATATTCACAAATTCCTAGTGAGCAAGGTACATTCACTTATGATACATGCTCCTGATACAGGTAATCAGAGATGACTCATTGTCATCTACCTCCCACACGGCAGGTAGATTGTAAATAAAAGTTTTGCCTGGATTTAAATGTCATCTGCTTTGTCCTAGGTTCTCTCTAGGACTTGCCAGCACAGTCAGAGGGCATTTCAGTTTACCTGAAATGTAAATGCCTTCAGTATCTTATGGGATAAAGAAACTATACAAACTTGAAAGCATAGCGCAAGAAGTTAATTTCTAAAAATAAGTGCTATAATTTCAATAGCATATAATAAACTGTACTTGAAAGAAAGTGAAATCATTCTGTCAAAAATAATATAGATTGTCAATCAACAGATTTCTTTGAAAACAGACTGTAATGAGCATAGCAAAAAAAGCATCCCTCCAAGAGGACTGTCTGCAATTAACAATGTTAAAATGGTATCTTTTCAATTCCTCTAAATTCAGAAAAGAGAGACCCCAGAGAACACTGAATATTAACATCAGCAGGCAAAAGGTAGGCACATATTCTGAAGGCATTGGACTAGCTCAGCTCTACTGTTTTCAAAGGAACTGCAATAAGAGTGGAGAAAGACTGGAGGAATCAAGCTCCAGAGCACTACGTGTAAAGATTTAAGAAGTGATAATCGGAAGCCCACCATCTATAACTATGCATGGGAAACACTCCTCTTTGTCAGCGATTTGATATCCAGAGTGCATGGATAGCCTATACTCTTTTTCCATGAAAGTATTCCATTAGAGGTGAAAAACAGACAGGAAAAAAGTAAAGACTGAATTTTTCTTATGATGAGCTTATACTGTCTTGGAGCAGTATGTTTTCTGCATAACTTTTGATCAGTACAGAATAAAAGGTAAATATTCAGGTGTTATAATCAACAGCTTACAACAGCATCAATATTAGAGTCACAGCATGGCACTCCTGCATTTACACTGGGAACGGAACCCTAATGAAGAACATGCACCTTTAAAAGGTGCTAACTGAAACACACAATAAAACCAAAAGAAATTTAATTACGGAAGTGAAATGCCATATAAGTCATCCATTTACTGAACTATTCAAAATTCTGCTTTTGATCTATCACAGAAATCAGACAGATACAGAATGAAGGATGGACTTAGTGGGTTCATCCATGTAAGATTACCTTTTTCTGTTTCTCATGAGGATTCACAAAAGCTCACTTCTTACACTTCTACAGTGTAAACTTGGCAAAACATACAAACAATTCGTAGCCTTAGTGGAACACTGAAAAGCAGCTGATTAAGTATTTATTTGTTTATGATGCTCTTTAATACTTCTTGTTCATTATCATCAGGGATATCCTTTCACAACTTTCTCATATTTACCATGAATCAACACTGATTAGCATTAAAAGCTGTACAATATTTATCACACCAGTGTATTGACTGCCTAAGGAAAGAAGCTAAAGAAAATAAGGATTTCAATATTAAGAACAGATAACACAAGATTTAAACATACTTGGCCAAATATTTTTTCTCCATAAATGTAAATTCTATGAAGTTCTCTTCATAGGGCATGGTCAGAGCAGCTCTTATCTGATAAGTAAAGACAGAAGTGAAAAGGATAGTCTTGAGCTAAGTATAGCATTGGAAGTGGAACAAAGGGATCTTTGCAGCTCTGCTAAACATCCCCTGTGATCTCAAAAAAAGTGTATTTTTTCTCATTATTGTTATGGCTCCCCATTTGTAAAATATGATCAACACATATGAGGACAGTACAGTTGGTGAGCTGTAAACCAATGAGTAGACCTAATTAAGAAAATTTTAAAAATAATTTCAACACTCAACTCAAAAGGTAAACATGACAGATTTGCACTTTAAATAATATGGAAAAATGTGCATAGTTGCATAGTAACCAGTTTAATTGTTTATTTCAATTTTTTTTTTTCTAATGAAATAGTAGGAAAACTGACAGAGGAAGTAACAATACCTTGACTTGCAAATTGGCCCATCAGAAATCTTTTTAAAGAGCTGGATTTTCACATCATAGTGAAACCTTACCTTAGAAAGGTAAATATTCTAAAACACCTTGTACCCAGTCTCCCAACTTTGCGGCTTTTGAAAACATGCCCAGCTTTCAAAATCTTTCTAAATCATTATAGTAAAACTTTACAGAAAAAAAATTTCACTGATATCAAATGAGATTCCCAGGACAGTGTGTTAATATGAACAAGGCTTTGGTTACAAAACCTATTAAAGACAAAACCAGTCAGGAATATGTTTTCCTTTAACATTATATATTATTTTGAGGTTGTTCTGATTTTTCTAAGGTAGTATGCTTCAATAACCATGTGAATTCTACAAGTTTTTCTGTAAAACTTTTAAAATACCACTTAGAAATTCTATCAATATATTTACATTTACTGTATACCAAAAATAAAACCTGTCTGTACTATGCAGATACAGAGGTAGATGAAGATGACCTAACATGAGGGAGATATCCAGTATTAACTGTCAGGAACCCAGACCTTGTTCAGAAATACAGCTATAGTAAGACCTAAGTGCTCTTTGCAGTGAACACACTGAAAACATAAATAGCTTATATACGCATATGTGATAACTCTAACACTTTACTAAAAGAACCCAACCCAAACTAAAATATATGTACACACATGTTAAAGATCACAGTCTGAGAGTAGCTCTTCAGTTCTTCAGCTAAAGCAGAAGAAGTAACAGCAATGAACAAGTACACATTAAGGCTATCATAACTCATCATCAAGCTGAAAGAAACCACAAAGGTTTCAAAAAGATTTACTGATCAGCTGGAGACTTGAGAGATCAAGGTAATGATGAATTTTAAGTGAAAACAGCATGGTTGGACTTGAGCTTCATTTTCTCCCTTGCACTTCAATAAAAAAAACAGTTTTCTTAAGAATATTTTTCTTAACAAAGACAAAATGCAAAAGGTATGTCCAGTTATAGAATTCTGCTAGACACTGCATTCTTAATGAAATACTGAGATGGTCAGAACTATACCTTAGATGTCAGTAACTGATGCTTTGAAATAGCGCTAACAATAAGTACATAAAAAGGAACATTTAAACATACAGTCACCACTAAACTGATCACGACACATCACTTTTTCAAAATTAGAAGTCTCCAAATGTAGGAAAACACCTCTTTTGGCAGGTTTAGTTCTACCAAAAGAGCAGTCACATAATGTGGTGGAAGTCGGGGACCATGTTCATCAAAGCTTCTAAATTCAAAGGTAAAATTCAAATGTTTCAGGGTTATCAGCCACTCTTTCATAAGTGATTTTAGCCAGCTTCCTATAGAATATCCATCTCTAATTAGAAAAGTAATGAAAAATTACCATATCAATCAAGTGTAATAAAACACTTAACAAAAAGCATTTAGTTTGTGCCTGTTCACCTCGTGCTTTGTGTTTCTCACCTGATCAAAGATGAGGTAAGTGAACATAACATTGACAGAAAGTCCATATGCTTTCTCAGCTTTAATTAGGCTCCACTGCTGGAAAACTGTCACTCATGTTGATCTGTTCTCTTTAAACCTCCACCGTGAATCTTTGCTTCTGGTGCTCTCCTCCTGGGCACAAATCCCCCAAGATTATCCCCAACTATTAGAAAAAGAACCCACAGAAAGGAAAATAGTTTTGTATTAAAGCAGCTTGAGAAGCCAATGGGGAAAAATGAGAAAGAGTTGTTGGAATGACTAATAGCACAGCAGGTGTTATATTAAAAAAGGTGTAGTATAAAATGAGATAATAAAAAACAGGTTAGTAGAAATTCATCCCCAGTGAATCGTAAGTTTAAAATATTTGCAGAAACAAATGGAATTACAATATAAAATTCCAATTATTTAGAATTGAGGTATCTTTCTGCCTTACATATTTACCAAAGAACTATAGAGATGCTGAAAAAGCTTTTTAAAATATAAAGTAATGAGAAAAATAATTTTCTCATAATGAAATCCCTGACAAACAAGTTATAACTGCATAACAAAAAATTCACCTCTTAAAACTTCATAACTGCCAAAACTTCATGCAAATGCACTGAAAGCTAACCTTTAAGAGGTGTAGAAAATCTCTTTGCTGCTAGGAGACTCCAGTGAGACATCTGTACATAAAAGCTACTAATGGGAAAGCATTGACTTCATGCTTTGTTCTTAACAGTTTGCACACTCTGACATACTGAATAACATTTGAACATGGAGAGTCATGATTCTTTTATTTTCATGGGAATAAAATTTATTTGAGGTATTGCTGAATTTTGAATGGGTTGCAGAACTTACATTTTTAGACACAATCTACATTTGGGAATGGAACTTTCTTAATTCTTTTGATTTACTGGTTGTTGCAGAAGATCACACCATCAAGAAGCAATGTTTCATTATCCTAATGTATGAAGAAATGGAGAAAAAGCCTTTTTCTTCCCAGGATGTGTATACTATCTGTATTTTCCTCCCAAAGGTTGCAAGTAATTGATGGGAAACCTATCCTAGTGTTCAAGGTTGCGAATTAAGACGTGAATAGTTAGGTAGCCTAACTCAGTTCTCATGGCCTTTTTGCAGCCTTTCACTGTACTGTTAACAGGCTCTCCTGTGTCCTCTTTAAAACAGTTATCAATTGGTCAACACAGTCAAAATTTCCAATTTGCCGCCATCTTCCCTGGTCTCTTGCCATCAGCAATTAGCACATTATTCTCAAAATGACAGCTTCCTATTACTCTCTATATAGTTCATGTGATTGTCAGCTGGCTAAATGCAATGGAGAATTTATTCTTGAATATATTGCATGCACGTAATCTTTTATGTTATTGGCATATCAACTGGCTATGTCATTAAAAAAGAAATTTACTAAATGGCAGGTGTGAATGGCTGTAATTTATTCATTCTTTCTGCGACTCAGCTGTCAAAATATCAACCTAAAATTATATTGTTAAAAATAATAATAAAAAATATAACCAATAAGAGAGAATTTTTCCTTTTTTTTTCTAAGTACTAGAGACAGCAAACACATTCAGCCTTAAACAGTGTACCCAGTCTTAAAATTTTTGTTAAAGTGACACTAAGAAAGCCCTAGGAAAGCATGAAGTGAAGCATCAGTGTAGAGACAATGATTTCATTTGAGGAACTCCATATATCAGTACTGATTCTGTATTGCACTGGATAACAGCTGCTGAATCAAAGAGGAACCTAAAGAATATAGTATCAGGCCCCAAACAGACATCCACAAAGTTCTGCTCTTGGAATGCTATAGAAGCAGAGCTCCTAACTCACTTGATAAACACTGTAAAAATGATTACAGAACACAGGAAAACGTCAAGAAGGAATGTCTCCTGGCAAAGCACCTAACTTACACTCAACAAAACCCTAGCAGTCATCTTGAAATGCCACAGGATGATCTGGATATGAACCCTTTGTTTGAGAACCATGTCTCTAGTTTTGCACAGTGGCTACATCCCAGCTTTGTAACGATCGAATTAATCTAATAAAATCATAGCCATGGAAAAGTTAAACCTACAATCTAAGATAATAACATATATTCCTGTTAAAGTTAAGAAGAGCAAGAATCCCTTTTGTAGTGCAGTTCATCTGCTGCCCTAAAACCTCTTTGAGGATGAAGTGAGTGGTTCTCAAGAGCAGAGAGTAACTAATTTTTTATTCAGCTGGAATTCAGGAACATTAGTGTTGTAATAACTTTGTTCTGAGTCAAGTTTCCAGACCCACAATGCCAGGCAAGCCTGACCTTCACACCGCCTGCCCTCACTTAATTTGATCCCCGTGCCTACACCAGCCATCCTGATTCCCTCTAATCACTTGCTAGATCACCTCTATTTCTCTCTCACTTAACAATGAAGTCAATCTTGTGAGGGGCAAGGCAACCTCAGCAAAAAGCTGAGCTCCTTTCCTTCCAACAGAGGAAAATGGATGCACTTCAGCATCTCGAAGGATCTAAGCCTTCTGGGGAAAATGAGAAAATTGCGGAAAATAAATCATTGGGATTTGAGACTACAAAACCTCCTCAGTGGCAAAAGCAATGAAAAAAATGTCACTCAACAGCAGGAAAAGGCTTTAGACTTTGTTGATAATTTAGATATTGGTGAACTTTGTCTGTTTACAAAGAAACAGACACTAAGTTCCATTAGCAACCTGGCAGCTTGAGGTTCAGTTTCAATTGAGAAAACAAACAACCGAACAAAAACAAACAGGGAAAAAAGACGACACTTCCCCAACCCTAAGGACATACCCCCTGAAACTGTGAGAAAAATGTAAACCCAGAAATCAGACTGCTTTTTAATGCATATACAACACCAAAGGAGTGATTTATTAAGGAACCTGTGTCTTAACGAAGGTGTGGCCCATAGTTAGACCTTCCAAATTAAACTAAAAGATCTCTTCCTGCCCCTGCACTGTCCTTCAGCTGTGTCTGTCTTATTGTTTTGAGATCACAATTACTTAGAAAGGTAACAGAGGCTGTAAAATAACCAAAATAACATCTGTAGTAAGCCATGAAAGTGCTACGCCACAAGCTACACAAACCTCCAGTGTAAGTAGAAAGAAAGCACAGCATGAGACAGGTTGTGAAACCTTTATGAGAGCCAGTCAGCACTGGGTTCTGCAGGAATACTGGAGAAAGGGAACTACACTCCATCTCTATTCAAATAATAAAGGTGAGAGTCAAACTGTTTGCCAAATGGTATTCTGGGTGAAAAAAAAAGCACCAGAAGCTAACAATCTTAACACAAGGGAGACAAAAAAGCAGTTACTCCTTTTTATATAAAGTCATGCTGCACTTAAAATTTATCTTTGCATATATTATATAAAGCTACATATGCATCTTCAAAAAGACTTGGTCTTTCCACTATCATCCACTGCGACTGGTGAAAGCTTTTCACTCCCATTCTTAACAACTGCAGAAGGGCACTGTCACTAACTGATGTCTTCAACTACTTCTTGTAACATGACTTAAATGTGGATTTGTTCTTGAAAGTTCTGCTTCAGAAGGTGAGCTGTACCTCTACTGGAAACACACTGCACAAAGGATTTGCACTATGCTCACACGGTAAAATAGCTCTTATTGTATGTGAGGGGTTCATACCCCTGCCTAGTAATCTTATCCAAACAAGACAGACATAAGATTTCCCAAAATCAATAAAGACACGCATCCCAGAAAACAGTACAGACTTCTATATGCTGTCCGTATTGTATTACTATACACAATTCTTATTGCTTTACTTAAAATATCATTAGCTTCAAGTTCTGAATATTATCACTAAAAATGGTTCAGTGTGACAGCTCTCCCTGAAGAAGGAATCCGAAAGATTTCATAATCAGAAACGCAGAGTCTATAAGCACATATAAGGAAACCTAGCAAGTTTCAACGCCAGAGTGGCTACAAACATTTCAGCAAAGTTTTAACTAATTTGCATGGAGCAAACTGTTGTGAGCCTTATTAAAACATAAGCGAAGTGCAAATTTGCCATCTCTTTGAGATGGGTTTCTAATTATTATACGGTGCAACCAATTCCCCAAAGACAGAGTAAGCTGTTTAGTCAAGGTTGCTGCTTCAAGAGAGACTAAAATTACCCAAAAAGTTTACTAAGTCGATCTCAGATACCTCGTGATCAATAGGCTCAGGAAATCTCAGGCAAAATATAGCTTAGACCACACAAAGGACCACCAAAATCCACAGGTACAGGATTTAACCAGTTGACTTCAAATGAGAGCTAAAACATCAGTGTTATAGCTAATGTGGTTTTTTTTCTCTTGCTAAACCTAATATAGAATGCAAACAGAGAAAAATCTATTAAAATTATTTTTATTATTGGACCACACTAATTTAAGGTATGTGAAATGCACGACTTGGGAAGAATGCTGTTACAGTAAAACTGAAATAGTTTAGCAGTAATTTCAGCATCTCCAATTATGCATCCTAAGCAGACTGTGGAAAATGATCATTGTACTATTAAAAATAAAACATGCTCCAAAATTATTTGAGCACTATGGGTGAAATATAGCTTTCAAAATAAAAATATATCATGAAACAATATCTTTAAATCTGAAAAACTGTAAAAAGCTCTGACATTACTTGCTGTTAAAGGTGTTTCTCATGAGTCTAGATGACTTTGTGATTTATCTGTATTTTCCTACTGTAGTTCCAAGTCCAACCTACAATTTCATGCCAAAATATTAAGTAATTAAAAAATGATTACACACCACTGCTTCTGAATTTCTGTGTCCTTCAGATAACTGCTAATTTAGCACCAAAATGGCACATTAGAGCTCAGGACCTAGTGGTTGTGGCAATGTCTTGCTTTACAAAGTTTTGGGATTAAAATACAGTGGGATGCTGTGACAGAGCTGTATGATGATCCAGTTTTCACCTGCTACTAGCACTGAACAAAGAACATTTCTATAGGATTGCAAATAAGGGCAGAATATTTTAGGAGATCAGTTTCCTTCAAACAACACATATGTACTTTCAGTGCCATAAACATTAACTCATATTGTAACTTGGCAATTAGGGTATTACAGCTGCAGCTTACAGAACAAATACAGCCTGTTCCTGTGCTGCAGGAACACAAGTGGAAGGCACTCCATGTTGGTCTGCTGATGGTGTTAAGGGAAAGAGGGCTTGTAATAGTTCAGCTCGGAGCAGCAGGTAAGAGAATGTTCCGAACAGGGAATGGACCATATGTCTTATTTCTATCAAAAATGGCAAAATAATGAATCTGGCCTGCTGCTGGAAACAATGTGGACTCAAAGCGTGGACTTAAGAGATATTGCTTTAGGTAAAAAAACCCACCCGTTTTATGAACATAAAGATCATGTAAGTTCTCTGCTGTAGCATTTGGCAATTGCCTAATTGTTTGAATTACTCTCCAATTAATGTGTTTGCAGGGAACTACCAACCAATATTTTCTGTCATTTAATAGTTTCTCTTCTTAGTCCTTTTCCATTTTTTTCCCCATACTCTCCAACAAACAGTTGCCTGTTACAAATTTAACTCAGTTGTGTCTTTTTAACTTGTATTTAATTGTTTTTTTTGACTCTCGGTTACCACAGTGCCCTTTTTCATGTAATGATAGACATCAAGGAATGACAGAAAAGCTGTGGATTTTGAAGGGTTACTGCAATTTTTTGTTCTTGTAAATCTATTCCTCACGATAAAGAAGCAGTATACATCTGTTCTGCAACAGAGAACTCATTATCTTTTGGGGCTTCTATTAGCTACAAGCTGTGCAACATATTTTTATTTAAAAAGGATGATCATTTGCAAGTGAAGTAGGGGATTTGTTGTATACATTTAGCAAGAGAATTCCTTTATCATTTATACAGTTGGAATGTAACCCTAAAAAGTTAAGAAATTAAAGAAAACCAAGAAAAATAATGAACCTTTCAAGTTTTTTGCCTAAAATGAAAATGTTGCAAGAGCACTGGAAAAGGCTAGCATTTCCTTTTGAACACATACTTTCCAAGGGCGGGGGGGGTGGGGGGGTGGGGAAGAACAACCCCAAAACAAACCAGCAAGGCTGGGTCAATTACTATGAGCATGAAAATCATGGACCATCACAGGAGCAATTTACCAAACTCCATTGGCAATACACAGTGCTATGTCAGCTGTCCAGAAGGTAGAGCATTTCTTCTACTTTATGAGACTATCTTAACAACTCAAAGTCTGTATTAGATTAATAAATGCGTTTCACATCCAAGATCCTCTGCACAGAATAAAAACAGAAAACATACTAGACTTAAATATATATGTTAAACGCCCCCGCCCAAATGAAAAAAAAACCCCAAACCACAAATAAAAAGCTTATAGGAATTAGCTGTCTGCAATTTGCTAGCTACCATCAAGAAAACAAGGTTAATGAGACATCCAAATTAAGAGGAGGGTATGTCTGTATAGGGGAATCCCACAACCACAAATATATAGATGTCCTTTGTTGCTATTCTTTTTCATTTCTCACTTACAGATTTAGCAAGACATTAAAAAACCTATAAATTTTTAACACTCTGGCTTTTTATTATATTTAAAGTACTGGAATGATGTCACCTTCAGTAGTTCTTGAATATCATTAGTAGGTGTCTCCCAGCCTCTCTGGAGGTCTATTTCACAAGATGCTTTAATTATTCCTAAACTATTCTTAACAGAAATTAGCACATCAAAGCAATGAGAAACCAATGAGAAAAAATTCCCTTTGCAGAAGTCCTCAAGTTCATGTATAGAGCCTGCATGATTATAAAAGGTACCATTTCTGTAGAAATGTTGTAAAAAGAGGACACAGAACGATAAAGTATTTTTTTTCCTAGCTCCTAAAAATTCAATTAAATGAAAGATCTCTTCAAAACTTGATGTCTTACAGAGTGGCTGCTCCAATGTAGTTTTTCAAAGTACACACTTATTCAAAACCAACATCAAACTGGCTTGTTAACTTAACCTAGCTTCTGTTCAAGTCAACAGTTAAGCTAGAAAAAAAAGTAATCTCATTTAGGAAGTCCTAAGAGGAAGCCTGAATTTGGTTTTCTCAGTACCTGGCTCTCTTATTTCCATTAATGGGCCAAATCATTCTCCGCTGATATATAGTGGCGTCAGATTTGAATTCAATCTTTAACAAGAGCTTTGGCCATACTGCGCTGAAGGCACTTGGACCCCTGGTATTTTGATTTTAAAAAGAATTCCAGGATGAGTTCACATATTAAAACCAAGAAACGAGAAATTGTCAATTATAATCAACCATTTGATAATTCCACTCCATAAAACAGAGCTCCCAGTAACTCCTCTTACCCAATGTCATAGCTGAAAGTCTTGTTAACAGAGATCTCAGGGAAAAGGAGTTCCAGACTGTTGTGCATTTTATGTCACTTTAATGTGTAGGGAGGCAGCTGAGGAAACATATTAACTTATGCTCTACGTTCAAGCATTCATAAGTGACAGTTTATGGGCTAAATGAAGGACGAGGTTTCTTTTTTAATAGATGCAAAATTATTTCCATGGTATAAAGCATAATTAAATTCAAATATTCATTCTATTATGCATTTTAACTTTAGGTTGAATCAACCACAGAGATACATTGGCTGACTTGTTTTGCTAAGCTAACTGTCTGCAGGGGAGATTAACAAGGGAGACAGGCTGTGAAACAGATTCATTCCAGGACTTGTGGATTTTAAGATTAGATTGTCCATTGCTTTTTACGCAAAATGTAAACATATTTGCAATTACTTCTTAGAGAAAGCTAAGTACTCATAAAATATAATTAATATGGCACACTACTGTATGGAGACATATAGTTGTGTTTTTCCTTTTACTTAACACTCAAATTAGTCTATGGTAAAAACTGTCACTAATCATGTCATCTGAATTAACTGAGATTAGCAGGACTGATAAATGACTGCTTCCTTACACTCTTTTGAAACAAACAAACTAAAACCCCTCCGATAAACTATAATTTCTGTTCTCTCACGAGAGGGAACATGAGTTTGATGGCTGATGTCTATTTAGCAGTCATTACTTGTAAATTTGACATACACATTGATGAAAGAAATTTGTGTTTAGATTTGCTTTTACTCTATAGCTTTTGATTGTGACTGACAGATAAAAAATAAAAGCAGTATTAACAGAACAATATCAGATTATAACAGACTTGTAGGAAGATTTGTTATTGCCTGCTGTTAAATTCACTGACTCAAAGTTCAGTGATCTCATCAAAGATGACTGCGTCAATGTCCACCTTCCCTACTGGTACCAGCTGTCACAGCCCAGCATGCAACAGGACTACCCAGCAGCTTCCCGGGTAGGGTAGAGCAACAGTTGTGACAACACAGGACACAACAAGGACAACTCCTACAAGTGCACTTTCTCTTGAATAGTGTGTGTATATGTGTGTGTGTAATAAAAATCTGTGCTAGCTAGATGATGTAGTTTTCACCCACCATCTCTTACTAGCACAATAATAAACACAGAATAACAATCAGAATTACAGTATCAAATCCTACAAGCATGGCAAAGCTACGTTTAAAATTCCATTTGGGGACACAAATTGTAACCTCACACAGAAAAACTCATAGTGAGGGCTCTTCAAGGAAGAAATGTCCTTTATGTTTCCTTTCATTCCATTTCCCATTATTCAGTGCTGGATTACCATTAAAGGTTATCAAGACTACCTCCAAAACTAGTAGAGCTGGAACGTTGTAAGAAAGAAAATCTGTTTCTTTTTAAGTCTCTTGGACCTGAATAGTCCTTTTATCTAGAGAATCCAGACGAGAGTGCCCTTCTGGAGAGCTCTTTCATCTTAACTTCCTGAAGATGAACATCCCTAGCCAAGCATCAACACAGGACTGCACTGTAGCAGTGCTGCACAGAGATAAAACAAGGCTTGGCCAGCACAATCTCGTGTCTCCTGTCCACAAGATCAGATAATTTTTCCTTCCCCTGTAACTTCGCTCTTTTTTTTTTTTCATTTAACAGCCTATCTAATCACAGCTACCCAGACCTAGACTTTCATAGCATCTAAAACCAAGAGCCTTTGGAAAGCATATTTAGGAGGACATGCAGAGCTGATTAAGTCACAACTGTTAAGTTAGAGAACTTTTAGAATCTTGGTTTGAATTTTACATGGGTGTACAGGGCAGCATTAACAACATACGTTTTTAAGAAGAGGCAGATCCATAAATCTGCCCTCAGATCACTGATTAAAATTTTGCCACACTGGCAGTGATACTGCAAAGTTATCAAGGAACTTCTGAATTTAAGCTAGTTAATCACCAACATCCAAATCAAAATGATACTTATTCTAAGGCAGTATACCAGCGTGCAGTTTGGAGTGTCCTGGACCTACAAATTACATTGTGACTTAAGAACCTATTATATTGCATTGCCTTCAATCTTCTACTGGGTTACAGTTCTGGGTGAAAATGAATGAATGAGTAGGTATCACATTAACAGGTACTTACAGTATTTTATTGGAAGAAATGGGAACAGCTAATCTTATAGAATAGTTTTGTGCTGTTGTCCATAGAACTCCCAAATAACCAAGTATACAAGGAGAGGCCTGTTCCTCAACAGAAATCAATTACATTATCAACTTTTTTATTGAGTGTTTTTATTGTACCACCTCTAGAGAATGATTTATAAAAAGTTATTGTAGATAGAGAAGACAATTTGAGTTAGTACCTAGGTTAGATTTGCAGTCTTCTCTTTACTCATAGAAAAAAAATATGGAAAAAGCAAGAAACTATGTGCTTAAAGCAAATTAATAACATACACCAGTCATGTTAGTAAGGCTGTAGATGTTAATACAGTTAACTAATATCAAGCAATAAAAGAAAAGTTCTCTTTCTTTAAAAAATCTAATCTCGGTCCCTGGTTTATTCACTGTACATCCTCTTTCCCTTCACATCACCCACCTTTTGCAATAAATGAGATGTGTCCTACAGAACACAATTTGCAACCGTGTAAACAGAAAAGGAAGTAATGCATGCATGGAGTGAAGACAGCTAATGCTAATAACCAGCATTCACTGTGGCATTGCCTAGCTTTTCTTTTAAACTGTGATAATAAAACATTCAAGAATTCAGAAAAAAACCTGCAAGATTAATATATACAAAAGAAACCGAACAGACTCTAACCTTTCTAATTTCATGGTGTATAAAACAGAAGTAATACAGATGATTATCTCACAGGAAGAAACTCAAGACCTGTTCTCCAAAAATGTCAGTAGTTCTGCAATATTTCTACTAGAGGCATAGACGTTGAAGGTTAAACACAAGATCAGAAAAATAAGAGCTACATGCTTATGTGGAAACTGGATCTCTATGCTATATTATATAGTCTGCTTATTTTCTTACTATTTGTCATTTCTTTTAATTTTATTTCACCTTCCTTTGTGCTACATAACAAGTGGGTATAATGTCAAAACACTTTATCAAAAAATGGAGTAAACTCACCAATTTAGTTGTACTGCATTTGACATATTGAGACAGAATCACAGAATGGCTTGGGTTGGAAGGGTCCTTAAAGATGATCTAGTTCCAACGCCTCTGACAGGAGCAGGGACACCCACCAGGTTGCTCCCACCCCTGCCCTGCCTGGTCTTGAGCATTTCCAGGGATGGGGCACCCACAGCTGCTCCGGGCAGCCTGGGCCAGCGCCTCGCTGCCCTCACGGGGAAGAATTTCTTCCTCATCTCTAATCTAAATCCACCCTCTTCCAGCTCAAAGCCACCCCCCTTGTCCTGTCACCACAGGCCCTTGTACAAAGCCCCTCCCCAGGTTTCCTGGCGGCCCCTGTAGGTGCTGGAAGCTGCTCTAAGGTCTCCCCGGAGCCTCCTCTTCCCCGGGCTGAACAGCCCAGCTCTCCCAGCCCGTCTCCAGGGGAGCGGTGCTCCAGCCCTCGGATCATCTTCGTGGCTCTGCTCTGGACTCACTCCAACAGGTCCATGGCCTTTTTATGTTGGGGGCTCCAGTACTGCAGGTGGGGTCTCACGAGGATACTCATAAAAATGTATTTTTGAGGAAAGAAAAACTTCATTTTGACTTTTAGCTTTTCATTACATAATTGGGTGACTTTTTTTAACGGTATGAACATTCATGCCTTTTATCATAGTTTTGTATTTAATGTAAAAGAAGAACATCCAGTAAAAACAAACTTAAGCTGAAAGCACACACAAGCTTACAGTAAGTGAGAAAGGATCAAGTCAAAACCAAATCTAATCTGCTTAAAGTAAAACTTAGACTGCTACGTGCATGCAACCACAGAATGTTTTTCATTGGTGAAACAAAAAGGAGGCATTCAAAATTGTAATATCAATTATCTTAATGAAATTAAAGAATTAAAAAGAATTTATAGGTGAATGGACATGTTTCTCATAGTTAAACCAACACTGACTTTTGTGCCTTTTAAATTAAAATAAATATTTTATAAATGCAATGTTCTAAACACAAACCTGTTATTCAAAATAGGAAGGAAAATATTTTTTTCTCTCACCCCCCACCTCCCCCCCATTTTAAGTGAAAATTGGTCCTCAAATTTGATAGAAGAATGTGCAAAGTTTCAGTGTGACAAAATACAAATCTGAGATGCTGCCTGCTGCGTACAGGCAGCACATCATGATTGATAGCAGCTTCCAGTAATAACTGAAACAAGCAAGTAAATGAGCAAACCAAAGATGAATCAAATGCAGATAGAATTTGAAATTCTACCTTCCATTTCTTTGTTTCACTTTTCTGTAGCACAACACGATCATTATTAGAATTAGGTATCTATGATGTAGTAGCACAGTAAATGCCTGCATAACCAACCAAATGTTTACCGTTACTAAACATATATATGACCGATCTCTATACAGTGAAAACCAAGTTTATGATAGATGTTGATTTGATTTAAGAAGTTGCCTGCTTGTACTCTGATGACACCCAGCTTAAAGACATCTAGTTACGTAGGGTGACATTTAGTTTATTGATGACTAGACATTTAACGTAGTTTTCACAGAATCACACTAATTCACTAGAGGATTAATCACCCTTTAGAAATACCTATTTCCTCCCACTGACTCTAGAGGGAAGTAGAGGACCAAGCTATAATAGACATCTCATACATTAGATAAATCTCCCACTTTACAGCTATGTTTGTTTTTCTGCCTTATTTTGAAGATGACTGCAGAGGTATGTTGATGCATGACCCAGGATCTTCCACATTTTAAATTCTTGCTTCTTTTATTATTTTTTTGTGTGTGTATGGATATTGACTGTACTTGGAAGTCTGATGCAATTTTTCAAACATTTGGAACTTTAGAATATTGAGTTTGACAGCCAAGCTCCCAATGTATTCACCAGAAGCAGGATTTCACCTTGGAGCAAAAGAAATTTTTAAAGAAAAATAAACCTTGAACTTTTCTGAACAGCCTTAATATCTCAGTATTGCTTCTATTATAACAATAATGTGTGCCAACATGATAATTTGTGTTTTGATGGCTATTTTAAAAAAGCAGAAGCATTAGTAACTCGTATAATATCACATATAACATATGACATCTTTCTCTGATAATTGAAGGGAATTATGAATTCCCTGTATCTTTCTGCAAAATTCCACTTGCCATATGTATTAGAACTTATAAAGAGAACACTAGGTTCAACACTATTCAGCATTTAACAAATAATTTACATAATGTAAATATTCACGTAGCCTTTAGCATTATAAGGCTAAGGAATTCTGAATGCTATGCATTTAACTACTTCTAATATTGCAGCTAATTACTTATTGCATGACACTGGGGAGACTCTTGGAGGGATTGATATTATGTATAAATAAAATATAACATGAACTTTTTAAAACTCAGAACATTCTGCTAGAACTACTTAAGTATCCCTCAATGACCCTGTTTCTACAGATCTTTATCTTCATTGTTAAAAGATTTGGAACTATTCTTCATTGGAACTCTCCCAGATGCACTTTTGTTTATAAATCTCAAGGGTTCATGACTTCTGTCCATAGGGTAACATGATTGATAGCAGAGAAACAACAAAACACCCCACTCCCTGCACCGTACACTAAGCACTGCTTTTTTGTAGACACAAATAGGAATGGTAAAGCATGAGTTTAATATGGAAGTATTTTTTTGAAGATTGCAGTGTTAAATATTTCTTTTTCACTCTTGGGTTCTTAAAGTTAATGATAGCAAAAAGCTGTATGTGAAGCCAATATAACACACCGGCTTCTTTCAGCTTTGAAATACACAATTTTTTTAAAAAAATAAAAATCAGTATATGTGCATGGGGGGTCACAAAAGAAAATGAGGTTTTAGTGTCAATCTCATTAGCTTCCATCATCTTACTGGCATTTTCCATTCCAAGCACGGCCCTGAGGCAGATTTTCTATCCCTATATGACTCTTGCTTCCAACACTGCTGACCATCCCCACAAACAGTTGCATATGATGTGTGAGACTTAGACACTGAGAGAAACTGCAGCATCTGAAAGGTTTCACACTGGTTTGCTTAAAGAATATACCTAACAACTTTCATGACTGAGCCTTAACATACTGTTAACTTCACAATTTGCCTAGTTTATGAAATCATCAGGCAGTGGTGTTATCACACTTAGCTTTGTATATCCAGAGTTTGACCTCAGAGCCAGGAGATTAAAATCAATTTAATTCTTTAGTCTCCTGGGCAAATTAAGGTCATATTTTTAAGCCTTTTCCTGCAACTTAAAAGTGTATTAAGTTTCTGTTCTGATGTATTCTCCTGCTTATAGAACTAAAGTTATTAAAAAATATAGATTAACTTACAGCTCTCTATTATATCATAAATTTTGGTAATGTCTTCTGTGTTTCCCAACAGTGCACTGAATTTCTAAGATAACCAAACAGGAAGTAATGAATAACATCTGAATAACAGCTGTCTTAAAACGTAAAGGAGGAGGTTATGGTTGCTTCGTCTCACTGCAGAGCAGAAACTCCAGAGCTCACTTAATCTTTTAAAAGGAAACTGCTCCAGAAGTTTCAATAGTGCGTAGGCTCTTTACTGATCTGTGGCAGAACAGATTTCATCAATGAAAAGCATCTGCCTCCCAACTCTATCAGCTGGACCAAACTGTTAACATTAACTTGTATGAGCAAAGGAGTCCACAAATATGGTCAAATCAAACATTCATGCAAAATATGAATAATAATAGTAAAGATCTTTCTGGCATTTGTGTGGCCTTTAATCCATCTAAATAAGCTGTCTTCTACCTAAAAACAAGTCTGCCTTTTAGAAACTATTCAGGGAATCTGGTTTAAATTGTTTCCATGTCCTGAAGGAGTATTCCATGACAATGATCTAACTATAAAGTTGGCCCTGCTTTGAGAGGGGCTGGACCCCAAAACCTCCAGAGGTCCTTCATCCTTCGATATTCCGTGACTCTATATGGAGTAAACCATCCTTTACAGTTAATCGTTCCAAACAACATGTCACAGTTTGACCTCAGTTACAAACTCCTTCCTAAGTGCTTTTCCAACCTACACCAGCAAGTGCTTGTTCTCAAATATATAGTACTTCGCTATATAATGTACATATAAAGTAGTCAATATTTTCTCATTAACAGAAAATATACTCCAAACTCTAGTGGGACCATATTTTCCTACCTGCTTTCTATTAAACCTACACACAGAAAGTATTTCCATGGCAACTTGCAGTTCCCAACTGTAGCAGTCATTTCCAACCATGCAAAAAAAAATAATTAGGAAGCAAGAACTTATGTTTTTCCAAATTAATTCAAAAAGTCAAAAGTAGGCTTAACAACTTCTGTATCCTATGCCAGTGGTCTTCCAAACCAGTCTGAAAAGCTCAAGTGATATGCTTAAAAGTAAACATAAAGCTATAGGTGTTCAGCATACTTCAGAAAATTTAGGAACCAACATCTTAGACTAGTTTTTATGGGACCCATTCCCAATAGTGATTTGCAACAAAAGGAACCACATGTGTGCACACATAAGCGAGAATGTATTCTATAAAGTGCCATCTACTAACACATGGAAATATGCATTGCTTGGTAGCTTATGGGCAACAAAATTCTTACCATGTCACAGATATTACTGACAAGATTACAATTCCCATCAAAGCTGAGACTTTTAAAGTCACTTAATATACCCAAGACGCTCACTTGGAAAAATTCCTGACACATACATAACAAAAACCCAACAACCCCAGCCCCAAAAACCCCCACAAAACAAACAAAAAAACCCCAATCAAACAAAAACAAACAAACAAAAAAGAAACCAAACCCAAATGTGTACTCTTTAAGAAATAAAACAAAACTAAAGTTAAAAAATACAGCTTCTGGGCTTTCCAGTTTAACACATGAGAAAATACACTGCATACGTGATGCAAAAGAGGTCAACAGTGCTGGTAAGGCAAAATGGTTTAAATTCCTGACATACACGTTTAAGCCTGTGCCCACATAGCTCAGCAGCACTTTGCTGCTATTCCTCAACAAGGACCATGACAGAAGCAATGCAGGGTCAGAGATGAGGAAACATGCTGCTCTGGTAGGTATAAGGCAACCCAGATTTGCTACAGCCAAGGGAAGAAAAGATACTACATAGAGATCACAAAGAAGCCACCAAACTTACTGCTTGGGATGGTACAAGCATAGCAATCCTAGGAAACCCCACCAACTCCTCCACACAGGTATCAGTCATTACAAGCATTTAAGTAATAGTCTCTCCACAGCTGTGGTGAGTATACAGTAGAGGGGTGGTTAATTTTTCAGATTTTTTTTTTATTGCCCCCAGGAAAAGAAAAAGCAAAAATAGCATGACTCTTTTTTTTCCAGTTTTATCTCCTTAAGCAGCTGTTTTCAACTGGCAAAATGTTTCAATTGCAATTTTTGACCAGGACACTCATTTCTTAAAAATAACTCCACCTTTTCACTATAAAGCAATCATATCCTTGAGAAAGATGTTAATTTTTTACCTTCTGGATAAGAGCAAATGCCAACTAAATGGCAGAAGTTGTACCAAGTCTGCAGGGCATCCGTAAATGCATCCGTAGATGAATTCTAAATGGATCCAAAGACTAAATCTTGCCATTTGCCCTAAAGTCATTCAGAAATAACCTGACTGGATCTAGTTTTCTCAGAAATTTGACATAAATTAGAATTTTGGGGATACAGCATGCAGAGATGGAAAGCAAGAACAATCCTCAGCTGGCGCATTACCTTCAGCTTACAGTTGTCTTTGGCCCAGGATCATAAAGAACAAAACACAAAAACTGATAATTAATTTGCACACCGTCAAAACAAAAGCGAGGAGAAATGAAGATTCCACACTCCCAAAAAGCTTTGTACCCCTTCCTTCCATGCACTAATAAAGCCGACAGTCTCAACTACAAACCGAAATATCCCGCCAAGAAAACTGTCCAGGAGAGGAGACTTCAAGGAAACCCAACGGCAATCACAACAGCTATGTCTGCTGCCAAGACCCCATCAAGCAGTCACGTTCCCCTGTCTCTTGTACTCTGAAGACCTGTCAGATAGGTCTGGGGGAAAAGTGTGCTTTATGCAGAATTAAAGAAACGAAATAAATAGAATACCTGTGAACAAAACTGCAAAAAGTTTTACTGGAGCACAAGTCCTTGCTTCTTAGCATCAAGCCATTAAAATTCTTGGCAGAAGCACACACTCCTGGCTTGCCAATGGCCTACTTTAATGCAGCCTATTTTTGTTTAGAAAAAACTTCAGAAAATCCTGAATATTAAACCTTTCTTCAAGCTATAATGATCATGGAGATTAGCTCTGATCAGCAGTTTTAGGCCATATGTAAATTTGATATCCCTAGGCAGAATAGCAAACCACAAAATAGCCTTCTTTTTTCCCCTTGCCTAGCAGTAATAAGGAGATGGCTCTACAGACCGTCATTAACATTGGTCCACACCACCTACTTAGCATTCAACAGGTTGCAATCTCCGGACCATGTCAGGGACTAGCCTACAGCTAAGGTATACCAGATTTGCAAGAGAAAATATAATTTAAGTATTGAAATAATCAGCTACAAAAACAAAGAAACCTTTACCTCATTCTGTTTCTCTTAATTAATGCTTTTTTAATGTTTTCCACTTCTTTGGCTGCTCCAGTCCAAACAAATTTAGTAGTATTTAAGCAGCTTTACCACTACCAAACCTCACAGACATGCTTATGAAAATGCTAGGATACATAATTAAGGTGTTTTTTCTCTACTCTAGCACATATTCTTCAAAACCCTCAGGACAGGCCAAAGTAATACTAGGATGCACCACTCACAAGAAAAATATCACAGCACATTTTAGGCAACAGTATAGTCAACACAGAGCCATGGTGGGAATGAACAAACTCCCTGTTACAGCCTGTGCAGTACAGCATCTCTCCGTGGATGAAGCCTAAGAAAACAATCCTTGCCTTCATCAGAAAATGTGATTTAGTTTCATTTAGGAAAGAGGTATCTACATTCAGCAGCAGACCACACAGAGCAAAGGTTCCTTGGGAAGTGGTTCCCAAATTCCAGTGCATGGCAGGAGGCGGTAGCTCTGAATGCCTCTGCGCAGGGGCTGCTCTGAGCATAGTACGACCTTATCTCTTCACACTGGTTTGAAGTGTATGCTAGTAATACTGTAACTGCTGTTTTAATTTATATAGTGATTGAGGAAAATATTCTGAATTTTTATGTCCTTCCCCTACACCTTCCAGTTATAAGTAACTATTTGTAAAGGAACTGTCTTGTAATCTAGAAACAGGAAGAGGGGAAAACAAAGAGATCTGCTTGCTCACTTCCAAAAGGATTCTTTAGTTTGAAGAAGAAAAAAAAAAAGAGAAATGAATTAAAACTTTATTCAATAGCAATGAAGCCTGAAGCTGATAATTTCAGCCTTCATGGATACAGCTGTAGCAATGAGAAAATAAGAGCCCAAAGGATGGATAAACTGTATTATCTTAACTAGCAAAGGCAAACTTTCAAAATATGAAATTGGAAAGGAAAAGCTTTACTATTAACTTTTTTTCCCTAGCTAAGAAAATATGATCAAGTTTTCAATTCTTTAGTTCTTATTTAGTAAGCCTGCAGCATATACCAAGCCTGCTGGAAGTGTAACCTCCCAGAATTAAACTGCCAAATAAGCAAGATTACAACAAGCCCAAGAGGCATGTCTATCTTTTTGTCTTATAATTGAGTACTGTATTTTTTGTTGTTGTTGTTAACAGAAACTATGATAGAGTTCAGCTTAAAATCAAGAAGGTAAAACTGTTTAAATTAAAAAAACCAAGAAGTTTGCAAAACAACGCTTGCAAGTGTGTCCAAACAGTAATGTATGCAATTTCATGATCCATTACACTGTTTGTTAAGTACTGCTGATGTGCCTGTATTGCTTTGTTTTCCATAGTTAGGGCCCTTCTCTGTTACAGCTGGGAAGGGAGCTCCCAAGTTCTGGCCAACCAGATTCGGGGACCATTTAACCCACATAAATGCACAAAAGCTGACATAAGAACAGTACTGCTCATGGTATCCTGAATCTATCAAACTTTGCTTGCTAAACTAGCATTAGTTTTATTAACATTGCATAGGTTGCCTCTATGTAGCAGTGATGATAGGCAGTGCAAAATCCATTTATTCATAGCTACACTATAGACATTTCAGTATCTCAGTATACTCCTCTAACAGAATTGAATTCTTCTAGCGTTATTTATATTTTTTGGTTTATACAACTACTCATTCAATGTCTGGCCACTTTAACTACCAGAAATTCTCGTAGTGGTTTTAGGGTATGAGCTTTCTCTCCAATAGGATTTGTCTGAGTAGTCCTCAAACTAATTCATATATCTATTGCAGAATTTGACAGATGAAAACCTTAAACCACTTTGATTTAGTTGCTACTCATACTAGTGTTATTATAATTGAGTGTCCAGTAGATCCTGGACACGAAGTACCTCTAGATACCAGTTCTCTGACTTAAAACGATGAACTGATGTCTCTTAGTGGAAGAATCCAAAGTTCAGTTGAAACAGATCAGTGGGATCCTTACTTATCTTACATTCACCCTGGCTTCATGCCAGCGTTTGCTCAAAACCAGGCCAATCCTGCAAACGTTTACAATTCTTCTGACTGTAGCACTTATATTGCCTGCAGGAGTAAGAACCTATTCTTGCATATAGAAAAGAACTCTATATTGTTTAATAGTTTGATTTGCTATTATATGCTACTGCATAAGTTTTATTTTAATATCATGCAATTGCTGGGATTGCATTTTTATAATTGGTGCTCTACCCCAGAGGAGAACTTTTTGAAGAGTAAAAAATGCTACCTAAGTGCTGAATCAGGGAATTCACTGAGCATGCTTTGGGTAGCAGTACTTAGCTACAAAGCTTCCCAGCATAGGTGCTGCAGCTGCTAAAGATTTCAAACTACAAGATCAGTGACATTAATTAATGGTTCATGCAACATAATATGAAAGAAAATTAAAGTAGTGAATTAAGTCTTGAAAGAAAGGTCCTGAACAGAATCCAGCTCAGATGTTGATGCCCTCCTGAAATCTGTGTAATACATTATCTCCAGGTTCTGGATCAAAGGTGTGGTGGTGTAGCAAGAATTATTTTTGCTGTGCTACATAGTAATGGTTGCTCATTTCATCTCCAAAGACTTGGATTTGCAGTATATGGGGTTTTAGCAATAACAAGCCTGCATGAATTTCATTGACATTCCTACACCCATTGATTTCACAATATGCCTATCTCAGCTGACACAAAGGATTGTCATTTAACAGGAAAACACAAAGAGTTCTTTCATAAACACTCCCTTTATCTTAAGTGTTTTAGATGACTCTGAAAGGCCTCCAATACACCACAGGAACACAGGGTTGACGGCAAGAAAAGACACAAAGAACTTTTAAATAACTACCTATAAAAATTAAAAACAGATTTAAAGAGAGTTATCATATTTATAATTGCCAATGAGAAAAGAGAATGATTGTTCAACAGAATTTTTTAGATCAAACATCATGGAATTTAGATTGTAAAAACATACTTGGACACTGGCAATGTTTTCAAAGCCCAAAGGAGCTGTATGTCACTATAGATGAGAGAGTACAGCTTGGAGCAACAAATCAACACAACTTCATTTGAGAAAAGGAAAAAAGGTTTGACCAACTGAATTTGCAGAGTTGGTTTTTTTTTTTTTTGTTTGCTTGGTTTGTTTGGGGGGCTTTTTGCCCCCGACCAATCTGGGAGAAAACATATATCTTATTTCCCTCTGTGAGGTCAAGCATAATCCACCTTTTTAAAGCCTAAAGCAGCGAGGCCAGGAAATACTCTTTGCCTGCGTACTTAATAAAATTACACCCTTGACTAGGCTGGAAGAAAATACATCATGTATATTCATTGAAGGAGTAATCATTTGACCCCATGGACAAACCCTGCAGTGTACCACAAATTACTTCATTAATTAAAGTATCTTTGTCTTAAGGAGTGTGTCTCAATTTCAAAACCACATTAAAAATAAATTTCCCTGCCAAGTTTCCTAACAATGCTTTTGATCATTAAAATGAAATTATATTAAAAGTGGAATGTGCTCTTTACTTTGAAAGTACACATCATATTCTGCTTTCTTCTTGGAGGTTCCACAGAGGAAACAGATAAATTTCACCCAGTAACATCCATCTGATTTCTTTGCACTACTACATGTGCTGTCATAATGTTTGCATGTCAAGTGTTGCTACAGAAGCTTATTTTATTTAAAACTGCATTTTTTGTAACATTCCTATTTCTTAAAATAATTATTGAATACTTCTGTTCTACTCTTAAGATCACATTTTGCCAACACGAAATTTTAGAATAGAACATTCTGTAGAAGTATACTGTTAAAGATCAGAATTGGAGCAGGGACAGGCCTGTCCAAGAAAACATCATTATCTTCACCAACATAATTCCTAGCTCAAGCATACTACTACCCATTTCAAAAGTACAAGTAGCTTGTAAGTATAATATGTAATGGTTGTGGAAAAATCAGTTAAAATGTTCTAACCAAATTATTTTCTACATCTAGCTTTGAATCAAAATTTATTTTGCCTTCATTGAGTTGGTTTGTTGTGCTAAACTGAAAACCTGAAACTGAAGCCATATACTTTACATCTGAAAACTGTAATATCCCTTAATTTTTTTTTATTCTCCTTTTTACTGGAAAACCATCAAGAAAATCTTTCCCATTCACTTTTGCCTACATTGCTGGGAGACAAAGGGGCAGAGCAGCTACCTCTAACACAATACAGTCAAAAGAAATTTCTTCAAACTTGAACTACATAAAATCTCATCCCAAGCCCCCAGTATGCTGCAGGTTGAAGTCAGAGTTGCATATACTAAAGCTGTGAGAACTGAGATGCTTAGAGTCTCCCAAGCTGCAAATAGTGAAAAATCATGTTGTCCCTGAGTGGCAGCATTCCCGTTTTGTGCAAGGAGAATGTATGTACTGCAAATAAATGAAAAGAATATTCTTGTTCCTATCAGAAAACCTGAGATTCCAGCACCACATTATTTTTTTCTCAACTCTTTGTAAAAAAAAGGCAGGCCATTCATCTGTACTGATACTAGATTTAAATGATAATAATAAAGGCTTTATTTGATAAACAGCCATGAAATTTAGTGATAGGAAAACATTTATATTTCAAGTATTTCATTAGCTACATGTGAAAAGCGAGATTATCGGTCATGATTTTTTTAACTTTTATTTGCTACAAACAATCGCTGCTGAAAACAATTTGGAAGTTGACTTAGTGTTATGAACTACAAGGTGTGAAACCTATTTCTGAAAGCTCTTTGCAAAGTGCGTGCTAAACCTTGGTGTGCTGAAATGGCCAGTTGAAAAATCAAGAAGTGAGTCATTGCAGCTACAATTATGCATCATTGTATATCATACACTGCTTTTTGACTTGTTTACTACGATGGGATACACAGTTCCAGGTAATAAAGGCATTTATACATTTGGTCAATATTGGGGAAGGAATCAACAATTCTGAAATCAGATTCAGACACAGTTGTGGTGGCAGGTCACCCCAGACAAAAGCTGGAATACTTAAGGAAGGAAATGGCACAGTGTTGTCAGGTAAGTTAATACATTTAAAGACTATGTTAACTGTTCCCTAACCCCTACGTTTCTTACACTGTGATTTGACCTACAGTGTTTTAGAGACAGAAAGGTAGTAAGAATCAAAACAAATACTCTTAGCAGAAAAATATGAAGAAAACTTATTAAAGTTATTATGGTACCAAAATATGTAGTTCAGTTGCACTTCTGTTACTACTGAAACATTTTGAAAGACAAAGTGAATTTCTCCAGAATTTTTAATATAGAGAAAATCAGAAAAACAATTCATAGTGTTAAAAGTCAACCATAGAAAACAGTTCCACTTTTTTTTTATCAATTGCTTTGAAATTACTTTAAAGTTTAATTATTTTAGATTCATGGATGTAATTTTCTTCAAGGACAGGTTTGCTTTTACTGTAATTGAAAAACAGAGAAAATTTCAAACTCAAAATGTTTTTTAAATACACCTTTATTGTCTGTTAACCCAGTTCTAATTCAGAACTAGAAAACAGACACAAATATATATACATAGGGGCTTAAAATGATACATTTCTGTCATCTGTTTAATATGTTTTTATTTCTGGCATCTATTTAAAAAATAAATTTGATGTTCAATAGAATCCCCCCTTGCAGCAGCACTTGCTATAGGTGAATGGTTTCTAAATTCTACCACACACTTTTGCACAATTTTCCTCTTTATTTTTTTATAATAGGTATTCCTGAAAGAAATTTGTAAACCATCGGTGAATGCATTCAGAATCAGAATGTGGCCCTCCTATCCAACTGTCTCTCAGCTGCTTCAAGTCAATATATCTTTTTTAGTCATGAGACACCTTCAGAGTAATCCTCTGTGTTTTGGCCAACACAGCCGTCATCGTGTATCAAACCTTGGAGAAACTACAGTGCTGCTTAAACCAGCAAAGGGAATTAAAACTCAAGTTCTTGACTAGTAAGTGATCCTTAAATTTGTTGTTGTTGTTGTTGTTTGTTTTCCCTTTCTAGGTTTAGAGTTTTATAAAATAGTCAAACTTGGAACCATGTAGAAAATGTAGGATATCCTTTTGATAACAATTACAATGATAACCATATCATACGTATGCTTAAATCCAATATTGATGAGCGACATTCATATTCCAAAGATTAGTCTTGAATACATATCTCTTAATATTTTCTCAGATCCCTATTTAAAGGACGTTTCTACTAGGAAATTCCAACACATACTAGCAGAAGATGGATGGAAAGTAAGAAATTTGCACCACTGAGAGATTTCACCTTTAACCTATCACATTTCCTACATGTGATTCTAACCTAGCCATGCATTTTTGCATATCTTATATACCAGCTGACAGCAACTTCCCTCCTGCAAGAAACCCATAATAAGCTTTTCAACTTTACAAGAATATCCTTGGGGTACAAATGTGTCATTTTTTTAGTTTTCTTACTTTCAGGCGTGTTAGTGGTGCTCACTAACAGGACTTGATTTCTAACAAGAAATTTAATTTCCCATCTATTATTGGTGGACAGCCATGGAAAGCTGCTACACAGAAATATGTTTGCACTTAGTGCAACTGTGTGCAAATGCATAGCTGCATGGAAAGGTAGACATTTTCTGCATTTCAAAGACAATCTGAATGAAGAAGCCAAGAAATTACATTTTCTAGAAATTTTGCTCAACATAAGTAAGCCAAGTGAACTATTTTGAATAATTCTATATGACAAAAAAAAAAAGCGCCTTATCACACTATAAAAAACAGATTACCTCTCATTATTGCTCCTGTTTACTTTTTACTATTCAGTCATTCTCACTAAAGTTTCCTTTCTTATTGCAATTGCTTTCAGTCTTCCAAATGTAAGGTGCAACTGTCCTTTGACTTCATGGGGCTACAGACTGCAATTTAAACCCCAAACACTTTATTTAAGGGTGAGAGAAAAAAACCAAAAAGACTGCGAAGGCATGAAATAAATGGGAAGGAAAAAAACAAAGAAAAACACGAACCCTCAGTTTTAAAAATAACATCCCTTTTTTCTCTCTCTCTTTTTAAAAAACACTATCTACCTGATATTATCTTTCAAATAATATTGGGAAAAATATTCCATTAACCTAAAATGGAATAAATAATCCTGCCATTCTGCAATGAGGAGGTTTTTCTTTCAGCTACATTTCTCTCACCATAAAGGTAGTATGGATCTGTCTATTGACTGATCCTTGCATTGCATACTAAGGCAAACAAATCCTGCCTGCACTGACAATTTATAGGCTTTTTCTGTTTACTACTTGGAGTAGCAGCCATCCCATAGCATTACTGCCAAAGGAAATGATGTCCCACTGTTATAATACCTGGTAACATAACCGCAGGATTTACGTCCAGTTGAGTGAGAGGACAAGGAAGGCGGTGTAGGACTTCAACTATTGTATCTACTGCCATCAGTCTCCAAATCATATAATAAATTTATGGTACATGATTGCAAGTTGTGAGAATTTATCACCCTTTTCATGCACTTTAAAGGGCCTGAATGAAATACAGTGGTGTGGATGCTGACAGTCCACTGACTTAAAGCACAACTCACCATATAGCCTACGGGGCTGCTGGCCTGCAAATAGGTGATGGGAAGGTAATATCAAGAAATGGTGACTTAGAAGTCTATCAACACAAGCCGAGGTTTTATACTGCTAATAAAGTCTATCAAGAGAGCCACAGCATCCTCCTCCTCTGCAGTATGCCACACAGTGATGCATTTTTTTCAAGTAACTTCTTCCTGGCACTACAGTGTCTTTCAATTAATTGATTATATGGATAAGGTTGTCTTGTGTCCAAACTGCTTCAACCTTTATAGCTCATCCTTCTCTTTCCTGAGAGAGCAGAAGTGGATGCATTAAACAGCTGCAAAAACTCAGGTACCAAAGCCACTGGTAAATCTATTACTGTATAAACTTCCCTTCACAAAGAATTACATATTGAATTACATACACTCATTTAAGACCTTGTTTTTCAGTACCCAGCAAGGACTCCAGCATTTTTTAAAAACATAATATTTTGTTCTTTAATTAAGAATCATGCTTATTTTTATTTAATGAAGCTGGGCTATAAAGAAAAAGAGCCAAAAGAGCTAACCATCATCGTTTTCACTGTTCTGTACATTGAAGTCCGAATACTTGAATTACTTGAAATGTCCAAGGCAGAGAGACCATAATGCTTTTATAACCTTTAATATTAGGCATTAATGCTGATCTGGCCATAAGACTAATTTTGGGGATATCATTGTGTGTAGCTCATTTTTGCAGGAAGAACAGTGAGCAAACAAATCAGTTGTGCAGTAAAAAGCAGAAAGTCAAGGGGAATTTTCCGCTGGCGCTGAAGATGAGGGTGACTCATAAACAGGCCAGTAATTCTGACCTGTGCACCTCAGCTGATCTGGAGTCTTTTCTGCGTCTAACCTATTTCTGCTGAAAATCAAGAGCAATTCAACCCTGGAGTGAAGTGCGGAATCCTGCTTCCAGACACTCACATGCTCAGTTTGAGCGAACTACTAATTGCTACACATGAGATGATTTTAATTTGCTCAGAATATACTGGTTTAACAACAACTTGCATGGCTGGGCACCTGTTAATTACTGGATAATACTTTAACTAGTTACTCCCTTTAACTTCTTCCAAAAAACACAGGCAGATTAAACTGAATGTACATCTTTGTCTGCCATAATACAAGACATTATTAATAAATACATATCTTTTATTTTCATCGAGTACATACAAAGTAACTAGAACATACCAAGATCCCTAGGTCCTACTAAAGGATCAGATAAGCATTTGTGGTTCTGTTTATCTTTCTGTAATATATACATGTCATATAGATATGTAATATATATGTATAGAAACAAATATACACACATACACACAATACATTGATATACAACTATAAATATTATATATAGCTGTACTACATCTATCTCTCACAGATTTGAGAACAAATTCCTAGTGGGGTATACAAAGCAGCTGTGCATAATTAGCCAGCTGGCTTCTGCTTGGAAATTAAAATATTGACATTACAGATGTTTCTACCTAGTTCACATCCGTTACATTAACAGGCTAGATGACAAAAAGACTTCAAGGCAGCAAGTACGTTTTTGCTAAAATGCACATGATTAATCCCAAGAAAAAATTGTTGAAAGTTTATCATCCATAATTTTTAAAGTACGCACAAAACTACACATATTCATACACAGAATTTAAAAACTATAATGATGAGTCATACTCAAAGCCCAGCATCCCAACTCCACCAGCAGAGACCTTGGGAAAAGGTATGTGAAAAAGGCTTGTTTTTCCAAAGATACACTTTTCTACATTCTTTTGCTTCCTTTAACTCAGAGGCGTCCTAGGCCACAGTCTCATTAAGTACCACTGTGCTGAATAACCAAGTCGCTTCTGAATATTTCTCCCTGGATTTATCAAATTCCTTGAACCAATTTATACTTTTGTTTTCCATAACAGCTTATAGCAATAAGTTTCATAATTAAATGTGTAGCACTTGACATTTCAAACCTCTTCTAAAATCAAAGTATTGCTCCAAGAGACACTGCTCTGATTCAAAAAAACTCTGGTTCAAACATTTAATTTTGAGATAGTTTTGAGGTGGACTTATGGAGATATTTGAGCTTTGCAGTTCAGATCTATATATACTTCTGCTGATTTTTTTTTTAAAGTATGAATATTTTAATATGAATTAATGAGCTCACTCATTACATACCTTTAGCAGCCAACAGGCAGAAACTGAAAATGAATTGATAGGTCTTCAAAAACAGATAAAGCATCATCCCTAAGAGGGGATGTAAAGAGCACTTCAGTTTTCAACAAAGCTTTTAGTCAGAGCTCTGGTTTATACGCAGGATATAAAGCTGAACCATATCTGTACAAGCTAATTTTTTGTTTGTTGCAAACAAAAAGAACAAATAATAATAATAAAAAAAAGTTGAAATCATCTTTTGCTTAGCTTGAGAGAAAAAAAAAAAATTGATTATACCAGTATAGTAAGTACAATATGGGACAAATATATCCCTCAGGGTTAGCAGATCATGCCCACCCAATTGAGACCAAGACAGGATCTAGCAGGCAGGCTATTAAGGACCTAATTTATTATGTAGTGAGACTCCTATAATTAAAATTTACAGCAAAGTGCAATATTTTACTTTCTAGTATTAAAATGCATCAATATTCCCATATCATAAAAAGCATTTCTACAATGCATAAATGCAAGCTTCGATCATATGAAAATTAAATCTTTGTTTCTTATTTTCCTTGGTAAACCCAGTGGTAATATTAATTTTCGTAAAGCTGAATACCCCAAAGAGTTCATTATAATTCTCTTATTACAAGAACTGTCAAAAAGCATTTGTAAGTAGTCGGTTCTCCTTATACATTGTAAGCAGAAAACCATTTCTGTTACTGTCTCGAACTCGTTTTTTCATTGTTTTAAGACAATCATTAGCATCAGCAGTATTTCAGGCATGTGCCTTTACTTAAAAGTGCACTTTGAGACCCATCAAAATGTACATCTTTGCTTCGATTACAGTTTTCTGCCATTCTTATTCAAACAAACCATATTTTATTCTCATTATGGTCATGAACTCTATCTACACACAAATTGTTTTTCAAGTATTTGCCCCAGACTACTTTGCTTAGGAAGCGTTTTGCTTGGTGAAATAGTTTTACACAGTGGTTGCATCCCACTAAACCAATTGCAAATTTTCTGTGTAGAACTCTCAAAAGCTTTGTGAAGCTTCCCATCATACTTTCAGTAAAATTCAGCACAGTAAGAATCATCAGCACAATAAACATATGCAACCCACATCCAACTTCAGACCTAGACCATAAACTGACGATTAGTGCTTGCTCTAACAGGGTGATGTTGACACTATCTGGGTTTTCATGCTATTTAGGCTTTGATATCCTGAACTACCCCTCCAATTTAATCTTCCAGAAAGTGTATTCTTATTTTTAAAACATGTGCAATGCATTAAAAAAACCTGCCACTAAAAAATGCATGTATATGCAGAACGCAGTAACTTCTGTGACAAAAAAGCATGAAATATCATCTCACCACTGACGCTGGAAGAATCAGAAGACACTGTGAAATTTCAGATGCTACTTTTACCTACATAACAAGAAACTATATCCCTTACTATTATCTTCTAATGACTCTTTGTGAAATTTCTTTTTTTAATTTTAATATTTCAGTTAAAAGAAAACACTTAAAAGCACCTTTGCATTTCCCTCCATGTTGCTGGATTTGTAGGTCAAAAGGAAGAAGTAGGCTTAAACACTTCACCAAATTCAATGCAATTTTATTAATTTTACAGGTTTTGTAGCCTTCTTACTCCATAAACCAGCAAGGATTACACAGAACAAAAAAAACCATACTCCAGAAAATACTGTCGTAATATTGGAAACCTACCAAAGATGACAGCAGATGCATATCAAAGAACGATGCCTTGTATATCTCCGCAACTTTGTTAGGCCTGCCTACCCATAGTTTACCTATCCTGGTATCTTTTGATTTTCATCTATCATATTCAATCTCATTTATATTCATTCATGTACAAATCTTCTTCTTGTTGTTAGGTTAAGTATAAAACAAATCCCAACCAACCAACACTTTGACAGGTTGTTCTTGATAAGAAGCTGCCATCTTTAGAACCAGTTTTCATTTATCTGAAGCATATCAATGCACTATTATTACACAATGCAGAGCTATCAATAATACTTAGTGCTTCAGACCCTTCCTCATGCTTTATCCGTTTTTGCAAATTATTATTTTATGATACTGAACAACACTTTAGGCTACCCATCTTAACTCCTTCTGCTTCCTCTCTAAATGTCTTCAAATGTCCCTTTATTTCTAGCAATAATTTATAGACCTCTGTCAGTACTGATCTGGGGCTCCTTGACCAGAATACAAAGGCATTCAGGCTATTGTGCATCATGGAAAACAAGTTATTTTTTTTAAATGTAATTCTCAAACAATTTTCCCAACCTCTGCAGTTTTTACCCCACTGCGCTTGTAGCATATTGTTACAAGCCACATAATGTCAAATGTGTTTAAAATAATTTCTGTTAAATGCCTCCAGCAAGTGAAAGGAGATGGCTGCCAAATTCATTTAACCAGCCTTCACTTTCCAACCTTTAAAAAGAGTGAGATGTCCAAATGTTTCTGTCTGCCTATGTAATCTATAAGATTACAGCCACTATCATTAATGTACTGAGGCAAGTCTGCAGCAGGACACAGATCCTAAACCCTAGAGTTGGCAGCTGGATAGATCAGAGATCTATAAGAAATAAAATGAGTCATAGCTTAGAAAATAAAAATGTAAGAAATCAGCAGTACAGTTAACGCAAAACCCATTACAGTTAGTAGAAAAACTGCCATAGGTGTTACTGCATCAGACTCAAATTTTTTTACTAGTTATGAGGCTGACTTCAGTCTCATACAAAAATTATAGACTTTAAAAAAAAGTACAAACTATTTCTCTGTTGGTTTCTGGGGTGGTTTGGGTTTTTTTTCGGTTTTTTTTTGTTTTTGTTTTTGGGTGGGTTTTTTGGGTTTTTTTTTTGTTTTGTTTTGTTTTTTTTTTAAATAAATAGCCTCCAAATTTGCAGTTTATCCAGGAAAAGATACCCTAATAGAAATCTGAAAACGTCTGTGGTCACTTTAAGTATACATTTGAGTTTACTTTTGTTACAATTTGACTCCAGGCTATTTCCAGGAACAGGATAATTTTCCATGTTACCTGTTAACTAACTATATCATTAAATTTCTTCTGAAAAGACATATCAGGCAAGAAATACATTACTATACCACCTACTACTCACATATTTTAATAGTTAATTATAAGCTATGGCAAGCCCTAGCTTGAAATTCAGATTAATATTAATTCATGTAATAGACATACAATTTTATATTTTCAGTAATTACACCCAGGTATTTGCTTCTGTAGTAAAGTCACGACACACAAATCGTAGATGTCCAAATAACCTGCTGTGCTTACTGTGAGTTCAAAAAATCACACATGCAACAAAAGAAGGTGCATGGCCTTAGTAACACAGAAAATGTATTTAACACCATCAAAACACATCCTCACTGGGACTACACAGAAAAAGATCCTTTAATTATTCATAGACAGATTAAATCAATACAAGAATTACACACTATCTCCATTTTCTTTTGGGTTTTTCCACTTGTACCTATCTCCAATGGCACAGAAAGGAGGGTCCCTAAAACAAACTTGGCATAATATTTCACTGTAATTTCTGTCTTTCCCTAATTAAGAAACTAAACCTTCAAATCATTAAGGAAAAAAGCCATTCTGAAAAACAATAAAAAGTTGGATCATGTGTCTTACAGCAACATCAAGGAACTCCAATATAAACATTAACTTGAATATTAAAATTAAGATTTATAGAAATAAATTTGTGATCCTCACTCTCTCCCAAGATTTATTTATTAGTAAATCACTGATATTTCTGATGAAAAATAGACAACATATAAGTTCAGCTTTAGAGTCAATAAATAAGTGGAAAGTCACTAGAAAACTCTATTTGGTTTGTGACTACTAAAATTATGGTCCCACAGGAAAACACACAGGAACCTGGCAATGAATAATTTAAAGCAAGATAATAATATCATCCAAATCCCTTAACAAGGCCTCAAAATCCTTCAGGCAAGTTTCATAGTCCAGTACACCTATAACTTTCTCAACATAATTATGCATCTCTCATCACTGAATTATTGAAATCCATGGGCATTTACACTTTAACCCAGTGATCACGAAGACAGATCCAAGATCTGTCTTATAAGAACATTGTTTATTTTTCAGCAGAAGACTTTTTCAGTGAACGGATTTGATTTAGAGCTTGAAGATAAAGGTGGCTGTGACAGGAAATAAGGTTATGCATATAATGCAGAGCCTTTCCTTTGGAACTTCAAAAAAGAAATACAATACAATTTTAATCCAAAAGAAGAAATCAGGAATCATACATGCAAACACACACACATAAGACTTCTATCAAGCTGTGCAGTGCAACTATTGATTGGGATCAGCAAGACAGCAGAACCTGATGAATATTTTTAGGATATATGTCATAAAATTGGAAGAACTATGGAAAACAGAAGTAAACAACATGAAAACTTGGTTGGCTGGGTGCCATCTGCACAGAGAACTATGACAGATTCTAGCTAAATCTGATTCTACAGGTTCACTTTTGCACAAAATAATTTTGCAGGTATTGGTGTTCTTGACACCAGCAAAATGAGGTTATAAAGTTTAATGTGATGAATACCTGGGGAAAGAGGGAGAGGATAAGAAAAAGATGAAGTTGAGAAAAACTATTCAGACTTTGACTAACAGGTAAGACAACCAAAATGCCAAGTGTTATGCGGATAAATACCAAAGTGCAGCAAGAAAAGAAAAGGGATAAAAACAATTACAGAATTTACTGGAAGTTGGACTGAGAAACCTATCTACTGAATCAGAAGGATAAACTTCAATATAAGGAGTGAAAGAAAGGAAAAGCAAGGATAGTTTATAGATGAACAAAAATAGGGAACCGCCAGTTAAAAATTAAAAGTCCTTGGCAGAGAAAAGAAACTTGGTATATAGTTTGAGTAAAGAGGGAACACTGAGCAGATTACAGGTAAATATTTCCCTATAACCTAGAATTAACAAAGCCAAACCTTAGACCAAATATTGTTTGGGAGGGGCACATGGTACATTAGAGGTGAAAACTTCTGCTTTGATGGAAAGAGATGAGGCCACTGAAAGACTTGGAGGAACTCACAGCTTGTACCCAGAGCTTGTATACTATGAGCAGGATTAAAGCTTAAAAACTGCAGAGTATGAGCTGTTTGGGATCACTTTCTTTTGCTGAAATACTGGATTTAGGGGCTGTGAATCGACTAGAACTACATCATCCTACTTAGTGGTCTAGAAATGTGTATCTAAATGGGCATGACAAGATGCTGTAGTTTAAATCAAAACATTGGTCCCTTGATCCAATTAGATAGTCACACATACTATTGACTGTGCAAAGGCATCTCTGACATTTGTTAGCAATATATTCTCAGTTAGTTATGAAACTTTTGTTACAACACAGAGGGAATGGAAGTGGGACAGTATATGGAAGTTTCTTTTGAATTCTGAATAAGTGATCAATACCTGAAATAAAGAACGTACAAGAGACCTACAAGAGAAAAAGTGTTCTACTTGCAACCGTAGTCGCAAGGATGAAGCACATTTCTTGTCTGAAGGAAAAGGTGGTCAATTGGTTCATTACAGGCTTGTCCCAACTAAGTTAAAAGAACATTTACCTGAAAGCTCTTTCTAATCTGATGAAGGAGCAGCTCATAATGCATTTCATACCTGCAGCATTTCAAACAATGGCAACTATACATAAAAATGCAAAACTCACTACAAAGGTTACAAGATTCCTAGAAACTACATAAATAATAAAATAAGGACAAAGAAGAACTTCTAGTCTTATCAATATGTAATACGAGGAAGTGAAAGGTAATGTCTATCCTTGTTCAGAGTAAACAAAGCACATGTCACCACATTAAGCTTCAATGAATATTAAATATTCATAAAAATATAACATACTTGATCCCAGCGTTCATTTCAAAGTATTCCAGTACGTCTATACAGCCAAAACCTTATGTCTATACTCACAGCTTTGACTGTATAAGGAGGATAATGTGTTCATGAAAGACATGCAAATATATAACCCAAAACTCTGATCTCAATTAAATCACTGTCACTCTGCTGATATTAATAGGAACGTCTACTGTTTTAGATTTCTTTCACCAAGATCCAGGTTAACTTCATAACATAATCTGATCAGACAATTACTGCTTACAAATGCAGTGGAGATACCTCTTGAGCGGAATGCAACAGCTATTTAATAGCTCACAACAAAATTGCACAACAGCTAAGGACAACAGTTGAAGAAAACTAATTCAGCCTTCACCTGCAGAAAGAGTTTAGCTACAATGGTTGTACCTAAACTGAATTTTGGAACAATATCTTATTCTTATGGAATTTCATCATCAGACAAAACCAGCAGTGAATTTAATCAGAAAATTTTTACTGCTAACTTTAATACTCTAAGTGTGTTTTTATTTTGTTGCAACTGTTGTATCAGCGTTTACACAAAGATACATTGTTCACTATTTCAATCTGCCTTACAACATAAACATATTCATAATGAACTTACCATTTATTCCTATTATTTACCTAGCCTCATGCTATATAAACAGATAAAAACGACCCTTCCAGCAGCTAATCTTACAGAGAAAAAGGTGGAATTCCAACTCTGAACTGAAATTGTACATGTAATTTGGTCTGAATCTTAACCATATCCAAGGCAATATCTTTGTTGATTCCAGATATAAATATAAAAATGTAAACCTAGATCAAAGTTTTCATTCCAAACTATGTGTTTTGGGTTGGTTTTTTTTGTTGTTGTTGTTTGTTTTTTTTTCTTTTTTACTGCACAGAGTTGACTGTTTTTCGAAAATCATTACCTGTTTTCCTGAAGGGCTGCTCCCACCCTTTTATGCAGAGGAAGGAGCCACAAACTCAGCAAGAAAAGTTGTACAGTATGATAATAATGCATTTATCAACACAGAATTTGTACAGGCATTATTTTTAGATGTATTATTGACATGGACTTACCTGTAGGGGATCCCTCCATGACATGACCAACATAGGGTCCTTCTTTGAACATCGGCCTGTTATCATTTTGATCAATAACAGAAATATCTAGGCGGACTGGACCATCAATGGTTTTCCCACTTAAATCTGTGACCTCAACTTCAAGCTGTGTGAACAAAAGGAGAGGAGTAAATTCATTAGTTCACTATCACTGTGAGCAAAGAGTAAGGAGAAAAAAAAAAAATTAATAGCTGAGATCATTGCTGCTGTAACCAGACCCTGCCAAGGATACTGCTAGAAGCCCATTCTTTTGGACCAGGCTCACAGTACATTTGCAATCTAAGCAAAACAAAGACAGCTGTATGTTTAAATCAGGATACCCCTTTGGCAGCTTGAAATGCCATATTCCCTAAAGAGTGAAATTACTCAAGTATAAGAAAAAAAGATTCCCTTTAATTTGATAGTAATCATGTGAAGATTTAGTTAAATTTTTCTTTATTTTTTCCATACACATTTAGAGTAGACACATATAGAACTATCACAGTACAACTGATACATTTCCTAATGCCCAACTGAAAGAAGCAAGAATGCATTGCACATATTAAAAAAAGAAATTCTCAATGATGATATGAAGTATTATGTTAGGCAATGTTGACAGTTTTCCAGCTTTTCTAATAGGTTGTAGAAGGGCAGAACATATGCAGTCTTATATAAGCTGGTATATACACTCACAGTGCAATGTACAAAAGCATCTATTGAACTTAAAGCTGACATATGCAGCTGAAGATTTGTTTGGACTTCCTTGATTTCAAACAACCGGGTGTATTTCAAACAACCGTGCCTCCACTTGCAATGGAAAGTCACAATGAGTTACCAAAACTTATTCAGTCATTAGGGCAAACTATGCCAAAACTACTAAGACAATAGAAAAGATCAATTTAGATTGCACCTGCATGCTGTACCTGCAGTTCTCTCCTCTCACCAAGACATCAGTAAAATACAGCAATAAACATATTAGAGACACAGCGATCATTTTCACCTACCCTATTCGTCCCCAGACTCAATCTTTATTGGAGTTAAGCCAGCCAGAAAATGAACCTGAGCAGAGATGTTAATATCACTCTCTTCCAGTGTTTCCCTGAGAAAGTGGTAGCAGCAGGGGCTGGAAATCTCTGAGCATTTTGTTTATTCTGCTAATTTATTCCTCATTGCCATGTCTTATACCTGTAAGTTATTTATAAGTTAGTGATAAATCCTACTGGGGAAGAATTAGGTCAGAATGCTAACTCCTTATTAAAATGGATGGCTTTTTATCACATGTCTCTGTATTTTGTTAGGTTTATAAATACATTCCACTGTTATAACTCAATGTGCTGGGTGTGAGTAGGAGTATTTGTTATGAGTAAACTATCTACTCACGTACACTATTTGTAAATAGTGTCACAGTCCATTTTAACATCTGCTCACAGCTTACCCTCACTTCTTTAGCGATTGTTCTTGCAAGCCTTATTTTTTAGTGGATATATAGCTTAACAGCATAAAAGCAAACAAATACTCTGATGTGAAGATAGATGATTCATGGGGCATTGGCACAGCTGAAACTTTATGGGAAACATGCTCCTTCAATTTCCAGGGCTTGTTTAACTCTGCACTCTAAAGTCAACGTAGGATTACAGATGATGTGATGGGAACTACAGAAAAATGCAGTCTTATTACTAAACTACATTAAAGCTCAATACAGTTTTAGATACAGTTGGAAACTGCTGACAAAAAGTATCATAGAATAGTTCGAGTTGGGAGGGACATTTAAAGGTCATTTAGTGCAGCCCCCTTCCACGGGCAGGGACATCTTCAACTAGATCAGGCTGCTCAGAGCCCCGTCCAACCTGACCTTGAATGTTTCCAGGGATGGGGCACCTACCACCTCTCTGGGTGACCTGTGCCCATGTTTTACCACCCTGACCATAAAAAAATTCTTCCTTCCAACGGGTCTAAATCTACCTTCTTTTAGTTTAAAACTATTACCCCTTGCCTTATTGTAACAGACCCTGCTAAAAAGTTTGTTCCCATCTTTCTTATGAGCCCCTTTCAAGTACTGAAATGCCGCAAAAAGGTGCACCTAGAGCCTTCTCTTCTGCAGGCTGAACAACCCCAACTCTACGAAACATTCTTAAGAGCAGAGGGTTCCATCCCTCTGATCATTTTTCTGGCCTCCTCTGGACCTGCTCCAACAGGTCCATGCCCTTCCTGTGCTAAGGGCTCCAGAGCTGGATGCTTTATCTTAGTAAATGTTGACTCATCAGAACTATGTTAATTGCTTTGGGGAATGGAAGAATAGCAATATTTCTCTGTGAAATTCCAGCAAATTCATTTTCAAATTCAAGATGATTTGCTCTTAATCTATCTCTCAATATTAAGTGACTATACTGCTCACTGGAAAGAACAAAGGCTTTGCTAAATTAAAAAAAAAAAAACTACTTCAGCTGCTTTATCAAATTTTAAGTCATCTACAACAAAGGCTGATCTAATGCTAGGGTGGGTGTTTTTTTTTTTCCCCAAGACTTGCACAGATTAAGGAAGAGAACAGGAGATACTTACTAATGACTGAAATATATTTTCTTTATCATTGCCAAGTCCACTGTGCCTGAGACCAGCTGGCCAAAAAAGCTGGCATGATAGGTCCACAGGAACAGTTACACAATCTCTGCTTTATTTTACTAAGATGACAGACGGCTTTATTAGTCTTTGTACAATAATTTCCAGGCTCATCCTAAGCATCGTGAGTTAATTCACCAGCTCCTTTTAAACAGTCTTCTACAATGTTTTTAAAATAAAAGCCTGCAGCTCTGAAATTATGACCATCTATATTTATATGAGCAGTTTGTGAAAGAAGCTGCCGTATATCTTATCTTGCCCCAATGACACAAAAACAACCAACCCCCCAAAATCCATAAAGCCTCACCACCCACAAACCCAAAAAACACCACAAAGAAGTAACAAAACAGCAACTGAAGTATATTGTTAATTCAAAAAACTCAACACATACAAGAGAAAGAAGCATTCAAGTAAAGACAATATTGGCACAAAAAACAAATTACTTTGAACAGGCTGTAAATAAAACCAGGTGGGAAATTAGATTGTGCCTAACTATCAGAAGAGTGAGATTTCAGTCTTTCAATAAAGAGGAAAGGCAGGAAAGCCTATCTAGTTTTCATGTAAAACTTGGCTGATGTATGAAAGATACTTCATCCATTCTTTTGATAGCAAAAGATTGTAATTGAACATTCATAAAGTATCTAAGTTCCTCCCTGATTATAACAACATACCCCTAAGGAAAAGCAGTAAGCATAAAGACAGACTTGGACAAATTGACAAAATAAAAAATAAAAATCTGCAGAGCTCTATAGCTATTTATTATGTGAAAACTGGATAAGCTGAAACATTGAAAGCATAATCAATCTTAAAAGTTATGGAATTATATCCCTTATGATGAAGTTATGTTCATCATAATCTAACAAAATGTATTTTCTGGAACACCTGAGGCTAAATCCCAATTTCGTTTTTGACAAAAGTACACATAAGACAACTACAAAGGATAATCAAGGGTTTATAAGAACTGTTACACTTCACAACACAAGTCTCCATGATAGGATATAAAGCAGACTTTGGCTATTGCTTCTAATGCAGCGGAGAAACACTGATAAAATTAAGCACATCAATAACACAGGGAAAAGCAATATAAAACTGAAAACTGAAAGCAGTAATAGTTTTTTAACCTCTTTGTCTAGACAAATTCTTACTCAATACTCTCCCTTTTCAAAAGGGACTTCTTGACTTCCCATGCAATTTCCCTCACCTTATGCGATGTGAGGATCTTTCTCATCACTACAAATATGATGTTATTACCAGAAGTTTAGTAAGCATAGTCACAGCTGCACAAACCATTTTAAGCACTCTGCTTTATTTTATATAGTCTTAATTCCCTTCCACTCCGCACTCAGCAACAGCATTTACTGGAAAAGATAACCAGTGTCATTCTTACCATTACTTAAAGTAATTTCAAAGGTTTTTCTTCACAGAACAGTTGTTTTCATTCATTTATTGCTTTTGGTGAAACGATTCTGGATAGCCACCTTCCTTCTCTGCATATAAATGTCTATTTTTATTTGCAGCCAGCCAGCCAATAGCACACACAAAATTACATTATAAATTTAAAGGTTTTCATAAGTAAATCTGGAATATTTTTTAGTACTTAATTATCTTCAAAGTCTAATACAGGTTCTTTAGTCATTAACTGCCTTCTAGTTTTAATTTCCAATTTGTTGCTGATAAGCATGTTTCTTACAGAATTCTTCCACTTGATTAATGGGTAGTTTTTCTACATGTTCCTTGTACCCAACTTCACCCGGAAAAAAAACCACCCAAGAACAACAAAACAACCAAAAAACCCCAGTGGTTCCTGTGTGTCAAACCAGCAGCTTTGCAGAAGCACAAGGTCCCTATGGTCAGGAGCACGCAGGTGCATTGGGTGTCCAACTGGGTGTCCATACCTGGATGTTGGCAGTGGGGGCTGCAGGGCTTCTGTGAGGCAAGGTCAGGGCTGCTCGGGGATGGGGACAGCCAGCTCCAGCCAATTCCATGGCAACCCCACCTCAGGGGACAGCCTGGTCCCCCAGCCACACTGGTGGCACCTCTGGGAAACCACGCGTAAGAAAGGGCAAAACGCTGCATGAGTGTTTTGACTTCATCTCGACCCATGAGTTTTTCATCCCATTGCCCTAACCCCCCCATGGCAGGAAAAGCAGGTGAGTAAAACCGACTGAGAGAGAAGAAATGGGCATCATCCTGGACCTGGGCTACACTCAAGTACCTGAAAGGAGCACTGCACCATTACAGAAGGATGCTGTACCGCTACCTGCCCCTATCTGTTATGCCAATATATCCACAGGTACAGACCACTGCTGGCTTTATTTATTCCTAGCTTGATGAGATTTATTATTGAGAATATTTTAGGTTTATTTATTATCAATTTTTAAGTGTGGATCGACAGTAAAGATAGGCGACAGAGTTACAGATGTTTCATGTAGGCAATTTCCTGGTAAGAAAAAAAAAATAATTTGGCTATCTCTGGGTCATAAAAAGAAGTAAAGAAATTCTCTTTATAGTGAAAGGTTTTAATAAAAATCTGATGCAATTACATAAAACAACTCAGAGAAGACAATAATTCAGACACACAGAAATTAATTACAATTAATTTTTCCTGTTTTAAGAATATGAATAAAACATTAGCTAATTTTTCTGTGGCACAAGGAGACATGGAAGGAGAACATATAAAACCAAAATACACTGTTTTAATAGGTATGCATAATTCTGTCTCAAACTACTTGATGACAGGATATCGATAATCTCAGGAAGGTTGTACAGATGATGGCAAAAAATGGCATCATTAGCCACAACGGGAGAATTTAACCTTGCATTCAGAGTTAGAGCCTAGGTGGGAAGGGATTAATTAGCCATTCTAAGTACTACTATGAACATCTTACAGAGGCCTTATCTTGCTAATGCATCCACTTAAAAAAATAGATTATGATTCCTTAAAAAAATATACAATTTATTACTCTAATTTTATTGGCTTCTTATCTAGCAATAGTTACGTCAGCACTACCTTGGTATCACTGTATTTGTCTGTACATTCTATACTTATGAAGACTAGAGGTTGCTTTTATTGTAAGATAGGTGCCTGTCTTTATTAGACATGTTTGATCTCTAACATGTTTTGCAGAAATAAAAATGATTGGAAGAAAATGTAGAGCATTAGAGAGTTTCCTGAATGCAGACTTTCTTTTACCCAGAGCTGCAAAACATTTTACCTACTATGCAACTGCTATAGGTCTTCTGATTCATTCTTCCCCTAACAAGGATCCATGTAATGTCTGAAAAGCTGTTAGATTTAGAAACGCAAAGATTGTTTTCAGTTCCTATTAAGTCTTTGTAACCATCAGCTTATCACGAGGAAGTCCTAGCTTCAAGTGTTCCTAAACAGTATCCTATTTCTTTTCTTGGATATTTGCAAAATATAATCTTACTTTTTAATCAAGCTTCAAATGCTAGTTGTCTCATAACTGCCTTCATAAAGAAATAATTTGAAAAGTGATGCAGCAGCATATACTTTGTAATGACCCGTCAAACTGTAACTGTTCTGCAGCTCTGAATCACGTGAAAGACCAAAGAGTTTTAGCAAAGATGTCACTAAAATAAAGGTCTGCACTGACTTGTCTTACAGTCCTAGAATCACCCTGCAGTTATTTCATAGTTGCTATTTCCTTAGCACACCTACCTCTTTTAACTGTGTGCATTAATTAAACAAATTATTTTTAAAAATACAAGACTTCTGTCTCCCAAAATGATGTATTCTTCATTAGGTAAGAGTCACTTAGTCTTCTTTGACCACATTAGATGCAACGCTTTGTAGATATATTAATAGAAGTTTTGTGAAAAAGAAAAGGAATTTAATATTATAAACAAAGATCTTTTCTCACTAGTTTTGAAGGGAGTGGTCTGAGTATTGTTAAACTACCTAAGTAGACTGAAAGGACAATGTCAATGTCATAATATCATGGTTTGTGAAATGTAACATATTGAATTCTTCCCAGAAAGTACCAAAGAATAAATATTTAACTGGTATTCTTTATATGACTTAACTTTTTAAAATGTCCTTGAACTTAAACCTAATTAAGAAAAAAAAGAACGACCAAAAACACCCCCCAAAACCACCCCAGTGACAGTATGAATGTGTATTTACTTACAGTACTAGACTTGGGAAAAAGGGGATTTAACTTAGGTACTAAAACTGGTACAGAACTCCTCTGAGGAAGTAAGAGCAAAACAAACTGGAGTCACTGGTCTAATGTTTGATAACAAGACATACATCAACAGAAGAGCAAGATCACACATGTCTAATGAAATTAATTGTGCTGTAATTTATGTTTGAAGCTAAATGTCATTGGACAACAAAAGTGCCTTTTTTCTTTTTTTTTTTTTTGGGGGGGGGGGGGGTGGGTAATGGGAGGGAGTCAAGGATTTGGGAGATAAGCCATTAAGAGTGAAGTAATAGATAATGTGAGTAAAGAGAAAATTATGAAGAATACCAAAAACCTTTCTTAGACGGTCTTGTGTAAGCAGAGTGAAATTCTGGAATACTCTACAGAACCGACCTGACTGTTGTCCCATGGTCTAGCAGGAGGCTGTCTGGTAGAACACTGGTGGCAGGACCTGTCTGTGCCCACCTAGTGCAATTCTGACTGGTCCCTGCAACTGCATCCTTCCCAGCCCGAGCTGCCACGAGATCATTCCTAAATAAAACTGTCAAGTTTAACAGCTCTTTTCTTTTTGAGAGAAAGAAGGGACAGAGGAGGAGAAACAGAAGTACAAATTGCATTTTCATAGTTCATACACTTTTTACTAATAAGGATCTTTACCTTTCCAAAGCTAAAGCTGCATCTGAACCTGTCACCAAAGGGGTTGATATGTGACATTCCCGTTACTTCAAAAGTTTTTCTTTAAACAAAACCAGCCCAAGTCAAGAAATTTGCCTCAATTAAATAGTAACTTTCTGTATATTTTCCGTATTAATTTTTGTGCAGTAAATATTTCTGTTGTGATTCTCTACTGTTTTACCCTTCCCTTGACGTGTGAAGTGCAAGAACATTGTCTTTGCCAGTTTACATTCAGTAAAGGCCAATCTCCAAAAGCACATTGCACCCTCACCTCCTGTTGGCTTGAGATAACATCAGAAGTTGCCCAATCTCTCAGGAAAACCTGGCACTGGCAATCCAGAAAAGCCAGAACACCTTGGAGGAAGGAACTCTCTCACTGTGAGTTTGAAAACAAATCTTGAATGATTAAACTAGTGTTCTTTATCCCATATTGGCAGTACTACAGTCTGTCTTCTAGCATCAGCACGCCTCTTGATTTGCAGTTCACTTTATAGAATATGCCTAGAAGATGCCATCAGTGAGATACAATCATTGCCAAAAAATGAAGCTGAAATACTATAAATTTAATATTTTTCATTTTAATATATTAAATTCCTCCATTGCACTAAACTAAGCAATTATGAATTCACTATCTAATTGAATGTGTATACTGTAAAGCTATTAGTGTCACAGTAAATGTATTTTCTTCCACAGCTGTGTGTCTCTGATTCACAATATTCCTAAAAAGGCATAGTTTTCTTGTAGAACTTCAGTTCTGAAAATTTCTCTCTGCTGTGTGAGTATAAAATGGTCCCTTTCCTGTGAAAAAGATCACAGTGCAGGAAAACAGAAAAAAAATATAAAGAATTATGGAATCAAGCTCAGAAAAAACAATACAGTATATACATATTCATAGAAAGCTTATACCAACATGAACTCTGCCTTTTCTGCAGGAAACACCTAATCTAATTAAAAAAATATTTTGAGGTTTTCAGCTCATTGAAAAATAAAATAAAGAAATAAATAAATCGTCACTTTGTAGAAGCTTTCTTGTGTGTCAACAGAAAAAATAAACCCACAAAATGGATAACTTAATCTTATATTTTTCACCACTTATTCCTGAGGATAGTTTTAAAATATTAAAAGCAAAGCTGGTTTTCAAGTAGTAAATAGTATTTTCAGTCATTCGTGTTAGTTTGGAGCAGACAAGATTTACTCTTGTGAGTTCTTGTGACTAATTTTAAGATTCCATATTTTTGAGATTTAAATATTTGTAAGAAGTAATTCTTTGCACATGTCCGATTCCTTCTGATGCTCACAGAATGTTTAGTTTTATACATAAGATCAAACACTAGCAATTCTTCAAGGCCTCAGTCCATCTTATGCCTCAGATCCACCTGTCAAAATCCAGTCCCTCCGATAAATCTCATTGCCTGGAGACACTGCACTCTGAACAGTCAGGTTGCACAGGATAAATTTGGTTTAACTGGTTAATTATGCAAAAGTCACAGTGAACAAAAGAATTGGCAGCAGTTAATGGAAGACACTGGCATTATCACAGAACTCTTCTGCTGTGCAGGGAACCTCAGCCACACTGCACGCAGCAGGGCACGTTGGGGTCGGGAGCTGGTAGCTGCTCCAAGGTCCTGCCATCCTGGCAAACCTTCCCCATGGGCTCTGGGCACACGTGCAAACACTGCTGCACCTGGGAGCTATTGAAATGCAAGCAACATAAGAACTTCCAAAAAGGGTCAACATTACCATCTCCATTTTAGAGGTGGACATAAAGGAAATATGAGGCACTCAGGCTGATCGTAACCATCCTGATTAATTATGACAGAACTGATGGAACCAACTGACGCTATATAGCAGCGTGTTTCAAAAGAAAATCAATTACTTGAATAAGATAGGTAAAAGATGGGAGAAGGAACAACGATGAAATGACTTCACCAAAGCTATACACAAGACAAAATTTAAATCAAGCTTGAATCCAGGGGTTTTGATCTCCGAATACAGGACTGATAGCTAAATTCTATCTCTTGCTGAGCAAGTGATGTAAAATTAGATTTACAAAGGTTATTAAGCTACCAACATGCACACAGTGTGATTTTTCAGTGTCTTACAAGACTGGATAATATATCCTATTAAAATCAAAACACCTTTGAAAGAGCTTTGAAAATCTGATTGTCCTCTCAGTTTCTCATTTTTCCCTCCATTACGCACTATTCTACAGCCGTACAGACACAACAACACAACTGAAAATAATTTTCTGCATCCTCAGAAAGCTGCATATTTCTGAGGTTCTGTCATACAGCTACAAAAATAGAATTCAAATTACTTTGAAGCATACTTCCTGTTAAATATTATCTATGAATTTTGAAATTAGAATGCCCACTCCAAAAATAACCTCAGTGAACAAATGAGAAGGACATCCTTCAAATCTGTGGAGCAACACAGCTCTTCAGATGAAGCCATGTGTACTTCACACAGACCAAAAGCATTACAGATGATCATATAAACACTAATTAAAATCTTCCCGTATCACAAGAGAACACATGTTGAGCCCCTCAAAAAGGGGGGTGTGTGTGGGAGAGAGAGAGGATATCAGGATTCACCAAAGCAATCAAGTCTAATCGCCACAAAAATATTAAATTAAAGAAAATCAAAAAGAAAGGAAGTAGGACTGAAATAAAGGATTAAGACACAAGCTGTGCCTGAATTTTTAGGCTCTATGCTGCACCACAAAAACAACAAAGACACTTACAAAAGAAAAAATGAAAAATGGCTTTGCACTTTTAAATAACTCCTAGCAGTATTCAAGCACTTCTTACCATTTTTATTACTTGAAAATAACTCCAAACAGCATGTAGGGAGTGGCAAGTGTTTAACAAATTTCATCTCACAGAAGAATTCAAGAAACAACAGGGTCAAAGACAGCCCATAACTAATCAGACCAACAACAAAACCCCAAGATCTAAAATGCATCGGTTACAAGAAAACTGACTTATTTAGGCATAAGAAATAAAGGTCAATGTAAATGTCAGGTATATATCACACACACATATATTTTGCTTTGTTATTATTGCTCAACATATCTGTTCCTAAAAATGAATAGGAAAAGGTCTTAGAAGTCAAGGATCACTCAAGCTTATAGCAATCTAGTACAGGTGGAACCAACCAGGTTTCTCTACTTTAAAGCAACAAAACAAACAATGACAAAAGCACTTGTATGGGGGCCTTTACAGGCTGGGCTGAAGGGCGTGCAGCATACTGCTGTCTTGCTGCCCAAGTCTGTGGCTTGGTCAGCATTCCTGGGATGACATCTCATCCTCTTTACACTGCCAGCTTTCGACCAATGGGCTGCAGCCAGGAGTGCTTCAAAGCCCCATCCAAGAAGGGAGCAAGAGTGCCTGGGATCTAAGTGTCAATGAAGAGAAAAGAAATCTGATAATTTGGAAGCAAGGTTTTCCTAGTGGACTTTCTCAGAGATTTGCTTAATCTGTAAAAAATTGCTCTCCTCTTTAAAATTTGAAACAGCATATTTTATGTATTGTATTTGCCACACGCTCATAAGATGCAATTCTTCTTTGTCTTTTTAATTGTCTTTTTAAATTTCACCTTTTTAAAAGTTAGTCTGTAGAATCCAGATAAAGAGAACTAGATGAGATTTATTTGTACGTGCTTCATAGGGTTTAGATGACTGCATTGCAAATCATAAAGGCTGTGGGTTATGAAACCCATTCCAACTGCAGAGCTGCAAAACACCCCTTGCCGAGAGTCTTTGCTGTGAAGCATTGTGTTATGGTACAAAATGCCTGTCATTCCCTTTTTCTCCAGCACACAGCATGCAACGATGATAAACTGTTAGGTACCCTGTTTCTGTACCTATACAATCACTAGTAGATTTATTTATTTTTATTCTGCTTATAAATCTAATTCTAACTTCTTTCTCAGTCTCTGGCAGCCTCTCATATACTCAGTGCACCTGCATTACCAACCAGAGCCTGCCCGTTTGACCACAGATCTGAACCACCTTCCACGGAGCATACCTCTCCTTCCTCAACATATTCTACTCTAGTAAACATTTTACACGTTGTTGAGACTGTTTGCTAAGCCAAAGATAACATATTTCAATGCTGATGATAAAAGGCTGGGTGCTGGAAATGCTTTCTTCATGATTTGCTACCCACTCTATTCTTCATCATGTATGTCAGTAAAAATGAGTTTATCAATCTTCCTCAAAATCATCACAAGAGGTTGTAAACTTAGATTATGAAGGTTGAATTTTAACATCTGACTGGCTAAATACATCACAGAAGTATTCACAGTTAGCACTTTGCTTTCATTTCCCTCCCGTGTTCTTCGCCCAGCCTCAGCAGTAACAATGATGTACGAGCACTGAAGGTAACAAAGCACTGTTTATCTTTTCCTGTTATTCTGAACTAAATGAGGTTTTGCTGATTTTGTCTACGGTCAGCTTTATTGAATTTCACATTATGCCCGGTTGTTTTTTCCAAGAGGGTGTCTATGGCAGATACTTTTATAATTCAGACAGCTGATCTTCCTGGTAACACCATCTAAAAGGATTAGCACATCCCAGCTCACAAACATGCAGCAGCTTCTCTGCTTCAGTGTAACAATGTACTACTACTGCCTACTTCACCAACAACCGCAAGGTATATATTTCAGAGTTAGAAAACAGAACTATCTGAATGGTTTCTACACCATTTTAGTAGGAAAATAGTTTACAGACATGTACATAATGGAAAGATACACCAAGAACAGCCTGATCCAAAATAAAAGGTTGTGTCTAATTACCTGTTTTCTCTCTCTATAACTAATCTTTGTAATTCTTAATGTGTTTGACCATCTCTCTACATGAATTGTCAATAAAGAAAGATTTAGTCAATGAGCCTCAAATTAGCTAAATTAACACAGTAATAGCCTCTTCTGAGTAGTCCAGCACTTCTAACTTAGCTCCCAAAGGATCAACAAGGGTCTGCTATGTAGTAACACATTAAAAGGAAAAAAATATTTCATGTTCTTTTATTTTTTATTGCTTACATTTAGCCCAGGAACTTTCTGAAATGCTTCACTGGTCTTCAACTCTGATGACAGCATTACCTGTTAAAACTATTAATCTTAAGGTATAATTACCAGTTCTAGCATCTCTCAGTGGATTTTTATTTATTTTATTTTTTTATATCTCAGTCAATCCTTAACTACCACATTGAACATGTCAGTAAAGGTATCTCCTCAGTAAACTATATGCTCCATCACCACTTTCTTTCAATTCTGAACTCCCACTTGGTGTTTTACAACATACAACAGCCGCAATTCCTGTGTTTCATTTTCATAAAGTTAGATCTCAAGCCAAATCTACAGACTCCCAACATACTGATTTTTGCTATCTTTCAGACTTTATCCACTCTACATTTCTACACTTGTTTTGTTTCTGGAGATAAAGTAGACCTCACTTTTTCTCTCCCTCATACTCCTTCTAAGCTGCAAATTATGTCAACCCCATGCGAGCAATTTTCTGAATTCCAAGACTCAAAACATAACTGTCATCTTTTGTCTTCTACCCTTTTCAAACCCTCTGATAATTTAGACATCTGAACAGACATGATTTTGACTCAAAAAATACAACTGAAATATTTTTTGCAAGGAAAATTATTATGTTGCAGGTCACTGCTTTTTCACTGCTTACATCAGTTGCATTAACTGGAAAAAAATGCACAGAAGAAGAAAATTTTACGTATTTTGCAACAAAGGGAGAACTGGAAAGACACACTTATTGCAGCAAAAATGGTGTCTGGACATAGTCAAATGAAAAAGACCTTTTTGAATCACAACAATCAGCAAAGGCTCTTCTCCATGTGTCTGCCAAATAAATGACCATGAAAGGAATAACTTCCAGAACTCACCACAGCAAGTTGTTGCAGTAAAATTTGCTTCCCCTATTACAAAGCTGTAACTGAAAAAAACCAAGAAAAGTAGCTTTGCAGCCACAGAAAAAAAACAGTAACAGAACACTGGGAGGGAATTAGATTAATAACAGAAATAAAACTATGCCCTATTGCAAACTAATAGCAATTAAAACAAAGGTAACTGTAATTTCAAACAGGATTACCATAAGACTGGACAATTAAACATACAGTACAAGCAAATATGCAAAGTAGGAGAAATCTTGAATCATTTTACACCTGTTAACATCTACTGAGGCATAGCATTTATTTTTTTCAACCCTTAAATGACCTAGAACAGGAAGTCCTTGAACAGACCCTCCAAAGTTCATGCCCTGAAGCATCACAGTGACTTCTTGTATAGAGTAGACGTTTCAATCTTCATGGATTCAGTCCCCACAAAGTAATGGAAATTCATCCTCTGTTATTTTACTCCATTATGCTCTCCTTGAGTCTAGCTACATCAATTAAATTAATCATCACTTAACATCAGAGTACAGATCTTTTCTAAAATAATAGGCCTATGTATATTAAAATCTGAAGGTGTTTTTGGTTTTGTTGGTTTGTTTTTTTTTTTTTTTTTTTTTTTAATAAGGAGGTATTTTAACAATACAGTATGCTTTTCATGAATAGTATTCGATTATAGCTAGTACCCCAGTGAGTGGAAATAGTATCTTATTGCACAAGTTCCTGTCTAAAAAAAGGAAAACAACACTGCACCTAGTATTTATTCTTCTAGATTCTGGTGTTGTCTGTGACTAGGTCTAGTCCTGTCTCCATTGCATTGGTCCTGTCTCCTTCTAGTTTTTAAAATTATATATGCAGCATGCATAATGATTGGACTTTACTGTTCAATAAAATAACAATTAGTTGCAAATTGCATAAAAAGTTCTTCACTCAGTTCTGCTACATCACCAAAACGTGGTGTTCTCCTTCAACTTGGCAAGGTCACTTTTCATCAATATATTGCTGGTTCAAATATAAGATAATTTCTTTTATTTGGAGTAACCTCTTTATAAATCCATCACTATTAGAGTAACTTGCTAGCTCAATGCAAAACACATACAGAAACTCAGTCCAATCAATACTAAGAGTTTGATTTTTGAGCTCAAATCAGTGGCAATCCATCAACCATACAGAGCCTATCAAAAAGAGTAAAACTATTTTGTTCCTAACTGAGGCGTCTTGTGGAATTAAAGGCTTGTTACTATGACACAAACTAAATTCTATGCCATCTGAATAACAAAAAGCACCGAAAACTGTATAGCAACCATATTTATAAAGTCATAGAGTATTTTAAGAACTATGGAAGTAACAAACAGATCACTGTAATATGATCACTTGCCATATAAAAATTGTTCAGTGAACACAGAAGCTGGAGACACAAATTAAAGAAGATATTGCATGAAGTGGTATCATAGAGTCAAGTTTATCGTTTGGGAGAAATGCCTTCATAAGGAATGCTGAATCAGCTGTGAAAAAAACAACTTAAAAGTAATAAATCTCCTTATGAAAGCAGAAAGATCTCCAAATATTTTCTCAAATGTAAAGTAGGTCAGGAATAATTATTTTATAGGCTCCGTGTTTGTTTCATTTTACGTCAAAGAAGGAAATTAAAATGAAAGGAAACATACTAAAATTTCTAGTAAGCTGTTAATTTTTCTGTATGTTAAATGTTTAACAAACATGGTTGTGTCCCACCTTCTTACAAAACCAGGGCTGCAGGCACACCTCACTGTTCAATAGATGGCACTCTATGTTCTTCTACAGATAGCTTATACACACCATTAAATGGAGACAGCTGAGAGATAGGAGTGGACTGAGTTTAGTTACCTGCCCTAATTTTACTACAGACACCACTTAAAAAGAATTACTCTTTATCAGAAGTTAAATGAGCTTCATACTAAGCGGTTCAAAGAAAGCGTAAGTTTTAACCACAGAAAACGTGCCTGACAAATAGATTTTAAGTAATCAGACCTTTATATTTCTCACTGAAAGGTTAAAAAAATAAGTATGCCTGCGGATTGCCTCTTCAGCAAGGAACTAAAATTGTACAAAAGCAACATTTTCCTGCTGGAAAAAAAAAAAGACGGTCAGAGGAGGATGCACTGTCTGTTTAGTAGAAAGTTGGGGAAAATCTTAAAAAAATGCATACTACTAAACACAGTATTCATAGTTCATCAAATCTTGACATGTTCTGGAATATGCTAGTCCCAAATTATGTCACTTCAACTGGTTTTGACAGCAGGTAAATTACATCATGTAAGAGTTTAACTAAAATGAAGTTGCTTACCAAAAATATCTTGATCTAGACAGCATTTTCAAGGTTAGAAGAAATTTCTATTACTAATAAAACAACAGACAGGAAAAGTGACATTAAGTTTATTATTCTGCTTTATGTTCTGCTTTACCTAGCAGAAGATTATAGACAGCAGAACAGAATAATGTATGGAAACTTTTTTTTTTAACCTTTTCTCTGAACAGCTTCATTTTCAGAAACACATTTATATTTTAAAATTATCCATCAAATGCTGTAATGGAACACATTTCAGCTTTTAGATTTTTAATACAGTGTTGAATAGCCATGCTGCCTGATCACTTCAGTTCCATGGCATTGCTGGCACGCTCTGACTTGACCTCCCTTATAAACATTTATGGGGCTAGAATAAGTAACTTCCAGCTCAAAGTTTCATGGCAGCATACGGCGGTATGATTATCCTATCCAATAGCATGACTACTATTTTAACCTACAAATATTCACATCAAACCCAAATTTCTTAAACCCATATTATTAGAAAGCAGATGCATGAACAGCCACTACCACCATCACAGCAAACCTGTTGTTTGCTGTACAAGTAAGTGTTTGACTTGCCGGTTTTCAAGATTCATATCATACAGCTAGTTTGGGCTTTTTAATATATATATATAATCTATGTATTATATATATAATAATATTTAGTAATGAATGCAGTTAGATAATTTAACAGATACAATCCAGTAACCTAGAAATAGGTTTACATTGAAACCTATAGTACAAAAAACTATTTGCAGTTTCCAACAGCTGTGAAGACCCAATTTTTGTCCAAAAATGGTTTTATCAGTGATTTTGTTGCTGGCAGTGTCTTAAAGTGTCCTCAGCGTTTTCTGGAAGAATGCAAACTATCTTTCTGTGATCTTGCCTTTATAACTGCTGTGTTTTGTAAGCCGATCAGAAGAAATAAGATTAGTGAATAATATGACACTTAGCCTACAGGTATGGAGCTAAGTATTTCTTAAAGTCCTATCCACAGAGAGAAACCTAGTATCTGTTCAGTCTTGTCAAGTCACACCACATACGTGGTTGTTTTCTTTCTTGTCATATGAAACCTTTTCTTGTATAAGTAAGTTAATATCTAAATATTAAGAGGTCAACTAAAAAGTGTATCATAATCAAAGAATAAAAAAAATAATAGGGGAATTCTGGAATTCTGCATTTACCTAGGTGATAGTTGATACAATAGCCTAAGAAATATTTCTCTAATTGTCATTCAGCTTTCACACCTATTCTATAAATTCCAAGAAATGTCAATGTTCTCTTACCAAGACAGGTTTCTGTACATACATGTTCCCTCAAGTATTTTTTACTCCAAAACTGTGTATAATTATCAGCAACATTTCATAGACTTATTTCTTGTTCCTTCCACCAACAACCACAAAAGCTCATTTACCTTATACAGAATGTAATTAGTAGGTATGGTATTTATTTGACGGCTTTCTCATTTTCTCAATTCTAAACAATTTGACAGGGACCATTACAGATCCATAACTAGTCTTTCAGAATGACTTTCACAAGGTTAGTTCACTTATTAATTGACCCTTGGTAATGGTAATTTAAGAAGCATATTAATCTCATCTGTCAGTTCTAACACATACTAGATGTATAAAATAATTTGTCTTTCGCAAGGAGCCTTGCAACAGAAATGAAGTGTCTAAATTTTTAATTAATATGCATTTTCTTTCAACAAATGGGATTGAAGTGGAAGGAGACTTCTTTTCAGTGGTTTTCTTTATTCTGCTTTAAAGGTCCTGCATTTTCTTATTATGAAGATAAACACTATTTCACCAGTCAATAAAGCCTATGATCTAAATAATCTTCTACAAAGGACATTCTGGTATTCTGAACACAGATCCTGAAACTTAAAAATGTGTGAACAAAGCATTAAGCACTTCAACAGCAGTGTCTTATTATTACATATACAGATTAAAGGTTTCTAGAATTCAAGAAGATTTAATTCACTAAGAATATTAAACAAAAATATACTCTTCAGAAATTGAAAAACTTCAACCAGTACCAGATGCTTAAAGTTGTAATCTTTTTAAATCTGGTTTTCTAATGTATCATAGGTTGAGCAGAGCCTGCAGTTTATGGCTAAGAAAGTAGTATATAATATTCTTAATCCAAAGTACTAGAAAAGGGAATGTGTGAGTTCTCCTCCACTATTCCATTCATTAACTAAATTATGGGACTAGGTAACAGCAAGGGGAAGAGAAAGAAGAACTCTGTGAAGAACCAGTTGTGCACTTAGCATGTGATCATCTGCACTCGTAACACATGGGTGAAACAGCTCCCCGTGTCAACACTCCAAAAGGGCATAAGCATTTATTGATGAGTGTGCACAGTTCTCATTCAGGCTAGCACAGGTCTGAGGTGGAACAAAAATCCTATGGTCTGCATTTAAAAGCAGAGAAGTACAAGAAGGTACAAGGTAAAAAGGCTGAGGTCCTCCTCCAGCCTCTTCTACTTTTTCTTTTGTAGCCAAATAATGAAGAGACCTCCTGACAGGTAGCTTTACAAAAGGGTAGACCCTCATGCTGTAAGCCTCCCTAGGCTATACTATGAAAGCAGGTCAGGCCAATATCTCTGCATTACTCTGCAGCTTCTTACAGACTCAGCTATCTTTTACTTCATGCTGACAGCAGACTTTACTGTTAGCACATCGCAGCAATGCAAAATCCTTCCAGCTCTACAGGGTATAAAGCCCTTATTAGGAACAGAGATATTACTATGTAGACACTTTGCAAAATTAACCATGCAGAACAGACGGCCATACAGCAGTTACAGTCCCTGGGTCCACCACACACTCACAGAGGGCCTTTGGGGAGAAGGAAGGTCTGGAGACTGCTGAGGGTGGGTGACACTATCCAGCCCTCTGGATAGGGGTGGGGGACCAAACGCTGTGGGAATCCATCTCACAGTGCTTGTGTTTTCCACCATGGAAAGCCACTGTGGATTAGGAATGTAGAGGATGCTATACTAGTTCCTCATACCATTCCATATGTGACATTCCCCACTAATGATGACTATATGTGTTATTTAGATTAATCCAGCTCCGAAGTGAAGTAACAAAGAGCAAAATGTTATCAACAGTACTGACAAATGCCAAAACTCCCACAAGTTCCACATGAATTCAGATCAGACCAACAATTTGTTAATTAATTGTTCATGAAATGAAAAAATACCTTATATAAATGTATTATAGAAGATATAAGCAGTAATACTATGATCCCCTGTTTACTGAAGCTTATCCCACCGGAATATGCAAGCCACTAATAATTGTGATGATTAAAAACTAGAGGCAGCTAGACCAAAAACATGGCTTTGTCTTTGCAGAATTAAAGAGGTACATGAATATCCATTTCCTCACGGTGATCAGGCTGGATTTTGTTGGCATATATTTCAGATACTTTAAAAAAATAGTAACCATCTTATTTATTGGCTGTATCGTCACAATGTCTCCCCCGCTGTTATAGTCTACTGCGTAAACAGGTATTCAAGCAATTTTTTAAAAAACCAAATTACCCACTTGACAGAGTATAGTGTCTCCTTCAGAATCATTAGTGTCAATCATGTGAGTACAAGCTTTAAGTGCTGTTGAAATGCATGCTACTTAAACAATTGATCATCATATGGAACCACTTCAAACTCAATACAGCCCATGAGCATACCCAGTATTAGCAGCTCAGCTACTACAATATTATCTTTGGTTTTAACAATACAGTAAGAATTTACTATATAACCAATGCCTACTTCTTCACTCACAATTAATCAAAGTAACTCATTTTCTCAATTTTTAACCTTCTAACTTTTGAAAAGCTATGATTTTTTTTTATGAAGATGACATATATTAGTGTACTTAAGGAACAATCCTTCAAGAAAGGACATGGACCCTGTATGGAGATGTTAGAAGTCAACGAAATCAAATCAGAATGTAAAACTGGTAAAGAAAATTATCTTGTCTTACTGCTTGTGTTTCCTAGAATGCAATGACATGAATTGATTTTTTCCAGCTAAACATTTGCATTTCGTTTGAGGATCTGAATCTAAAATGATTCTGAAGAACTGCTAGTGTCAAAGAACTCCGTGCAGAAAGAACAAGTTTTCCACTCTGTCACAGTGTATGCTCCTACCAGTTTATAGTACAGCAGGGAAGATCAGAGATTACCTGGACCACGTACTACACTTTGCCACTGTTACTACAAGATTGGCAAACTACACTGTAATCAGCAACACTTCTGTAGCCAAAAGTTATTGACAGCTGGAGAATCCTGACTGTTATCCACTGGTTTGAAACATCAAGTGAAGAAACCAACCAAACTGTCAAACTAAACACATTCTTAAAGTTTTACTTTATAATTTCTCGGTCCCTAACTTCCATCCAGTATCTTCACCTAAGTTTGTCTAGATCAATATCTGTAAGAACAAAATGAAAAATTGAGAAGTGAAAGGCAGACTCTTGGACTTTCAGCGAAATCCCTTTCATATACTGCAACGTTTCTGAGTAACAAAACCCCATATTTTTCTGTTTGTTCATTTTTATACTCTGCTGTGATTTGTCTTCTGATGATCACTTATGTCAAATACTTAACAAGAAACCCACATGCCAAAACCAACTTTCTTTACTTCCTAGTTAGGGAGAACAACAGAAATATTCACACATACACACAAAGAGAATGTAAACAGCAATACATTAAGTGTTTAATTTCTGGTTTGGAAAAAGTATGAATCTTTTAATAGCAGAGGCAAAATCTCTCTCTTGAAAATAGGCTGCTTTGGAAACTCAGAAGAGATAGATGATAAATGCCCTATTTAATACTTTCAAAAAAAGCTGAATTACTGCATGGGTGGTGATCATCTCAGCAGTTCTCACATAATTATAGAAAAACTTCACACACAGTTTTGCAGACCTAAGGCAATTTTATCGCATCTTCTGGATCCCTTCAATAATATGAAAGGATCCATGTTTGCAAACTAGCATGTATCTTTAATAAGAGGACAAATAATTATTCGGTGTGGTGTGATGCATGGTGTTAGTATCCAAACAACAGGAGATGCATGGAGCCAAAAGTCAGTGAATAGGCCCTGAAGCCTGTACTCCGCACCTCTTCAACTAGCTCCCCTCTCGATGAACACTAGTATGAAAGATGTGTTCTCAAGCATAATTTTCAGTTTGTTTTCATTCAAAAGGAGTCCTGATCACGATCTCCAAGCCTGCACAACCTGAAGCTAAAACACAGTAAGAGGTGACAACTGGAGAATTCATTTCAGAAGCTCCCTCCCGATCTAAACTAAAAGCTAACGAAGAGGTACCCTTAGATAACCTCCAATCTCACCTACTTAGCCTCTCTGCAGCCTGCACACTATAAAGTCTTACACAAGTTGTCACCAGATATATCTTCAAAATCAATTCAGTTCTGGATGATGCTATTACTGACCTCACCTACTAATGTTAAAATACAAGCTTGTGATATGAAATGTTTGCATCCTGTCTGAACAGCAGGTATGCAGGAAACCTCATACATAAAGTTGTTTGTCCTTCATGAAGATGAAACTCCAATCAAAAATAGGCTATTATGTAGAGAGGGCTTAATTTATGCCTCCCAATACAAGCTGGAATGAAAGCAGCCCCCAGAAGAATTTGAATATTGAGCTTTATCTGCGTGCAAGTCAGAATTCAAGCTTTTAATGTTCTTTTTGCTTTCAAATTGTCCAGGAGAAAAAAAAAATAATTGAACACTGTTTCATATAAAATGTGCATTCTGAATAGCCATTAGCTGGCAAAAATCAAAATAAAAAAAAAAAAAAAGAAAGAAAAAGAAAAAAAAAGAAGAAAAGAAGCGAGAGGAAAAGCAGGTAATACAACCATGTAAATCTTTGATGAGAATGGAAGCTTCAGAAAGATGTAAAAGTCAGCATGGAATATACTTAAATTAAATTGAATTCTCGATTATGCTGTTTGAAAATGAAGTGGGTATAAATCTAATATTTCTGCAGTTGCAATCCTGTAGGACATTGACAAAAATTTTAAAAATCAGTGAAATCTCTTCCACAGGTTACAGTATAAGGCTGTTTCAAGACAGTTATGTAATTAAGAGTTTAAGAGAAGTTTTCTTTTTTATTGGATGATGGCAATGCTATGCATATATGCAGAGATTAAACATGAATAGAGCAGAAGATGGGATAAGTAGGGAGAAGGTAGAGATCTGTAAAAACCCAACCATGACTTTTTAATGAGCCAAGCCGATTTTGTAAACTAAGCTTCAAAATGCAAATTGCCCTCATTCCTTCAGTAAACTGTCAGCAGAGAATTTAAAAATGCGAATGACAACATTTCTAAAGACTGCTGACTAAAATGTCCGCTCTCTGTTTTCACATTATTTCACCTTATTGCTGCTTGTTATTCCTATTATGGTAATAGCGGGAATAAATCAGGATCCTTACTGGGATGAGCAGCATATGAACTAAACTGCGTGGTTAGAAACAGGCCCTGCTCCAATGAGCTTGAAATCTAAATTAAAAGATACCCTTGTGACTGCAGGGAAGACATCGCAGTGCTATTATTTCAAATTAAAATACAATCTCTGTGACTAATTTTGTAGTAATGTCTCAGAAACAACCTATGCTGTACTGCCTGGACACTGTGCCATGATCTAAGCTGGGAAGAATGAATTTTCAAGTGTTAATACTATCAAGTAAGTCCTTTCTAAAACTCATGGATGGATTTCCTAGATCTTGATAGATCCTTACTTAAGTATTTCATCACAGGAAGCAGTAAAGGCAAGTTAGCTAAAAGTGAACCATCCACATAATAGAAGAGAGTGTCTTACAGGTAATATGTTATTGAAAGAGCTAAATAGAACTTGGAAGCAGCATCACTACCATGGCTTCAGAAAGTCAAAGTTAGCACAACGCTCAAAATTTAGTGATTACTTCAGCTAGAAAAATGTCTGTGAGATTAGTTGTAAATCCACCAGTGGCCAGGAATCAGGAAAGCAAAACAATAATTAAAGGCATAGGATGGTATCGGCACAAGAACAAATGAAAGAACATTCAGCATGGACATACATGGATTTTTCCAATCAGAGCAATGACAGTCTGGATAAGTTTTTCAATGGGAATTTGAGCGTACAAAAATCAGATTAAAGGTGGAGCTAGATCAGTTTATGCAATGAATTGTAATGGCATAGATAATCACGCGTGACACTCCTTTCAACTTCTTTTCTAAGACTTACAATCATTCTGGTTGTGTTCTCACTTTCCCTTCCCTTCAGCAAAGGATTGTTAAAACACAGTGAAATGCCAAGTGAGCCTGTCTTCCTTTTATTAATAAAAATATGATGGTTTTATTCATGTTACTTTTGAAGAAAATACCCCTACACACTATTTTCCAACACATTCTGGCCACTGTGGTCAAAGACCATGACTCTGCAGTTTTTGCTCTAGACACCTCTGCTCTTTTTTTCTACTGTCAATATTTGTGATTTTCTTTTTTACTGTGAACTGCTGGATTTTGCAAATGCAGAGAACTTGTTAAAAGTAGTAATGGTAGCTAAAATGCAAATATCATAAGTCTTTTCAAAATTAAGGAAAATGAATAGCTAGACAACAAACTGACAATTGTACTCACTGAAAGCAGTAACGAACCTGGCTTGGACTGCAGTAAAGCCAAGACTTCATGTTGTGTATGTAATCTGAAAATACTCAGTTTGCCATATTTTGCTTGTACCATATGGAACGTAAATATAAAAACTTCACTCCCACTCTAGAGCAATCAGCCTTGACTACAGCCACACCTAACATCTTTGCACAAACAGATGGCAAGTCTCTTAATATTTCATGGCACTGCCCCTCATAATTACAGGTTTTGCACAAATAAGCAAAACACACATTACACAGCACTTTGCATCTTGCAATAAAATAGATCAATGGTAACATTTAACACAAATTTAGGAGGTAGAACAGAAGAGCAGAAAATAAGGATTTTATTTTTTTTAAAAAAGGATATACAACAGGCATTTACTGCCTGCAAAAATTCTGTGACTTTTCAATGAAGAATGCCTTGGGTAAACGTGCTTTTAACTTTATAAATGTATCACTGCATGATAGCTACGACTGTAATAGCTATAAAGTCTAATGCACTACTTGCTAATATTTGGTAGTTGACCCCTTTGATGGTTTAGGGCTCTGACTTCACTAGGGTTATTTAATTAAATAGATGTTGTTATCTCGTATTAACCACCAAATCAAGTATTACTGATTAGTGAAGATTGATTTTTTTTTTTTTAAATTAGATAGTATTTACAATGAACAAGATAAATATTTAAGGGACATAAGTTTGGCAAGTTAAGCTTAAACACAGTTCCATCTAAATAGTCACATGTAACTGGACAGTAAAATAGTAAATCACTTACTGATTCTGATAACTTCTGCCTTTCCGCTGACTTGAAAGACAAGAAACAATTTGCAATCAAAAGCTGTTTTTCTGTATTTTCAAGATTTTGACATGGATTGAGGAAATGAAAGTCAAGATGAAGCAGCTTATTCATATTTCTTAACATTAATTATCTATGGGTTTGTTTCTCTCAGCTATGAAATACATGTTTAGAATATAATGCAAAGACCATAAAAGCCAAGGGAAGTCTCCTTATTCCTTTTATTTTATTTTGCTACACTATTTGCGAATCTAAATTCCATTGAAAATACAGGTATATGCCTAATGATATGCTGAATTTGTTGTATAGTCTTGGTACAGGAACAAGTAGCTACAGGAACCAGACATGGTTCTCAAGGTACAAAAGGAGGATTTTCATAATTTCTGACATTGCTGTTTGGACCTGCAAAAGTCAATTAACCTGAACAACCATTTCACATCATTTCGTATATCCTTCTGTTCTATAGAAAATCCATATGGAAGGACACTTTATACAGCTTATAATTTCCTAAAGCTCTTTGCATAGGCTTGGTATATTCTGATCTGTTGTGAATGCCGCTGATTTCAAAAATGTATATTCAAGCAATAAGAAACACTTCAGAAAAGCTACAAGTAGTAAAATCTGGAACCCGGATGGGAAGTTCTACACAGGGCAAGCTATAAGACTGGGTTAATTCATCTTTTTCAGTGGCTTTTACCCCACACCGCCTTGCCTTTACTAGCCACAAAGTAAAATGGGAGTCTATGAAAATGCCATTTCTCAGAACATGCTCAACGATCTTTAAAGTTTTTTAGTATCAGTAGCAGACAAAGCTACTGTTACAATATGACACATACACACATTTTCTTTTCTGAGTGAAAGAAAGTAGGTCTCTCTAAAACAAACTGTAAGTAAATACTTCTTGAGGTTCTATTCATAAAAAAAAAAAAACCACATCTGATTTATAGTCAGGACACATTTATTCCACAGGTTTTGGTGCACAATTCAAGTTGATTTATTCTATTCACTAAGAGGGAAAAGAGTACTCTTTTTTTTTTTTTTTTCCTAGTGAAGACCAGTATTTTACTGGGGTCAGATGAGTCTTCCTTTACTTTTCTAAGTAAAAGTAACAAAAATTACTAAAATAAATTTGGTATCAGAACATTGTTTCCTTCGTGAGCTACCTGTTAATTGAAGCACCATGGTTCACAAGCACACGTGGATATTTCACCCCTATTCAATGGCTCATCTCAGGATCACCAGCTACTGAGCTCTTGTTGCTAAGAAACATTACTCAGTTATATTTGAAATATATATTATGAAAAGGTGCTGCTTTTCTTTGTCAAATAAGTATGTTGCCAGATTGACAGCCATGGAAACAGGCTTAGCAGTATGCATTGTTTCTTTCAGTGTTTCACAATATAGCCAACTATGCTACCTGATAAAGCATTCACAATCGTGAAATGCCTCTTCAGCTGTTGTCAGTATGCTAAGACAGCCAAAAAGTGTATTGAGCCAATTAGATTCATCCTTTGTTGTAAAAGATATTTCTTCACATTAAGCTAGAAACTGAAACTCAGAGTCCTCATTATCTGAAATAACACAGAATCGATACATGCATATGCTATACCTATGTATGTGTATCTCTGACCTGTGTCTATGCGTGTACATACACACGTACATATATGCAATAGCAATAAGATGTGCAACTGCTGTTCTGGAGCAGACTGATACCCATGATGCTGTCCTCACTTCTTTCAACAAGACTATGCTTGGTGCTCCTGAAGATGAAGAATTTAGATGTTACATTCACACCTTCCTTTCCATGGAGGCAGACGCCTTTAACCTTCATCAGTAAAAAAAGTATGCATAATTCCAGACGATTATGAGAGGAAAATGTATGGTTTGTTGAAAGGCATTATTTTATCCTAGCTATAAATAAGCAAATAAATGAATATATAAATTCATTATATCTTGCTTCTCTTGACCCTAAGATTTTAAGACTATTTTGCATTTCCTGCTTTAATAAGATTAGTTTTTGCCAGCACATTAATAATGGGCAAAACACACACATTAGGTAGGGTTAATTAATCTTAAGATGACACAGAAGATGAATCTCTTCTTAATGCATCAAGTTAGCTCTCATTGAAATACAACTGAAAAATAAGACTACCACCGTTTCAGTGCCATTGAATTCCTATTATTTTTTCCCCAAGAGTATTATCTTACAGATTATCAAATCTCTTTTCCTTTAGTTATAATAAAAGTTAGGAGTTCAACAATCATAACACAACTATATTGTTGGTAGTCCTAAGGTATCAGCATTTATAAGAAGCCTTTTCCAATGGAAAGTTATTCAGCATGTTACCTCTAATTAATCAGGGCGGATTTTCCACCCTCATCACTAGTTTGTGACTTTGGCAATTCAGAATATATGATAGTTGCAAGATCTTATTATGCTTACTGTTACTGCAGTAGTTTACCATCCAGCATTCTCAATCCAATTTTCAGTTCATAGGAAGGCTGCTTCATATCATATACTAACAACGCAATTAGTTCTGTACAATAGTTGCACATATTTAGTTGTTCATTGGCACTGTGCAATATAACGTCTTCTGTGATCCTTTTACTTCAAATAATGGGAGTTTGAACAAATTAATGTTCTGAAGAACAATAATGGCAGCAGAAAACTGAGTGAGGATTTGCTGACGTAAACAAATTTTAACAGAAATAAAATTTTCGACAGATGCAGAGTCATTCTTACTTCTTTACTTTTTTTCTCATGAAACACTGATTCTGAGTCTGTTTTACACCAAGGACCCTTTACAGATTTTTTACAATTTGAGGTAAGATGTGAAATAACAGTGGTTGTTAAAATAGTTTAGATTTAATTCTGGAATATTTAACATCACCCTGTCATGTGAAGAGTTTTCATTTTAAGTTCCAGCATGTATCCACTTCCTAGCTGATACAACGCAAGGCCACAAATATTCTACAATTTTTTCTTTAATAAAAACCTCACATACTTCCATTTTAAATTATGCATATGTTCACACAGATACAGACATATGTATATTTTTTTTTAATACAAGGACGTAAAAGTGATCATCAACAAAACTATTCAAAACAAATTTAATTAAGAAAATTAATATTCAAAAAGTCAAAGAATTCAAACACTTTCAAATTAGCTGATGCCACTAACTAAAAATTAAATGATCTGTTATTTCAAAATTTGATCGTTAATTTATACATTTTAATTGAGTCAAATAAGATTACACAGAATGAGAAAAAACTCACAGAAAATTCTCAGTTTCTTTTCTGCTCAAAACTTAAAAAAATATTACATGAATGAAAAATATGACATGAAAAGAGTACTAATAGCAGAATTTTCTCTATATCCTCTAAATAGCTTTTATATTTTTTAGTTAGACAAAATTTGAAATTAAACTATTCCTCAAAAAATAAAATTTGATTTTAAGCTTTAGAAATAAATTTCAAATAAATACTTCACTTGAAATGTCTGCTTTGAAATAAGTACTTCAATGTCAGAATCACACTCCTGAAAAAGAGTAAAAATACTATTTTTCATAGAAAATGCATATTTTGAGTACCAGTCTCTTAAAATATCCAAATAGTAATCCCTGATCTTGTTTGACCTTTCCCTCAACAACTACATAAGACATAAATAGGCATTTCTGGGAAAGTATTTGATAAGTAAATGTTATTAATACTGTCAACAATCTTGAACATGACATAAACGCACTCTCAGGTAGTTGATGATAATTCAACCAGAGTGTGCTGATCCACACCATGAAAGAATCAACTCCAAATGATGCCATCTAGAATGCCCAAAATAATTCAGACAATAAAAATCACTGAACTAGGTAACAAATAATTTGGTGTTGTTAAACAAGGAGTATCTAATTCAAGGTTAAACCTTTATGTGAAATATTTAAGTCAATCAGACATTGACTGCAGAAATAGTTACGTTGAGTTGGAAAAAGAATCTTCTACTGTCTGTTGGGCTAACTCTCCTTTATTTTCCCTCTCTTCATATACACACGGTACAATATATTTCTTCAGCAAATTCTCCTGCTTTACTCATTAATAATACCTCATGTGACTAGAACTATCAATTCCTTCATCATATCAAGTGTGTATATAACTCTAGCCATTTACTCCTCAATATAGTAGGAAATAATGTAAAGAAATAGTTGAAGTCTTCTAGCTCACTCTGGCTTGTGAGATGGTGGGAAACCTCAAAACAAAACCTAACCTTTACAGGTCATACCAACAACAAAGCATTGGCTCACTGGGGGTTTCTTTGTACAGATGATATTTACTGAGAAGGAGTGAAAAGTTTACAGTTTTAAAACTGGAGACTTTTTTCAATGAGTGCAAAATGACTTTAAGTAAATAACAGTGCAATGCTCTTAAATGGAAGCACATGGGGTTTGTCATTGGGTAGGACAGATCACAAAGTTGAAATTCCATCCAACTTTGGGAATATTACAGTTAAGGTTTTAGTTCACATAATTGCTTACTCCAAGCTGCTCTTGGAAATCAGAGACCTGATTCTCCCTTTCAATGACCAAGCCTCCTCTGACTTTACAGAACCCCGACAAACCTCAAGGAAACCAATGGCACAGCACTGAGGCAACAGCAGTGTAATGGGAAGGTTTCTAAGTAGGTCATGAATATAGAAAATAGAGGGTGATACCAAAAGTATCCTGTGGCCTTCCCTAAAGAAGTCTGGACACAATGACTTAAGGGACAAAGATAAAAAAATGTAAGGAAATCTATAGTACTTCTTGGGACAATTTTGCACTTAACAGGAATCATTCTGGTCTTCATATGTTTGTTTGTTTGGGGGTTTGTTTGTTTGTTTGTTTTTTTTAACGACTCTGATGTCCATCTACCTATCTGTGTGGTTTCTAACACCACTTATTATTCTACTTATTTCTAACTGATTTCCTACAGTGCTAACAGCTCACTCAAACTGTTCTTACCCTCAAGACCATTCCCAACACAGAGGTATGATACCAGGGACAAAAAGATGATGTTGCTTGCCAAAGATGTAGTAAGTAGAAAGAGAACTAGGAACGTAAAACATATAACTTTGTAGTTTAGCATAACCACAAAACAAATCCTTCTTTTCATCCCTCTTACAGTCCATCATGCATAAAAATATATGAATTGTGAAATACACGTTTTAAACTCTGGTCATTAAGAAGCTTACTGTCTCAGAGGAATACTATAAATTACTTGTCTTAACTTCTTATCTCTATCCATTTCATAAGGACACACAGTTTTCTTATGCCAACGAATTAATCCACACTTTTAACTTTGATTCCTTTTCCTAAAGTACAACCCCCTCCCTAAAATACATCAAAATTTCTTTAATCACTCTTTATTTATGTTTTAACCAAACTCCCTTCCAATAAAATATATCCAGTGTGCAGCTTCAATGAAGGCTCAGCATGTTAACGAGGTTACTTAATGAGCTTAAAACTGTTAGCTTTGGTACAAAGGCTAAGACTAGCTGAGATGTATCTCAGCACACTTACTAAATAAATGATTTCATATTACAGTATTTATTTTTTTCAAGATAAAAAAAAAACCAACAAAAAAAACCAAAACACATTAAGGCAGAAAGGAAGCTCACCAGGACTTCCAAAACAAGAACACAACAGAAGAAATAAAAGAAAAGAAAAGAATCCCCAAGCAGAAAGAATAAGATGATTACTGCCAAAGTCTATGTGCTTACAAGCTGAAAGTTATAACCTGGGATTTCAATAGTGGTTGAAATGTTGGGACTTCAGCCCCCAGCCACCATACAGGCTACAGGCAAAACAAACATCTGATGTCTTAGTATAAGACTTCCCATTATAATACTCTGCTATAAAGCTAAAACATAAATATACAGTTGCAATGGATGTAGGTGATAAAAGGAAAACTGCAGAGATAGTAACTCTCCTCTATAGAAGATTTAGAAATTTAGAAATTTATTTTTTGTCTGGAAATGAAAACCAAACCTGAATTTCAATCCTATGAAAGATAATGAAAAGAAATTATTAAGGAAATCACTTAGTTTGCTTTAAGACACAAGAAAAGGATTTCTTTGAAAGAAGGCACCAAACTGGATCTTTGGAGCCTTTTGACCCTCGGCTGCAATACGTGATGAACTTAATGTGAATTTTCTGAACAAGATCATTTTTCAGACAGTGGTCCACAGAGAATTTTAACAGTTTGGAGTTTCATTTAAACTTGCCCTTAAGAAGGCACCAGTACATCTTCTCTGATCATAGAATATCTTCTCTTCAAAAAATTTGTGATGTTCTGCAGACAATCCTGCTAAAGTGACATCAAATGTCAGCAATAGATTAATTTTACAGTGTTTGTGGGGAAAACATCCCAGTTCAGTTTCACTTGACAGCTTCTATTAATGCTATGGCATTAATTCAGTGGTAAAGTTGTTGGTTAGGACACAGAAAACAACTACAGAAACTACTTGCTACTTTCAAGAGGTAAATGCACTTCAATTTAGCAATGACATCAAAATTTAGTTCCCCAAGGGTGAAAAAATTGGGCTCTAATATAAGCTGTAGGGTTGGGTTTATTGGTTTTGGGTTTTTTTTTTGGGGGGGGGATGGGGGAGTATGGGGCAGGGTAGGGGACTGGCTTTTATTGTTTTTAACCATATTTAATCAACAAGAGGAACAACAAAAGTAACTTACTGCCTATTCCTACTTCAGGACTCCTTGAGGACCACTTTTCTTAGTCTGTTTGGACCACCACTAAGGCTCTTTGATCCCAGACCATATATTTTTTTTTTTTTTTTTAATAAATTCTGAACAGAATAGAAGCAGAAAACAGCAATATTTAAAATTTCTCAGCACTAAGAAACGATGTTGCCATCACCTGGTATTCCATTGATTTGCATAGTGAGAGACTGCTGCAAAGACATTTTGCAAGTGATAGAAGTGCCTAAAACTTGGAGATTATAATTTTCTTCTGACAATTATAGAAAGGAGGAGAAAGACTGTTCTCCAGCTAAATGCAAAACAATGTAAACACATGCTTTATACAAGACTTCAAAACTGAAAAACTTCTAAGGGGAAGCTTTAATTTTAGTGCACCTCACCAAATCCATAAATTGCACCATTCCAGTGGAATTCAGAATAAAATCAATGGTAACCTTGCCAGGTTTGACATGACTATGCAAAACCAACACAATGTATACTCTAAAAAATTCTTTCATCTCTCCTTTATCATTTCTTCTTTGAAACAATGGACAAATAAAACAGCTAAGTTCAGCTCAAGTATTAATATTTGTATTACTAAATATCTTATAAAGGACTTTGAATCAGTTGGACAAAAAAGCCCAAACCAAATCAATTCCAAAAGACAATTTTGTTTTCATCCTGCTGTATATTTCTTCTGAGTGAATAATAATACACAGGATTGCAAGGAGAGGTTTGCTGTGGCTGAGACTACAACTAAATGAGAATATAAAAAGCAGACAAATAAGGGCAAAAAGACTATTCCCCAAGCCACAGGATCCTGATGGTTAGCTGTCACAGCAGGAGCCACGCTGCGTTACTGAGACTATTAGTCTCTCTCACAATCTGAAACATAAATGATCCATATGAGAATTCATTGCCTTTCTACTCAATTAAAAACCCAAGTTACAACAAGGAAACAAAACCAAAGTCCAAATTAAACATGTCAAACTTTTTTTTGTTAGAGTTTCTGAGAAAGGAAGATAGAGCTAGGGGAGCTGAAAAGCATCAGGACTTCATGGAGTCCCAAAATGCGGCAATAGGGAAACTTCTACTGCTTGGTGGAAGCATATGGCAAAACATGGGAACTTCTTAGCAACCGCTTCTTATACCACACTGTGTCATCGGATGTGAGTCAAGAAATTGGCTCATCCTCTTGAAGTTCACTGAAGACCTTCCCATACAGGATTTATTGGCAGCTCGGATATTACTTCAAGCTTGTTGTAAACCACCTGGTTTAATCTTAACATCAGAGGGCTGGGGATTTTATTTATGAAACTTTTAAAAGTTTTGCTGGGCCCATAGCAGCGAAGTATATTTTACATCCCATCTGCTTTCATTCTTGTTTCCTCCTCACAAAAAACTATTCTGGTAACAATTGCACTTGGGCAGAAGTTGAAGCCAGGAAATGCAATAAACGAATACTCTGGAAAATACAGAAATGAGGAGCATGATCACATCTATTTCACTGCAAAAGCCCAAGAAAATTACACTTGTATTTTTTTTTCTACAAAAATATTAAAGAATTATTTTATAGTCAGAAAAAAAAAGAAAAATACTTCACTGAGTAGTTCTGAGAGAAGAAAGAGGAAAAACAAATACTAGTTAATACAGCCAGTTTAGAAGAGCAGAATTCCACTCCAAACACTATCAAGTATTTCCACTTTTTTATTAATAAAAGCAGAATGGTATATTCCATCGCATGTTACATTCTTTGGTGGTCCATTATGCCATCCTTTTGACAGCTACTTCCATTTATAGTGTTGTACAAAGTCCTGTCAATATTCTACAAAGTTGTAACAAATGAAAAAGTAGCAAACACTCTCCTTTATCTAATAAGAGATGTTCTATTTTCAACAGCACTCAGAACCTCGGAACGTGCCTTTCTTCCTAGTCAGATTCCTTGAATTTTTTCTGCAAATGGCTTGTTAAAGACATGCATTTTCTGTAATGATTCATAATTTAAATCAAAGCTGAACTAAATTTGAGAGTAGAGAAAGAAATTCTGGAACATACACTGTACTGTAACTGTCCCACTTTTGCACAAAATGAGATCAACCCTTTGTGCCTTTAATATCTGTGGTATTTCCTCCCCCCCCCCCGCCCCCCGCCCCCCATACATGAAGAGAAGCATTGATAATTAATTCCTCCCTGCAAGACTGGATGTTACATCGCACAGTATATTCAGTCTCAGTATAATTTCAAATCTGCAGACTTCAAAGCATCACAAAATCCTTCTATCATCAGTACCATTGTCCTTAGGTCTCCCACAAGTTTCAGAATTTGATCACAAAATTTATATTTCAGTGGTCTCTACTGGGTTCCACCACTGCTTCTTCTAACACAAGGTATTTGCAGCATTAATTTTACTGCCACTGACAGGATTTCTGTTTTCCTAGGTGCTTTTTTTCCATAAATTCTAACTACCAATCTCCTTACTTGAATTCCCAAAATACAGTTCCTCAAACCCCTAAAGATCATAAAATATTTCAACATTGATTGTTTACTGCACTTTTAAATAAAAGTTATCTCACACATCCTTATATTCTAGGAAATCAGAAGTGGACTCCTTACAATAGAGATTTTTTGCCAATATCAGAGATGCTTACAAATACTTAGTGGAAAGCTCCATCCCTCCTCTTCCACAGCAGCTAATTTTTTTCTATTGTAACTTGACTGCTCATATATACTGGTCCTAATCAAGTCATATATGCTTTATTTGCTTACAAGAAGCATATTAAAAAACCCCACAGTTTTCACTGGCTGTCCCTCAGATGAGATTACAATCCAGAAGAAAGCCAATATTATTCCCAAGCGATGGGTTACATGGTGGGGCCTGTGGAAGGTAGTCATTCTACAGACACCCAAAGCACAGTTTTAAAAACATGGAGAATCACAGAGGATAAGTTAGAACAGGCTTTAATCAAAGCCTAATGCAGATGGAATGAAACTGAGCCCCTCACCTTCCAAAGAAGCTTTAAAGAATTTATCTACTACCATATAGACATCAGCTCACTCTACAGAGATCAGTTTTTTCGTTACCTCACGCGTTGGAACCAGCATCACCCAAAGATTTAAAGCAAAACTGCCCTACTTACTCTTCTAATTGAGTATACAGAAATACTTGGACTGACAAGGACAAAAGCTGTCTTTTATTAGATGCACCTATGACCCAGTACGATGCCTCTCTAACTAAAGAAAAAATTAACTGAACCAAAACCCAGATCTGCTGGTTGTGATAAATTAAACAAAAAACATTTGAATACAAATTTACTCCTCACCCACATGTCCAGTTTTAGTACTTAGCGAAGAAAAACCTCGTTGTACTTTTTGAACGATGACAGCTTTTTCACCTTGGTCTTTATTCACTTTTGAGACAGATTTTAACATTAAGCAAAATCGTACAATAAACGGACTTCTTGGCTTTAGGGAAATTTGCAAGTATATTCATTATCAGGGGGGTTTTCCTGTTCCTTATTTTAGATTATTGCCCTGCTGTATGATATGTCTAAAGCAACAGTAGTACATCTTACCAGTGTTTTCTGAAAATTAAAAATCTTGATACCATGCTAATTAATTTCCACAGGGAAAACAGTTTACTTTAGCAAAAAGATTAATGAAAAATATTGCAGAAGACAAAATTCCGTTAGGCAGCCACAGTGCCAAATTCCTCTCATTGGAATTGATTTGACTATGCTATCTGTTACTGAAACGTTCTGCCTTGTTCAGGCTATTTAGCTTTATAGAATAAAGAATTGAGGAAACTGCTGGCCCACAATAGGTAATGATAATGGAAGAAAGTGTTAGCCTACTTAAAACTGATGAAAAGCAGTAATTTTACTGCATCACCTTCTCAGCATAAGGAGCATTTTCAAATACAGCATTATTTATTCATCTATATTATTTAGAATAATGTTTACCAGTCTTGCATTAACCTGGTCATATCAAAATGCCCGATTTGTACATAAAGTACTTGAAAACAAGCGGTTCATATTTCATTGCTTTTTTTATATTTGGACAGTTCTAAACAAGCCATGCAAAGAAAAAAATACGTGAGGAAACAAAGAAAATTAACCAGCCCATTTATACTCCCACATTTATGCAACTACCTCACTCAGTTGCAGAAAAGAACCATCTGGAAAACTTCTGGGACATGGAAAAACAGGACAAATTTCATTATTTTTAATGCAAAATTCCTTATGCTTTTTAAGGTGAAAGAATATATTTTTAATATTTGAGTAATGTAAGTCAGAGCTTTCTTCTATCATTTAATCACAAAGCTAGACAACTTGCCACTTTATTTCTTGGCAAGGTAACTCATTGCTTTCCCATTTAACATAAAGATAACTACATTTTAACCACAAATACATGTCCAGTCTCCATATGTTTTATCAAAGTGTGGATGCTAAATTTCAGACTAGTCCTTGATCATACTTAAAAGCATTCTGGATCAAAGGGTAAATAGATGAGCCATTACATTTCATGTCAGCCAAATGCCAAAACTTTGGAAACTGTAACAGGCTGTATGGATAACGAGAAGCTTAGACTAATTATGAAACAACAAAGGAAACATTTCATTTTTAAAGGTACTAGATCACATATATGTGCCCCCTGATGTGTTAACTAGCATCAGCTGCTCAGCCTGGAGGTCAATATAATTCATATTTCCCTGGATACACATAATTCCTGTTAATGTCAGAGACTTTTGGGCATGATCAGTGAAAAGTAAATAGTGTGATGTCTGCTAGAAAGTAACCACAAAATTAGATTTAAGAGGGACCCAAGTTCAAGTATCATATCATGGTATCCGCTGTAGTCAATCAGCTTTAAGGGTCTTGCATTGGAATAGAATATCGATGAAACACGGAGTGCAAGAGACAGAAAAACACAGGAATATTAATTGAATTAGAAGCTGACCTCATGATATTAGATATTCCCAAGTGTTTCATGTTTCATAATAATGCAATAAGCAACAAAGAACAAAAAGAGAATTTGAAAACAGAAGTTCAGCAGTAGGAGCAGTGGGGAGCCAAAACAACTGATATTTTGGTGACCATGCGGTACCAGACTGACCTCATCCTTTCTGCTGTAAGGTTAACTCAATGAGCAAGCGGCTATCCTCCTACTTAGAGTTGAAGCCTCCTGTAACACCCATTGAGAATGCTAGAATAACAAAGTCACAGTGCTTGTGCTTCTTGAAACAATCCTGAAATAATCTTTATTATTCAATAGGATAAAATGCTTGTATTGATCCAATATATAAGCTGGGACAGCTCAAAATTCATTTTATCTTTCCTCCAAACAACAAATTTACATCTGGCTTCTCTAAAAACACTTTGCTGGGCTTCCAGCAAATGGTAATTTCTAACATCTTACAAGCAGATCTTAAAAGCAGTACAACACAAACCTGTATTAAGTCATTAGCTATAAATTTTCCTCTGAACTAAAACCTATACATTTCATTTAGAAGTTGATCTTAATAAATATTGAAAAATGTATTAAGACATAGGACTTAGACCCATGGGCTTCATTATATATTTTTGTCTTCTGCATGTAATAAAGAAGCAGTAATGGTGTTTTGCACCTCGTACCACTCACACAGTTACACAACACTACACAATGCCATGACAGAAAGAGAAAGTCTGCTGTTTCCAAAAGAAATACTCAAGTGAGAGGCAAAGGTAAGTGATGGCTAAAAAATTCATAAGAACTGAAGATAAATAAGTGTTGACCAAAAGGACAGCAGCAACTTGGGAAAGACCAACTTGCCCAAAGTTTCAATATAGGAATAGCCTGAATTTAATCCAATGGAAGGAAATCCAGTGGGTGCCCGGTAGTAGAGGTAATAGCAGCTTCATTTGCAATTTACAGAAAGTACACAGTATTTTTGCACTACAGAAAAGCTGGAAGAGATGTTAAGACTGAGAAAGGCTTGGCCATGGCAAGTGTATGTGGAGCAAGCAGAAAAGAAGACAGTGTTGGGCTGATCGACAGAAGGATGGTTGCATTGCCTGTTAACAGAAAAGGGGGAAGAGCAATGTGGATTTCTGACGTGGCAGTGAGACATCCAGGAGGACACGTCAAACAAAAAGGTTTTGATATAAAACTTCATTAAGATAGAGGTCAGGATAGAGATGGAGCTGTCAGTGTATACAGAATTGGAAGCTACAGGAGCAGGCAAGGGGTGCAGAGCAAAAGAAGGTGAGGACAGGCCAGAGAAAACCCCACAGAAAGGACATTCATCAGAAGAGATGCTTACAGATGAAACAGAGATAAGATGCAACTAGAAAAAAACCAGATTCATGAAAGATGAGGAAACTGAGATTTTCTTATCAAAGTACAATGGACAATGTAAAAAATAGTATACTTCTCTTAAGGTAAACTAGAATTTTCTTCTCCTATTTTACTAGCACTCTCGTAAAGTCAATGCTTTCCTTAACAAAGTGGTTGGAAACATCACACGTGATGTTTATATTGTGATATAATGAACCAACCTAAACTTTGTCAAGCTTTTAAAAAATAAACACATTTCTACATGCTTACTCAGGATGAAAACATTCAGTGATGTGAATACAATCAGTGCATTTCCAAAGTGTCAATATGAGGCACAGTAATTGAAAGCACCATTTAAATAACAATAATATGGATATGAAACATGTACCTGTAGTTTATAACAACATGATGTGCTCTATACGATTAACTTTTAATTAACTCCAATTTTGCCACAATTAAACTCAATTAGAGCGGAATGTCTGACATTGCAATTAGCTGTATATAAACACCCCAGTTGGTGTCACATTGAATTAATGTCTCCTGATGGTGGACTCTCTTTCCAAGGATAATGGATTTACCACCATCAGACTGTTAATTGGACCTGGCATCTCATGTGTATGTATCTGAGACGCAACACCAGAACTTAAGTTTCCTGAACAACTGTGCTTGTCAGATCTACACAGATTTCAAATGCAAAGAGTCAAATTCTTTACTGCACTGTACATTCTGTAATCATTCCCATATAGAAAAGCTCTCAAAAATTTGAACATTCCATTTTTTACATCCCAAATTTTACATTCACTTTTCTACTCACTAGCTTGTCAACAATGAAAATTATTATACAGCAAAAAATATAACAACATAGGAAAAGAAATCATGTCTGTTAGTAAGCACTACATTTAACACAATAAATCATGTCTTGTTAGCAGAGTTTATTTTGAATTTCTATTTCTTTCCTTTTCCATATTAGAAGTTCAACCCTATCTCATGAACAGTCCTACTGAAATTATTGGGGTTTGGCTTAATATACTACAGTCTCAATGGGAAGCAGTTAGACAACTTTAGTCTCAGATCAGTATCAGAATGTTGATGCAATTATGCTACCCCTAAGATAGATATTAAGATAACAATTAAGATAGATATTAAGATAACAATACCTATCACTCCATTGTCAACCTCACCACTGTTGAGCAATGTGTGCATGACAAACAAATTGGCATTAGTCATAGAATACAACATTTACTACTAGTTAAGTGCACTAGTATCCGACCTTAAACAGCGAGTCTGTGAGATTAAGGTGACAGCATCAGAAAACTGATCCTAACACCTTTAAGAAAATGGTTATTTAAATACTCTGATCTCCCCAACAGCTGTTAGAAAAAAGTTACAACCAAATTAACACAACAGACAAGTGAAACTAAAACACTGGCTTCACAAGGGAAAAAAATGAGCATTTGCTTCCCTGCACATTTAACCCTAAAAAAGCTGTAGAAAACATATATAAACCCCAGAAAACTGGAAGATAATATACCACATGTTTTAAAGAGCTAAATCTCATTTCACGAGATTAGAATCTAAAAATCTAACACTAAGTGAAAACAATGGGAAGTAGAGTCACTGAAATACTCAGTGCTTTGGGTTTTTGTATTTTGAAAAAGATACATTTCAGCTCCAGTTTGTAAAGAACCCCTGGCTTCTTTTCCTTCCATCCTAATTCCTCCATTTCATTCCTGTTTAGGATAAAGCAAATAGCCTGTGCAGAAGCTAGTAACTTCTCCATGCTACTCACATAGGACAAGTTCTGTGTTACGAAAAGGAAAACATTCTCATTAATAAGCAGTTTTAATAAGTCTAGCTTAAAATTATGCTTACACGTTTCATACCTATGTCCTCACATTCTCTGTGAAAAGATAAAAGAAAATTGACCTGTTGGATATACCTTACCATAATTAAATGCTTCTCAAAAGTTTTGGGATTTGGAGCAGAATGCATAATTGATTCAAATCATACCTTTTTTACATTTGCCATAAAATACCTTAATTTATGGTGCTGAACAGCAAAAATTAAAATTGAGTAGCTAATATCAGCACACTAGCTTCTCACATAATCCAAATGACAATATCAGCAGGAGCAAGGGATCCTTCAACACAGCTGTATGTTTGAGTCACTACTGATATTATATGAGTAGCAGCATCTACTAAATCACTGAAACTACTTCTTTGGGAATTTGAATGTGTTCTTGAAGTCTGCAGGCTATGGTGATTAAAATATGCACATTTTGCAAGAACACAGAGATCAAAATGTCAGGTTCTGTGGTCATTTCCAACAACATTGGACAATCACATATACAGACTGAAAGGGAAAAACGATGAGAGATTGAGTAAGTGATGAAAATATGTCAGAAAGACATTAATAAATATTCTAACACAGCCCAGAACAAAACATAAGGAAGGAAGAAAGGGAGAAACCTCATAACAGAGTAGGAAAATACTGCCAGTATTGGGAATAAACATGTTCATAAAATCCTTGGCATTTTATCTGTCATCGGGGAAGGTTCTGCTTGAATCTCAAATGCAGATGTGTATGCCTGAAGCATTCCCTGAGACTGCTACAGCAAAGCATACATCAATACACTGTAAATAATAATTGCAATTGAATCGACAATGCCCACACTGTCATTTTAAATACCTTGAGCAGAGTCTGTTGAGGGAAATAAAATAAAATTATAAGCTGCTGATGGCATTTATTTATAATTATTTTTACTGCATCACATATTCAATATTTTGAAAAAGCAATGGAATTTCCTCTGTAAACCAAAAAACTGCAAAAAAATATACTGTATCTTTTTTGTTTACTAATTGCTATTATTCTAAGAGTCTGATTTACAAATAAAAAAAAAGGTTATTGAAAATAGTTTTTATTCACCATGCAAACTTTGTCAAAAGCCTGTAAACTGACTGTTATACTTTGGGGAGATGACTTGAAGCCTTTCTAAGAGATGCAATTTTGCCTTTAATTGCAATTTGAACTCAGAATTCAACTAATCAATTCACTAGTCCCACTCACTAGAATTTAGGAGACACCTTGCTTTTCATATTTGAGCCTGGGTATATCAGCAGAAAATTGACATGGGAAATTATTTATACACTTGCATCTACAAGTTCAAAGCGTGTTGTAGAGGTAGTAAGCACAGCATTGATCAAAGCTACCAATAAAGAAATGGAGTGAAATTAAATGCATACCCTCAAACATCTAAATTCCTTTAAAACATTTTCTTTAATACATTGGAAACAGGTTTAACAGGAACTGAGTATTGGTATCGTTAGATGACTTGGTACCTTAAAATTAATAGTGAACATTAATTTTGCAATTTAAAACCTGACCACATGCAGTGTGTTTTTCAGGTTGATGTATTGTTAATATATTAAAGATTGCAAATGCAGTTACAGTCTCCTACTTCCGTACTGCCACATCTGTGTTCTGCAAAGCTGAATGACAAGCAAATTACATGTTTGGAGAATCAGTTTGCTGGCTCTTCAAGCCCATAAACATAGCAGATTGTGCTTTAATTTTGCTGGTTTCACGTACAGCAGATCCATGATTCAATAAGGTCAGCATCATTAGATACATTCTGCAGAGCACAGTAAATGCCCAGAACAAATTTTCACAGCCCAAGGTTTGAACTTAGAAATGCTTTAGGCTGACAAGTACCAAAATTGCTGGGTTTTCTCCAAGTCTCCATTGGAAGCTCTAGATTTCTGACTGCGACAAAGATTGCAGCCATCTCCAAGGAAAAACTCCAGTTTCTGGGAATAAGGCCTTCAGGTCTGTGAATCCCAAGACTGTTGAATGAAACTCAGTCTCTCCTTATAAGTGGGGGATAATTGTCACACTGATCATGGGAAAAATAGAAGCTCATACAAAATGGCAAAACAGTAGGGTATTCTTCCATATCAAATGCTTTCTTTCCTCTTCAGAGGGGAAAATGCAAAATACAGTAAAGTTGCACAGCATTTAGGGATTATATGTATTTTTTAGAATAATGTCTTTACTCTTTTGTTGTCCTCTACACTAGGTTTCCCTAGCAGCAAGGAAAAAATTGAAGTTTTTAAAAATTGGTTTAGATAACAAGAAAAATTGGTAGTTTAAAACTGTCATGATTTTCCTCCCTCTAAGTAGTAAATCATAATCCTGTTATTTAACTATATTAAACCTTCTAAAACTATTGGAAATACAACAGCAGCACGTTGCTTTATTTGTTCGTATCCACAAATAAAATCTGCAATCTGTATTCATATCACCTGTGTATTATGTATATATAATACATTTAAGAAATACATATAACAACAGAGCCTTAAATAGATAATAGTTATTTTCAATGCACTGCATTCAGATCTCTGAATTACCATTATGCAAAATAAATATTAAGAAGAATGTCAGAGCAGAGGTTGGGAAGAATTCTGCAAAGATGAACTATCTCTATTTTGCAAATTTAAACTGCAAATACAACTGCAAAGCAGGGTACACTGTATAAACATGAGCTAATGACAAAAACTAGAAGAAATATTTCTCCAAGCCTCTGATGCATATTACCATTTCAGATAAAGGTTTTCTTGCTCCATACCACCTTCTCCAATATTTTACCCATGTCTTTTCCTACTCAGAAGCCTTTACTCCCAAGTGGACTGTTTTATGACCCTCTACATTTTAGTGTTAGACTTTAGGAGAGATTGAAGTAAAACATTTACCAGCCCTTACTCCTGTTGCCAGCAGCCTAACAACTTTAGACAAACTGTTTCAAAGCCATTACAAATGCTCTGAGAGAAAAAATGTCCTTATGGGGTAACTTCGAAAGGATCAGGATTACAGTTAATGTATCCATCCTCACAAACTTCTAGTCACACACCTGCACAATGAGTTTTGCCAGTAGCTACTGAGACCTGTTCTATCCTCTAAAGAAAAACTACAAAGCCCCTCATAACAAAAAGATACATCATGTGAGTTTAAACATACGGTGTTTTACATCAACTGATATAACCAAATTATCTAGTGAAAAATCTTAGAATAAAGTCACATCTCTGGTTAATGAACCTCTAGAAAAAATAATATCAAGAAATTCACATAAATATAGCTTCATTTTAAGGAATATGTGTAATTAAGAAATAATTAGTAATGACCTGAGTAAACCTGGACAAATACAGCAAGACTCTTATCATTTACATGTTATCAAAACGATGCCAAGTAAAATTTCCATAATACGAGAAGTCTTTTCACATAATGATCTCTAAATATTTATAACTGTAGTCCCCTACACCTCTCTCTCATCTCCTATTATGCACTGGAAAAGATTTAAAGAAGGAAAAAGGTGAACACAGAAAAATCACCTGTTTCTATGAATGTCTTCACCACAAAAGACTAATAAAGGAAAAAAGAAGATTCTTACAGCTCTGCTTGTAATGTGTAGCATTGCCAACTCATACATTTTTATGAGTTTCATTAGTTAGCGGGTTTTCTTGAAGTTCCACCTATTGAGTTCCGTCATATTTTCATTTCACAGAGATAAATATATAAGCGCCAAAAATAACTCAAAAGGTCAGATGATGTGGCTCAAAAAAGTCCAGATTAAAAGGGACTCAATGCATAAATCAAACTCAGGCAAATTTTGGGGCTCTGATACATTTTAAATTCTTGGGACAGGTAACATTTCAGATGGTGAGAGTCAGATCCCTAACGTTCAGCGTGACTGAAGCCTCCACAAATAACTTAGAAATACTGTAATTAAGAAATAATGATAGTGCAGTAGCGATTTCATGCTGTCAAGCATGGAAACAAGATTTCCATTTGACTGCAACAGAAGTGAGATTTGAGCAGAATAGACAAAGTAGTTGTATATAAATCTGTTAAAATATGCTAAGGTTTATGATATCACATATTTGTGTTTATGCTCTGATGTATACTTTTGGACATATTTGTAGGTATTTAATCAAAGTATAGCAGAAAAGCAACCTGCATGCACACCATATATGCAGACTGAAGTGCAGCTGTATTTTTTCATTTTTTGAAGTGCATTGATACATAAATTAGTCCCTTTTTGTTTGATTGGTAAATGTTATCAGTCAGAACTATAGTCGCAAAACATACATTTTCTTAGATTTTATTTCTTGTAAACGCTACAGAGTTCACCTGTGATGCAAGAGAAAAATGGATTCTCTTTATGCTCATGCAGCATGAGTCAATTTGTTAGCTTCAGTATAGCTACAGGGCCAAATTATGCTGCTAGCTATACCCATGGCAAGCTACTCAAAAATACTTAATTACCATCAATGTGGTAACAGAGACACAGTTGATATATTCCAGGGTAGGGGGGGGGGAGGGGGAGAGTCAACCCATAAAGGGTTCTAATTTTATTTCCACAGATGAAAATATAAAGTTTTACTATCACCCACCCACAACTGGTCATCTGCCTCATCTACAGACCTGAGAAACAGATGAATCCTGCAGTGGACTTAAAATACAGCAGTCAAAAATGTCAATAATGGAGACTTTATGTTCAATACTGCCATTTTTCCACAAAGTCCATTACAGACATAGAGAAAATACATAACAATGAACATGCCATAGTAGGGGCCCTATGAAGAAAGTGCATCATATTAGGGCTCCTGAACCTTGGTGCAAGAAAAAGCAGATGCAGAAAGGCTGTATTTTTAAGGTAACTTAACTGCACATTCAACTGTACCATGATATTTAAATGATGAGATTTCTTGTAGCCTAATCCCCCTAATGAAGTTTAAAAAAATGCACAATGGAACAGAATCCAGAAATTGAATCACTAAAGCATGCTTATTTCTTAGTTTTATACAAATTCTTTTTACACATTTTGCAAAAAAGTCATGCCACACCACATTAAAACTTAACTTTGCATAAAAATCACTAACCTGGTTAGTGTTTTTGCCACAAACACATGCATATACAGCTTTAAAACATGGCCCATTATCCTACAACAATTTTACAGAGATCAAGTATTAAAACCACAGTTCTGAAGTCACAGAACTAATTATTATGTAAGGTGTTCTATAATACAGCCCCATTCAGAGGCTGGCCCCTTTTGAGCAGACTGAACTTCGGTGTTGACAGAATTATGTATTAGAATAATTTTTAATAACGTAAATTATAGCAATTTCTAGCCATTCATATACTTCTTTAAATGAATATCCATAATTTGATGGAAGAGAAACACAGTCTAAAAAGCATTAAAAATGGACACACCGCCTCAATTTTCCAATTAAATTTCTTAGTATCACATGCCAACTACCTAGGCTCTTCCACAAAAATTGAAGAAAAGATCATGTATTAAGTAATCCAAAGTCAAGGGTTTCCAGAACATAAGTTTACTTACGAACACAGCAGATTAGAATGGATAAAGCAGTACAGCTTTTATGAAGACAGTGGAAGGGTTCTATATAATAACAAAACCAATTTATGCTTAGATGATGGTTATGCATACCCCTAGCAATGCTGTTTATAAAGAGCATGAAACAGGTCAGTATGTCTGAATAAGGAATTGCAGAGAGTATAGGGAGAGTGTAAGTGAATGACATAAAACATCAAAACAGACAGGGGGAGCAGAAAGGTTATGGAATGAAGTTAAAAGCACAAGGAGAAAAAAAAAATGTGAGAAGGTGGAAAATGAAAAGAAGATTGTAGGCGAAGATAAGACAGGTAATATGATTTTTTTCAGGTACATAAAGAACAAGAGGTCAGAAAGGCGACAGCAGGTCCTCTAGCTACAGACAGGAAATTATTTACAAAAAAATATAATGAATTCATTGCCTTAGTTCCCAAAAAAAAAGAAAGAAAAAAATATCGTTATTACAGACCAAACCTCAGTTTTCATTTTAAAAAAGGTATAGATTGTTATGGACTCACATTTACAAGATGAAGAACTAGCTATAGAAACCAAGGTCTTTCCAGCAATCAGAATATTAAGATTGTGGTGGGTTGACCTTGGCTGGATGCCAGGTGCCCACCAAGCCACTTTTTCACTCCCTTCCTTGGCAGAACAGGAAGAGGGGGAGAAAATAAGATGAAAGAGAAAGAGAGTTTAATGAAGCAACAGCAAAAGTCGCATGCAGTGAAGCAAAGCAATACAAAAGATGTTGTTCTCTACTTCCCGAACATCAGCAGGTGATGTTTGGCCACTTCCCAGGAAGCAGGGCTTCAGTAAGCATAGCAGTCGCTCCAGAAGACAAATGCCATAAATAATGCGTGCCCCACCCCCCCACACCATATTTCTCTCAGCTTTTACATTTGAGCAGACATCATATGGTATGGAATATCCCATTAGTCGATTTGGGTCAGCTGTCCAGGCTACGCCCCCTCCCAGGATCTTGCCTACTGGGAAGAAGGCGAAGGGGGGGAGGGTTGGAGTGGCAGCCTTGGTGCTGTGCGAGCACCCGTGTTATCACCACCTTTCCAGCTACCAGCTCAAGCTCCGCGCTGTGAGGGTTGTGATGGGGCTCAGCCAGACCCAATACAAAGATTCTAAACTTTGACTAAATATCTAAATAAGACAGACTTCTTTCTTTATTGGGAGAAGCAAGAGATATGGAGATTTGAGCAACCAAACTTCAAAAAGTATGTATTATAGTCTGAATGTTAATAATGCATTAGGAAAAGCTTAAAGTAGTGCTGCAAAATAACAAGCAAGGCCAGATCTCCAAAACTTTGACTTGAGTCACAGGAAAGGTACTTTAATTCAAAATACACACTGCAAGATTTTTTCAGGCTTAGTAAAATATTAAGAAGCTCAGAACTTGTACACTTTTTGCAGAAAAAAAAACAACTGAAAAATACATCCCTAATGAGAGATGAAAATAGGACCTTCCTTGCCATTCATAAAAACAAGATTAATAGTTTCTGCTTAATCTATAGTTAGTTGACAGAATGCTAATATATCAAAATGGGTTTGAGTAAAGTTTTTGAGCAGATTTCCTTTACCAAGATGTTTGACTCACACCAACAAAAAAAAAAAAAAAAAAAAAGTAAAATATTTCCATCTTCCTTCTAAACTTCTAAGCTGCACCTTTGCATACCTGAGCATACTCAGGCACATCTAGTAAACTGCAGACAAAACCTGTGACAAATTGTACACAGTTGGGAAACACAAAGTTAATGGGTATACAGATTGAAGCTGTAGGAGCCCACATAGTCTTTCCCTCCCCTTTTCTCAGACCTGACATGCTCTTGCTAGAAAGACATAAAACACCAACAGCCTCTGTGAAACTGTCACGTCCATCACTGCATAAGGCTGTGAAAAATTATGAACATTTGCAAGGAAAATGCTTACTATAGAGAAACTTGAGGTGTGGGGAAAGGGCAAAGTACCTTCCTAGGTATTTATGCTGCACCTAGAACAGTGAGCCTTCAAGCAAGTTATTTTGAGGGTTGCTATAATACAAATAGACATGGAAAGGAAATGAACTGATCATGCTGAAGAGTGAAGAAGTATCATGATGATATTTACATGCCTTAAAATGCAATTAATATGTAACAGCAAAAGTAGTTTCACAGGCTATTAACATAATATGACAAAAACATTATTATTCTTGTTTTACTGAACACATCATTATTCTTTCTAGGAATTGTGTTCTATTAGAAAATAATAATAATAATAAGCCAAACAAACAAAACAACCATGAAAACAATTTTTATGTCATTTGTTACTGTCTCAGTAAACTCCCAATTTTTCTTTATTTCTAACTGCTGTGCATTTCTACCTCCCACTCTTCAATGAGAAAATACTAATTTTGCCTGGAGTTTGGAGTTTGCATTATTTTTAACGTGGAAATCCAAGCCCACTACCTTGTCTTGACAGTTATAACTTATAAACAAACCTTTGCTGATTTTTCCCTTTAATGAAACTTCACTCTGTTCCTCCTACAAATGACATGATGGTGCTGTTGAACAGCAGGAATGTCAAAGCCATGAAAGCAGTTATATCTAAGAATAAAGCATATACCCTCCAACAAAACTAACTGTTGACTTTTGTATGCTTTCCACATAAATGATATGAGGATTCTAGTGGCTTCTGAAATGAATCACAGTACCCTGCTGATATATCATAACATTAAGATCTACAGTATGTATTGAATAGACTACAGTAAAAATGAACAAGATACGGTAAACTAGAGAGTTTATATAAAGTAGATATCTTGTTCCCCCAAGACAAAATGGGAGAATATACATAAAAATAACATGAATTTTAACTTCATTTCATGTCAGGTTTTCTTTTTATCCCATTAACCAACCTTAGGAGAAAAAGAGATATTTCCAGTAGCTGGAAATTCCATTTATATCCCAGCTGTGCAAGCAATTATTTAAAATATACTTCTAAGAAATATGACTCTATAAAATTTATATGCTCAAATATTTGATTTATGCAAAGTTATGGTTACCACCTTGTTTTTGACCTTGGTAAACAATCAATGCCAAAAAGTTCCCCAGGAATTCAGAAGTCTGTCCATAAAGATCTCACTGAAGGATCTACACCTTTGCTTCTACTGGGTTTGCCCCTGTTACTACATTTCTGCTCCCAGGTTTGACATACCTGTTAACACTTAATCTTGCACTTCATAATCTAAACAGAAAAGAAAAAAAAAAAAGATTCAAGAAATACTAATTATCTTTTAACAAGCCACACCTGTTTTTCTCCATTTTTTTGTCATCCTAATAAAAGTCTTTCTATGTCTAAATGCCTTTGTTACATAAGAACAGGAAGCAACAATTTTTTGACTAATCCATGACTTTTAGTTTTTAGATGAAAAGTGGGATTTTTTAGATTGGTAGATACATTTACTTCATCCTTTCCCCACACAAGTAAGGAGTGCTAAGTCATGAACAATCATGTCAGAAACAAAGTTCAATACCAAGCCAGTATTGTCAGAACAAAGAACAAGTTTCCATAAGATTCGTAGAATCCTCTGTAGCATAATCCTATTTTATGGACAGAATGCTTTATTAGAGATTACAGACAGCAACAGCCACTTGATGAGAGATAAAGAGACATACAGAGCCTCATATCAAGAACCTTAAATTCATTCAAGGCATCTCAGCCAGGCTACACTGAGAAGTTGCACTGGAATAAAGGTGTTGCTGAGGGATGAGATTTGTGTAACTGATGGAGTTCTTTCCCAGTAACAGAACTTGTGTGATCACATGAACACTACATCAGCCTCACACACCATCAACAGAAATGAAACTTTGCTGCTCCAAAAATTTTGGCCACAGTGAAAGTTTCACAAAGAACATTAACAACAGAGTAATGTTACCCCCAGAGCAGACTATCGTAACTTCTGGCATTTTGATCTTCAAGATTTGTTGAAGTAGAAGGGATTCCGATATAAAAGTAGAGTTGATCTCTTCTTCCTATATGAAAATGCCTATATGGGAATAATGCCAGTTAAACTGAGTTTCAACTATGAATTGACCAATTTCTGATGCTAAGCCTGATGCTGTGCTAACATAGGTTTGCAGAAATTACAGTCTGTGACTATTATATGAACAGAGTACGACTGCTGAGACATAAGTCTCTGTGATAGGTTAAGATTATTATGTCTACCTTCGGATATGGAGCATCCTGCAGTTCGTTCATGTGCAGCCATGACAGAGGAAATTCAGTGTTTTTTCAAGAGGCTTCTCATGTTTTTTTCAGAACCTACCTAGAGCAAATCATTATTTTTAGCATTCATAGTGATGATTTTTCCTCTTTTGCATAGGCGTTATCATCAGCTTGCTTACTGAAAAGTCCATGTAGGGATAGTTAAATTTCAAGTAATGCTGCCAGGCAACAACCTAATGGCACTTTCTCAGTCAGTGTTCATTTTTCTATCTGTAGTCAAAATATGGAATTAATTCAAAATAGTCCTCTCTGAATTTACCTGGTGCTCCAACATATGAATACATTAATGAATGTATATGTAAACTTATCATTATAAAGAAAAAAACCCCTAACAAAACATCTCAAGTATTCTCTACATACACATATGTAACGCAAGCTACAGAGATCATTTTCACTGCCAGAATTTTCAGCTTTATGTCAGTTGATGTAACTACAGCTCATTTATATGAATCAGTTTCCAGCTTATTAATAACAAATCCAATATCTGCACAAGAACTCTTCCCCACCCCCACCCCCAGTGATTTTTTCTTTCTTTTCTCCTTGTTAAAATATCAGGATTCCTCCCTGAAATCTTGTACTCACTCATTATCCCAAGTTTGGTTTTTTTTTTTTTTACAAGGTCTAACACACACAGTTTGGTCTTATTGCTGATGCTTAGATTAAATCAAGCACATTTTATTGCAATTGAAACCTCTACAAGACCAAACCCCTCCTGCCATCAAAGGCTGAGTGACTTTTTTTTTTTTTTTCGGGATACTAGTGGGACATGACTGAAGTCTGACATTCCCATCAACTGGTTTCATCTCAGGTCAGAGCAGATCACTTACACTTCAGACAATTCTGCCACTACAGACAACCCAGATTAAAATACATTTTATACCTATCTTGAAGTTAGAAGCAAGTTTGTGGTTTTCCCTCTCAAAGAGAAGCATGCTTCTGTGTGCTGGCTATGCATCTCCACACCACATGGGGCAGAGATTCAATACCATATATTGATAAATTCATATATTGATACCATTCAATGATAAATGATTCTGGAAAGGATGTGGCTGCACTAAAGTGGACTTACACAGAAGACAAATTCGTTCCTCTTACAGGATAATTTACAGCTGTTCACTTCTAGTTTTTTGCTACAGTATTACTTTCAAGTATCTGCAAAAATGCATTCAAGTACTTAAAAATCTTTCTCACAAAATACTCTTTGGGTAGTTTTCCTTATGATTGGGAAGCATTCCATTATTTGTTCCATATTTAACATAGAAATAGAGTCCATTAGGACTGCATCATCATCTTAAATATATGCCTCTGTCACAGAAACAACAGTTTCATGTAACCTAAACTGAAGCAGTTCACACTAGAGATTTGATTGCTGTTGATTGGTCTGAATTCTTTATCTTGTTCTCAGTCTACCTGTTATCCAACACGTAAAAACAGTACTACATAGAACGAATACTTCTAATTTGCTTTTCAGGCCTGTTAACATAAGTTTTCTAAATATCTCTGTCTGTCACTACCAGTTGCAAGGTGTCCTTTCACAGAATTGTGATCTGTCATTATAAGAAAATCTGAAAGCTGATTTCACACCTCTGCTTGTTAAGTATTTTCTAAAGCAAATAAAGCTCTTTACCTAAAAAGTAATTAAAACTAACTCTTCATTAACAGTCCAAATTGCCTAGGTAAATTTGGTCACAGCTTTAATTTGCCCACTGTCGCTGAATAGTTTTATCAAGCTTCCTCATTTCATGCTTGCAAAAAATCACTTTCTGATTATTTCTCTTCCACACATATTTACACTTGGCAAGCAGTTATGAAAAAGCCCATCAACAATGGCAACATCCTTTAAAATCTTGAGACTCAATTAAAAGTCCCCTATTGACCAGATGGCTCTTTGCCACTGATGCTTAAGAGGTTACAGAACTGGATTTTACTGCTGCAGGGATTACATGCAGTGATAAGTGACGGGAAACAAGTATATAGAACTTCAGGCTTTGTCCTGTATCCAAGGAATGTCTAACCAAAATTTGATGCATTAACTGCAAAAAGTTAATAGAATATTGTTCCCAGTTCTTCTGAGCCTATCTAACTTCGAGTAAAGAACAAAACATAGTTCTTTTACTTCACAGTTTTTATCATCTTGGTCATGGTAATCGATATATGCAACTCTTTCTGCTTTTACTTGCATGAAAGCATTCTGCTTACAAATACATCATCTACATAAATGTGAGGTTTTGAAAATGAGCTCAGTGTTTTTAATTAACAGATTACCCTATAACCACTGTTTTTCAGGCAGTCTTCACTGGCTCTGTATCTGAAATGTTGTTTCCCAGTGCACTACTGTTTTATCAACACTTAGTACAGACTACCAACTTCATTGGAATCCTTTTGTTCTGTTTCTGCAGATCTTTTTAGAAGCACTTGATTTTTTTGCTAAAAAATGCAACTGAAAACTCATTAATATTTCCGCTCTGTTGGAATCAGAAAAGACTATGGATCTGAAGTAACTCTAGAATTGCAATAGATATCGGCAATTTTTGGATGGTAGGTACCTCAATGATTTGGACTAGAAACTCCATCTTAGGTCTCCCCACCCAGTTCCTTCATTTGTTTTTAAACATCTGCATTTTTCAACACTAATAAATGATTTGCCATTGCATTTTCTGAAATTTCCAACTGGTCTTATTTATTCAAATCTTGAGAGAAAATGAAAGAATATTTTTGAGAGCATATTTGTACAACCGAACACCTTTTGCTCCCACTAAATACGGGCTGTAGGCTACCTGCTTATCTCACCAAGCCAGAAGCAATTCAATAATATGCCCATATTCTGCTTAAGCCCCTTCTTCAGAGCATCATTTAGTAGTTTCATCAACAGGCTGTAGCAAGCCCCAAAATAAAACCATTCAAAGTAAATCCACTGGTTTACTCTGACCCCGGGAACTCCTATCAGGATGTTCTTTATCAAACCTCTTTAGAAGAAAAAAGGAATTACTACACAGTTTTGCCTGTCTGTGCTAGGCATAACAACATCCTTACATCCTCTTGATGTTCTTCATAAACAGCTTTCACTTAAAACTGAAGCTGACTGACATTCTTTGACCTTAAAGCAGGCATCCCACAAAGTTACCTGGACAAGCACACCAGAAGCATCTACTTTTTTTCCCTTGGTAAACACAATTTCATTGGCATAGTTCTATACACATAAGAAAAAAATAATACTAATGGCTAATCTCAATGTAGTGGCTTTTGGACTTTTGCTGTGTCACCCAGCCTCCAAATGTGCAGGAGAAAGGGCAGCAAAAAGCAGAATTTCAAACACTTAATGAAAACAACTACAACACATTTTTAGATTAAATATTCTTAGCTAATTTAAAACATTTTGTGATACATGGATAGTAAAATCTGCAAAGTTCTACGAAATACTGCAATCACAAAAGCTCTATTTTTTGCCCTATAAATATTTTTTTAGTTCTTATCCTGAGTGTACATGAACTAGGCATAGAAAATAAATCAGTGCTCATGCACAGCACCCTGTCTGTGTAGTTGGAAGGATTCAAACAGATTTCATGTTTTTATTCTTGCCCCACCACTGATAGTATGATGACTTGCAAAGAACTTTTATTTTTTCATGGAGATCTATCTATTCTTTCCTTGTTTGTCCTTTGCTTTGAACTTTGTCTTTTAAGGCATCAATACTGGGCAGGGGGGAGCTACAACAAAACCAGAAAACAGAAACACTTGAGAGAAATTTAAGGGTCTTTCAGGTAATTCATCTTTCCATGCACCAAGGAAATCAGAGGGGAAAATCCTGCTGCCTTCCTGACACCACGATACATCTTTATTGGAAAACAATGGGCTGGATTCAAAGGCAGGCTAATCAAATTGAGGGTTCTCCTACATAACTTTTTCAACTACATTTTGCACAACAGGATGCCAGTGAGCATGCTGAGCAGAGTGCTATATAACAGGTTAGAAAGCACTACAGCCTATAAGGATATGCATTCACATTCCTCTGGATAATCTACCACACTGCACTATTTGTATATAACTTTCATTGCTTCAAAAAGGCTCCTCTAGGGAAATGTTTTTGCCTTAATTTAAGCGTATACTTTGTCAGATCATAGGAGGGCCATTTGTGGTTTGATGCATTAGGTTGAAAAGACTACTATGATTTTCCAGTAAAAAAATATGCAAGGTGTATACTGAATACATTAAAGTTGAAAGCCACTGATAAAATAAGAAACAGCTGGTAAATGAAGACAAGGAACAGTGTTAAAAAGAGAAACTGCAATGTTTTTCTTATAAGAAGGACATCAGTAACTACCATAAATCCTATGCGAGTGGTTAACATACATTTCACTGTAGACCCGGATGAGAAATAGATGTTTAAGTGTTGAAAACCAACATATGATAAATTTTAACAGTACTGTTTGAGCAAGTATGACTAGTCATCTAACTGGCAAACTCTTCCAGAGGAGGAAAGAAACAGCATTGAAAGTACAAGTAGTGATTACTACGCTGCAGAAGACAAAACGTAGCGGTCAGGGATGGCAGTCAGAACTGCCACCAGAGCCTGTGCCACCCACATGAGCTGGAATGCTGTGTGCTCACTGCTCACATGAGGATACAGATGTCAGTCCCCCATGCTGTGGCAGAAGTGGCAAGATGCAAATGTACTAACCATTTCATGTTTTGAATTCTGCTGCTCATCTGTATTGAAGTGGCCAGACACAACTTATCTGATTGTACATTTCAAGAGCTAGAATGAAAACATGAATTGACATATCTTCTATTTATACTATGCACTTCAGGACATTGTGGTGCAGCTACTTTGCAGATTTCAGGGATCATTTATTAGAATTTCAACGGGGAGAAACACAGCATTTATTGACAAGTAAAGGCATCTTTAGCAAAATCTTTGTAGGAGACTTACATTTGACAGAGATTTATCTGCTAATATTTTCATATTAACAGAATCTTCTTTATCTCTGCTAAAAGATACACATTACTAAAAATGGAGTTGAATAGTATATTCCATTGACAGCTTCATAACAAAAAAGAAGTATAACCATGTAGTACCTTAGTAGCAACTTCCTGAAAAAAAATCTTCTTTTGTCCAAACATAATTTTGTATTCACAATTCAAATGCATACAAGATGTTCAGACAGTATTTTGACTAAAGATAAATGACAGAAATTACATGCAGAAAGCAGAGTAGAGTTTCGATTGCACGTAAAAATAAACACATTTACCATTTCCAAAGGACAAATGCTTCTTTTGGGAATTTTATAGGACAGCACCTGCAATTTAGTCTTCAATAACTGCAGCCCTTTCAAAAGCAAATACGCATTCAAAAAATATATGTTATCAACACAGAGGCAGAGATCATTTAGCTATGAGTACTCACCTCATAATTGGCAATTGCTTCTCTATCAAGGGCTCGGGTCACGGAGACATCCCCACTGATTTCATTGATTCTAAAAATTCCTTTTGGATCTTGATCTACTCCCTTTCCAGAGAGTCGAAACTTTGCTCCCTCTGTCCCTTCACTTCTGATGACCTGCGAGGCAGAAAACCAGAAGTTACAGACCATATTATAAAAACTTTAAAAATCATTATGAAACTACATAAGCCATTTCAATCTTTTACCTAATGATGAGGTATATTCCCTGCCAATAATATATAACTATAAAATATAGTTCATTATAATAATGTAACATATAACCATAAATTATTGTTTCAGTCATTCAGAAAACGCTGTACAATTCTTATGTTAAACTCTGGAAAAGCTACTCATGTACTTAACTGGTTCCCAGCCTATCTTTACTATCTTCTATTTCACTGCTTAAAGTTTCTATTATCCTATTGCTACTGTATTCGTTCTACGTCTAGAATTTGACATTTTATTTAATTCTGTTTAGTTTTTCAGTTAAATAGATTAAACAGCTACAAACTTAAAAAAAAAAAAAGCAAGCAAGAAAAAAATGTGTTCCACTGAGCAGCATAAAGCGTACTTATTTCACAACAACCCTTACAATACCAGAGAGCCATTGCACATTATTTTCCAATTAGTCAGGCTGTTTTATTAGCCATCATAAAGTCATTACAAAATAGACTTATTTCAGATCGCTTTTTTTTCCCCCTGTTCCCCTTTACACTGCTCCTTTCCCAGGATTTTAAACCAAGGGGAAAAAACTCCTCATGAAAACATCTGGGTATCCTGGCCCGAACCCTGCTTAGTCACACAGTTGGAATTCTTCCACTTTCCAAATTTATGTGTATATTTTTATATATATATCTCTATATCTCAGAATTTCCTTGTTACTATCACAACCTTATTTCCCCATAAGAAAACAAACATCCCTAAAAATCCCATTTCAAGGCTATCTCATATAAGTGACAGTAGCATATAGCATATATTGCAGAGATAAACAATGTTTGTTATAAGCTACATGCTTTGCAAATTTGTATTTGTACAATAGAATCTAGAAGGTTTATAAATTAATCTTGCCCTTTAAGGCTGACAATCTTGCCAAGATACTCCTCTCTTTTGCTGTTTCATGTTCTTTTGTTTCTAAATATTTTATATTGCTAATATTTCTACAGAAACATTAAGTCAAATATATGCTGGTCTGAATTACAGCTCAGGAAGAGGAAAGGAAAAAGTGGCCTTAGAAATCTGGACCTCTTCCCATTTTGAGACAATAAATATGCAGGGTGTTTAATAACGTCCCTGAGGAAATACATGTTTGTTGCCCTGTTGCTGTGGGTTCAGCAACACTGGTTTGCAGATTACTGGGCAGAGAGATTTTGACTTCACTCCATAATTGTTATTCCTTTATTTTAATTGAGGGAAAAATGGCCACAAGTTATGAAATAGGAAAACAGGAGTCCCAAAGATAAAGTTTCAATTCTCAAACCCTTTGGGGAAGGGAGAAATTTCAAAGTAAAAACTCGTTTCACCTTTTTTTCCTTTCTCCTTCCAAGTCAGAAACACTAATGGATGAAGTTTTCTTTTCATGTATTTTTGAGTATGTCATGCCAAAACACAGAGACAGACAACACTGCAGATGACAAAAGGGCAAAGTAACTTTGTAACTTCAGGTTTTGTGATGAAACTGAAACTTAACAGTTCCTACTGAAAAATTACCTGCTGTTCAGTTCATTTTCTAACCAATCTCTGGTATTTTTTACAGCAAGACTAAAAATATGTGTTTTTCTTAACATAAAGCTATGCTTACAATTTTGCAATGTCACGACCATTGCTCACTTTTGTAGGGAAAAGATGAACTGATCATCTCCTGCCCTGATTTCTGAGACTTACAATACAAGTGCATCTTCCCATCCAATATAAGAACAGTGATTTGAAAGGCCTGAAGTCAGCCACAGGCCAGCATAAAAATCTAATTCAAAGGCACCTACACAACAGCCATTTCTACCATAGCCTTCAAACATTACCCAACTGTTTACCACGAATTTAAGATGTAGTATAAGCACAACGCCCCAGTTCTAACAAGCAACAGAAAGAAAGCAAAACAAATAATGGGCTCTGCAAGGGAACTTAACAGAAAAATTCCAGATAATCACATACAGAGCTTTCTCCAGACTAGATAGAAAAGCAGGTGTATTAAGAGTCCCTGCAAACCTGACCAGAGGAAAAATTTGTTCTTAACTCTAAATCTGGCAAAGATTTTAACCCTGAGGTTGGTGGCAAGACATCCCAATGTGGTACCTAAAAGTTTTGTACTCCTTGGAGTTATGACACATCCCATATCTCACCCTTGCTTTAGCTGTAAACCGCTCTTCAGTTTATAATGTATAGGACCAACAGAGTTACCAGACAGCAGAATTTTTTCTAAATGACTAAATGTGTCCATTTTAAAGCTTCAGAAAGCCGTCACATTCATGGTGCAAGTATGTACAGACCTTTCTCTCCTATCTATTTGCCCATCTATGCATCTAGTTACAGCACAGCGACTTATGCTTGGTATAGTAATAAGAAGCCCAAGTTAAAGATCCTCTATGTGCCACTGCATCTTTTTTTCCAGAGCAATGATGGTCGCACAAAAAGTAATTTTCAGAAATAAGATCCTTTAAAAAGTTTAATTAGCCACAAGAGGGAGCTATAAACTCCCAGGAATGTAAGGAAAAACATTAACATCTCCTAATTAAGATCCTTATATAATGGCTGCATAGTTCAAAGAAAGTGCATTTCCCAGTTCACACTAAGCTCAGTACAATGAAAAGTTTAATAAAAAAACAGGCTTAATTTGCCATATGGTTTGATGCTTTAACAAGAGCAAAGAAGAAAGAACAGGAAGATTGTCTGACATCTCCTCTGGCAAGACTGCTATTCAGAACACTGTCATAAACACAGCACTGTTCATATGAAAACTTCCTAGCTTACAATGTATTTACACAGCGATGCTTTCTCAATTTACTGGCTGAGAAAAAACAAGGCCAGATTATTTCTGCTGGAATGTTTACTTTGGGATGTCATTTTTATGTTTCTAAAACACGTAAATTACTTTCCCACAGTTACTACTACCTGAAACCCAGACAGAAACATTTATTTCTGTAATTTATTCACAGCTCTTGGAACTTCAGTGCAGGTTATAATATTGAAAATGTCTGCATGATATGACAGTGGCCATGCATCACATATAGACTCTTCATTCTTAGGAAATGGTCCAGTTCAGGTAGCATAGACCCAAGCATCCATGTACTGAGGACAGGGACAAGGCAGCGTCCTGGTTTCAGCTGGGACAGAATTAATTTTCTTCTTAGTAGCTGGTGCAGTGATGAGTTTTGGATTTGGTGTGAGAACAATGCTGACAGCACGCTGATGGCTTTGATTGTTGCTGGGTGATGTTTGTACTAAGCCAAGGACTTCTAAGTTTCTCAGGCCCTGCCAACGAAAGGGCTGGAGGGGCACAGGACATTGGTAGGGGATACAGCCAGGAGAGCTGAACTGGCCAAAGGGCTATTCCATACCATATGACGTCAAGCTGAGTATATATAAGCTGGGGGAAAAGGAAGAAGGGGGGACATTCGGCATTATGACATTTGTCTTTTCAAGTAACCTCTATGTGTGATGGAGCCCTGCTTTCCTGGAGATGGCCGAACACCTGCCTGCTGATGGAAAGTAGTGAATTAATTCCTTGGTTTGCTTTGCTTGTGTGTGTGGCTTTTGCTTTATCTCAATCCACAAGCTTTCTCACTTTTACTCTTCTGATCCTCTCCCCATCCCACTGTGAGGAGAGTGAGCAAGCAGTTGCATGGTGCTTAGTCGCCGGCCAGGGTTAAACCACAACAGCAGGCATACTTAATCTTCCCCCCACTTTCTACCTATTTCATTTTTCTAGTTCTGATCTCACAGTCCAGAAGAGATTTGACTTTGCGTGGGCAGGATGCATAGACACAACAGATTCCAGCTGAGCATTCCACTAAAACAGACTCTTGAGGGCTATTTCCTCACCCAGGACCCAAAGGACAGTATTTGATGTAGACTTAGACATCACTCACTTCCCCACACCTGATAACACTTTCCAATGTCAAGGGTACATCAGAGAATAAAGGTATTGAAAAGTGAAGCAATCCATGCTAGCCTTGTCAGGACCACCAAGACAAACCAGTATTTTATTTCTTTTTTCCAAAAAGGCGGAGACTGTACAATTCTGCCTAACTAAAAGACACTTTGAAGAAAACAGAGTGTTACTTAGCTGACAGGATCTGGTTTTTGCTGAACCCTGGCCAAAACATATTTACCAAGTGCTATTTTTCAGCTGACATTACGTATCCCTTCCAGCTCAACTCATTTCAGCAATGTGATCCCCTTGTTGTTACGGGTTTATCATGAAAGTAAATCAGAATACTCCCAAGAGAGAAAGAAATACTGAAGTACAGAAAAACCACACTTCCCCCAGAGTAAGACTTCACAGTTCTGCAACCCCAGCAAATCTGTCCTTAACAGCACCATCCCAGTTTACCAGTTTCATTCTTTATAAAGTATTTGCCTCAACCACTTCCATAATTTCTTAGTTCTCTACACCATCTGAATTTGAGATGCACCATATCAGTTTCACCTTTCAGTCAGAAAACAAATCCCACCCTCAGACAGGAATATTTAGGTTGTACCCCAGTACTTTTCATTTCAGAGCATTACACACTCTCTCGTGGGGGGTTTTGGGGGGCAGTGGGGTGGTGGTGGTATTTAGTTTTGGAGTTTCTCTCCCCTAGTCTCCTAGAATGCACATTTATCTGCGGAATACTTAGAGGTGAACTATTTTTTCCTTTAATCACTATGCTCCACAGACTGGTTTAGGCCCATTGTTTAGATATCTTAAACATATTTAAACAGACACTTCCTGTCCGGCCATACTGAAAATCACTCTTTGCAGTCAGAGGCTCCCTCTGCTCCATACTAACTCCAATAATCTTTCAACCAAAACAAATGCCAAATATTCCCATCATTATTCAAAAGCACTAACCAACAGAAACTGCTTCATTACTATAAGATAAACATACATAGACCATGGTTAGAAAGCAATTTATATAATTTGCTGAGTTTAATAATTTATTACATCTATTGGTTCTCGATACTGCTAGCCAATTAATTAAATACTAGATAAATCGGTTAAGCATGGGAACCAAATTCTGCTCTTTGACAAAGGGAGACATGCTAGCCAAATCTGACCTTTGCTTTCTCTCTGACTAGGACTTTCTTCCAAATTCATTGAGTATACAGGTGATAGCCAAGAACACCCAGGTGACTTATTCACATAAGTGAAAACAGAAATTATAAAGCTTCTGTAAGCAGCTATATCCTTCGTTGATGATAATTGGGGATAAAACAATATACTATAAGACAGTAGATATTTTAGGTAACAGTCTTCTTGTTCACATAGTAATCCTTGCTATTAGCTTAATTAGATCACCAATCAAAACACATCCGGACAGATGCCCATCCTGTATGTTATCCAAAACACAAGCTAAATTAATATAGACACATATGAACAATATTTGCAAAATTCAAGTACACAACAGAACAAAACTTCAGCAAATAAAGATACTTATACAATACAAAAATGCAGGCAATGCCACAGTTCTAAATCTCAAAACATTTCCAGATCACTTTTCAATCTCCAGTCTATGAGGCAAGATTTTCAAAGCTGTATAAATCTCCTAGACCATGTGCTTTCACTGCAAAGCTTAAACCAACCAGTCAACCAATCACTCAAATTCTAATATTTACACTTGCACTGGAACAGTACTCCAGAAACCACAAGCGCAGAATGAAAAGGGAAATGTGAGCAGCAATATGAATACACAACACTGACCCAACCTCCTATGACAGCTGAGGTAAAGGAACACAAAGTCAAGGTGAACAGTTTGGTTTCTGGGGGAACCACAGCTGGTGAAAACTACTTGTAGAACAACAGACATTGCTTCTGTGTCATCAACTACAAAAATATTTTGCTTGATGCTGTTGACATTCCTAATAAGAAAATATATATATATCTCCCAGACTGAAAAATCTATATACACAACAGACTTAACTCAGTGAAGAAAGCCATAATTCAGTTATTTTAAACTTCAAAAATGTATTTTCTATGCCAGATCCCCAAGACTCAGTTTTAACTAGGTGAAACACATAACTGAAGCGTGTCTGAATTTTGCACTTCATTGTACACTTCAACATATTCAGTGGCCACTGGACAAAAGTACTATTACAAGATTAGTCAGTACTTATTTACATTCTTTCTCATTGCTTTCTTAAGTTTCTTATGAACTACCAAAAAAAGTTCCTCAAACAGGGGCATGTACTATTACAATTGTGCATCTGTAAACTAAAGACTTTTTAATAGCTGTATCAAATTTCTAAGGCGTTGAGTACGGGGTGTACTAACACCTTAAATGTTGAAACTTTTATGCCAACTGTCAGAGATCTAACATTGAAATAAAGAAATAACCAGGAGCTGAAATTAAATGAATTATGAAAATGAAAAATCATACACCGATATGGTGTATTCTCAAGAGATTTTTTTATTTTTTAGCATCTTAACTAAGAGCTTTGTAAGGAAAACATTCCAGGAAGTGTCAAATTTAGGAACAACATTGTGAGAACTAAAGCATATAGTTGTAGCATATTTTTGATGCACATTTGCAAGGCTGGTTGGCGGCTGCAAATGGTACAAATGTTCCTTGCCTGGAGCAATCCAGACAAAACTACATGAATACTCTTATCAGCTATCTCAGGTATTGAGAACTTTATGTATGTTAAAAAAATTGAACTCATATTGCTTGAAATACAGATGATATATATAGGTATTTTGTTGGACTGGGGCTTTACTTCCTATAGAAGTTACTGTACCAACTATTATTTCATATACACCAGTGCAAATGCAATGTTTTAGTAACTAATAAAAACAACTCTAAATCTCAAGTTTGAGAAGTTTAATAAATTTTATAGACAAATATTTCAACAAAATATCTTAATGGATGAAATTAATATATTGAAAACTAGTGAAGCTGTTTCACCACCAGTGCTCATTTTTTGAGATATTTTTACAATAATCAAAAAAATAGGGTGTTTTATATTCAACCAAAAGAATAACTTCTCAGCATAATGGTGTTTTATCATAATTATGCATAAACATCTACAAAATTCAGATCAATTTTCTAGTAGGATGTACAGGTGTCCAAATTAAACACAATGAATTCATGCATGTGGAAGCCCTGTGAACCAATGGATCCCTTCAGCCTGAGGTTCATTATCATAGCTGTACTCAGATGCAACAATTGCCCTTGAAGAATCAGTTGTAGCACAGGGGCCTGCAGGTTTCATGTACAATTGCAACATATTTGAGGATTTTAACCAATATAAATAGCTAACAGTGAGAATTTGCTCATAGATCGAAGTAATTCGATGAACACATCAAGATGTGCATTATATTTTGTAGCAGGTTCCTTTTAATTTATGAAGAGCAAAGGATTCATTAAAAGTAATTTTCACTTCCCCTTTTCTTAAGTAATGGTTGATTTCACATATATATCTGCAAACTCTGGGTTCAGTACACAACAACATCTTCCTACTGACAGCACAGAATTTGCAAACAGTTTTTCATAACCTCAGAGGAAAAAGACTTAGAAGTATTACTTGTCACAGAAGGCCTGGATATTTCACTGGCTGACCTGGCCTTTCAGCAGCCATCCGATCACCACATTTTAATTGATGCTTAAGTTATCAACTTGCAACAAAACCTGTTAGTTGAAGGAATTTGAGGACGACTGTTTCTTAAGTGACAGCCAGAGTGGCTCAAAAGCTATGGTCAGTTGTTTGGAAAAATCTGACTGTGATTGACAATACTAATGAAGAACTCTAAGGATGCCCTTAAAAAAAAAAAAAAAAGGATATTCTGGTTTATAGAGATGCTTTATTGCACATTTATCACAAATCTAAAAAGGCAAAAATGCAGAGACAACATTACAACATTTAATGGTTTTTAATTGCAGTAATTCAGGACCTAAAACAGAATACATAACTTCTAATCACTACACATGTAGCTAAATCTACAAGAGCGGAAGAGAAGAGCCAATTTACAGTACCTTTTCCCAGGTCTCTCACAGTACTATTTATTCCAAATAAGATCAAAGTCTTAATTATTACTGAAGGCCACTTTTGCAGCATCCAAGAAGGCATATGTGTGCTGATTTAGCACCAGACTGGAAGCAACACAGAAGCATCTCAGCTGCACTGTGCCCAGGCTAAAATAATCTGCTGATAAGGTCTAGAGAAGTCTGCCCTGGGTTGTCTGGAGAATATAAAAAACCTAGCTGCTTCCCCTCCCTGCAGCTACAATTATTGCCCATGGGACTTCACTACAAATGTTATCTTTAGATCCATGCATGCAGCAAAGAAAGAAATCAAGATCTGGATTAAATGGGAACTTCCAGCCGGGTAGAGTAATTGGAATTGCAGAATAAGGCACTGAAGTTGCAGAGCCAACCTGAGGAACTGAATAGGAGTAATAAAATGAGAAAAATGGAGCTGCTGAAAATGATTCACCTAAAACCACTCTTGAAAACTAAGATTCAGTTTAAGAAATTTATTGGAAGATGTGTCTAATTTTATTTTTGTTTTAACTAGCAACTGGCTGAGTCTTGATTTTTGAAAATACTTTGCAGTTACAATGAACCTAGAGGAAAAAGTACTCTATCAAAAGTATTTAAAAATTTTAATTGAAGATATTAAAAAAGAAATATCATGATGAAGGGCATTTTAAAGAATTTGGTTCTATTACATTAAAGTAATACTTCTGGATACTTTAAAAACCTGCTTAGCACCCAATTCCCATTTGTAGCAAACAACCTACAGATCTAATTATAGATTTTCCTCAGTCACTAGTTCCCTAGGAAACAAATCCATGGCTCACATCTTGTGCATGGAAGGTCATAGTAAGAAGATAAATATTTTTCTGTGTATAGAAACTTATCTAGAAGTCACAGGTCTGCATCTCAGCAGATGTTGGCGCTTCTGTCAAGGACAGATGGTAGCTATATTTGACAGTTATCGCAGATATTTAAAACTTTAAACATTTTAATCTAATGAAGAACTTAACAGTTCTATTAACAACAATGCTTTATGATGCTTTATGCTGAAAATAAAGGATTTTAATTTTCATTCTCTAAACTCATTTAAGATTTTAACAATGGGTCCACTTCACTCTCCGTCTTAAATGGTTAACTGTCAGAGGTCAATTTTAAACAGCTGTAAGTATATGCAACTTAACAGAAGCGATAGGCAGAAATCTAAGTTAAAGTCATGAATGGTAAATATAATTTGTGTTTTCTGGTATTGGCCCTTAAAGTTAACAATGTCAACACAAACCAGATTAACTTTTTTTACCTACATGCATGTAACTGCAATAGCCTTAGAAAAAAAATAGTGTAATTATTGTTATTCTACTACTGATTTTATTCTAACTCATGGCTAGAAAAAATAGACAAAATATAATTCATTAGGAACTCTTAGGTGTTTTTTATTATTTTTATTATATAATTAGAAACAATTATGTGTGAACACATAACTGGAACAGGGGTGAACTAGAATGAATTCAAGTATGACAGACGGAAGCTTTATCAGATTTGTGTTGCTCATTTATAACACAAAAACACTATTCAGCTCTATACTGACCCACCTACAATGACAGCTTAAAAGGTACGCAATTAGGCAACAATCCTGCTCACACTTAGTATAATATTCAGCCTGACTTAAGATCAAATAAAGGATTTAAGCTAAGTCAGAGTGTCTGTAACCTGTGGGAAGTGGAAAAGAAGCCTACATTGCCAGCATGCCAAGTAACATGCAGTGGACTCAGAACTGACCCCCAAGCCTTGCTCCACTTGTCTCTGTGGAAAGGCAACCATCCACACCCAAGCCCACAACTAATACCACTAATACCTGCTTTCCTCCTTAGATCACTGGATGGTTATATAAATGAATTTGAGTCTCAGAAATGTTTTTGTTTCCCTACATTGCTCTGTTAAGTGTACATTCTTTTTCCATGTGCTTTTTGGTTTTTTTACGCTCCTTCCATCTTTTGCAGATAGTACCAATTGTGCTACATTGCCTTTGTTTCTGCAGCTTTAAAGTACTGAAATCTCATTAGCTAGGTGTGAAAAAAAAAAAAGGTTGGTAAAACTGCTACCAATACAGAGCATTTCAAATCTTTTAGTGACTTCTGCTCTTCAAATTGGTATTTCTCTGCTGAGTGAGGGGTTACCCAGTTTATTGCATAGAGTGCCGCAGGCATGATTACCCAGCCAGGGAACACATATAGGAATCTGGGATCTCCACACAACATCATGCTCGCTCCAAAAACAACAAAAAAAAAAAGTGCAAGTTGTCATGACAGCTTAGCAGTTACCTCACTCACCAAGGCTCAGACAGCCTCATCAACATTTGCTCTGCTTTTCTGAAAACTTCACCCCTTCATGCTCTCTTCTGTTTCCAAAGGACAGACTAGCTTTCTGTAGCTGTTAATTTCCAGAGGGGGCTAATAAGCATTTTAACACCACCATTCCTTGATTACCCAACTTTTAATAGTAAAAGCATTAATTGAAAGTCTTTTTTGTTAGCAATTCTATAAATGACTTTACCACCATTAACAAAGTTTCAGATTCCAAGTTAATCCAGACCTGGGGTTCTGAAATAATTTGGTTTTGTCAATGATGGTGTCACTAACAAAGCATGGTGAAACATGCCTTCAGTATTCTGTTATGGTCTTTTCAATACATCATTTGTTCTTTTCCTTTTCTTCCTTTTTTCCCCTGTCTTCCCCAAAGATAAAGGTTCAAAATCCACCATACATTTCACAAATTATCACCTTCTGTTAAAAAGCTGCCACCAACTCTGATTCACTTTCCCACTTCAAAGAGGTCAGGTTTTAACCTTGCTGAATGCTTGGCCAACTCTTGCTAGAGTTAGAAATGTAATGTATCAAAGTACAGGTTATAACATGCGAACATCTTGATAGAGTTGCAATTAGTGACAGAGTTACATTACTTTCTTAAGAAGCTTTCAGATGACTATATAATTGCAATACAGTCTTATATGTATATCGCTTCACAGAATCATGCTGGGGAATTTTGGAATCAATCAAGATGAAATGAGCTGAAAAGAACACACAATTGCCAAACTAGTCATTGTCAATCTACAGAACTTAAACTTCGATTTAAACTTCTAAAAGCTGGAAGATCTCTAGAGTAATGGAACAAATAAGCTTCAATAATAGATATGGTACACTGTTGTAGAGCATGTCAGTTATTGTCTTCCACGTATATTATTACTGTCTTCAAGTAGTCAGAATTAAAAGTTATCTAAATTTAATATTCATTTACTGTGCTGCAAAGCTGTATACTCAGATTTGCAGTTAATAGCAATACCTGAAACAGCCTTCGAAGACAAGACCTATACTTGACAAACTTGGGCTAAGAGGAACTCTTAAACTTAATAAAAGAGGAAGTATATGATGAAAAAGCTATGCATTGTGAAAAGCTGTCTAACAGGGAGCCAGGAAAGCAGCTCTAGCCAGGGAATCAGATACCCAGAAAAATCTACTGTATCTAAAGAACCTGGTCTACTACCAAAGGGCTGCACAAATGACTTTCCCAAATCTTTCAAGGTTGAAACAAAAATGCTAATAAGATTGAATGAGATTGAAAAAAATACAACTCTGAAATCACAGTGAAAAATAATCATTATTTATAATCCTGCACTCCTGTATAGCGAAGTCCAATGTCCCATTCAAATTCTTCAGTGTTGAACTTTCTGCTGCCTGGGTGAGAATTTTGAGCTATCATAGGACACAAAGCCACTACTACACACCACTTGTTTATCAAACATCTCACGTAATTTTGTCAATGGTTAGGAAATACATGCTTTGACGATCAGACGTAACAGAGCTATTTTGGCTGCATTTATAGACATAGAAGAAAACAGTATGTCCTAAACCTGTGAAAGGAATATTGAAATTCAAAGAACAAATACCCATGAACACTCTTTAAGGTTATTTTCGCACCTCTCTTTTATTCACTTTTTATTACTACAGTACATTTTACAGTTAGTTTCAATTCAACATTACAGGAGACAACTGTGACCATCCTCAACTCCAAGTCTATTAGAGTCAATATAAAATCTCCCATAACGTCTGTTTATGCAGGCCCTCATTGCTTAGGCTGTGTTTGGAGATCTAACAGAAAGACAACATGGCAGTAGTTAGTGATAATGTTATATACTCAAAAGGAAGTTATAACTACGCCTTGATAAATTTGACTGCTTCTGCTCGAGTAGGTAGAAAAATTGAATGGTGAATCTCTGATCCTAACATTTTCATTGGAGGTTTTGCAATTTATTCCCTGGTGGTTTTAGTTCTACCTAACAGTTTTCAATACAAGTATGCTGTTTCCTCAAGATACAACACGCTAAACCATACAATAATTTAAGGTGTTTGTTGAGCCCCAGAAAATGGAACATTTGTTCTTTCCAAGGTACTTGACAAAAATACAGAAGTTTTTTAGAGCGTACTTCTAAAAACTAGCGCTAAATTTCTACAAACCCACAAACGGATCAAATCATGAATTGCTGATAGCTATCATGAAATCAATATGGTTCTTTTTACTGGTAGCCACCAAGAACTTACTTTATCTCCACATATACACTGTAAAAAGGTCTTCACCAGTCTGTAGCTAGGGTTCTCTCCAACAAAATCATAAACATAAATAATACTTTATTGTCTATTTGCATCGAGATTCCTCAGTACACCTCATTTTGAACTTGCAAAGCTATTTAATTCAATTTTGCAGTAACATCAATTACAAACTTAATTTACGGAGAAAACAGTCACTCTAGGTTAGTGTGATAATTCATTCAAATTATATAATTTCCTTCCTAGAAAAATTAGAAGCTGAGCCATAACATTTAAATATGTACATCTCATCTACATTTTCTGACTCAGCAAAGCAAAAGTTGTCTTAATTCCAAGTGAGCGCATCTTTGTTATAGTTTTCTCATATTGACACAGATTTTTATACAAATACACATGCATAAACATATGCATATACAAAAATTGGCATCTATAAATTAAGATAAATTGTAACGTATGTGCATGCAAACATTAATGTGCTTTCAGAAGTTTCTCTTCAGTCTATGCTAGTCAGCAAGAGAAATGACACCTAAAAGTTTGCAGGTAGCAAGTCAAACACGCACTTATCTTTCGCAGTTACTAATACAAATCCCTAGTTCAGTTCATGGTGTTAAATCAAACTGCATATTAAAATTTGCACTGTCATTGGAACAAATGCTTTACTAAGGAAGTAGGGCATAAAGCAGTAATAATGTATACCTCAGGTTACCAGAGGTTTTGCACTGTGGAAAAAAAGACCAAATTTGTAACAGAAAATAGAGGTTCTGTTAATTATCTTTTTAACATAGCGAGATCTTTTACAATGACAGTATTTAGCAGGTATTACATTAATCATCTAAATTGCCACTGATATTTTCTGCTATAAAAGAAATGTTAACCTGATTTAATCTAACAACTAATTTAGAAAAAGAACTCCAAATATTTCAAAAAATTGCCTACAGATATCATCTAAAACACTGAAGTGATTTCAAAGGTATTGGAAATAACTGCTTGCTTTTAGCTCTGATAGTTGTAAATTTATGAAGATTTATTGATATCTCTGAGAATAAGTAACAGATAATCTACACAAGCAAACATAATGTTAACACTGTGGTGTGATTAATTACATTGTAATTAAAGTTTTCTGCAATCTCTGATTAAGAAGCCTTATGTAAGAATTCAGCTAAATCAGTATCTTGTTGACCATCACAAGCAAAAAATCCCTTTAATTCAGATGAGACAGATTCTTCAAAACATTTTCCAAATTTTCAAAGCACATTGATAAAGGTCTTTCCCTCAACTTCCACTATGTAACAAATAAAACTACTATAAAGTAGCATGAAGCTATAATTTTCACAATCACCATTGTCTACTTTTGCAAAAGAATCCAACAACAAAAAAATTAAATCTACAAACTCAGAATTCAGTAAAATCTTGAGTAATAGCTTCCTTTCCTTCAAGATTACACATGATAACCTTTGGATGTTTTAACCAATAATTGTTAGAGATGGGCTTAAACTGTAAATGCTCTGTCTAGATATGAAACAAAGTTTAAGATGATCTTTATAGGAAGCTGTAGATTGAACTCAGTAACACACTATCTATACTGTATTCTTTTAGAAAATAACTTTCTCTCAGCTACCTAACAGACATTAAAGTTCTCATGTATATCACCATTTAAGAAAAAAAAAAGAAAGTTTCAGCCTCAAAAACTTCTTCTTGGTCATTTATCTTTGGTTTTATCCCATATGCAACTGAGCTTTGCTATTTTTTATGAAACCTTGTCCATCAATACATAGCTTATGTCTTTTCATAACAAATATACTTTAAAAAACCCCAATATTTCATGACATCTAAGCCTGCAGAAAAAATATTCTATGTTATAATCTAATAATGTAATTATATTTTAAGGCTTCAATACCAGCTATTAAAAATTTAGGATTCAAGAACCTATAAAATACAAAGAACAGAAATTCTTTTCCTTAAGTGGAATGAAATTTACTTTTTAGAGGAATGAACTGGATGGTAAACACACACAAGGTCCTATAACAAAACTTCTTCATGTTGCCCAGTGGTTGCCTGAAGACAAAAAAAAATATTGTAGGCAATAGAAGAAGATTGAATCTTTTCTTTTTTCTTTTTTTTTTAAGGCAACAGTACTTTGCTAGTTAGTGTCAGCCCATGAGTTTATCAATTATCAACACATAAATCTTAATTCCAGTTATTATACAATTAAAACATCATTTTTTTTCCCCAAAAAAACCCAAACAAAACCTTCCCAGGCTTTCTAGTCCTCTTGTGACTAAATACAAGACTTTTTTCCCTACCTGTAGCAGCATTATCTTTTCTAACTCTGAAAAATTATATGATTTCCAGTCACATACAATTGCTTACCAGAAATTGTTCAATGTCAAAAAATACAATTTAAATATAATGGTAAGATTTTTGTGAAAGTTTAAGCTGTTAAATTATTAAACTGTTACATACATAAGTGTGGTGGATAATGGCTATGCATTCTATATCTTGCAGAATGTAAATGTAGCTATTAGTGTGGGAGAAAAAAAAAGTGTTTAACACTTTAGTTGAGATTGAAGAAAAAAAGACTAAAGATATTCAAGAAGCAAAAGTCTTCACATGGAATAAACCAGAGGGGAAAAATAAAACAAAGCCAAAACAAAACAACAAAACCCACCAGTGGGATATTTGTATGAAGTATTCTAAATGTAAAAAACATTTTCTTGTAGCAATGAGGTCTTGCTTCTCATAAGTTTAGGAGTCAAGGAGTTCTTAAAAAAAGCTGTTCAAACCTCTTTAGTAGGGATGAATCTGATATAAACCTGACTGCTTCTCTGAGACACACCAGGATTCCACAAAAAAAAAAAAGCTATGCTGAGCTGTGCTCTGGCAATATCTGGCACAATGGAGCCTTGGAGAGTGATTCACACCAGGGGTTATGTGGATGCCAGCAGCTCTGACCTGCACACGTGGCTTTCTGCTTCAGGTTGGTCAGGAACGTGAAGCCGATGTTAGTGTCTGGAAGGCAGTCTGCTCCGAGTAAACTGGGGCTTTGGTGATTCCCTTAATTCATTGATATCAGGGTTTTTACTTATTATGTGCAATGAGCATGATTTATCTTTATAATGATGGAATTAAAATAGAAACAAAATAGAAATGTAGATTTTCAGTACCATTTTAAACTGGCAATATATATATATATCCAACCAGTACCTGCTCCACCTGTACTGTACAGAGAGAGGATTCAGCTGTATTGTGCAATTACTGTAAGTAGCCACAACCATCCTGGGGCTTGGTTTTATACCTTGTTCAAAACATAGCTATGAGAAGGCACTGGCTTACTAACAAAGAGAAAAGAGAACAGACACCTCAAAAGGAAAACATGATTTAATTTCATGGCCTTTTCCACTTCATACTAACCAGTTCTTATTTGTACTAACTGACATTATTAAAAATAATCTATAATCATATATGGCCATATTTGACTCCAATTATATAGGTGTAACTCAAAAAAATACCTAGTTTTCATAGATATTTCTTCAACTCAGTTTTAACAAATAGCACAATCCACACATCATCTGATACAGGGTCAGATCACTACTCTACTTTCATGCTTTAGAATTAAAGAGTTAAGCACTATTTCTTATGTAATTAATTGCAGTCTCCCTCTGTTTAACTGCAGTTATAGAATGACTAAAATCTCTAATGATAATAAATATAAAGCATGTTGCTTATAATAATGCACCTGCTTTAATCTTAATATATATTAATATAGCAACATTCAAATTGCACTCTCAGGCAAAAAGGACTGGACTTATCTAGAGTATTATGAACTCCCCAAAACAGAATAAAAATATTTGGAGATCCTCTGAACAATAAGCTGACACATACAATGATGAAGGCATAAGACTGCATCCATCTTCACAAAGCATTCAGCAACATACCTAAAATAAATGTTTTTCTCTCCTAATTTAAGGGAAATGCAGCTTTGAAACTGTAGGGATAATTAATGAGGTAAGGCAAACCTTCAGATTAACAAAGCAAGTTATTTTCCCCAGGATCAGACTTTTGTTTAATTTTTTAAAAAAATTAATGCTTCAGGCACATGATCACAATTCTCAAATAAATGGCATTACTAACTATATACTTTTCCAAGTATATTTCCAAGGTCTACTAATTTTATTAGTAATGAAAATCACCTTAATATGAATGTTTCTATGGCTATACTTACTTTGTCTAGAATACAGAAAGATCTTAAAACAGTCCCAGGACCACCAGATAATATGAAGACCAGAGAGTGTTTTGAAATTGGTATTTAGGAAGAACAGTCAAGTCTTTTCAATTACAAATCATTCATTTCAATTTCAGCCAAAGAAATCAATAGGCAAGAAAACCTATCTCTCATCAGTTAGGATTACTTCGCTACATTCATCACTTTAGCATATCTTAGAAATTTTCAACTGACAACACTGTATATCAGCCTTAAACTAAATTTACAGAGCAGTACAACAATTTAAACATACCAGTATGTGCAAAAATTTAAACCCTCAATTTACACAATTAAGACTAGAGTTATTTTTCTCATTACAATGACAGTTTTGATTTATGGCACAGCATGTCTGCTTACCATACAGTAACAAAAACATTGCTAATGTACAATAGTATTTAGTGGATATCAGACATATTCTGTACCCTTAAATTCTGTTACCTATCACAGCACTATATGTTACTGAAAACTAGATATTACAGTTTTATCACTCATAACACACAGCATCTCTGTGCATTTCACTTCTTTGAGTAATAGGAAATACATATATCTAGAAAATAAACATCAGAAAACAGAGTTGCTAAATTTAGCCTATCTCCAGTGCCTTGTAGGTGAAGAAGTAGAAGTGAAGCCTTAAATAACCCAATTAAAAAGCCGAACTTCAAATGACCTTAACCTTCAGGGACAACTTCTCATGGTTAATATATTAGGTTAATTTTACCTGAAAACAGCATACATGTCAGGCCAGCATCACAGGTGTGAATAGCAGTAAGGAACCAAATCAAATGACAATAGCACTTTAAAAAAAAAAGACAGCATTTTTCTCCAAAAGGAGTCACACTAAAGACAAGGGATTTCTTTCTGAGCAGCTGTAGGAGCTACGCAATATTCAGGAACATCCAGAACTTCTCCAGAGGCTTTTGGGGACCTGCTCAGAGAGCTGCACTCCATGGAAGACAGAGTGGCTCCTACTGACCACTGCCTTTTACTACCTATTTCAATAAATAGACATTCTAATATTTGCTTTTACATTACAGGAGAGCTGGAGGTGCTCAAATGCTCATAAATGTCAGAAGAAATAAGTGTTTAACTCTGCTTCCTAACTGTGGATTACACACCATCATAGCAAAGGAAATGAGGGACCTAAATTCCCCTGAAAATGTGGGCTTTCGTAACTTAAATCTCACTACTTTCAGAAACAGCTTTTTATTTCTAACATTGCCTGCATGCTTTTGAAATGCTGAATGACTCTATAAATAATAAAGCAATATCTGAAGACAAACAAGTCAGACATTCCTCACCCTTTCTCTCTACTTTCCAGACACATTTGCATGATATAAATTGTATTTAGAAGAACAAAAGCTTAAACTGCAAAGAACGTATTTGGGCAACCACCCTGAAATCTTTTTGCAGTTTGTTATCTTTGCAAAGAGCAGTAAAAATAACATGCAATTCAAAGATGAACGATACACATACATTTGTATTTTGCATATATGATGCAAATTACATAAGGATGGTCACTGGTCAGTCCCAGGAAACACCTGTTCCTATATTCTGCCTGTAACAATGACTGATACTACCCTGTACCAGCATCAGAGGTCAAACCATCAGGGATAATAGCAAGAAGTATACCCCTCGCCTTTGGCCTTTATATCTTGTGACAATAAGTGGAGTGCCCCAATACTTGACAAACAGAATTTTTTTCTTTCAATCCACCACCTGGTAATCAATGGAAGTTCCTTAGTTCTCCAGCAGGGAAAAGAGTAGACAAATGTTCCTGTTTCCAACATGCAATCAACAATTCTCTAGAGCACTATCATATCCATCCTTAATTGCTTCTTTCAAACATGATGAGCCTCGTTCCATTTAAACTCTCATTTTCTTACCTTTGGTTATCTACATTGCCCTTCTCTGAAGCTCCTTTAGGTCTGCTGCATCCTTTTGAAGATAGTATGACAAGAACACAAAATACAAATTTCTATTTGACATCTAGTAACTGTTAGGGATTGAGTTTACCTTTTCAGAAACAAATCCACAATGGTTCCAGAACTGCTCTTGAATTTTATATAATATTATTTTTGTAGATATTAATCTGCAGTTATCAACAAACTCAATCGTTCCATACTGTTAAATTCTTCTGCAACACCACGATATTTTCATTGTCACTCTCTTGAATCATTTTGGATGATATAAAAACTCCCTTCACCTAAATATCTGCTTTTACAGATAATTTTTTATTGTGTTAAGCATCACAAATCACTGTATGAATCATTGAAAACACATTGGTAAAGCCTTCTTGGTAGGGTTAAATACAGAAGAACAGTGAGGAGATAGGAGATGGAGGTCACTACAGCTATAAGCCACATTCCTAATAATGAAGCACTCTGTGCTGTTTATTCTACATTGTAATATATTGTTACTTATATTGTCCTTGGTTAAGTCTTCCCAAATGTGTTATGTATGAGGCATTTTCCCAGAGCTAGGCATGCTCTTTTCACATGATTACTTGCAAGGATGCTTAGGTAATTATAACACTTCATGCTTGTGCACTAACTCACATAAAAGCTTAAGAATCTCCTGCCCATTGTTCTCCACGATGAACTATCACTCCATGGTGCCAGGGACCTCCCCACTTGCTGCTTACCTCACTCAGGAAACTACTGGGGACCCCTCGTTGCAACACTGAGGCGATTAAACACCTTCTGACCATCTTTGTGTGTGCTGCGTTTGTGTATCTGACCCTGCCTGAGTCTGGACTGGCATCACTGCTGGAGAGGCCAGTCTGGGGCTGCTGCCTGTACAGAACACTTCCCTCTGTAAATTTCCACACTGATTTTTCAAACTTTCTTAGCTAAAAGAAAGTATTCCCTCTTAGTAGAGAAATCCCAGTATAGTTTATGGATCAGTTTTATCTACACCTTTGACTCCTTCACAGATCTTCATACATTTATGAGGTATGACGTGCCTTTAAAAGAGCCATGTTGACTATTCACTTTCCAGTGACTGTTACAGCTTGGCTTTGAATGATTCCCCTAGCGTGGGAATGGGACTCAGTTGGCTGTAGTTCCTATGGCATTTCAAGGCTTCCCAGGGTCTTTTCTAAAAAGGATGGGCAGTATATGACACCCACATTCCAGCGCAAGCAAAGCCAATGCTTGTGAGTAGTCACATACCATAGTTATGAATTCAGTAATTCCCTGTTTGACCTCCCTTCAAATTTGGACTTTGCTATTTCATAATACTCATTTTTCTGGTTTGCTCTGCACCTACTTCTTTGGACACTCCAGCTTGAGATGCTCCTTCAGACTCCTGTCCTCTTCCTTCATTCAGAACATCTGCAGTGCAACACAGCTTCCTTCCCAAGGCACACACTATTTTCAAAAATACTTGAAAAACCTTTACCAGTAGTTACTCTTTCATTTTGACAGGACTTTCACTTTTTAAGGGAGGTTAGGGGTTTTGAAGAGCCCTCTTACAGTCTTCCTGAACCTCCAATGGAAGTAAAACTATTTATGTTAACTGTGTCAGCTATTTGCTTGTCACTGAGATACATGAAAACTAAAATCTCCTGACAGTAAATTCATGACTGAAACCAATGGCAGATCCTGCTACTAAATTATATGCGATGAGATAATTTCCCTAGTTCTTCAACCCAATAATTTCTTACTTTGAAAGCTACTGCATAAGGGTCCACATGGTTCATTACACAAGCAGCAGGGAGTCCCTCCTTGAGAGAATGAAGGACAAAAAATAGCAACCTAGCTGTATTTTGCCTTTAGTCCTTGATTTAAAAAGCTGATGGGAAAACTTCCGTCTAATTTAAAAATATAATTAACTCTGACAGTCTAATAAGAATTTTAGAAAATTGTTCTTTTGAAAAGCATGTGAAGAAAAAAATATTTTCCCTCCTACCCCTGCTGTAAGTAAATATTGCACCAGAATGCATTGTACCTCTCTCCATTGGCTATGCATTACATACATATATGTGTACATCTAAGTTAAGATCAGTGAATATGTGCTTAATTTGTTCCAAGAATTGAAAGGGTGTTCAGGATAGGAAGGTTTTCAACGTAATAAAATGTGGTCAAAATCTTACTTTCTTGTAAACAAGATAAAAGACCTGGAGAATTCTTTCAGCAGCTAGCACATTCAGAGCTCACAGCAGGTGGCTGTGAATTACATCTGTTTCTTTTTATTTGAAGAATTTGAAATCATCAATCTTTGTGGAATCTTAGAAAAAAAAATACAATCAATTTTCTACTACTTACAAAGAGTGTCCTTTATCAATCGTTCCCTAAAAGAAACAATATGCCTGGTTTTTAAGATTTCTCATTAACGAATCATTACACTTTTTTTCCAAAGCATTACTGACTGTTATAATGATGGTGTTAATATTTTTTTAAAGAACATAATTTGTTAAATAATAATTAAGATTCTCACAAGACAATAAATTAATAAAATTCAGTAATGGTACTATATGACTTTTTAAAAAAAAATAAACCATGTATCATAGTTTCTATTAATTCAAATTAATTTTCATGTTCCAGTGACCCTTAGCAAATTCAGATTAGAAAGCCCAACAGCACAGTAATAATGGATGAAGTTGATTTATTATGTTTTCCTATTTACACAATTTCAGCATGCTCTCTATTGTTCATTACATTTTATTGGTGATAACGTTCATATAGATCCTTATAGTCTCCCTTTTACATAATGAGTGAGTTCCCCATTGCAGACATTGTTTTCTGAATATGTCTGATTTAACCATTATATTCCAACCCTACAAGGAGCAATTACTTCTTCAGTAACATTTAAAGGCTTTTTATCAAGTAGAAAAGAGTCTGTCAAGGAAAGGCTGTTATGCTAAATACCTACTTCTCTCTTATCCCAGTTTAAATTGCCAGAAAGTAAAAATAAAACCAGTGGTGCTGAGGGCAATGTGGGATTACTTAGGGTGATTGTGCTTGAGGTGTTATCATAAGATGACGATTTGTGTTTGTTGCAGGAAACTAGTATTTGTAGGAAAAAAGCCCTCATCACTTCAATTGTTCATCAAAAATATTTGTAATATATTGTAAATCAGATTTGAACATAAATTTCTGTTAAATTAATATAGACCCAGAATTCAAGCTATACTCAACACTCAGCTACAGCCACATTTCCTCTTTTTCCTTTTTTTTTTTTTAAATTATAATAAGTAAAAAATATATTAAGACACATTTTATTGGATTATAGGGATCACTACTACTTTCAATTTCTGGACTTCATTGTTGTACAGATTTCTATTATCAAAATCCATTCACAGTTCCAGCAAGCTCAATTGAAAACGTAAGCTTAATAGTTTTGTCTGTGTTGTAAGAATGGAAAGAGAAACTTCTGAAGCAGTGCAAAAATGCCTATGACATTGAAAAAGAGCCATATTTGAACCTTCACTAAAATCCTATTTTCCAAATGTACTTTCATAATTTTCCCTATAAACATAGTGAAATAAAATTTGACCTGGTATGTACATGATCAGCTTAGTTCACACTTCCTTCAAGTATCCTTTTTTCCCCCCTTACAATCTCCCAAGATGGTTGGCCTGATCGATGAGATGGAGGAGTTCAGGATTCTGATGGGTGGGGAAGGAAAATAAAACCCAAACTCACTACATCCTAGACTTAAGGAGAGCAGACTTTTGGCACTTCAATCCTTGAGTCCCGTGGGAAGACGGGCTCAAGAAAACTGGTTAATATTCAGGGATCACCTCCTCCAAGCTCAAGAACACTCCATCTCACCAAATAGGAAGTCAAATAAAAATGCCAGTAGGCCTGTATGGGTGAACAAGGAGCTCCTGGCCAAACTCAAACAGAAAAAGGAAACACACAGAGGGTGTAAGGAAGGACAGGTAACCTGGGATGACTACAGAGACATTGTCTGAGCATCCAGGGATAAAGGAAGGACAGCTAAAGCCCAAATGGAATTGAGCCCAAATAGCTAGGGATCTCACAACCAAGAAGAAGGGCTTTCACAGGTACATAAGTGACAAAAAGATGACTAGGGAAAATGTGGACCCATTGCTGAATTGGTTGGGGGGCTGGGTTACACAGGACATGGAAAAGGCTGAGGTACTGAACACCTTCTTTGCCTCAGTCTTTACTAGCAAGACCAGCTTTCAGAAATCCCAAAGACCAGAGGGAAAAATCTGGAGCAAGGAAGTTGTACCCTTAGTGGATGAGGATCAAGCTGGGGAATATTTAATTAAAATAAACGTACATAAGTCCTTGGGTCCTGATGGATGCACTCACAAGTGCTGAGGGAGCTGGCAGATGTCATTGCAAGGCCACATTCAATAATCTTTGGTGGATCACAGCAAAAGGGAGAAGAGTCCAAAGACCAGAGTAAAGCAAATGTCACTCCTATCTTCGAGAAGGGCAAGGAGGAGTACCCAAGGAACTACAGGCCACTCAGCCTCACCTTGATCCCTGGGAAAGGTTATGGAGCAGATAATCTTGGAAACAACTTCCAGGCACATTAGCAACAAAAAAAAATCTACAGTAATAGTCAGCACAGATTCAGCAAGGGGAAGTCATGCTTGACCAACTTGATAAACTTCCCCACTTAAATGACTGACCTGGTAGAAGAGCAGTAGATACTATCTACCTGGACTTCAGTAAGGCCTTTGACACTGTGTCCTGTAAGATGCTCATAGGGAGCTGCTGATGTATGGACTGGATGAACAGACAGTGAAATAGACTGAAAACTGGCTGAGCAGTTGGACCCAGAGGTTGGTGATCAGTGGCACAAAATCTAGGAGGCCAGTAACTAGCAGTGTACCCCAGGGGTAAATACTGGGTCCACTCCTGTTTAACATCATCATTAATGATATGGATGACAGGGCTGAGGGTACCCTCAGCAAGTTTACTAGTGACACAAAATTGGGAGAAATAGCTGATACCAGAGGGTCCATACTGCCAGAGGGATCTCAACAGGCTGGAAAAATGGGCTCCATCAAACCTCATGAACTTCAACAAGGGGAGGAGGGGAGGAACACCTGGGGAGAAACAAGTCCATGCAGCAGTATATTCTGGGGATCACACAGCTAGAGAGCAGCTTTGCAGAAAAGAACCTGGGGGTCCTAGTGGACACCAAGTTGAACATGAACCAGCAGTATGCCCTTGCTGCAAAGAAGGCTCATGGTTTCTTGGGCTGCATTGCCAGCAGGTCAAGGGAGGTGATCCTTCCCTTCTACTCAGCTCTGGTGAGGCCACACCTGAAGTACTGTGTCCAGTTCTGGGCTCTTTGGTACAAGATGGGCGTGGACGTTCTGGAGTCTAGTGAAGGGCCATGAGATAATTAAGGGACTGGAACATCTCTTCTATGAGGAAAGGCTGATAAAAGTGGGATTATTGAGCCTAGAGAAGGCTCACGGTGGATCTCATGAACATATATAAATACCCAAAGGGAAGGAGCAAAGACCACCAAATCAGTCTGTTTTCAGTGACGGGACAAGAAGCAACGGACAGAAACTAAAACACAAAAGCTTCTGTCTGGACATCAGGAAACCCTTTGTTAGTGAGGGTGGCTGAGCACTAGGACATGCTGCCCAGAGAGGTTGTAGAGTCTCCCAATTAATAAAAGAAAATTGCCTTTAGAGGGCAGCTGGAAAAGAACAACAGATGTTTTGGAAAGGAGAAGGGAAAATGTTTATTGAATTAAAACACAACTGCCATTATAGATATTAGCATCATACTCCTTCACCTACCCTATTGATCTGTTACTATACATCACTCCAAAATGTAAAAGAAAAAAAATTCAAAATAAGAATCAGCCATGTATGATAAAACCAAGAGCAAGACACAAAAAGGTTAAAATTAGTTAGTAATCAGCGAAGAGATCCAGTAGTTTGTCAGAAAGAAGAAAATTACTATTGTTGTTTGAGTGACAGCTATTTACTCCACCTTACAGCTGAGCCATATATAATACATATCATTTTTCCTTCTGGAAATACTCTGCCAGCCATCTTTTCTTAATACCACTTTAACAAGCCACAGCTAGCAATATGAAATTTGTCACCAGTCCAGTCCACAAAATGACTTTATTAAAGTCTTTCATTAATGGAAGTACCAAGGTTGACAGTATGACAGTACTTAGTTTGTAAATTGGCAGGGATAAGTTAGTTTTCTTTCAAAAATGTCATTCATTTGGGTATTGCTTTATATTACTCTATACACTGGCTAACAACTGACTTTGCATAATAGGAAACCAAAGGAATAATTTGGAATGAAACAGGAAAATGCTTGGAAGGAGACGGTAATATATAACAAACAGCTCACGTCCAAAGCAGTATGAATCAATTCACAGCTATAAAATAAATACCTTAATTGATTTAAAGGAAGCTCTGTGGTCATATTCTCTCCACTGATTTCTATATTCTGCAGATCTCATCTTCTTGATAGCGATATATTAAGAGAGCACACTGCTAAGTAATGCTGGATAAGTCTGTTGCATTTATCATCCTGCTTAAATAAAAGTGCTACTGTAAGTAGATTTGTAGCAAGAAATTTTAAAAATTAAAAGGTACCAAGCAAACAGAAACCCTGGATCCCAATATCTCATTTTATCCTAATCTCATGAGATTAGAGAATTAGGCCCTACATTTTGTTAAGGTTAAAATTTGACCCTACTAGGAATGCAGAGATCAAGGTTTTGCTCAAAAGAAAATAGCTTTTTCAAGCTGGACAGATTGAGCGTTTATTTCCAATAACTGAACTGAACCAAGACAGAGAAAATCAAGGGGAATAAAAAAAAATATAAATGTTTCCATTAGTCAACTGAGGATATAGAATCACGTTTGTAAAGACGAAAGTTAACAAAAAATCAGCGTCATCTCATGAAAACCACAGAGAACCAAGTTAGGGAATGGCAACTAAATAACTATTATTCTGCATCCCTAGAAGGGGCTTTCTGACTGCTGCTGATGGCACTCTGTTTTTAGTATGCTCAGTAAAACCAGCTACAGAGTCACACCCTACATGTGTCTCTTAAAATATGAGCCTGGGGTTTTATTTGGGTCAAAGAAGATGGAGTAGGCCTAGAGTTTTGGGGAGATTCTTTGGGTTTGTTTTTGCAAAGTGGATTATAATTAACCATTTAAGAAAAAGCAAAAAATAAAAGAACCCAACAACAACACGAAGCAACTACTAAAAAACAAAACACACATTACGGAAGGGTGTCTAACATCAGGCATCATTAAACGAAATAGCTGTTGCAACTAAAAATATTCCAAACATTTTCCTTAAACTTGAGTCTAGAATTCAGTTAGTGTGCCAATGAAAAATGAGTTGCAACGGTTTTATTTCATTTTAGTTCTTTTCATAGGTAATTTACCAGAAGGGACAGACTTCCCCCCCCACCTTCACCTGCAACACCGTTTAAGATATCGACTTCTGAGATCAAAGTCAACACAAACAACGTGACAGTTAAACTGCAGTATACTTTGCTGAACAGCTTCAGAGCTTAAAAATCTCTTCTGTTTGGTGCCCTCCTAAAGGTCATTAGCATGATTTATTATGAAGCAGGAAATTAAATACTGGGTATTTCACTATTGGGCAGAAAACTTAATTCCACTGTTGCCATAGAACTGCTTTATCTCCAACAAACTTGTAGCCATAGTAACTAGATTAGAAAGTATTCCTCAAATGTTTAAAAAATTTTTATTCTTATTAACGCCACCAAACACTTAAAAATAATAGTAAATTCTTATTATTTCCCGGTTTTCCAAGGAATCTGCTGTTCAAGTGTGATTCTTCTGAAAGATCTTAAGTAAACAGGAGTATTTTAACAAAGCTTTCTATTAAAATTCTGTTAGCTTAAAGGGAACAAATGTATTATGTTGGAATTGTTTGTGTGACTATCAATATTTTAAGAAAAAGGGAAATTTGAAGAAAGAACTTTCAGAAAAAAGAGATAAATTTGAAGTGCTGTCTTCACTTAATGGTTTGTTAGGACATCAAATACACATCCCTTAATGAAAATTAATATGCTGTACTTTAATAATTCATGTACTTGCATCAAAAGCCCTTTAATTTAATGGAGCGCTGTTCATTTCATTACATTCATTGCTGAGGTAAGTTGGTATTTTTCCATGAAGGTCAGAAGTGTGCCATGCTTTCATTCAATACATGAATTTGATCAGATGTTAAACTCTGACATCTCCAACAGCCCATTCAGGTCCAACTCAGCAGGCTATTACACATTTTCAAGAACACTGGAAAGCCCTAAACCTCTAGGTGTCTGTTCTTTCAGATCAGAAACAGCTGTATTATGCAACTGTGATCATATATTTATCAAACTTTGTATTCCCTCCTCAGTACCTCTGTTGGAAATTAATTCCCCTTCTCTGGGGACTAGAAACTTTTCTTCTAATCTTATGCCAAAATTTGTATCCATTAGTTACTATGCCAGTGTATTCCTTCCACTGAAATCATTACACTCACTCTGGATTTACAGAAAACACTTACTGTGCTGGGCTGAACAAATTGAGCTCATATATATTTCTGCCCAACCTTACTGTACTAGTATCATAACTTAATTGTGCTCTCGTGCTCTAATCCCAATCTTTTTTCTGGCTGGATTAAAGTGACCTTTATTTATTAAGAATGTCTTTATTGTGCAAGTGCTATTCAACAATAACACTTTTTTTTTTTTTTCTTTTTCTCCACATCTTTCTACCCCTCTGCTGCTTGCTTATATACCCTCATCATGGATGTGTCTTTTCCTGCATAGAATGATAGGCATACTTTAGCAGAGTGCTCGCCTTATATGCCATCAGACTTTGATGCAAGAAAACAGAATTCTTTCTACCTGGGTAATTCCATCTGCTCTCTGAAGAAGGTCCTCACTGAATGCTTGTCAGGAGCCAATCATTCCCACATCTCCCAGGTGGCACCACTTTCTCAGTTCTCACTGAAATATTCTTACCTTCTGGACAAGTCAGAATTGCTGATGAACACCTCTCCCTTTCCAAGGGGACCCTCTGGAACAACCTCATCATTACATTTGATGTGATGATGATTTGAAAACCACCAAATGGATATTAAAAAGTAATTTTAAAAGATCCAATGGATTTTTCCTGTAGACCTCAGACCCACTTCTAGTTCCCCAGTAAGAAATACTTATGTTGCTTCTGCATCATTTTTAGCAACTGACATGAAGATTCAGACCTTTACCATCTGAGAAGTTGCCAAGGAGTCACACTGCCCTCTCGGTGTTGCCAAGGATTTTAGGTATAGCTCCTCTTGTTCTGCACATCATTCTCTTCTCTATTAGCACACACCGTTACCTCCAGACCTGGACATCCATCCTGGCTAAGTCTCTTTCCTCCTCCACTTTCCTTTAGACTTTCTCCCCCGACCCCCTCATTTTCTGCCTAAATTTCCAGTAGAACAAATGCACTTCTTAATTCAGCTTTTATTTCACTGTTGTCCTTTTTTTCCTCTGTTGTCTTTCACAAATCCTCCTCTAATCTACAATCTCTAGGTTCTCTTCACAGGTTGCTGGATCATGATCATCTCTCTTGACACTTCTATCGCCTTCTTTTCAAACTTTTGCCTGAAGTTTGGCATTTTTTCCAGCTGCATCTTTAGTACTTAACACTTGTCTTCTGTGAAGTATATAATTTATCATATATAAATAGCCTCAATCAGATAGCCACTCAAAAATAATAAGCTTCCAGCAGCTTTTCCATAGTTATCTTCCTCCCCTCTTCAGCTTTTTTATATTGCTGCATTAACAGACAAGCTGTGTTTTCTTTTTGCCTTAAATTCACAGCTCAGACGGAGGGAAAATCAACATCTCCTCATATATCTTAAAGATTTCTATCCTGTTTGCTAGCCTGCACCACTTTTATGCTTGAGCTTTGTTTGGAGTGAGCCCTGCCATCTAATTGTTATCTGACAGCTAACTGCCCATCCACCCAGATCAGAGGCAGGAAGCATATAAAAAGTATCTGATGCAAAATACTTGAACACCCCCTCCTTCCAAAAGGACAAAACAGCCAAGTGACAAAGAAAAAAAGTATCTTAGTGGAAAAAAATGGTTTTGCTTTTTCTTATTCAGCAGTTTCCTACAAAGTCTCTTGTGTACCTCTCTCTGTCATCTGGCCTTCACTAAGGATAAGAAGTTCTGCGAATTTTTACCAGTCCATTCATGGCTTCCATATCTTATGTGGCAACAGTTAAAGTATTCATACCTATGAAGAATAATTCCTTTAAATTATAGAATAGAATCATGGATTCATCATATGTTCATCAATAAAATCCACAGAAAATCCTCTCAGCCTATACTAAAGCACTCTTAATTTGCAGATGTCCTTCTCCATTAATGCCTGGAAAAAGCTGGCAATTGATCATCTCCACAATTACTTTTTCTGCTCTTTGAGCTCTTTGTTAGTGTAAGGATTAACCTTCAAAAAGTACCATCATGCAGTTCATCACCATAGTTAAAGTGTGTCTGGAGATTGTCATCAAATAAATGTGTAGAACCACCACTCAAGTTAGTCTTAGCAAACATCTCTGTAGCACAGTGGTGAATAACCTATCGCCATAATTACAAGAGAATCCTGCATCCCCACTGTTTTGTACTTCATTTGACTTGATGTGGACAAATAAACCGGAAAATTAACATATGGAAAGAGGCTAAAAATTGAATATCGTATCCCTGTGCTATATCAGCAAGACCTAAAGAAAACACATCAATAACAGTCAACAGTTGTAGCCTGGGCCATCTGGTCACAAAGGCCTATATTACCAAGACTGTATTAAAATATTTTACTCTCACTATTTTCCCTCAGGAATGAAGGATAATATGCAAAAGCTTAAATTCTACTAAAAGGTGAGATTCCTCTACCTACAAGCACAGCGTGTTTATGATAGTTATTTAATGAAGACATACTCTAATGAAGGGTGTGCAAATGGCAAGGCAATAACCTAATTCCTAAGCAGGTATGCTGGAAAGCCAGCAACAGCGCAGAGAACAGCCTCTACACATGTATTTCTTTGTTAAGCTAAAACCTAATTTGAATTTTTGTGATTAAAACAAACCAATTTTTTTGCTTGTCCAGTGCAGTATCTCCTTCCTGGTTTATATGACCAAACCTTAATGGATAAAACCCACCCCTCTTTTTTTTTCCTTTTTTTTTTTTTTTTTTGTTTTTTGTTTATGCTATTGCTTGCTAATTGTGAAATAAAACATAATTTATTTTTCTCCCCCTGCTCTCCTGTTTTCTTGCACATCTGCCCTGCTCCCAACTAAGTGCTAATAACCAGTTTAACTGTTGGCAGCTGCTGCAATCACCTCCAAACAGCCTTGTGCATTTCCAGGCAACTTAGCATGGGCTGGAAAGCAAGAGGCAGTCAGGACAGCTGAATAAACTACACTGGTAATTTGCTAAAGCAGGTAAAAGAAAGCGGAGATAACACACCCAGGGTGCAACTGGAAACATAACTTTTATGCAGACAACCAAAACAAACCACATGATGGTATCAAATAGAACAAGTCATATCTGAAAAAATCACTAACCTATGTATTTCATTCAGTTAGGAAAGCTTCAGTTTCCTGATGAGCAGAAAATATAACATTGTAGTAATAAAGATGAAAGCAAAACAAAAGCTGGAGTTATTTTTCACACAGGAAACTGTGTGGTTATTCCCTGCCCCCCCCATTACTGTATTGGAATTCCTTGTTTCTAAATGATTTTATTATGTTTATTGTTATGTCTGAATAAAATATAAACTGCCACACAATGCAATCTCACAGAGATTTGACCCAGAATGCCCATCGCAGGGCTCAGAAGGATACTGCTCACGGTGCTGGGCAGAGAGGGCAAGTCTTTGCAAGCCCCCACGGTATGAGACAAACTCTGCTGTTCCCATCACAGCAAACCTACATGAGACCTACATGACAAAAGTTTGCTCCAGAATCTGCTTTCCTTTCTTCTTCCTTCTCATTTTTAAAATTCTATTATAACTCTCAAATTTTCCGTTCTCTGTATGTTTTCTTTCTTCCCCAAAACACTGTAGAAACCACAGCTACTAAATATGTCTGCAATGTTCCTTCACAGTGATTCAACAGACCAGAGATGGCAAAGTTTAAGTTCAAGAGAAATTCATGCAGATCCTAAGCTGTAATTCATCAGTCCACTTAGTGCACTGTTGAGGATTCTAAAGTTAAGCCCCAAAATATTGTGGAAGAAGAAATAAATGTATTTTTCTCATGCCACACAGAAGTGGGAAACTAAATGAATTTTTGCAGTATCATGAAGCTACATACAGTTAACAATAAATATCTAAAGTTAAATGAGACAGATGATCAATTTTTTCTACAGCTTGTGCAGGACCTGAAACAAGTTCATGAATTGTGTGTCCCAGGCTCTCTAGATTAGTACAGACTATTCTATTTATGAAGACTACATGGCCTATTTTATGAAGATATGTGACATGTCAAAAAGACCTGAAAGAATTGCTTTTATTTTCAGCATGGACTCCTACTGATTTTTTTAGTTAGGGAACAACAGACTCTCTTTCCTACCATCAGTATATCTGAGGCCTCAAACCTTTTTATTTATGCTTTGATAAGCATTCAGTTGCAAATTACTGCAGTTGGCCTAGAATATTTCATTCCATTATTTTAAATATCTCTAAAATTTTCGCCTCACTTGACACATATACATTCTGTGTTACTACTTACAATAGACTATAGCCTAAGTACTCACGTCTAGATACCTAAATAAGAAATATACTGAAAAAATTATATTTAAAGACTTCTAAAACTGATGACAGCTCAAAGTGTTTCAAGGTGCCGTTCCTATAATTTAAACATTAGTTAGGCATAGGTATCTCAGGTCCTTTGAAAAACAGACTGCCAGATGCTTTTACACTTCTCTGTACATCATCTAACGCGCTTGTGATCCCTGACTAGCATTACAGGAATTAAAACAAATCAAGATGACAAGATGCTAGGAAAACACTTAAGTACAAATAGGACTCAATTCATCTCCTCTTGCTTAAGGAGCCTCAGTTACCAGGACTAGCATCCTGAACTCCCAATGAAAATACTTAGTGAAGGCACTTCTAAAGCGCAACTCAGACTACCTCAGATCCAAAAATTCAGTGTTCATGAGCAGTAGGGGTGGAAGGGGGCAGGGAGAAATAAATCAATAACGAAAACAAGGAACTCTGCAGATCTATGTATAAGTAGCATTTTAAATTCTCTCACTGTGTTAAAATTGCACAATAGAAGTCTTAAAAATTAACTATTTATCATTAACATACATATCTACTTTAGTTATTGATCATTAATTCTCACTGAAATGTGAAGGGAAAAGTTGAGAAATGGCTTTAGAAAGTTTATTTCACATTAAAAAAATACTTCAGAAAGATAGAAAAACAGAAATTTATGAAATCAATATAAATTACTGATGGGGAAAGGGCAGAAAATGAAATCTTCAGAGGTTATTCTTTCTTTTTACTGCTAGGAGAACAATCCTAATTATTAAAGTAACTGATAAGATGCCAGCTGGCTAAATTACACATCAATTGTAGATCAAAATTCTGCCCTTGAGCTGTGCATTTAGCCCCAGCAATCACATTGGTGGGAATCAGACTCCACAGCTTATATGCCGCTGTGTCATTAACACACCTACTAAAGTCAGAGTGATGCATACAAGTCCCTATTCCAAAGCTGTCAACATGCAAAATAGATTCATGTAATTACAATCTCTAATGCCTAAATTGCCATTTGAACAATTCTTGGTCTTTCGGTTTTAATGATTTTGTATGTACAAGCTGTATTATCTGAAGTTCTGGAAAAGGAGCTCTTAGAACTCTTGCTTATTGCAGACATGAGAAAAAAAAAAAAACCCTCTCCATTTCTTTGCCAGACCTTTGCAAAAAGCAAAGAATAAAACTGCAAATGTCTACAAATATTTTTTTTTCCTTTGGACACCAGAAATTACCAAAGGAATGAACAAAAGATATTTCTACATGTAATAACTTATGAATTCCTTCTAGGTCTTAAGAACAGAAGATAATCCACAAAAGCAGTAGGATATTCTTTGTAACATTCCTGCCCTAGATTTCTGCCCCAGTTTAACGCACAGATACAGAGGTAAGCAGCTCTACTGAAGAGAGTAGCTGCATGAGAACATACATCTCTGATTAATATTTTTTACTAGAATGTATGCTATTCAAGTCTGGCATGAATAGAAAGCCATTTTTATCTGTCTACACAATACAGATGGAAAAACAATCTTCTCTGTTCAGTTTTACATTTCTTAATTATTTCTATGATATTAATACTAACATGATAAACATTACAAAATTTAAGGATAAATAGATCAATTACTTAAGATCAAAATTTGATCTGGTCCTTTGTTGACTTACCTTGCCAACAGATCTGGGAAACGGTGGTCTTTGATTTTCGGGAATTAATATTGGAGTTGCCAAAATAGCCCTTTTTTGTCTTGGGATTCCAAGGTTGCCTTCAATCTTAAAGATTTCCTGAAAAAGTCCAATTACAAAGCCTTTAAAAATAATATTCCGTTGTTATTTTCATTCCCTGCGTCTTTAGACAAAATTAACATGAGCTACGAGATTGTAAGTTTTGTATTACATGTTTTCCAGCAATTAGTGAGCGCATATAAAACAATTTATTTAAATCTGTCAGGTTACTGCACTTACTACAGATACAGCAGACAGGATGTATTCATTTTGTATTCCTGTAGACCAGTTTTAAACCTAAAGTATTGCCTACCTTCCTAACCTGACTGCTTAAATCATAAGTCTTAAGCAAGGTCTGGCTTACTTCAAATACTTGCATGAGACCTGTAAAAAGCCACAATTTAAATGTCTTACATAATTTTCACATCTCAAGTCACATCTAAACTTAGTTGTTTCTCAGTCCAGGCTTTTAATCAAACAGAACTTAGAGGTGAATTTGCTGGGACTGTCCCTACCTAATGAACTCTCAATAAAAACCAAAAGTTTGTAACAAAATTAAAAAAAAAAGACACCAAAACCCAGGTGTAACTTAGAATATCAGCTAGTAGGGGCTTTTTTGTGTTGGGTGTTTTCTGGCAGGTTTGTTTTGAGGGTTTTTTTTAGTTAGAGAAATCTTCATGCCACTGTATCAGAAAGAACAAAAGTAGAAGTGATTTATACATAATCTTCCTTTTCCTTCTGTGTTTTCTGGAGTATTTAGTTCTAGCTGAGCTTCAGTCTAGCCAGCATTTTATAAGCTACAGCAAACTCTTCACTGTGGCCTCTGATCCTTGAAAAACTCTGTCTATCACACCTTTGCCTTCTGATCTCTGATCCTCAGTGCTCTCTCTGCATGAGCTGCAGTTTCCCAGAGACCATCCCCCTCTTCCTTTTGCTTCCTCCTACAGTCTCTGCAACTCTCTTCTCCAAGCACAGTTACCACCAAGGTCAACACCAGCCTTTCCCCAACTCCTAGAGCCCTCCCCTTGATGCAGGCCTCTTTTTTGAGAAATGTATTGGGGCTCGCTGAGCCCTAGAGCAGCCCTCACAGTGCTGTGCTTGAGCTGGTAGCTAGTAAAGTGGTGATAACACCCCAGTGTCTTGATCAGTGCTCCCACAGCACCGAGGCTGCCTCTCCAACCCTCCCCCTCGTCCCGCCCAGTTGGCTGGGGGTGGGGGGGTAAGATCTTGGGAGGGGACATAGCCAGGACAGCTGACCCAAATTGATCAGTGGGATATTCCATACCATATGACATCTGCTCAGATGTGAAAGCTAAGAGAAAGGAGGAGGAAGGCGGGTAATTCATTATGTACAATGTTTGTCTTCTGGAGCAACCACTACACGTACCGAAGTCCTGCTTCCTGGGAAGTGGCTGAACATCACCTGCTGATGGGAAGTAGAGAATAACATCTTTTGTATTCCTTTGCTTCACTGCATGCACCTTTTGCTATTGCTTCATTAAACTCTCTTTCGCTTGACCCACAAGGTGGGTTTTTTTCCATCCTATTTTCTCCCACCCTATTCTGCTGAGGGGGGGAGTGATAGAGCAGCTTGGTGGGCACCTAGCATCCAGCCGAGGTCAACCCACCACAAGAAGAAAAAAAAACCACTAACAAAAAAAGAAACCGCAAACAAAAACAACCACAAAAAAACCCCCACAAACATACAATCAAAACCAAAGAAACAAAACCCAAAACAACACAGAAATTTGTAACGTGTTGGGAATTGTGAAAGTGAAAAACATTTACATCACAACTATTCATTCAGGTTTTTGTGAGAGTTTTAGAAAAGAAATCATAGGTTGAATTAAATGTCTAATTCCAATAAGGTTGTTATATCCTACAGATAACGTTTTGCTCTCTTAATGCAGAAACTCCAAAAAACTAAATTTCTCAATCAGTTCTGCAATTCATGTTGTTGTTTGAATAGCTGCAACTTTATTACATAAGGAGAGCTCCATCCCAAGGTTATATTTTTATAAAACTGAGAAACCAAATTAGTTTTCTTGGTGCATATCAGTCTGCATATCAACCAGCCAAGAACACAGGCTGCTCCTACTGCCATCCATATAGGTTCCTCCTATCTAATGAGTCTATCATCACCAAACCATTGCTATACTCTACTAGTTTTAGCATCACTTTTCAAATTTGGCAACAAACAGTTGCAAGGATAACTCAAGTCTTCAACAGTTAGCTTGAATCATGCTAAAGTCAAAGAGCAGTGGGACCCATGCTGAGAATCCCTTCTCACAATTTGGCAATTTTTGTAACTTTTTGAGGCTCACCCTGATATGCAGTTCCCATCTCTCCCAAAGGCTTTGCAACTTCTGTCTAATCTTTCGGTCTGCAGGCCACTTGGGTCCCTATTTTGTCTTTCAATTCCTCTCCCAAAAGAATTTCCCTTAATAAAAATTCATGAGAAAGTTCAAGATAAAAACATTTGAAGTGTCAAATAAAAAGGAAAGAGCTGAATTCTATCCAAAGGCAAATGCACAGAGCAGTAAGCTTTCAAAATCACTTACACTATAAACACAGCAGACAGTTTGGCTGGCATGTGTCTGTGACATTTCTAAGCAGAGTGAAAATGACTACTAGTATTTCTAAAAGGAAGTAGCAGTTCTTTAGCTTCGCAGCAGCAATGCTCAGCTGATCACAATTCTCACTCATGCTAACTCCTACCTTCATGGTTGCCCTTCAGTTCATGAAAATGTAAGGAAAAACTCCCAGATGCATGCCCTTTGGAAATAACCACGACGTTTATGCAGATTTACATCTCTTTGTACAACAGAATCATAAAATAGTTTGGATTGGAAGGGACCTTAAAGACGATCTAGTCCAAACCCACTGCTGTGAGCAGGAACTACTTCAACTAGACCAGGTTGTTCAGAGCCCCATCCAGTCTGATCTTGAGTTTTCATGTTTCTTTCTATGCTATTTAGTCTGAGGACTAGAAGGAATTTTCAGGTTGTTCATTATATAGATCTGCTAGATCTTTGGTAGTCATAGACCCATAAACAATTAATTCATCACTTTCTCATTACAGGTTATCCTTACACTTTCCCAGAAGGTCCGCAAATGGGTGAAAAAGTCAAATTATATTAAATGAGTCAACATTTCAGTCATTAACACAAAGAATCATACAATCATAGAAACCTTTAGGTTGGAAAAGATCTTTGAGATCATCAAGCCCAACCATTAACCCAGGACTTCGGAGTCCATCACTAAACCATGTCCCTAAGCACCACAGCTACGTGTTTTTTCCAATACCTCCAGGGAGGGTGATTCCACCACCTCCCTGGGAAACCTGTTCAATGCTGGAATACCCTTTTGGTGAAGAAATTTTTCCTAATATCCAATCTAAACCTTTCCTGGCACAAATCTGAGACCATTCCCTCTTGTCCTGTTGTTAGTTATCTGGGAGAAGAAACCAACACCCACCTGCCTACAGCCTCCTGTCAGGCAGCTGTAGGGAGCAATAATGTCCCCCCTCAGCCTCCTTTTCTCCAGGCCAAACACCCCCAGTTCCCCCAGCTGCTCCCCACAGGATTTGTGCTCCAGCCCCTTCCCCAGGCCCGCTGCCCATCTCTGAACACCCTCCAGCCCCTCTACGTCCCTCCTGGAGTGAGGGGCCCAAACCTGAACCCAGCGTTCGAGGTGCGGCCTCACCAGTGCCGAGCACAGGGGGACAGGCACTGCCCCGGTCCCGCTGGCCACCCTGTTGCAGACACAAGCCAGATGCTGCTGGCCGCCTCGGCCAGCTGGGCACACTGGGGGCTCATGCTCAGCCCACAGGCCCAACCTGCCCAGGCCCCTCTGCAGAGCCCCCTGCCCTTGGGGACACCAGCACTCCCCCCAGCTTGGAGTCATCTGCAGACTGACTGAGGAGGTACTCAATCCCCTCATCCAGATTGTAGTTTTCTGATTTAATTTATTATTATTATTATTTCTTCACAATGACAGCTGAGAAATTCTACCAGGTTCTTTATTTTTACTATTTAACTGCAATATCACATCTGTGATTGCTATCCTTTAGTGCTGTTTTCATTGACAGTGGATTATCTGATTAGTATTCAATTATCATTTCACTGCCCTCCATTTCACAGTCAGGTTTTACACCCTATTTTTGACTTCATTCAATTCCCTTTCTAGACATTGAATAGTTCAACACCCAATATGCTGATTCACTGGCAATAAAGCTTGATTCCCTATTCACATTAAGCAACAACAAACACAGCCTCCTCATTTTTCCAGCATTTAGGTTACTCTTTTATTGAAAGATGCCACTTTGCCCAAACTAAGATGCTCTATGCAAGTTGCTGTTTCCCTAGATCCCTTGAGAACTCTCCACTCTGTTTCAGTTTTCTTTCTTTTTAACCAGGGATTCTTGGGAGCATTGCAGTACTTGAATATTTGAATGAATGGCCTAGTCACTATCCAGTAGCAGGCACCATTACTCTTGGCAAAGAAAATTTCATTAGAACTTGTCACGGGAATAAGGTGGCTGGATACTGGTATCGATTTGTCCCAATAAGGGTTGGAAACATCACTGGATTAGCAATCTGTAATCCACCATGGTGACCAGAAAAGTGGTTGCAATTCTTGCTATTTAGTTGTTTTTATATACTAAGCTTGATGGTATAAAATGAGGTCAGTCCCAAATACAAAAAGATAAACAAAATTAATTGGATGATTGTTGCAAGCAAGATTCCCCAGAAATAGCAAATGGGATGTGATATTTGGTGGTATATTGGTATTCCTACAAAATAACATGACTATGTAAGACTGAAAAACTAAAACTTAATGCAGATCAGCTTAAGAAGAAATAGTTTTTGTATAATTCTTAGCTGAAAGCTCACTATTGTGCTGTAATACTTGGTTGCTTTATGAATTTCATTTATATCATCATAATATTATTATCAACAGTATTAACAATGATCTTTAAAACATGTGCCAAAACAGAAAAATATTTTCTCATGTTGTTAATAACATGAAAATTTAAGAAATGTACTAGAATTGTACTTGTAAGTTAAAGAACAACTGTTTAAACAAATAACTCAATGAATCAAGTTAAGAATTGTAAAGGTCAATGGCATACACAAAAACATCTGCTCAGTAGTCGTCTGTCCTCAATACCTGTAAATGTCACACTGTATGCTTTAGAAGAACAAATCCAGCTAAAATCTAGCATGCTAAGGGGAATTGGGTATTTCAGAGAAGATAAACTTCCAGGCTTGTGAAGCATGATCAGATATAACATCTGGGTAATGGAAATTGCTAGTGGAACTTGATTTAATTACTCTGGGTGTTTCTACTATTATAATTGTTACATAAATAGAGAGGCAGATCTTTACACTGCCTAACCAATATGCCCATTACCTTCATAGATACTTGGTAATCTCAGACTACAGCTTTGCTACTGTGCCATTCATCCAGGTGTGCTACATGTATTTTCATAGGATGGAAGTTCCTTTTATCTTTAGAGCAGTTAAGAATACACTAGGAAAAAAATTATTCTTGTTCAAATCATTTGGTCATGTGTAAATTCTAACCATGTTAATGCTAGTTTATTCTAAAGTATTTTTGTACGGCATACGTGACAAAATGTTAACTAACATGGAGACAAATCTGAACTTTTGCCTTGTGAAATGGTACATTCCATTATTGCCCTGAACCTCTGCATTACCTGTCATGATGGAAAAGTCCCCTTTCTATTCAAGTATAAGTTCCATTTATATTCACACCTGCCTTATTATGTGTCAGGGAAAAGTTTTTCTAAGGTGATAATGGACTAAATGCCATTAACATTCCTTTTGTACACATTAACCATGGGAGTTACCTTTTGTGAGAATAATACAGAAATGACAACCATTTCTTTTTTTAAATTAACATTTCAGACTTTTCTTGTCATCGTTTAGTAGAGTGTCATTTTCAATTTGAACCATGTGTGAATCACCCCCTCTTTCAGAAAATCTCATATTGGTTCCACACTGCTCATTAAATATAATGAGGTATCCCTTATACACAAACAAGGAAATATGCTGTGCCTGACTGCATCTGTCAAACAGCATTGCAAACATGGGCTTAAGGAAAAAAAGACAATGGCTGACCTTATGCCTCTGTCTTCACCAGGATACACTAACAGCATTACTTATCACTATGAAAAATGCTCTTCTCCCCATCTCTACTGTGCTTACACTGGTTGCAAAGCAAACAAAACCAGACTGCTTTTACAGAATGCCAGAAAAAAAAAAAAAATCAGAATTGTTAAAGATATCCCAAAACCTTCAGCACCTTAAGTAAATGTAGCATAAATAAGGAAAGCACTTCCTGATGCAGTTGCCAAGGCATATAAGCCTTAAGAAAAGTGTAGTGCAATAAAAATTTATCTTGAAAACAGGTTTTTTGGCTTTGTTTTCCTTTTTTTTTCTTTTAATGAAAGCATCTCCCATTGGGTTAGATACCACACTGCTATTGAAAATAGTACTAGACACATTAGCAGAGTTCTGAAGCAATTAAAAACTTTCACAAATCTGATCCTTTTGAGACTTAACCAAAGCCACATGGAAAATTCATTGCACAGCACGGACACAAAGACTCAACTTCTTACTCTTAATATTCCTACTGAGTCCACTGAGTGGTCTCCTTTCTTCCCTTGTACTGGAGGAACTCAAAATATGAGAGCTTCCATTTAACCCCCAGCAAGCTTCACACATGTTGAAAACACCCTGATTTCCAGAGCGAGAAGAAGAAAGAACACAGAGAACACATATCTCAATTCTAGGGCATGATAAATGAAGACGAACTTTTTTGGTGGAGCAGTAACCCATATAAAGCTGCAAACTCCAGAAGTGGAATAACATGAGCAGCCATGAACAAGCTGTTCCATGTTTCACCTCTGGGATACAAGGACAATTTCTAACAAAGAAGATTTACTTATGTAAAATAAACCCTTTTCATAGCATAAGTTCTACCTTGGAAAAACAGCTTTCTATGTCTTGCTGCAGGGCAGCCAACTATAAGTATAGAGAAGAAAACACATTTTATACCCATGTTCTGGATTGCTCAAGTGCTATGGAATTCATTGCATTGTAACACTGCTGCACAAAGGCAATTTCATGATACCCTAAAGCAAAAAATACTCTATGTTAAAGTCATGTATATTGTTCAATAGATCTAGTGGCTGCAGTCCTAGTTCCATGTCTGAATGGATGCATAAATCACACTTCTTCCTAGACCCTACAAGGCTCCAAGCTGTGATTACAATTAAAACCTTCTCAGTCCTTCTCCCGAACCAAAGCTCTGTTGCCACATATTCTTTGTTATCCCTTAATTTCTTCACCATCTCCGTTCCCTCAACAAAACAACTCCTCATCTCACAGAACTGTAGAATGGTTTGGGTTGGAAGGGACCTTAAAGACGATCTAGTTCCAACCCCCCTGCCATGGGCAGGGACACTCACCACCAGGCCCAGGTTGCCCCCAGCCCCGTCCAGCCTGGCCTGGGACACTGCCAGGGATGGGGCACCCACAGCAGCCTGGGCCAGCGCCTTGCCAGCCTCATATCTAACCTAAAACTATCTTCTTTCAGTTTAAAACAAATGATCTGTGTCCTATCATTACATGCCCTTGTAAATTCTAATTCCAAACGTTGATTATTTACCTTGCTATTCTTTTCTAAACTCTGCATGATCCTTCTGTCCTTCCTCTGTACCTCCCACATTCCCAGATAACACTTTCTCTTTCTCCAGGTGTCACTGTAATTCTGCAAGTTTTGCTTTTCTTTGGAAAACATTAATTCCTTAACTTCATTCTGAATTTGTTTGTCTTGATCACTGATGATAGAACTCTATCCAAACTGAAGTCATCTCAAATTCGCATTTTTGATTCCAGAAATAGCCATTTTTTTTTCAATCTTCCTATGTTTTTTTTTGAGCAAGACCTGTCTTTGCATTACCACTCCAAAGATTCCCTACTTTGCCTATCTTTATCAGCTAACCAGTTCCGTTCAACAAAAGCACAGCCAGCATCAAAATTTATGAAATCCTGGTAGATTTGGGAACACTTCTGATACAGGTCCTTCAACTCATTCAAGACAAGAAAAATAATAGCAGTTCCTCATAATGCCATTTTTTAACCTCTGACATTCTCAATGGAAGCTGACATGACATGTAGGAAGTCCTGCAGCAAATACATTTGTAGATGTTATACATCAGTCTAAAGCTGGTGAAATCCCACCATAACACATCCAGGACCCTGTTTTCCCCTCCCCTATAATTTTCCCAAAACACAACTCCCCAAGCCAATTCAAGGAATGCACAAATTCTGTCAAATCACAACAGTGGCATTTTTAAATCAGTGTACATGATTCGGGTACAAATTCAAGAAGCAGCACAGCAAAGAGTAGCCCCGTGTTAAGCTACCAGCAGACCCACAGGTTCTAAAGCCTTACAGTCATTGTTTCTCACTTTAAATAGGAGCAGATCTTTATCAAAAATGAGAATTAATTCACGTCATGTTAGACAGATACACGCATTAAACATAATCTCTTCCTTCTCTCACAGTATATAACTAATCCTGACTGCCCCAAAACCATCTTATTTTCCCATGCCATAAAATTCTTGGGGTGGGGGGGGATATATGAGGTGTTTGACCTGAAATTTCACAAAACTAAGAAAATAAATGACAATGCAGACATTGACTGTGTGTCCTACAACCCTACCCTATACATTTTGGCAACTTGAACTGTGCATGTGCAGTCAGTTTGGCACACACAGATGAATCACGGTATTTGCACAGCACAGATTACATTTAGGAGACACGGTCATGGGTATTGCAGAAAAATTGCCAGTTACCTCATGCTGAAAAATAAGACCTCTTTTATTAAGAGTCTGAGAAGTCTGTTTCTTGTTGCAGTAATCAAAGACAGTTTAACTGGGAGGGAGTTTCAATGCTTTTCTGTTAGCACTGGTACACCCTTGCATGTAACATCATTGCAGTCACGTGCCTGCACTACTTACCTTCCTCCTTTCCATTACATCAAGACTGCATTGGCTCCCAGCAAAAATAACGTTGCATAAGACTGCAAAGCAGGAATATATTATCTTTAGACCACAGATCCACACAACAAAAAAATCTGGATATATTCTATTAGACTTGACTATGCATACATGGTGCCCTACAGAGCTGGCATTCTTGTGCTTTTCTATATAGGAGCTGCCAAACTGGCAAACAAAGTGGTAGTCTGTGATGAAGAGAGAATGCCCACTTAGATCTAGGTTATGGCAAAACTCCTCATTCACCAAGCTAGATTTGAAATTTGGTTGAAAGATCTGAAATGTTAGTGCATTAATTCACTTCACCATGTTTTTCCAAAAGAAACGTGGAACATGCAAGACACAGACATAGGCTTGGTGCTTTCACTGGATTCTCACATTTCTCCTTAATCACATGCTGACAATTAAGTCTAATTCATGAAATTCAGAGAATGTACCTGTCAGGAATCAGAAGGAAATTAATTGCTGTAGTGGAACAGATCAATGATTCATAAGCTGTAACATCAATCTGTTAACAATATTAATTGCCACATACTTCAGGAAAAAGAGCCTAAAATGGCAGGAGTTATAGTTTACAGTGCTTTGAAGGGTTGTTTTTCTCTGAATTATAACTGCTGAAACTAAAGTTGAGTACAGCTTTACAAAACATGAAATGTGACATTGATATTTCAATACTGATATTATTAAAATTTGTATGTTTGGATCTGAGCATTTTGCCCTAACAACCTGCAAGCCATAGTAGCATAGAAATATTTATATTCCCTACTACAAACTTGTTGACTTTTAACTGAGTGTCTCCATGAGATGAGAACAGTCACCACCTACACAACCACCAAGTAAACAGGTTTTATTCAAGTTTCCTGGCCAAGACAGAAGACGGATCCAACCTTACTCCCTGCCTGCATACCATCTGTTTGGCAACTCCACTGCTACTCCTACTGCCTTGCTTTTGTAGCATTGGCCATGGGTTACTTCTCGGAGTTTCTGGTCAGTGGGAAGCAGCCTCAAAGAAATAATACTCTCAAAACTGTCAGACAGAGTTGGAGCACCTCGTAGTTCCTTATTGACTACATTGGGGTGACTGAATAGGGACAGATAGTCCAGTGGTCAAATCATTCACCAGATATAGAGAAGATAAAGGTTCAGTATTGTTCTAATAAACGCTTCCAGAGACTTTCCAGTGAATTACATAATTTTAGAATTTACACCCCACAGATCTAAAAAACCCTACTCAGGTCTCTTGATTTCTAATCCAGTGTCTTTCTGAGAAAGAAGAGATGCATTCAAATGCATTCAGAAACCTGGGCTCTGACCAAAACAGAGTATTATATCCAGCCCTTAATTTCCACTTCACTTTTTTGTTCATATTTCATATTTATTCAGTTCTGTCAAATAAGTTTTATTTTTATCTATATGCATTGCCTTACTCCCAAAGCCACTGAAGTCATTAAAGCCAGACCTGTAATGTCTGCTGCCTTTACTGACATATTGAAATTTAAACAGAAAAATTCTAGAATTAAAAACCTGAGTTCACGCAGCTTGAGATAAATCAGCAAAATCTCTCTACTTCTCATAATTATCCATCACACAGCTAGCCCCAGATTAATCTCAACTGGACTGTATTTAAATGGTTTTATGAATTTGAAGGATGAATTCTTCAGTTCGCATTGCACATGCCAAGTACAAATGTTCTGCCTCAAAATGTGACTGAAGACCCATTGTGTATATCAGATTATGCACAGCATGTTGCTTCTACGAAGTACAAAATTTCCAAGGAGAGTAAGAAAATTGATACTGCTCTGTGTCATTCGACTTTCTTTATACTATTCCCTTTGGTATCTGAATGTAACACTGCAACAAAATCAAACTAGCAGCGTAGTGCTTAAGGTTCTGGTTGCTATTGCCTGACCATTTCACAGTGGAGTGAAGCACTATCAGTTTCTTGGCTTAAAATAGCTTTATTTTGCGGATATTGTCTAATAAAGACAGGTTAATAAACTGCAGCATTTGTAATTTGATACATTTTTGGTCCTGTTTCAGTTTACAAACTGTCCATTAACAGACCTTGAAACCTGTGAACAAATACGTTGCCTACCATTATACACAAGTTTCTCAGATGAGTAATTTTTGATCTTCAGATTGCTCGGGCAGTTGCTTAGAAACATTTGTCTGTATTAGTTACACAAGTCACGTGGTATTATTTTTCTTTTCAGATTGGATGGCTTCTGTGAATAAGCAACAGAGCATGAAATGCAAATTTCATGACATAAAATTCAAAACTTGCTTTTGGCAAGGATTTGATTTATTACATTTACAGCACAAGATGAAAACAAAAAGGTTATCTCTGTGATCTGCGTGACTTGACAGGGGAAGCAATGCCTGTGCCACTTGGAGAACTAGTGGCATAAACTGCAAAAACAAATAAATATATTAAAAAAAAAAAAAAAAAAAAAAAAAAAGGAACTGCATGGACTCAAGAGCATGGCCTAAGGAGCTTATTTGGCTGAAAAGATCATTCACAGAAACACGAAGATAATAAAGAACAGGATGGAGGTTTGGAATATTCTTGCAACGGAATGGAAGGGGAAGCTGTGCAATAATTAATTTTATTACTTATCTACATATAAATTATGTGTTTCTCTTCTGTCAATTAGTATTTTCCAGTAATTAGTACTTTCTGAGATTAAAGCACAGGTAGTTAGGTCAGAAAAAAATAATCATGTAAACTCAAGTAAATTATTATTTGCCTTTTTTCAGAATTTTGAGCAAGCAAGAAAAAGAAACAAGTAAAGAAATAAGTAGTCTTGTTCATATTGATAGTGACAGCCAGATCTCACTCAGTAAGGCTCGAAAAATTATTCACTAGTATTTCATTGTAGATTATACAGGAATATAGTCGAATCTTTTTCCTGCTGATGCTATCAGCATGAGAAACATTGAAACTCACACCTTTTTGCTTTTTTTAACTTTGTAAAACACCTCTGTTGGCCTAAGTGTTTCTTCACTGATAGTAATGATTTTTCTTCTCTATTGGATGCAACAATTTATAAAAGCAAAATCATTGGTTCAAATTAAATATAGAATTTTACTAGCAGAGGCTGCTTCTTTCAGTTAAAGATAACCAAATATGGTAAAAATATTTTACTGAGTACACTCTCAGGCTGTGATCTAGGCTACTTCTACAAACCATAAAGTCTACATTCAAAGTGTCCCCAAAGTCATGAAGGCCAAACCAAATAAACCCTGAAGGGGGAAATACTGCTAAAACAATGGAGAGAAACTTAGAAAACAACAGTAATTCCACCCCTCAAGTAAATATTTAAAGCCAGGCTGCAAGGATTGATGTAAAATAAAACTATTTTCAAAGAAGAAAATATATCTGTGTTTTCTTGCTGAATTGTAATGCCACATTAGAATATAAAAGTATTGGGTCTAATTTTTAGTGATGCTCATTCTAGCCAGCAGAGACACATCATCTTATCCCACTACTAATTAGGTAAAGTCTCTGACTAACTTTCCTAGCGCTCCCTTTCAAGCCAGCAGCTCTGCGAGAAACTAATGCCAGTGGGTCCCAAATGACAGCAAGTGTGCCTAGCAGCTGAAGCCTGACATCAATGCAAAATACTTCTGCCACCCATGATTTAAAGCAGGCTTAGTTTTGGGTGGACTATGACTAACCCATGATTAAGAACAAATCCTTTTGCTAGCAGAAACAGCATTGAGTGAATGTGAAATATGTATGCACAGTCCTTGCTTACTGTTTAACAGCCTATCTCATAAATCCTAGTAGACATTCCACAAAACCAGCCAGACGTAGTGTCACACTCTCAGCACTTTTCTCAATATTCAGTCAAATGCCAAAGTGTTATTAATGAAGTATTCAAACACTGAATATGAACTCTATTTAGGGAAAAAAAAAAAAAGTATAAATTTTGATCTTGGCTAAAACAAAGTCTTCAATAATCCCAAATTTCTCCACTGTATACTCTCAATGCTTGTATAAAAATGTACGCATTTCTTAAATACCAAAAAATCACTTGGTTTTTTCCCCTCCCTCCTTTCTCTAACACACATCTCAGTCAGGTCATGCTCATGCATTTTCAATAGTACATTGCTGCCTTCATAGCTGCACTAAGAAACTTGGTTTAAGGAATACAAGCTTATAAATTGCCATTCTTTGCCTGTCTCTTAAATAAAGCAGAACACCCCACCCCCACAAAAAAACCCCCAAACAATAAAAACACCAAAAAAAAATATCAAAACCCCAGCATCCTGAGCTAAGATTAAAAGCTGCATTCACGTTAAAGAATGCTGTCTTTTACCACTGAAACTGTAGCTGTACGTTATTCTGTGCTGATAAAGTGCTACAGTGGGCAAAGAACTTTCTCGTAATGAACGTTGCTGTAAAACAATTCATCTGCAAGAAAGGAAACAAGTTTCCATAAACCATTTATACTTGATTCAGCTTTAGAGGAATTTGTTATATAAATACATCTTGCCCTAGGGAATTGTTTTCCAAAATAATAAAAGTGTTTGAGCAACTTAACACTGATAATTAATAGGATTTTTCAGTATCACAATGGACAATATCTTCCCATGTACATTAACCATCTCACCAGCAAAGAGACAAAATTGGCAGACTCCAAAAGCCAAATACATCAGAAAGTGAAGAATGAACTAACTTATCATTTGCAAATATGCTAAGTAGGAGACATGCTTTAACTGATCATCAAAAGGTATTTTAAAGTACTTTCTTTAAAAACATCCCATAGCTCTTAATTATCACTTAAAAAACTTAATTAATAGTTGGTCAAACAATTGATGAACATTTCTACTATTCTGCTATTATGCTGGAATGTTTGACTAAACATAATCAAGTACCATTACGTTGTTATACACCTCTAGCAATCACAAGTTATGTTTTAAGTTTAGGTGTCAATATTAAATCATCAAGAAGGATTACCACAGGTAACTCTTTCACAATCTCATCAATATCTCTTTGCCAACTACAATTCTGTAGAGACTTAAAATTTACAGTGAACCTTACCTGCTTTTGTGGTCACATAATTATTTTTATTACGCTTTGTGGCAATGTTGGCTGCCAAAAAGGTTGTCCTAAAATCCCAGTGTGACAAAAATCAATTTTCAGATGCAAATGAGGGTGCCATAGGTGACATTTTTCATACCCAATAAATTGCCTGTCTGTGGCTTTGAACTAATGGACACATAAACAAGAGAGATTGGTGCCAAGGTATTGCATTATAATCTTCGTGAAGTTTTATGAGACTCATGCTACAGGCTGCAAAAAGAAACTAAAACGAAGTGGGAGCATGAACAATTTCAGGAAACTTGTGAGAATAGATATAGATTTATTGGGGGGTTCACATTCTTTTCCTTTATTTTTTTCTGAGCTCTGTTATCCCATCTCTCTGCTTACCCTTCCACACACAAACCCTTTTTTTTTTTTTTTTTTTTAAATTTTAGTTCTCCTTGTGTCCTCTTTGGCTTGCCACAACTCTTACCTCATTATTTTCCTCCACTTTACCTCTGTCCCTTACCTGTCTTCCCAGAAAATTTGTACCAACACAATTCCTTCCCACTATTCTTTTTTTTTTTTTTTTTTTTAATTCTGGCAACATGGTTTCCATTTATTTCCACCTCCTTGAGGTGACAGACATTCCCTGGCAGGGAAGTTATTCAAAGCCACCCCACTGTAGCTGACTAAAAACAGATGTGAAGAGCCACTAAGGCAGACCTCAAAACTTTGGCACGTACTTCTAAAGCAAGATGTCCAGAGGACAGCATAACAACAGTCTGTCTACACTATTAAGAATCTTTACAGCAGTTCACTAAAGGGAAGAGCTCAGATCAAAGCTGCTGAACATCTGGGTAATGAAGCAGAACCAGCAGGTAGGCATCTCGGTGATGTCTCACCAGAGTCTCAGTGAGACATATCCTCTTCAGGCACTGGGTCTACATGAAACTTCAGTTGAAGTCTGCAGTTTCAGACTATTTTGTTTGCTGCACAGATACAGAGATTATGACCAGATCACTTGTAGAAAGATCTCCCCCCCCCCCCCCCCGCCCCCTTTATTTTTCTCTGAATAACAAGCACTTCAATTTGTGTATTAAATAATGAAGGGATATTCATTAGTTCTGTGCTACTAAATCTGTGTACCACAAATACTGTTAATTTTTCTAGGAAAATACAAGAAATGCACTGAAACCTGCATTACCTTTAAAAACAACAAAAGCTTTAAGTGAACACACTGCTCACATCAGGTATGGCTACAGTTCAAAAACATGAGGAGGTCTGCATTTGTACAAAAAAATTGCAGGGTTTTATAGGCTCATCTGAAGCTTATCTTGAATAATAGAAATTTCTTAAGCCTGTGAATTTAGAAGTCCTGAGAGATATTTAGTCTTGCAATACAAATAGAAACATGATAAAACCAATATTTTTATGCTATGTTGACAGTATTGTTTCCAGCTATAGCTGAAATGAAAGATGCGATTATATAATAGGTTTTCAAACCTCCTCAAGATTTAAGTAAAGTTAAAATCTTAAGCTTTTGAAACTTTAATCTTGAAATAAAGATGAATCTTTCTGGTATTTCACCTTTTTCTCACGATAGGAAAATATGAACAGTACTAAAATGACAAAAAACTGGATCCTGGATCAGACTTATCCCCGTGTATATCCAGTTGCAAGACTGGGATAATAGTACATAGAACAACTTTAACATCCTTTCCAATCTCTCATCCTGGCATCCTTGATGAACAATATTATTGCTGCTGGTGCTCTTAGTTTTGTTTTGAGTTCTGTTTGTTTTGGGGCAGTAGGGAGAAAAAAACTGTTTTCTTCTGGACATCTAGCTCCCTCCTCCTGAAAAATCAGAGCTCCCCCTAAAGTCAATAAACCAGTGCACCTTGACTTTGCCTGTCAGCATCAGCACCACAGGAGAGCAGAACAAGCTCCTAATACTGTGCAGGCATAACTTTGAAAACACATTTTAAAACTTTTTTTTATGCCACTTGCTGGTTGGCTGGATACCATTAGTGTATTCCTTAGAGAAAACAGTTTATTCCACTGCCAGAGCAACGCCTGGCCAGGCGTGCATATGGAATTCAGGACAGCATGCCACAACCATCTCCACCCTGTTCTTCTGAAATGAGAAATTATGATGTAAAGTATGAAACAGAGTGTTCTCTGCCTTTTAAGGTCACCACAGAAATTTACTTCACAAGCTAACTAATACATACAGCTTCTCATTCTTCCATCATTCTATTTCTGCATGGTCTTGTAACTAGTACAAACATTTGGAAAGCAAGTTTCATACCAAAAGTCCACAAGTGACTTTGGTGGCCAAATTCCCCAATCAGATTAAGTATCTGTATCACTGCTAGTAATGCAGAAAGTGTCTAGCCACAAGTTCCCAGGTGGTGGAGAATTACTTTCGAGTAAATCTACACCACAGAAGAGTATGTCTCTTCTATGGTCTCTTCACCCTCTACAAGCATAGCAAGTACTTCAGGACCGCACACGTTCTAGATTGGCACCTTTTAACATAGAGCTCAATTTTACCCGGCTTTACAGTTCACCCTTTCTGGAAGAAGCTTCAAGTTGTATGAACTAAAAAAACCCTACCCATAAGACTAGGAAAGAGTCCCAACGATTTTCAGCTTTTTCTGACACTGAACCAGATTTGACCAGATTATAAGTCCCAGCAGCAGGAGATACCAGCGAAAAGATCAATTGCATCAGATTCACCAATTTATCTGTGTTAAAAAACAGCAAAATCAAAATTGGAATAATATATACAAACAAGCACCCAAAACACAAGGGGCAATCTTCTTGGATGCCAGATATATTCATTGACAGTATATCAAGGCAAAAGATTTACAAAACAGTTTAGTTAAAAAAATCTGCTGAGAGGTAGTTCTACAGTTCTGTTCTTCACTACTATTGTCCAAAGCTATTAATTTATACAATAAGTTAATTTAAAAACAGGAGATATAATGCAGTATAGTTTTATGAATATTTACTAAACGTAGAGCCCTAGGGCTCAGGGCACTTTCATTTTAAGTAATTGTATTCCACTTGCAAATACTAAAGACTTAAATATACTGGGATAAATGAATTTAGACTTGCTAAAAGGTTTCTATAAATAGCACCCTATTATGTCACTTCTCCAGATAGTCTGCTTTGTTGACAGTTACTATAAGAACAGAGCATTCCAGTTTCCCTGTAGCAAACATGAAACAAGTCACCTAAGGAAAACCTTTCATAATTGGAACAAGGCAGGTACTAAACCTATCCCTTGGCTTATCTATGTATTTGTAGCTGGAGTTCATTAACTTGTCAGCACTGATTCCTTTTGAATAGGAAAGGGAAATGAAAAAATGACGTATAAATCAATATCAACTCTTAAGTCATGTTCTCATTTAGCACAATGTCAGATATGAAATACTGAGAATTAAAAATAAACTTTCTAATAGAAAAACATGTCTAGTAATGCCTTTAAAAAAAATAAATAAAATTACCACAGTGACTTAAGCTAGCTGTCCTACAATAGAAGTTACAGCATGTTATAAGTTAAAGAAAATCTATTAAACCCTATTTTTATTTTCAGGTATTTTTAAAAACTACATTAAGTTTAATAACTAGGAAAAGCATTTAATAATATATAATTCATGCTCATTAGTTGGCTCAAAATCTGTGTAGCACATCCACATATATCTAGAGAGAGAGAAAGATCTGCTAAAAGGACTTTCACATAACTCAGCATTAACCACAAGTCCATGTATTTTTTTTAAATAATTTTCATACATGTAAATGACACTGTTATTAGAAGGGACTACAAATCTGTCTTCATGGACATGTAAAATGGTGATAATGGGTGTCAAAATCCAGAGGAAATCTGTGGGAGATGAGCATAAGGTAAAGGCAAAGATCTGTTTCTACATCCTGATATACACTGAATTGCTTATTACCTTCCTAGAGAAAAACAAAGTCAGCAAGCTCCACCCGGTAAAGTGCAGGCCACATCAAGGTCTCCAAGATGCCCCTGCATGTGCCCCCTAGAGCTGAGCTCAGATGTAACCCATCAAGTAGATAGCTTGGGATAGGGTAAAATCGAACAACCAAGTGTAACAAATTTCAAAATTGTTAGGTCTCTGCCAGCAAAAGGTAAAAGCTCCCTATAACTTGGATCTGAATATCTTACCTTTAATATACTTATTGAGTATCTCCATTTTGTACACAATAATCTGAGGAAGAGACATATAAAGTGAATTATATAGAATATATAGTATGAAAGTCAGTATTATAACACTTTTTTCCAATTGCGCAGCCTCTGATACATCTGGAATTCTTTGGGCAGATGCTATCTTTTACTACATGTATGAACAAAGTCTCAAAAGCCACAATCTTTGTCAGCAGTTCCAGTAAAATGAAGGGGGAAATAATGCAAATGCAGAATGTTTTCTCTCTCTCCATTGATTGTCCTAAACACGCAGTCTTACACTGGAAACCAGTCTTATCTTCCTTATTGTCTACTCACAATTAATTTCCCTCACCTTATTTTTTCATTTTATAGTTTTAAAGACTCAGTCTTGATCAAGTCACTTATCTAATTCACAACTGTTCTGAAACACATTTTCAATTAATAAAATGATCTTAAATACAGCCTAATACACTGAGCACCAGCTAAAAGAAAAAGACACAGTAATTACTAGCAGTGGCAAGGAATTGGGAATGTAATTGAACAAAACCAAAATAACTTCTCCCCACAAACCCTTTAACTATTCTATAATTTCATACCACTAGAAGACACAGTAATTATGTCCCTCAAGTAAATCAACTATTTTTCTGTTTAGTAGACAAGCATTAAAGAAACTCTTTTTTTATACTTCTAATATATTTCCCATATTTTTCCTTTAATTGAATTAAATATGATATGTTAAAGCAGAAAACATTTCCATTTGGGATACAGATGATTGAACTTTTCCAGCAAATGTTAAATTCATTAAACATCATAGGACTGAACAGAATCTGCCTTATGGTATTTATAAATTTGAGTTATAATTTTTAAGTAATTATAGTCAACACATAAAATCTGGGATTAAAAGCCACTGAGTAAGTGTGAAACTTCTGAGATCCTCTAAAGAGCTATTTGATCAAAAAAACATTAATTTTTCAGGGATTCAGCTGAAAGCACAAGCAACATCAAAGATAACTGAAGAAATTTGTTTTTCTTTTCCTGTTTCACAGACACAAAATATAACTGGCATACTGTGACTGCCCATTAACATTATGCACACTTAGTATTATATATATCAACTTGATGCTAATAGTATCCAATAGAAAGGCCTATACCATATGATGGCACCACTAATACATTCAGTTTTCCTGGCAATTAAACAACATGGAAGCACTAACAATTAACATCAAGGTCACCCGCAAATAAATTTTGATTTGGACACTCCTCATAGCAGATTTATGAATAGATTCAAAGCTCATTAAAATAGGTGGAACGACTCCTGTTGACTTAATGGAGATTGCATTTGGTGTACTGCTCTCTTTTTCCTGTGACAGATTAATTACATGGTTTTGTGAATAATCACACCTAAAATCAACACTGTAACTTAAAGCTTCAAGCCGTACCTCACGTATATATGTTACTTTGTCAGCAATGAGTTCAAGCGAGCCATATCTTCTCCATTTTTACTTTCAATGTTTAAACTGAAGTTTTAACATCCCCTCCTCCTACCTCCACCTTAATTCTTGGCTTGCAGGTCATACAAAGCACAACAGACTTTTCTGACTTTAATGACAATATCACCCTCAAAAGGATGGTTGTTAGGAGTGGGGGGTCAGAGACCAAACCACGTGAGGACAACACAATACAGCAGCACAGAGAAAATAAATTTGTCTGCAGACGAAGTCAGAAAGTTACTTAACCTGCCCTACACAGCTACATAAGCGATAAGGACACACAGTTTGAACTATCCATAGTCCTTTTGACATAGGAAAATTCTTCCCCCTTTACCCCCTTTTAGAATTACCAAAAAGTACAGGAGGTGGGTAGAACTTTGCATCACTTTAAGTTGATCACATGGAAGAATTGACAAGATTTCCCTTGACCTGCTACTGAAACAATTCACCTCTGTGGAAAACCAGAAGAGAAGCAAACAAATAAAAATTCCTTAGTATCAAATTGCAGGCATTATTGAAACAGAGTGGACAGAACCACCAATTGTATCAATTTTATGGTTATGATTTCAGTTAAGTAGCAGGAACATGACTGTCAAAAAATTGACACATACTGTTTCTTTTTTTCATTAAAAAACCCAACATGTGCATGTTCCTACATTATATTTCTCAACACAAAACTACTACGCATGCATTAAAAAGAACATATTTTTTAAATCTCTCTTTCACAATATCCCACACCAATGTAATACTAGTAATGTTTCTATGAACATATTTGGAAATTAAATACATGTGAACAGTTCTAATGAACCTTTCAGTATGGTGGCTCAGTTTTGATATATTTAATAATAGTAAATGAATAAACCTATGACTGATAAGATAACTGTTGACTGAGCCAGTACCCAAACAAATAATGAAATCCCCATTTCCTAAATCAGGAATCCAGCCTACGTGCTTTTATTTCTAGCAGGCAATTCTGCTGCAAAGGGTAGTATTAATGCATGCCAAGTCAAATACAGAATACTAATGTAGTAAGTATCTTAATCTAAGGCATGACTTTATAGTTTGCAGCAATGAGAACAGAAGATCTAATCTGAGTATTCTTGTTGCCAGGTGCTGCCATGTTGGAGCACAATGACCAAGTACATCTGACAGAGGTTTTGTCTACCTAGTCTTTAAGCAGTCATGAATTTCGTATCAAACAGGAGTGGCTGACTTTTGATTTCAACTTCAGGGGAAAAAAAAAAGTCACAGGTATGCGAATATTCTTCCTGTCTAGAGCAGAAACTGCCAAGTGTAGTATTTGTCAGCCAATCAGGAATTTTTAATTTACTGGAATTCTTGTTGGCGAGTTCAACAATATCCAAATCAGAATTATATGCCTCATGAGAGCACTCAAGTGTCCTATTTCATGGGGGCTGATACGATATGCTACTTTATCACCACACTGTTGTGCTTGAAGGAGACCCTCTGCATTTTGATATAGCCTTTTAAATTATTAGCAGCGCAAACACGAACAGGTTTCTTAATAGCATTTCCTTTTTGGGGACATCAACAAAGTTGGGTGATATCAATGTGTACTAATGTCAGTGCATGCATAAAATCTTTAGCATCTCCTAGGATAGTCCAGTAGTTCACAGGATCATACCCTTGAAATCCCTATAACAAAAATTTCTGTATTAATATCTGATTATTTAAAGCTTGGTACAGTCTTCCAGATTTTAAAAAACTTGTACTGTCACCTTTCTTCCAAGTAATTATAGGACAAATCTTTATACAGCACAACAGTGTTCAATACTGTAAAAAAAAACGGCAAAGAGCAAAAAACCCCCCACAAACATTCAACATGTTAACAGGCAGCATCAAATGGGATCTAGGAGAATTAAAAAGAGATTGGATTTTTTTGAAATACTCATAGATTATTGCCTTTAAATCTGCAAAATGTATAAATCCTCATCTGATGTATAAATTTGGCATGCTTGTTCTAATAACTCTGAAAAGACATTGGGCATCATGAGGATATGAAAATGTTTGTGTTATTTATTATTAGCAAAGTCCTTAAAGCTCCAGAAAATCTTGTCATTCACACTCATGCAAGATACAAGCAACCTAAAGGCAAAGTTTACACACACACACAAGACTCCAAATTTCCATTTGTGAATACGTAAGTTATGTCACAATGTTCAAAATAAAAATAAATGAACACCCCCTGAAAAAAAAACCCTAAAAACCACCAAAAACAACAACAAAAACCCCCAAACCTACACAAAGAAACAAACTACCCAGTTCATGCGTACTGCCTTGACAAACTGTAGAACAGGGCACTTGGCCACGTAAAATATTCAGTTGTTCGCCATTGTGGCAAATGTACTTTAAATAAAGTAAAGCATTTAACCCATTTCTGATTGATGATGCAAAAAAGGGCACTTTTAAGCAGCAGAAGCTGCAGTATTGTATTAAGGTCATACAATTTAGTCCACCAGAAGGCCAGTACACCAAAAGCTAGATCCAGCTCTCATTTTAAAAAGATTATACTCTATTCCTTATCTTAAAAGCTGCATATACTAGATCCATGCTTCATTTATCTCAAAACCACCAGGTAATTCTGGAGGTAGAAAAGAAATGAAAGACAAATGATTTCAAAATAATTTCCTACTGAGTTCAAACAATATGCCAAATGGTTTAACAAGTATTGAACACCATCAACCACAAGGGTGTTTACTGACTTGCAGGTAAATTAAGGTGTATTTGTTCATGGTAGTTAGAACAGTTGCTGACTAGATGACTTTGTGCTGCTGGAACTTGAATAAAAGCAGTCACCAGAACAATTACTAAAAATATTTTAACAAATCTATTCCTACTCACCAGGAAACTTCTTGTTTACAGCTATGCACCAAAGTATAGTCATAGTGAGGTTGTTAAGAAACTAGAGGCTCTTCTTTCCTACTATTACATCTGTTTGCCCATAACCTTAAACAAGAATCTACCTTTTCCATAGTAATGAAGAACACTGAGGAATTGTAGCGGTACCAATAGTATTAGCAGCAGCCAATTATTGTACCTAACAGAGCTACTGGCTGGCTTAAATCAACCTGTTGCCCCTCCGCTCTCTTCCTGTGTAATCACTATCACTAAGTGCCTTCTTGGTAAGAGGGGAAGCTATTTTTAAGATAGATCAACTGCTTAATACAAAGGTTATTTAGTTTGATTTGGTGGTGAAATATGAAGTGAGGAGCTGGGTGATTAATAACTCCAAGATGATTGTAAATATTAACAGAGTTGTTTATTATGGAGATACCAAATTATATTAAGATTTAACTCTGTCATTCTTCAACTTGCCAAGTTATTCTAGGTACTTAAGAAAGCTAGCTGTAAAATAAGATACAAAGGAATACTCTTGAAAGCAACAGAATTGCATCAAGTAAGGAATTTTAGGTCCACAAGGAGCCATCTGTCCTTGTAGTAGCAGAATCAATTCTTGTGGGAGGACAAATGTAGATTTTTATCCTGTGATGCTCCATTAAATGCTTAAGATGTGTGCTGAGATAGGTGTTACTATAATAACCATAATAAATGCTCCTTCAGGTTTGTGAAAACCAGCATGGAACTATTGGGGCAATCATTAAGGATGATTCTTGATGTCTCTGATAAAGAGAAATGACTAAACCCTTACTCAGGGAATCATCTCTTCATGTGAATAATTTCTCCTATTATGGCTTTCTCAAATCCACCCTGTTTCTGGAAGCTGATGGAAAAGCTTGTAGTGGGAAAATACCAGAACATTTTGCATCTGACACAAAAAAGAACACTGAGTTTCATTTTGGACAGAACTCTGTCCTCCTCTTGGAATTGTGTCTGTTCCTTAATAAATCTGAGGTATCGCTGGTGAAACTGGACTAGTTCTCATATACTGACTGCATCATTCCTGCATGTCAGATGAGAGAAAAACTGTGGAAGGAAATGGACAATTTTTCTTCTGCACCAGAAGTCTCACAGGTTCTTCTGGTTTCTGTAACATCTCTTGTTCATTAAGGATTTGAGGACATTAAGGATGTCATGGCGATTTTAATATTGTATAGAAATGACCACGTCTTTTCCCAAACCTCTTGCTTAAAAATTAATCTTCCTATCCTGATGTGGAAAAGTCTTATAAACAATAAAGATATCTGTGCAAATAGCTCTTTTTACAGATGTATGTATACAGACATGCACGCATAAATATTCTTTCTCTGTACTTAATAGTTACACTTTAAGGGTCTTACAGGATGAAAGCTGCTTTATAAATGAAAGATATTACGTATCCTAAGAGACATCTACTTATCCTTTATGATCTTGCTTAATGTTCTACTAAATCATGCTTAGCCTGTTGCTTTCCCACTTACGTCCTCATTTACTACAATGAATTTAAAATTTAAACCTTTTCCAAATGGCTCCTGTAAATGTTCCCCACATTTCTGGCACAAATTGCCACACAACTCCATCAGTCTCTGGAGACTAACACATAGGATTGGCATAGTCTTCTGTATGTCAGAATACTTTCAGGATGAACGCAGACAATAACAACTTGGAAAAAAATTACATGTCAATGCATGACGGTTTATCACTCATCCACAAAATTTAGTAGATTTTTTTTTTAAATGGGTAAAGGACAGTTAGCATCCTAGATCATAAAAAGAAACTAATTAAATTCAAAATGTCTTCACACAAATTATCTACCGTTCAAACTCTTCTAAAAATGTTTTAGGGGCAAGAGGCAAGTAGGTATTTTCTTGGCACCCTGTGCCAGTGTGAATTTTAGTCCAGTTAAGAGACTTCATCAATCTTTGAATCATCTCTCCCACTGAGATTTATGGAAGCTTTGCCATTAAGTCTTATGGATGAAGGATAAGACCTAAGTGTGTTTCAAAAGAAAATAGAATAAAATTGTTGCATTCCAGAATCGCATTTGGTGCGGAGCTTCCACAAAGACCTTTGGTTTACACCAGAAGCACACCAAGCAATAGTGAAAACGTCCTGTGGACAATACTTGTTACTGCAGGGAAAAATAACAAATCTAAATGTAGTTCAGGGCTGAAAGGAATTATGATTTTAGCAGTTTTCAAATAAAATGCAGTCATTTAGAATATCTTTGTCTGTCTTTTTTCATTAGTCTGTTAACAATTTGGAATAATTAACAAGGTTTGCATTTGTTTCAAAGATCATCTCATTTCACCTTTAAATCCCTGTTAAACATATTCTATACTTGTCTTAGCTCTGCTTGCTACTGAAAAGCACAAAGTCCCTTTTCCTGGATAAATGCATCCCTAGCTCACATAAAATCTGAATGTAGATTACTCATAGAGAAAGGCACTGAACATTCACAGAAGCTAACACCTTCTTGTTTCACAGTCAATTATTCATGTTTCCAGTCTATAAGACCATTTTTCTCTCCTTAAATAACCAAGTACTTCTCATTTACATGCTGAAGTTGTGCACTGAAGGAAATAGAAGGAAAGCTAGCCCACATGTTTGATCCAAGCATTTATATGTACAGTGAATAAACTTACAAGACACACTTTGCCCAAATAAGGAACATTAAATTAATGAAAATCACCAGTGGCTCGTGTTCTTTATAGTATTTACTCTGGTATTCAACACAATATGTAATTGTTGCTATGGTAACTGCCACATCTCTTGGCACCATAATAATTCTCAGATAAATGGATCTTTGTCAGAGCAAACTCCAAAGCCAGTGTATATGAAACCTGCATTTCTTTGGTGGTGGGAATCTGCAGAGTGAAGCTGGAAGTATAAATTCAGTCCAGGCCTGAGGGAAAGCATAAGTCCGTCAATAGAGGTGAGGTTCTGCTGCAGAGCCAAGTAAAAGCGAGAGCGTGGCTATGTATGAAAAATCCTAACCGCTGCGCACTGCCATGGGGCTTGCAGGGTCACTCAAGAAGAGCCCAGCAAACAGTTACGGGACTCACGCCGGTACGGCACTGTCAGACAGAACTCCAGCTTTGTGGGTTTGATCTAAAGTCTGCTAGAATCTGATTATTTCAGCAGGTTCTCGATCAGACTGAAGGATAAAAAGGGACAGTAGGTGACTGGAATTTCTATGGAAAATAGCTTATTTCAGTAGTTAAGGAGGTTTCTTATATAAAAGGAGCTCTTTGTTGTTTCCTCAACAGCAAGTGGCCTGCAAAGAGGATTTTTATAAAAATATAGTCAAAAAGGCAGCTAAATGATACTACAGAATGACCCATTGATGAGAACAAGCTCTTGCTTTCATAGACATTAATTAAGATGTATTCTGTGAAACCTGCAATGTAGCATTGCAGACTTAAAAAAAAAAAAGAACGCTTCCTCTCTCTGGTGATTAAAGCAGGGAAAAGTCATTTACCAAAATACCATCAACACACAAATATTAAATTCTAAAATCACTTATACCTCAGCTTTTTATGCATGAATTCCAAGTCAACAGGCACTTGCAGTGTGATAAACTGAAGTATAAGTAGTAATAACAAGTTAATAATTTAATAGCTAGTAGGAGAATGTTACCATGTTAAGCTTTCTGCCAAACTGAACGCAAAAGTGAGAACATGATTTTTCTTTTCTTTTCTCTTTAAGAAAACCTACCTTTATATGCCAGAAGGACACCATCATAGCCAAAGGCAAAATATCTCCACAGTTTTTCTGAAAATGCTATTCTATATGCTGTTTTGATCAGTACAACCCTCATAAGTGTATCATAGATATCAGTGTATCCCAGTGACTTACTCTATTTTGTGCCTTAAAATGAAATGAAAAAAACGGTATTTTATTTATGCAGTGCATTACTTTTTGCAGCAACTGCTATATGCAAAATCTAATAATATTAATCTATTCTAGCCTGTTTATCAATATCTCATGAGAGTCCATATTCATGCTTTTTGCACAGTCATTTTCAGCCTTCTTGGAACTCTATTCTAACCTAAAAAACCCACACTAATATACATTAATGGGAACAATTCCTTGCTGTATGAGAGAGGCTCATTCTTGATCTTATTTTCCAAATAAATTATTGAACTGCCAGATGACTAAACTGAGCTATTCACTTCCTTGCATGAATGTTTTTTGTATGAGAAGATCCTGATTCATAATAAGATTATTGATCCTTCATCATCTGTTCGAAGACAGAAAGCCATACAGGTAGGATTTTAGGCTCTAGGCACTTTTTTATCTCATATCAATAAAATTTGCAATCTCTACTCTGCAGGGCTAAAGCAGAGAGTAAGACACAAACAAGAAATGCTAATGTTTAAATCCAAGGAGCTTAGTTTCATTATTTCAGTTTGATACTTTAGAAAACAGGCACAGGCATAAAGCAACTTGCATGAACATGTACATCCAGGCAGTGACTTAGTAAGAAATAGAATTCAGGTCTGCAAGGCAGCTGGGGAATTTTTCAGCGAGGCTGCCTCTCCTGTCCCTGCTATATAAACATAGGAGGGTACTGATGCTGGGAAAAGCAATGGTTTAACAAAGGCAAAAGTAGAAGCAGAATACCTGACTAGCCCCTAGCTGTTACAAAGTGGACTGGATAGAGTAGCAGGACGAAAGCAACTTCATTCCCTTCAATCTGAGCTGGAGATTATTTTAAACTTTCTTTGTCCACAACATGCTGTTTCAGGGTGTGCTTGTCCCTCTTATCTCTTCTTTTCTTTCTCCTATTCTTTTTCCATCTAGTGCCTGAAAAGTGTCCTGAGGGTTTGACAGTTTCTATTTAATCATTTTATCCTTCTGTATGGAAGACCGCTGAGCACCATACAGTGAAGTTACTACCAGCCTGGAATTTCTGAATATCTGCCTGCCCTCTTACCTGCTTTAGTGCCAGACTCTTGATATCTCACTCCCCCCATCCTTCATCCTGTTTCTGTGATGCAATAACAAATAAAAGTTCTAAATAACTCCCTTTGCTAGGTGGGGGGAAAGGTTTGCATTTTGCCAACACACTGAAAAAAGCAGAGAAAGTTTCCCAAGGTTTTCCATTTAGGTCCCAGTGTATTAAGGGTATATTCATTAAAATCAGTGTTAGATTACAAAGGGGGAGGATAAGCAGACAACCATTTTATTTAGCTTTAAAGAATGCTGTTCAATGCCCAGCTTGCTGCCTTTTGCAACTCACAATTTGTTATGAGACTCTACAAAAGATTGGCTATACTTGCCACCTTTCACAAAACCAGACTGTCTAAATAAATAAATAAATAGATCCACTATTTCTTGTCAAATGCTCAAATGTGATCAAATTTCTAACTTTTTTCCATAAAATTACCTACTATTTCCTTAAAACAAAGCAGGGGCAAAGCATTGGGTAAGACATAAGCTAAAAAAAAAAATAAAATATTGCCACTTATTGGCTCAGTCAGTTTGTTCCCAGCTAGGGTTTGCAAATGATTTATTTTTCCATTATGGATTCAAACCTTCGCAAATCGATTAATTATTCAGAATGAACCCAAAGTTCATTTTGGGGTCCTGGGTGAATCAAAACATTTCCATGTCTTTTTTTAATGTCACCAAGAACTTAAGTCCTGACTGTGTAAAAGGTTATTAAGCAAACATCAGGCAAAGCAGAGCACAAGCACAGATGTTCATGCCTCACCAGCCCTACCCCATGGTGAATGCAAGGGAACGTCATTTCTTTTACTGAGCACTCCGACTGCCTGAGGGTGCAAATGTGTACACACCCGGAACTATTAAAAATGACACAATATAACGTTACACCTTCCATAGGCCCTTGGCAACCCTTCTGTACACTCATTCTACATCTCTCTCAAAAGTGACAGGTTGTTGGGGTTTTTTTGTGAATACTCCCCTCTGTCAAGAGAGACAGAAACCAATATATCTAGCCAAAACCATCAGAGGAAAGGGGCAGTAACAACAGGTTGTAGAAAGAAATCTCACTGTAATCTGACATACAGATTTTTGCTCTCAACAACATGTATGCATATCTGTAGGTACAGATATTTTGCAGAAACATTCAGACATCTGGAAAAGTAGCAGTGCTATATGTACTCTTCTGACACTAGACCCTGCAAAAGGTTCTGTGATCAGAAAGCAATAGCGAAGTTGGCTGATGGTGTTGAGGAACCATCTACTCATATTGTTGTCATGGCCACCTTTTAATAGAAAGGTGGTTTTGATCTGAGACGCAGGGTCTGCAGATCTAATATATATGCACTTAAGACTCAAAAAGCAGAGTTAAATAGTAAGCGGTATTCTAGCAGCCACTGACTATACTATGGCCATGAAGTTAACCATGTAGGAGTGATCAGTAAGGCCAGCTGGAATATTCCCACATCTTCAGCAGTAAAGAACCACACCCCTCCACCACAGGAATACCAAAAGCTTTTCTGCACATGCCAGATTACACCTCTAAATATTTTCAGTATTTGTCTAAAGTATGGTTGGTTGCAATCAGAAAGTTTTATGAATTATACTATCTCTTCCTAGGCTCTGAACTGCCAGTCAGCACATTAGAGATCATTGTTGTCAGTCATTTCCAAACACATTGGGAATCTGCAATTAGAAACATTAACAATGGGATTTCACAGATGTAGGTTACATGCTTTCAGAAAAGAAACAGCAGTTGCTGGCAGTGGGGAAATACTTAAGAACTACTTATCCCCTAATTAAACAAGGTACTGTACTCTAAGTACTGAATGCTAAGCAGTGCTCTAGCATGTGCTCATCTTAACCCTACAGAATTATGCTGAATTACTAAGGATCCATCTGAGCATTTTGTAGCCAAGATTCCTTGCATAAACAGATGGAGCAGTTCTGCTGTTTCCATGCTGACACATTTAGACTGCAAAAGTACAGGATTAAGTTCAAATTTATCATAAAATCACTTTAGATAGGACGCTAAAATCTTTATATCCTTCTCAAGTATGACAGAGTGACAAGAGTGTCTGCGTTGTGTTTAAAATAGGCAAACAATAACTGAAACAGTTGTTTAAAAAAAAAAATACGTAACAGCTACAGAGTGCTGGCTGAGGCCAGAGTAGGACAGCCAGCCCTAAAGATCTTTATATTCCCTTGAAGAAGGGCATGATCCTCATCGTGTAACTCCCAGTGGCACTGCACACACCAAGACTCCCCATACTAAAGTGTAATCTACTTATGAGCTGAATATCAAAATCCATATAGAAGTTATGAATGCAGGTAGAGATGATGCTGTAATATTGTTTTGAGGAGTCATCTATGAGGGAAGACGGGCAAGTGGCAGAATGTGCCATATTTAGACTGGGTTTCTTTCTCTGAATCAACACAAAGTGATTGGAAGAGAATTCAGAAGCGGGGGCAAATCAGACTTGGCTTTTGAATGTAGTCTGGTGATAGATTTCAACACTAAGCATTAATTAATATCTCTGGAACACTTTGAGGGGATACTACTCAGAACCCAAGCAGGACATAAAAAGAAAAGGTCACTGGCAAAGCTATGTTATAGTCTTGTGCAAATACACACCTGTTAGTCCTTACTACAAGACAAGATTTCCCCTAGATTGTAACTTCTATAGAATAGCTCCCCTCAAAGACATTGAAGGGCTGCTTCTAGAAGAAAACCACAATAAAACAGAATGATTCTCAGAGAATCAGATCTTCAGACCAATCCCCTGAAGTTTAACTTCAGACAACCTGTCAGAGATGTCTCAAACTCCTATGTGGTTTCAGTAACTTCTATCTGGAGATGAAAATTCCCATTTTGAAACTGTTCCTAAGATTTCAAAACCTGGAGCGAAAACAAAATTTGAACATTCTTGTGAATGCATCAGAAGGAGAATGCATTACTAGTCTGAGACACAGGACAGCCGAATGCCCAACTCCAGCAAGTGCAGCTTTCCTACACTGAATTTGGCACTGCGTGGTCCTAAATCCACAGCTCCACCATGTAAAAGACTCTCTGAAGTATGACTTTGCTAAAATTTAACTTTGTGAGGAAACAGCGTATTTAAATACAATTCAATTCTATTTCAGTGTTCTGATCAGCTCTCTGCAGTTACACATTCTGGTATTTTCCTGCTAGCAATCTATATTCACGTCACATTCTGCTTAAAGTGCAGATCAAAACATTTCCTCAGCCATGGACAGGGGTTTGTTCAACCTTTCCCCTAAAGCTAACTTTTTTAAATGGAAGACTTAAGTTATACTAAGCTATTATTGGATATATGAGAATGCTGGCAGCTGAAAGCCTAAATTCCAAAATAAGACAACAGATCAGTCATTTTTGTCATGGTTTCTTTATACTTCCTTGAAATTATAGCTCTGTGAAGGTAGCAGGCTTAACAGTTTAATAAGCCACTGCCTTGCCTGCCTCTCACCTAAATGCCATGACACAGAAGCAAAGGCTATCTCACATTTCCTTTTGTTACACTTTCATGGGTGTGAAGTAAACAATTCTATCAATTAGTGAAGCACTTTTCCCCCCATAGTAAGGGGTTAGTATTACACTGAAATTCAGAAGCGGAAAAGAAGGGACACATTCAGTGAACAGGGTGGAACAAAAAATACTAGTGCATAGAGACAAAGTTTAAATATCTGTTGCTATTTGTGTGCAGGTGTTTATAGTTAACACATAACAAAATCAGATAAGCAGACCTACATGAAAATTTAAATTCCACAACATAGACTTAGTTCTCAGACACTTAAGACTTTGAGTGAACATGAAGATTCTGTAAATTCTAAATTACACAATTAGACAGTGTTTTTCCATTTTCAGTTGTGGCCAAACTGTGGTTATCTGTTATAATGTACATCAGAAGAACCAGCCAATTTTGACACTTGAGTTCTTTCATTTGAATCACTTCTTTATGAATGTTTAGCATTTACACCTGATGATGCAATACATCTTTCAAAAGATGGCAAATTTCTATTTTAAGTTAAACTAAGGGCTAAAATGTTACAGCAATATCTAGACTGAAGACAGATTCTAATCTCTGCTTACAGATTAAAACAGCCTACAGTCCTAGATGGCACATGTAAATATATAGCCAGCCGTGTGCCCAGGTGGCTGAGGCCAATAGCCTCCTGGCTTGTATCAGGAACAGGGTGGCCAGCAGGCCCAGGGCAGTGACTGTCCCCCTGTGCTTGGCACTGGTGAGGCTTCACCTCAAACACTGGGTTCAGGTTTGGGTCCCTCACTTCAGGAGGGACGTAGAGGGGCTGAAGTGTGTCCAGAGAGAAGCAACAAAGTTGGTAAAGGGTCTGGAGCACAAGTCTTATGAGAGGTGGCTGAGGGAACTGGGGGTGTTCAGTCTGGAGAAAAGGAGGCCCAGGGGGGACATAATCACTCTCTATAGCTACCTGCAAGGAGGCTGTAGGCAGGTGGGTGTTGGTCTCTTCTCCCAAGTAACAGGAGAAGAGGAAATGCCTTCAAGTTGCACGAGGAGAGGCTTAGATTTGATGTTAGGAAAACTTCCTTCACTGAAAGGGTTGTCCGGCTTTGGAACAGGCTGCCCAGGGAAGCGGCTAAGTCACTGTCCCTGGAGGTATTTAAAAGACCTATAGATGTGGCGCTTAGGGACACGGTTTATTGGTGGACTTGGTAGTGCTAGGTTAACGGTGGGACTTGCCAGTCTCAAACACCTTTTCCAACTTAAAAGATTCTATCCCCTTGGCACTTTCTTCTAATCTTTTATATTTATCTTACCTTTAATGCACCATGTTTTTCATTTGCTCCAACAATCAAAATTTCTGCCATATCCTCAGCATGCTCAGACCGCGCGTGGACAAACAAGGCTCTGCCAGCTTCTGATACATTCTTTAGTGCAACTAAAGACCCGTCACGTTCCACCTTAAAGTCTGGGTTAGAAACTTCGAAGTTCAATTTGTTATTCCCCTTGCAGTCATCAAATTCCACTAGGGGAGGGAAAGAAAAAAAAAGAAAAAACACAATTATAAGTATATACTTCGGAACATAGACTTCAAACATCTTTATGTTATTGGCTTGTCTACAGATCTCAGGAAGAAATGTCTCCCAATCTAAGGGGAAAACATTTCAAAGAAGCTTTATATTTGTGTTACTATAATTCATAGGCAAATGTTATGAATATGCGCTTTCAGAAGGATGAAGAGATTTTGACCATGCTAATTGGGGAGGAAGGAGGTAAACAAAACACTCTGGACATGAACATTTTGTGATCACTCAAATCAAATGCACAGAATGCACACCTAGTTCTACAAATCGGGCAGTAGAGTCCTTATTAACTTCTTCATCATAACCCAGGATCTCTAAAGGCTCTTCTGCTGGCAAAACGGTTTCAGATATACAGTAAATCCTTATGCTTGGAAGCGGTTGTTTACAGAATATTCAACCTCAGTCTACTGCAAAAGTGTTACTTAACAGAAAAACCAAACTATAACATTTCTTACGAACTACCAGGATTGTGATATATTGCATGAGCCGTACTGTTTGTATAGCTAAGGATTGAGAACTTTTAATTACAACCACAGCTGCCAACAATACTGTTTCACTTTACGTGAAAGATGTAAAATATTTAGGAATGCTGACATAAAGAGGAAAATGTCTCTCAAGTACAAAGTTTTGAGACTTTGCCTCAAGTTTTTCTTCTCCAGCTGCAGTAGATTTCACTTTGCACAAAATATTTGAGAAAATATTAGTGATGTAACTACCAGCTAATATGATTAAGAGGCCTTCACCACAAACTTGTAATTGCTAAGTAAATTTTTCAGGTTTTGACATCTCAGAACAATATATTTGCATGAGAATGGCTTTCTTTTTTTTAGACAATACGTTCTATACTCCCCATCTACTCCTTGAGTTACAGTCAGTGTAGACTTTTGACTTACCTGTATGTTATCACTATTTTGTTTTTACACTTCATTTCTATTGAATCTTTAAAAACTGCATTACACATTCAGAAAGGAATACAGACAGGGATACAAACTACAGAAGATCAAAGACAATGGGGTTTTACTGCAAATAAAGCACTCTGAATAATTGTTTAAATTAATTGTATAGACTTCCTGTATTGGATCGTTGTTTTTAAAGGAAAAAAAATAATCCCAGATTCTCTCACCGTCTGGCCAATACCTAAGCTTTTCCTGACTATTTAATCTCTATAACTGGTCTTGAAGCACAGACAGAATCTCATAGCAGATGGCCACATTTCACCAAAATTCCATCAGATTTTGCAACTACTTCCAGACTTGAAGAAAGGGCTGCCAGAGGACCTCATGGAGATCCTTCCTCCCTGGACATTCACTGGGACTGAATCACAAAAACCACAACAGGGAAAAAGAACTGTTGCTGGTTCCAGAACTTCAATACAACCTCATTTTATGATGAATATTGATGAGACATGTTAAATTAAGAATTGGCCAAAAGCAAAAACCTCAAATGCTCAAACTTCAGAATAAGAAACAGAACACAAGACATGGGACACTATTTGCCAAATTGACAGTGGTCGCTTGACCTTGGGGTGCACCCAGCCACCCACCCAGCCGCTCTCTCACTCCCCCACCTCATCAAGACCAGGGGAGAAAACACGATGAAAAATATCGTGGGTCAAGATAAAGACAGGGAGATCGCTTGCCAATTACCGTCACGTGCCAAACAGAATTGACTTGGAGAAAATTAATTAATCACCAATTAAAATAGATTCGGAGGGTGAGAAAAAGACAAAATTAAACCCAAGCCTTCCCTCCCCGTGCTTTTGCCCAGGCCCAGCTTCACTCCTTCATGCCCAGCTCCTCTGCCTCCCCTCCGGGAGCGGGGGCCTGGGGAAGGGGGGTCACAGCCGGTACCTAATGGCTCCTCTGCGGCTCCTCCTCCTCACACTTCTCCCCCGCGTGAGTCCCCTCCACAGGCTGCAGCTCCCCTCGGGACATACCCACCTGCTCCTGCGCGGGGTCCTCCCAGAGCCGCGGGGATCCCGCTCCGGCGCATGGAGCCCTTCCTCCCGCTCCCCCTCCGCCCCGGGTTCACGCTGCTCGCTCCCGCTCACACCTTTCCCCTCACGCCTCACGCCCAGGCCGCGCTTTGCCCCGTCCTCACCAGCAGCGCTAATGAGCTCAGGTGCGCCCTCTGGTGAGGCAGCTGCAGAACCAGCTGGAACCGCCTAGAACCTGCTGGAACCTGCTGGAACTGGCGCTGTCCAGCTCGCAGCTGCCCCGCCTCTCCTCACAGAGCCCTGAGCCCCACCCAGCCCGCACACTGACAAAGCCATTAGGAACCTGAAGTGGGATTTTAAAAGAACAAAGTTGTGATTCTGTGAATTTGTGCAGGAGTTTCCTCTGAGAGGAGTCCGAGCTCTATATTAGCCAGTCTCTTGCACAAAAACTAACCCAGCACCTGAAGGATCTGCTTCTGCAGAACTTTTAGGCTTGCTTACACATTTTTAACTAAAAGCTGCTCCCATTTCCTCTGCTTTACTTGAGGGCAAGAAAACTATCCTTGGAGTCACAGTGGGATAACAAACCAGACTTTCATCAGCTCATTTGCCATTTCATTGAATTTTGCTGAAAGCAAGAGGGATTATAAATAAAAAAGAAACAAAAAGCTCTCTCCCCTCAGATACTCCGATCCCTCCAGACAAACCTATCTCAGTCTGTCATGCCGCAGACCCCTGCTTGCAAAGTCTTACCCTACAGTGGAAGCAGGGAGAAAAAACACAGAATTTGGGAGCAGTAGCAGGTTAGAACAATTTCACAGTGCTCAGACTGTGCTGCCCGTGCTGCTCTCCATGACCAGGAACCCTTGCAGAAAGGGTCTTGTGCTCACAGTGGGGTTTTGACAGAAGGCTGTCAGTCAGCAAGACCTTCCTGGTGTAAAACCACCCACTGCAATTTACGTTGGTGACATGACAGGCATTTTAAGAGATTCACTGCAATCTCCTAAAGCTATCAACCCACAAAAAAAAAGAAAAACGTTCTCCTGTCACCACAAATGTGGGAAGTTGAAACTGTCTATTCTAATCAGCGTATAGATTATAGCCTTGATGAATTATGAATTATGAGTAGATTAACTTATTCTTTTGCTCCCATGGAAAAAAAACAACCAACCACCCAAAAAAAACCCAAAAAACAAAAAGCCTCCACCCAAACAACAATGAAACAAAAAAGCCTCCACCCAAACAACAATGAAACAAGGTCCTAAGAAGGTACCTTGTTATAGTGAATAAATATGTGCTTCTCATAGTCAAAAACTTTTGGTGATCTGCAGTCTTACAACTGGAAAATTTGGCATCACTCTCTGAGAAATTAATTATGTCAGGAGTAAAAAGTAAAAAAATATATTTAAAGTCTAAAAAACCTATGATAAAGTAGTTACTCAAATATAAACATCATAGTTCAGAACTACAGCATCACCCAGCAAAACACTACGGGTCACATTCAAGAATACGCCACACTGTGTCATGCTTCAAAAAGAGGGGAGAAGCTAGCTGGGAGTGTACTTCTGCCACCTTGCTCCTCGGCATTCACAAAGCTTGAGGTTCCTGCATTGCTGCCATCTGCACGCATTGCAGAAATTCAAAGACTGCATGCAGATTCAACACATGGAACCAGGAGAAATATTTGGATCTATATTCTATGCTTCCTTGGAGTTATGAATTTGACACTTCTAGACCTTTTATGTTTTTCTCATTTATTGACCTTGCTTTATGAAACCCTGCAACTTTTTCCAATAAAGGCAGAAGGAGAGTTGTTTAAAAGTGGGAAACTGTTTTCTTACCATATCTCATCCAAAAGCACTGATGCTTTCAATTCCCAATTCTACCACAGAAACAAGAGTATTTGACAAGGTTAATAGCAAGGAGAGGGAAAGAAAATGGGAAGGCGCTGAGAAGTACTGATATGTAGGAGAGAATTAGAAGTGAGTGGAAGTAGGTGAAGTGATCATAAGGATAGAGGACATTGAAGATTATTTGGATCAAGGGCCAACAGAGATGGAACTGAAGCCAGTTGTTAAAGAGAGTGGAGGGGAACTGTAGCCTTAGATAAAATCCGTACCCTGAAGTCAGGGGCAAATATACGTTATTAGAATGACGTCGTCTCCTGGACTGGGATGACCAGGGAACATTGCATGAGATTGCACTGCATTCCCAGTCATTGTCATGATGTCACCCACTGGGACCATTTGCTTCCTTAAATTCAGATGGCTTCTGTCAAATGATACCAAAAAAATTACAATACTTGAGCTGCTTGCACCAGGCTCCAGTAGCAGCTACATAGCCTAAGGACCTGGCCCTGGCACTGACCAAACTTTCCCACACTGCCAGGCACTCAGGAGAGACCTGAAGAGTTTCAGCTTACTCAGGTTTCCCACCTGTGGCACTACACCTCTTAAACCAACCTACACATTTCCTATGCTCTAAAAAAGCATAGCCTAATAAATATAGGACAAATAGAATTTTTATTTCTTATGCTCAAGTGAGGAAAACTTGTTTTGTACACAAAGCCTGTGTACAAATCTCAGTGTAAAAGAGTGATTAATTACTCCTCATGTCCTCCAAGTACTAACTAGTATAACAAGAAGCTAGAGAGGGCTTTGTGGGTATCAGTTGTGGGAAGGTTCAGACAGATATTGAAGAAATCTTTCCAGCTAACCATTAAAAGAGGGTGCTGAGGACATGCTGAATACCTACGATTGCAGGGTTTTAACACTAGGTTAATGGAATGCCAACTTAATCCAAAGCTCACTCAAGACTGGTCTCAGTACCTGATCCTGCTTTAAATCAAGAGGATGGACTAGGTGGCACCTTTAAGTCTTTTCTACACGTAAAGGTTCTAGATTCAATTAATGTCCCTGTCCTTTCAGGTCTATATTAGGCCTATATATGTGGGGTTCATTCAAGAAAAGAAAAACTACAAAAATGCAGTTAATTAATCACTGTGCTTTACTACACAGCTTATTCATCTAGCTGAGCCCTGGACACTGAACTCTCTTCCGAGGACTGAAGGAAATTTGAGCATGGGACTGAGAAGTTCTGAGTACAGGATGAACAAGCACATGCAGGAAAACAGAAAACAGCTCAGACAGTTCCACTGAGAAGCTAAATAATCAAAAGTACCAGGTTTCAAGAAGGTATGGATGTCTTTTTTTTCAGAAATAAAACATTCCATTACAAAGAGTTCTTCCAAGATTTTTTTTCAGATTAGTGTTTAAACAATCCCCAAGGCACCAACAAATCAAAAATAGTTACCAAAATGCATGTCACTTGGATGGATAGTGCATGCTCTAAGGAGCCTGCCAAGATTCATGGAGAAAAGAGACCAAACCATCTGGCAGTCTGCCTGAAATGAAAAGGTGGTCTCCCCATACACAACACTTTGCTGCTTGGCAACCGTGATGACGTATGATCCTTATGATGTATGATGATGTTTATAATGTTTATGCATTTGTCAGACAGATTAGCTGTGAGGAAAGCCGTGAGGTGAATAAATAATATTATTCATACGACCCAGCTGCATTATAACAGAGTGGATAAATAGCAGCCCGGTGAGAGTGGCCACACACACTAAAAGCTCCCATATCCTACCGCACACTCACCTTGTGTTATAGCCTAAGGAGTCTAACTACTTACAAGCTTACAAAGCTCTTCAGAGCAAAGACCACTTGTTCCCTCCGTGTTGGTACGGCACTTGCAACAAAATGATTCATGTTTGGTGTTCAAGGTGCTAGAGCAGTGCAAAAAATTAATAACAGCAACTGTTCAGCTGTAGCCCTAAACTAAAATTTTGTAATGCTACACCAGACGTGACCAGTGATAGTATCTCGTTGTCATGAACTCAATAGGTAATTAAAACAATGATCTAATATTTATTTACATGAAGGTGGAGTTCCTCATTTACGGATGCATATGTGACTCTCTTGATGTTCCTAGTCATGCTCCAGCTGCCAAATGAACATCTTTATTGTGCTTAATATGCCACATGGTATGAGACAGGCTCCAAAACTCCACACAAGCAAAATGAAAACACTGCCAAGCATCTCTCAGTGAAAAAAAACAACGTGCGTGTCACTCATCACCCTCTGTTCATTTCTCAGCCTCCTATATTAGACTTTTACTCCTTTCTGTAAGAAAGCTCATTCACATATGAATTGTGCATAATATTTTTGTGCATCAAGCAATATTCATTATTAGTAATATCTGCATGCATGTCAAGGCTTTAATCGCTGACTTTGGGCTTGTTATTATCAAGGGACCTGTTGTAAAAAGGAGTTTTGTGCAAAATCCCAAGTCCATTACTGTAATGATGGGAAACTGAAGTTGTAATCGGAAATACTACTACCCTTTATAATCTCAGCAATAAATCTCAAGTTCCTGGGATTCATAATTTTAGTGCATCCCATTCTCACTGTTACAATATACATATGTGAGGGTTCGACACAACTGTGAGGTTTATGATCATGAGCCACAGATGTTTTAAAGAGTATCATTTTAAAACATTGGAAGGTTAGCAGTTAGATTTCTTGTAAACTATATGAAAGGAAAACAAGCTGAAACAGATTTCTTAAATTCAAAAGCATATATTAGACTGATATAGCCCTCTATCAAAGTAATTTTTTTCCCCAATTTTAATGCTCAGAAGTTTAATTTGTTTTGAACAAGAATACAGAATACATAATCTTCTATCTGACAAAATCTCTACAGATGATTCTGATTAAATATGCATATTTGTCTATAAGCACACAAAAACTTACTCTGTATGTCTCTATGTAGGAGTATTCTTATTTTCATGTTAGCTAATAACTAGCAACCAAATGGTTCCTCAGTGAAGAAATTTCACATTGAAAATACACACCAAACACATACTTAATTACTCTATTGATGAAGTTTAGGAACCTTTTTATAAACAACTTAGCTTTGTTCAAATGAGGGAATTACACCATCATGTGAATATTATCCTGTGTATTTTTTCTCATCCTTTTTAACAAATAACTTTAGATCATATTGAAACCACAAGTTGGAAGCTGTACCTGTCAGAGGTCTAGAGATGCAAGAAAAGTACTTTATAGCTGCACAAAGGCAACAACTCTCCAGCCCAGCAGGGTTCCCTCAGTTCTGCTAAAAAGTCATCCATGCTCAATGATACTAGTAAAATAGAGAAGTCAAAGAGAAACTGACAAAGCTGAGCTTCATTAACTACAAAGAGAGAAAAGTGATGGCTGAAGCAAATGGAAATGCTTCTGAGTGCTATTGTTCTATATAAAAATTCATAAAGTACCATGACCTAGCAAAGCTCTTGTTATCAATGAACATTGATGCTGGCTGCAGGCAGCTAACTAAGGAGATGGTAACAGGCCACCATGTGACAGCATTCGTCACACTGTCAAATGCCTGACTCTGGTACAGGGTGTCATATAGCAGCCCAACACAAACTAATAGCAACGCAGTATTATGAGTCTTCAAGAGATTAATTATTATGTCCATGTGAAGTAGAAGAAATTTATCTGGAACCAACATATATGGACAACCTAAATCCATCCAAGAACAAAAGAGGAAACTATTATAATGGCTAATGGCAAAGGAAGCTGAGAAACAAAAGAAATCCTGCCTTTCAAGCCAACAATATTGTCAATTAGGAGAAACAGCTTCTCTCCCTTCCTTTGAGATGCCTTCAACATCATCTCTGGAACATGGGTTCTGGCAGGGAGCCCACAGCATGTTTATTTCTGCTGATTTTCTGCAAAAATACCTGAAGAGCAGAAGGAAAAAACAGAAAGAGAACAATGCTGCCCCGTGACACTTTTGGAGCAGCCTAAAGTCCAGACAAGACATTGTCAACAGTTAAGTCAGAAAGGATGATCCTTAAGATAAAGGGGTTATCGTTATTTCATACCTAAAAGTGCTTTAGAAATAATAGATTTGTGGCTTAGAAAAGCTGCAAGCATAACTATAAACCACTTTGCACAAAAAAAAAAAAATCTTATTGAACATTTAAAGAAAATTTTTAAAGTGAATGTTAAGAAATCCCTTTTGAAGGTTTTTTTAAACATTTTAATGTTAAATTCTAGCCCTGTAGCAGAATTGCTACAGAATGATTTTTTTTGTTGTTTTTTAAAATCCAGGAAGCAATAGTACATTATTATCTCCCACTACATGTTTATGATTCTCTTGTACCTGTATAATGTCTTTTTGTGGCCCTGAAGTAAATTATAATGATGACTTATTTAGCATCCAGGTAGTAAAAAACGGAGGAAACATGAGTAATGGTACCATGTTCATCAAAATATAACAAGAATTACTTAATACAAATACACATCTATACTTAATTACTTTGGAAGAACAAGTACTAAACAATAGACTTTATACTTGCATGCACGTATAATGTCTACAAAAAACAAACTGATTACCTAAACGGGAAAACATCTCTGTGCAATTTCTGTGTGGTGACCAGATTTGTGCATAGCCCTGTTAAAATGCAAAAATTAGGCCAACAGTTCATCCAGTGGGCACTAAAGCATACGTACCTGCCCTTCAGAGAATACCCTTCCACAATATAAATGGTACTTATTAATAGTCAGGGTTTTTTTCTGTGCTGTTAAAATGCATAGCAAAAATATATCACAGAGAGCAGATAAGCTTTCATAGATCAAGAAAGATGAGGGTTTGCCCAGCTGCAGCCCGTAACAGCTGTGGCATTTTCACTGGAAGAATCATATTTGTCCCTCTCCTGCATTACCTGGCTACCACCAACAGTCCTAGCAGAGCTGGGAAAACTGTTTACAATTTGAAATTCTGTAGCACAGCTCACCCAAGCCGTAAGCAATACTAGAGTGAAGGTTCCCTCTGCCTTTGTGTAATGGGTACAATGCGTGGTTCCAGAACAAGCAACTCGCTCCACACTGAAGACCCACATTAGCAATGCTCTGCTCTCTCTCCTTGCTCTCCGCTATGCCCAACACTGGACTCTGGCATCTTTTCACATCTACCAAGCTCTGCCTCCTTTCTCCCAGCACATCGCAACACCACTTGCCTAGATACGAGTGTCACATCAGGTACCCTAAGCTAGAGCTGAACAACCCAGCCCTAAAACCAGAAGCCTCACAACTTGTATCAGCCCAGCACTGAAGCAAAATATATTAGCTCTGCAGTGCTAGGGTTGCTGTTTGGGATTCCAGTGAGTATTTTCAGGGAACATTATGTGAGCAAAATGGCTCCATCAGCACCAAACTCAAGGATTCCTAGCTTTGTCAGCAAATTTGTCGCTGCTTCTTGCCTTTTTCCACCATGCCCCCCTCTTTTCTTTCTCCTAGAAAGGAAGATCTTTCCAGGAAGGTGATCTCTTGATGGCATCTCATGCTCTTCAGCAAATGTATTCTACCAACAGGGCTCCATCAGCAGTTTCTGGCTGCTTGAAATTACAGGAAAATACAAACACAACAGTCAAAACTGAAGGTGTTCCCTCCTCCCCCCAGCAGACTTCACCGACTCACATTACATGATACCTTCACACATCATTTTGCTGCCTGTTGTCTCACTTAGGGCAAAAATCTAATCAAGTGGAAGGAGTTGTAATGAGTTGTTCTCTGCTGGAAGTTATCTTGACTTATTCATTACAATGTAGACACATTATTGACTGATCTCCTGGGTCAGTGGCTGCATTATAAGGCACAGTAATACTATAGCTTCCACTCTAAGCCCTACAGATAAATTACTATTTCACAAAAATATGATGTCAGTCACTGTATCCGAAGAAAAATATAAAAATCAAAACCTAGATGTTATATCAGTCATTGATCTTCTGAGCATAACATATAGTTCAGTTTAAATGGGGCTATTGTCTCTTTGTAAATGCAGAGGACACTTAAACTGATACTACATTTGTGAAGCTACAGTCTCAAAGGAACTGTCACATCTATGGAGGAACATGACATTTCACTATTAACACCGCATTGATTTTGAACAGTCCAAATGACCCCAAACCCAGAAGCAATATGTAGAAAAGACTTTTTAACTTTGTTAGTTTCAGTGAAAGAGTTTCCCATTGCAATGCAAATGATCAATATTATTCCATTTTAGCAGATTTACATAACATTTTGCTAAACCCCCAGCAGAACACAAGATGAAATTAACTTTAGATTCTTAACAAAATCTTCACTGGCTGAGCCTGAGACACAAGCAGACAGAATGAAAGACATTCAAATGTATTGAATATGTTGCGGCTCTGCACATTGCTGTGAGAAGTTTGTCGATGTGAAATTAATTGTATACTATAGTGGAGAAAGATGGGACAGAAGTCTCTGTTTGTACAGGAATTTCCAGTGGGATATAATGGATAATTTCCTTTGAACGCTGGCTGAACAAGCGTGAAGTGGCAGTATACTACTGACCATGAATTTTCTTGGCTTCTGCACAAAGACACATTTGATCTTTGAGCAGTCACCCTAATTGCTGCCGAAATCAAATTTCTTGATATATGTAATTTATTGAAAACTAATCAGTTGAGGTTGTATAAAGGGGAAGAAACAGTGTCCCAGGAGATTTAACGATGTAAACAAATTTCTGCCAGCAGGTGTCAAAAAGCAACAACAAGCAATCACTCACAAGGAAATAACTACTGTGCAACCGGCACAGAAAGTACCTTATTTACACCAGTATGTCTTTAAAATGCTTCCAAAGCCACAAATTTATTTAGTAAGGGTTTTCAGTTAACTAGACAATTAGCCACAGGTCATGGGGATATTTTCCCTCAAGTTCACAATTAAAACTGTTTGTCTTCAAGGTCGGCTTGTTATAATTACAGTGATCTGTCATTTCTTAATGTGATCTGTCATAACTTCTTGGGGTTTTTATTTTCTTTTATTTTTTTAATGGGACAAGCTTCTGTCAATGCTCAGCTAAGATGATTTTTCTATGAGTCTTAAGTTAATTTAATTGAAATTATAATATACTATTAGATTAACAGAAGATTCACTGAATTATGCACACATTTAGGTTTGCCTGAAATTTTGGCTATTAGTATGAAAACTTATTAAATGACAGAAATGAAATATTGGGCCTCACTGGAGGAGTGGATGCTTAGCCTGCTCTTTCAGTGAGAAGCACAAATAAGTCTGTGATTTGAGGATGGAAGAAGAAATTATTATTATAAAAAATATTTTGTCCTATACCATGGCAGTCACTTGCACCCTTATACACTTGTTTTTTTCCAGAGATGGGAGAAAGAATATTGCCTAATACATCTCTCTTGTTGTACCAGTATGTTGAGACAAGAAGTCAAAGTGCAAGAGCTTTACATTAATAAGTTATCAATTCAAATTTCTTTTTACCCATTACCAACAAATACTGCGACAGAGGCAATAATGCCTCCATCTTCTCAATCTTGGATCTTGGTGTCACCATCTGTGTGAAATTACAACTAATCTGTAAGTCAACAGTAAGTTTCCTAGATTGCTTCCTAACCTTAAGACTCTGATAAGAAGCAAACTATCAGTCACTACATGCTAGGAAATGTAAAAAAAAAACCCAAAAAAACCCCAACCAAACAACCAAATATACATACACACATGGACATCTACATACAGCTGCCCGGACTCATAATCATATAAAAGTCTTTCCTGATATACAATAAAGTTTTCTTTAAAGCCATCCACAGGAATAAAGCTTTCAGCTTGTGCTATGTGCAACTAATTTCCAAATAACACTCAGTGGCAGGAGTTTGCTTCAGAAATAGAGAATGACGCATCATTTACAATACATAAAAGGAAATGAGAGCGAGTAATAAATCCACTGTGTAATATTTTCCTTTCAAAATGGATACTGTAGGTTGCTGGCCTATTTTCCCAGCTGCTGAATGAGTAATATCATGCCTGAAGATCCGCTCAAACCATTTATTCAGTGGATTGTTCAACTTTCCCAGTGAAAAACTGAAACAAAGTTCCTCCTGTTTCCAGGTGAAAACTTTTGCCTTCTCATCTTCCCCATCAATGAACCTGACAGAGAAATAACAATTTCTCTTAATGCTTTTTACCAAGTTCTCTCAAGCGAGTTCCCTCAATCTTTTTGTAAGTCACCAGTAGAAAGTTAATTTTTCTACACATATCCAACAAATGCACAAACAATAGATCTACACTCCTTTTCAGTCCTCAGTCTAAAAATCAGGTTATTAAAATATAGCCCTGGGACACACTTCATGAATAGCTTTTCAGAATGCCTTCATAAAATCTAAATTGTGTTTAAATTTGCAATATTAGTTAGTAGTTAAGCTTTTGTTTTACTCAAGTATCAAGCCAACTCCAAGACACAGATCATTCTATAAACCATGGGACAACCAACTGCTTAATTGCAGTCTGCTAATGTACAAAACTTCTGAGATTAATGAGGAAAGCCACCTCCTAAAACTGCTGGATTTTAAACTTGCTAAACTTATCATCATCTCTTTCAAACAATATCAGCGCTTGACTAACAGTTACAGAACCAAATAACCTTGGTTCAAATTTTGACTCTCACACTAAGATCAGACAAGTAGCACTGCTGAGAACAATGTAATTAAAATTGCACCATGTAATCTTGCTCTGCACAGTCATTCCCAGAACAGTTTCTATTCACATCAAACACAGGCTTTTATACTTTAAAGAAAGACAGGCTTTGGCATCTTCCACAAAAGAATTGACCTAAGGGAAACTATATTCTGTCAGTCAGGATCACTTATAAGCAACCTGAAATTTGTTTATATAGATAAACCAAGGAAAGAATGTCAGACTACTGAAGTTTCTGCTTCATTTTAATAACTAAAAAATAATATGGGGGGGGGGGGGGGGCGCGTGGCGGGGAACAAACAACAGGTAAGACTACAGCCCTGTAGTGATTATCCAATGAGCCAGGAGACACTACTATTCACATTTGCTACTTAAATGGGTGGCGTTGCTACACATGTTCACATTTTAAAAAGTAGCACTGTATATGAAGCAAATGACAACAAAAGGCCATGTCAATTACTTAACACAGTCTACATCTCAAATGTACACTACGGTTGGTAGCTCCGTTTAGCTGCTTGCTGGTTTCCAAAGGTGAATAACCACTTTCATTTAGCACTGCACATTTAGCACTTTTGACGTGACCAGCTTAGTTTGCATCAATGCAACTATAAGCTAAGGTTGAGATCAACGCAGTGTTTAACTCAAAGGTTTTTTTGTCAGCTCCAGGAATATGGATCAGGCCAATAACTCACAGTTTCTGCAGAAAGCTGTGAACAACAAGTAGTTTTCCTTACATCAAACCTCAAGGTCGACAAAAGGGTGCAACGAAAAGCTATCCGAGCCAACATCCCAGATATGAACACCCACAACAGGGACCGTTTGTAGAAAAAAAGCATTACACAAAAAATGAAAACAGAACATCTCCTGTGTGGAGATTAATGACACCAGAATACCCCTAGTGAATAATGTTCTTTCAAGTGATATAGTTTTTATATTATTTCTTGTAAGCATCATATGTAATTTCATATGCTGATCATCCTGGAGACAAGGTGCTGGCCTACCACCCAGTAATTACAACACTGACTTGGTAATCAATGTGTAATTAAAATTGTATTACCGTGTACTCTCAGATTTAATAAATTACAGTTCTCTCTAAAACGACATGAATTCCATGTACAATCATAGTTGCCAACACAAGAAAATTGCCAGTCACTCAGTGGCGGACCTACCCCCAATCAATTTATTTTAAAAAAATCTAATATTTACTTTCATTTTTCCAAGTCAAAAAGACGAAAAAACCCAAGATTTCTCATCCTCCCTTCTCTCTTTCTTTAGACTTGGTATAGGTACCATTAACTGCAAATGTTGTGCTGACTGCCCTGAGGATTAGCAATATAGATTTCCTAGACTGTCACCTGACTTTGCAGTATCGAAATGCAGAAGTCTTAGCATATCTGTTTGAATAACTGTCTCTTTTCTTTCACATTAGAATAACCACAATGATTGCAATGCTTATGAAGTTTAAAGAGGTAAGATAATAATCAGTCAATCTTTACTTTGCTTCTGGTTATAAACCCATTAAAAAAGAACAACACTAAATCTGTGCATTTTTCCAGCTCATGTCCCCTTCTAAAGCATTAGTCTCTTGTGACAAATAAAGCACTATCCTTCTGTACACTGATATCCCTCATTTGTGTTGCACTTTGCTAATGGCTACAAACATGACAAACTGAGAATTCATTCTGGCAAATGTGATTTGCCAAAAGTTTTCAAGTGAGACAATGTTATATATTTATACACATGGCTGCTTAGCAACTTTGTAGTAGTTCTGCTGAGGAATTGAGGAGTAAATAAAGAGTTATGCTATATCAGAGTGTGTGTATAAGACATATATAGATCTAGGAGCAGAAAGGTTATCAGAATTCATCACCTAGCAACAAATATAGTATTATCAGCTTCCCTGTCTAGCAAGCATCTAGGAAAAAACACATTATAAACTCCACTGACTAGTGAGTTAACTTGGTAGTTTGAAGTTTAAATGAACTCTTCAGCTAATTAAACTTAGCTCTATGCTTCTGTGGGCTGTATGTTTGCATTTTAGCACATGCTTTATTCTGCAGTAAACAGTTGCCATTCACTCACCAACAGATGGGTCACATTCAAAAGCTGACAGATTCTGAGGAAATGAGAATACAAAAATGCCATACATTTTCTTACAGATACCAAGAAAATGAGAACAGTTACACAATGCATGTAAACACAACATACAGAAACAATTCTGCAAACATGCTGAGAGCCCTGCAGACTCTGAGAATATGATCAAACTGTAGCGTCAACATGGTTTCCACAATGCAACTTTGGTGATGATTCCAGTAGGAAAGATTGGGTTTACAACTCCACACTTGTCTTAAACATTTCAAAGTGATGGATGTGTAATGATTCACTAGAATCATTTAACAATAGACTAGAACTTGCATCAATGAATATTAACGAAAAATAAAATCAGTTTTCAGGTACCAAAGGCTTTGTGTATTCAGCCTGCTAGACAACTTTCATTCCCTGCCTCTCCGTCTCTCACTCTTCAATGTTTTGCATAAATACTCTGTTATTATGAACTCTGCTGTCTCAAAACGGATGACACATATTATTGCATTGGCAATGTCTGCTATTGTATTTCAATGTAGAGTGATATAGATGCAGTGTTACCATCATGCTTTAAAGTTGCTTATGTGGCATTATTTTAGGAAAGCAAATTCTTCATCATCACCTCCAAGACCTTTGTTTTTGCAGACCTCTTTATGAGAATTTCCTTGCAAGGCTGAAGACAAAAAAACTAGATTTCATTACAACCCTGACAGATGTCCATTAATATTTTGAAGTTCTGCCAGAGACAAGTCTAGAAAGAGTACATTCTTAACCATGTAAGGTTTCACAGAAGGCTAAATTACAGAGCTGGGATCCTAAACTGGCATAAACACCACAGCCCTACTAACAATTTCCTACACTTAGAACAGTTACCTTAGATGTTTCCCAATCCCAACATATGAGAACATTTCCTTGCAGAAGGAATGAGAGCCCAGCAGCCCTGGCTTAGTGAAATGCAGTTACCTGGCCAATCACGACAAGAAGTCAAGAAAAAATATAGACTCTTTACATTCACCCACATCTTTGCCTGTCTTCGCAGACCAAGCCTTTATACCATTTGTATAGTCAGTCTCTAGGCTACTTGCATGGCTCCCATCTTGAGAGCACATGACTGAGCAAGCACCAAGGATTAATGTGCTCAGTTCTTCAAGGAATTGTTTCTCTTACAGTGACTTACAGCTTACGTGCCTGCCTTCCATCAGCTCTTCTGCTGACGCTATCTTTCTGCAGAAGGCTCCTATAGAGTAAATGACAATCAATTATACTGTTCAACTTCGTTACTTTTCCAGAGCTGTTTCCCAATTCTATATTCCTCCTTCAGCCTCACAAACTACCAGAGGAGTAAAAAATATTTTACTATTGCATTCACTTGCTGTTCCAGGGGACTGTTTTTCTTTCTCTTTTGCTTTTAAAGTATCTGAATACCTTCATTTTATAGCTGTGGAAAATAAACCAACTTTTACCCTAGCTTAATATATTGGGAGTTCCAGGTTCTGTAACTGTAAATCGCTCATTTGAGGTCACACCAGCCAGTTCCAGAGCCGGTACAGGAACTCCAGCTGGCTCTCTCCACTGCAGGGTCCTGCCAACTGGCCATAGGTCTGTAGGGCACTACTCGTATATAATAGTCTCAATCAGAACACCACATAAAGTTGCACACACCCCAGAAGAAAAGCAGGCGCTTTGATGCAATCATCAACACTTGCTTGGGAAGAAATCTGGAACCGAAAGGATAGTTGATGGGCACTTGTAAAATAGCCTCAGAAAGTTAACTACCACCTGAAAGCACCATTTGACAATAATGTTACAAAGACTGTCACTCTCAGAAATGGCAAAGGTGTTCATAAGCATGTTAAATCTATTTCATTGTCTCCTTGTACAGAAGCCATCAGTTTTTTATTTGCACTGAAATGGGTTTTGGCTACTAGTATTGAAAATTCATTTGTTCAAAATGCGTACTATGACCTACAGAAATCAAGTACAGCCACAAAAACTGCCTGAGAAAGTCCATCTCAAGGGCAAGCACATATAGGAAGTGCTGAAAATCTTAGGGATGTTCAAATCGATATTTAGGATTAAATAAAGATATTTAAAACTCAGTAGTACCAACATGAGCATCCAAATGTTGAATATGGACAATAACTAGTCACCAATATTTGGAAACTTGACCTAGTGCATTTAACCATTATTAGGAATGGAATAAAATGCACAAAGAAGCTTCAAATACTGTCAACTCCATTCCCATCCCCAGCTAGGCATTATTTATACAACCTGGACCAACTTTTTAACGGGCAGGCACCAGTTCCTCTCCAGTTTGTGCAAATGATACAACATGGAATAACATCAGTAAGAAAAGTCAAGAAATGGCAATTAGATTCCATAATGTGATACAACATTATGGTTAAGAGACAAATGAAAAAGGAATTCATATATTCAAAAGCAAAGTGCTACTGGTTATTTCAGTGAATTCTTTAATTCCTAGGCCATAGGACACATAGAGATTTCATTAACATTGAGAGTGTTTGATTCCGTGTGACAGAAAAACTGCATCTAAAATGAGTGTTCATATTGCTGAGCTCCCAGAGAAAGATAATACTAGCCCTATACTTTTGGTAAACCAAAAGCAACCCTTTTTTTAACAATTCTGCCTCTGCCAGTTATTCCAAACATGATTTTTCACTCTAGAGCAAACAAAATATTATTCTTCTTCTCTTAATATTAAATATTCTTCTTCTTCTCTTAATATTAAGAAGGTTTTTATTTTTAATTTAAGCAAGAGGGGAAAAAAGCATACAAAAAAGAAACCCCAGCTTTTCAAATTCAAATGAATTTCTGGATCAAAAAGCAGTTGCTCTTGCAGGTCCATAAGGTTCATTATGTGGTGTTAGCCAAATAAACTAATGAGTAATACTACCTAAGTTACATTAAACACAAAATTTCAGTATTTTTAAATAAACAATAAAATTAAATAGGTTTACAAAAAATACAAAAACATCAGTGCCCCATTAAAAAAACACCACCTTCCAACCAGTAAAACTGTCTAGTGTTCTTTATCTTGTTTGAAGTACTGTGTGAGGTAAACCAGATTTAAAAAAAAAATCTATTATTTTTTTACATAGACCCAATATCCTTTCTATGTAGAAACAAATACTGGTGCTGTGTAAATTAATTTCTTGCTTATTAAAATAATATCACATTCCCAAAGGCAAAGACGACAATTAGGGTTTTTTCTTTTCAGATGTTACTTCCTCCATAAATCTTAAAATTTTATACATAATTACAAACTGATGCAGTGTATAAATCATCATTATATATATAAGCTAATAATTCTTTTTAAAGGCTATGGATTTTGCAATTGCAGCTGCTGCATGGTAAACAAGGTCTTTTTACATGCTCCCCTCATAAAACAATCTATGTTACAGATTCGTATTGGTTTGTTGTTGTTTGTTTTTTTTTCCCCCCCGGCAGGTAAGTACATTTCTGCTATTCCTTTGAGACAGCATTTACCTGAGAAACAGGAGTCTAAATCCGGCATTTTAAGAAATCCCAAAAAAGACACTTCTTGGCAAACATCAGAGCAGAGCAAATAATTCAGAATAATCATTTATTTATTGGATTTGCCATTTATTTTTCTATTCACCACAGACTGCTAAATTATTTTATGTAAATTATTCATGAATTTCTGCCAATGCTTCTTCCATTTAAATTACTACGAAAATGTAGTTGCAATTATTCAGATTTCAACATTGGCTCTGTCAGCTTTTTGGAGCACGGGTTCTGATCCATGATTGGTTGCAACTTGCCAAATTGGGATAGGTTGCAAGCATTACACTTGAGTACACAGTTCAAAATTTATTTTGTCAGTTCTATACTTGCAATTTGTGCTCTGAATATAATGTTTTCTGACATTTCCATACTGACAAAAGCTGTAGTGTAGACACAGCTATATCTTGCTTCAATGGACTTTTCAGTGGCATTATTTCAGTTATTTTCAGTGCCAAAGCCATTACCAAAATACAGAGGACAGGCAGAAGAGTTCTTTGACATTAACTGCCTCTGTGTTTTCTACTACTTATAAAGGTGCTGCCTGTGTCTGAGTCAATAGAGCTTTTGCTAACAATCCCAGCTGGCTGCTGCTCAGACTGCATACCCAGCACTTGAGGGAGTAGCACAACAGATCACATCCCAAGGGTCCAAAAGAGGTAAGGGCATGGCAACTAACAGTCCCTCTCAACAGTCAGTTCAGACCTTGGCTCATCAGTTGATTCCCTCCACCCAGGAGAGAGTTTCTCTGCTCTATGGTGCTGTCAATCATTTTAGACAAAGCATCCTGGCATCCCATCAGGCCACCCCCAGCCAGAAGTTACTAGACATCTCCAGCACCTGGAGCTCATGCATGTGCACAGCAGAAAGTCCTCACTACTGCCCCTACAAATCTTCTCTGTCAAAAAAGAGGTGATGAAACTTAAGGGCGCAGAGACTGTTCACTACCAGATCAAAACCAGAGCTCTCCTAACGTAAGGCAAGTCCTAGCGGTTCTGGTTCCCATCTCACCTTTTGTTTCTGTGTTTTCTCCTAAGCATCTCACTGTACCTGCTTCAAACTCAAGTAGAGGTGTGAATATAAAAAGGTTTCCACCTCAATATTAGCAATACTGAAGATCATCACATTTTCATCTCTAAATCTACCTGTGAATCTACATTTGCACCTTTATTATTAAAATATTTATACCCAGTGCATGCCATGCACATGTTGACAGTCAAATGACCTGACTATCATGCAGTTAAACAGAGTTCAGAAGGAGGGACAGGCAGAAAACATTGCGAGTTGCAAAACGGTAATTCGCCAGTCTTCCCAACTTTCAACAGTTTACTTTTCCCATCACTTTTCAGAAGATATGCCTTGGAAAAGAAAGATTAGAATTGAATTTCCCAGAGTTAGCAGTAATGCATTTTACATTAGAGAACCTGATCTTGCTTCACAAGATTGAACAATGTTTGCAAGCTAGTAAAGCCACAACGCTTACTGTAATACATTCCTCTTTCCTCAAAACAGCAAGCTCCAGCCGTGATGGAGAAGGCACTCAATTGAAAAGACCCAAATAAGCAGGTATCACCATGTGAAATAAGGACAGGTTATGTACCATATTCAGACTGTGTATTTCAAGAGTGAAGTTTACATAAGAAATGTACCTTTATAATGGTACAGACAAAATACAGTCAAAGAAATAGTAATATAATCTAAAATTAAATCTAATGTAATCTAAAAAGCCAACCTAAAATTACATTAGCAATTGTAACTGGGATTCATAAACAAAGCGTTTTTTAAGAGGATGTATTTTGTATAAGTTTTTCTTTGAAGTCCCTGCGTAGCACATCAAAGAAGGGAATATATCATGCTTATCCTCTAGGGATGATTCTTAAGAAATCATCCTGCCACAGAACAGGGATCCATAAAAACTATATTGTGGACACGTTTTGTCACTCCTCTCAGCAGAAGAAATGCATGTAGGCAGGTTATATCTATTGCCTTCAATGAAGATTTGATCAAATTGCAGCTGTCTGGTAATTGCCTTTTGGTATGAAGAACAGCATACATGCTACCGAGCTGGGGAAATCGTCATCTTTCTTTAAAAACACAAACAGGAACATGGTATGCTGCTCAAAGAACTACCCAGTGAGACATCTTACTGGGTCCATTTGGAGTGGGTAGAGATTCTTAAATCACTGTGTCCTGATTTTTAGTGGAAAGCAGGCTTGAGCCGTGATGTATGAAGGCAAAACTGAGAAAAAGATGTGCATTTCATACAACTTCTTTTAGCAACACAACGCTTCTATTTTTTGTTTTCAAACAAGTATTTCAACAGTACTTGAATGATTGACCTGAATGCTTTTGCAGCTCAGATAGAGAAGTAAATCAGTTAAATTAAAAAAGAAAAAAAAAAAGAAAAGAAAGAAATCTAGATGTTGCACTGCAAAATTTTGTGCAAGCCACTGATGCCGCAGCAAATTGATTTTCCCACAGGTTCTGCAGCTTTGCACTGCCTTTTGAAGTACAGAAGCTAGATATATTTTGCTACGTATATTTCTCTGAACTAGAGCCCATAACAGTTTTATATTTTACCGAACATTTTCCAGCTGATTAATGTTATATTTACCAAACTATAAATATAGAATGATGCTTCCTTGAAGAAGTAATTTAACTTTTCTCCTCTCTTTTTTAAAATTGTTTTTGCTGTGTGTTTTTAAATAAATGGTGTAAACATAAAATTAAAAATAGATCCCTGCATTACATATTATATATATTTTTTCTTTTTAACCATGAGCAGCATCAAAATAGCTGTAACCATCCCGTGTACAAACATGACTCTGATATTAACCATACAGCTGTTGAAGTTTAATACAGCCTTAACTAGTTATTCAGTAAAACAGAAAATTGTCTCAATCAGACAACTTTATAAGAGGTTTTTTAAGTAGCATCTGAAGTTTAGCAATTTCTCCATGTCCCTTCTAGGAAACCTCTTTGCTGTCGCAAACACAGACTTGGTTTTTTGTTCATTTGTTTGCTTCAGAGGGGAGATTCAGGACATACAGTCCTTTGGCTGGCTGTATCTGTTAACCTATTTCTGCTTTTACTTCCTCACATACAAAGGATACCAATTCTTGCCCGCTGTAAGTTCTTTAGTACCCACTGACAGAACTGTTCAATAGACTTCTCAGATCCCTCATGTCAAAGGGGGTTTTGCATAGGTCTCAGAAGGTTTTGATTAGGTTGTAATTAGAAAATATTCTGTTGAATTGGTAGGTAACTGTACCAACACACCAGTCTTCACAAAAATATTTTTTCCTTCTCACCTTTCTTGATTTGCACAATTATATACTGGTAGTGCCCAGAGGTGCTGGAGAAAATGGAGAGCTTCTCAGTGCCAGGTGCAAGACACACGAGAGCTGATGACATTTCTCCCTTGGCCACAATGTCGTATATATTCTTCAGTGCTTTGTGAAGCACAGGAAATGTGATTCTTCAAACTCAGACTACATCATCCGGTGTAAGGAAATGTCTTTGCTAATGATTTTACTGATTCAAACCAGGGCTTCTTTCCAAAACTCATTACATAACAACTAATTTCTCATATCTCATTTTGACATTTTGTACATAGCTCAGTACTTTTCCCCCTGTGCTAAGCATTCTGTATTGTGTAGTGTACAGATTATAAACAATGCTAAAATTAATTTGTATCTCATGCATTTGGTTTCACCCCCACTTAATCATTCTGCTGTGTGTTTGCTTAGATAAATGCTTGACAATGTTATTGACGCTTCAAAGAAAATAAGCCATTTTCTTTATGCATGTATATTAACACGGCTCACATTAAAAAAAAAAAGGCAGAGAGAGAGATAAGATCAAAAATAATCCTGTCTTAATCCAAATTCCATTTTTCCATTTCCCCAAATTTGCAAGCATTGCAGTGCAAATATTTCACTAAATTATACTACTCTGTCCTCCAAACAGCAAGGAGCCACGAACAACACACTGATTAGTCAGGCCCTGTTCTGAATGGCGCTGAAATGAGTTGTTTTTCTGACACCTCTCAAGTATCTCTCATTTGTGAGCACCATTCATTTTTGTCCCGGAATAAACTCCATTCTCAATACACTGATGACTCCTGACACTTATTGGAGAAAACAAATTATTTCCATCAGAAATAAAGAATCCAACAAGGTAACAGAAAAGAGTACCTTTTTTTCAATAAGTTAATTGGTTTTCCTGCATCAACATGTTTAGATCTTACCTTTGGACTTAACAGGGTAAAGGAAATAATCATGTTTCTATAAACCTTATAAGACAATGCTTCCTTACCTGCCTTACCTAAGACCCATAATATAACTGAAGAGAAATAAAATAAAATCCAATAACTTTATTTTCTTTTAATATTAAACTACAAAAAATTCACAGAAGCATGTTACATTTATTTTGGAAAATTAGAATAAAATCTTCTCTTTGCTTCAATTCATTTCAACAAGCCCTTTGGGTCCCTAGATATAGCTTTCATAAACTTATCCAACACTGATGTTATTCAGAATCTGCAAACAAAATGTTTTGTCATTAGAATGGTTAGGTGTTTTGCTGTGCTTACTGCAATGTTTGTATTTCAACATTTTTCCATTACTATTTCACACCTTTGATTTTTTATCCAGATCACAAAGAAATGACTTCTTTTTTTTTTTGTTTGGGGGCTTGTGGTTTGTTTGTTTGGGTTTTTTTTACAAAATGTGCAAATTTCTATTGGACAAAGATTTTTTTCAAGACCATGTTCAGTTTTTATGATGGCTTCTTAGAGCACTGCAAGGCTAGAACAGGGTGAAATATGAAGAACAAGCACCAGTGTGTGCAGAAAAAGTCACAAAACCAAATGTTACACAGCAAGGCAGTTTCCTAGCCTTTAAATCCAACATCTATAACAACACTGACAACTTTACAAAAGCTAACTTTATAATACAACTTAGGTTGACATCTTAGGTAAAGAAAAAAAATGGTTATTTTTGCTCATGCTGTTATATAGTCATAGATTCTTTTGGTAAAAGTAAGATCCCAGGAACCGTACTCAGGTTTTCAGAAGAACATCTGTAGAGATATTAAATCCAGATTTAACATCAAACCTTTCCTGCACAGACTACAGCAACACTATCTCATTCCAGACTTTCAATACTACTCACTAGTTCTAGGGACACAGATTACGGCATCAGAGGCGAAATTCTCACAGATAAACCCATAGAATTAGTGAAACTGGAATTTCTCCCTCATTATTGCCACATGCTCATTCAAAACAAGCGGCTGTTTTCAAAGCAGCTGCAGTTCTACCTCCAACAAGCATCTTTTCCCATTAGGAGGTGCTTATAATTACACATAAATACTTCCTTCACTTGAAGGAACTCTATTTCATCTGGTGTTTGCTTAAAAATGCTTTCTGATTTAAAAATGAAGAATTGGTACAAACACAGACTTGTCAGCAGCCATCCCAACTTGACAATACATCCCACCTACATTGCACATTTGATTGCAGCAAGGCTTTGCATAACGCCAGGATCTACTTAAGCAATGTGTTATATGTGCTTTTCAGGTCTGATTCTGCTCATTTTATTTAGCCGAGTAGTCTTTTTTGAAAAGACCTTGTCAATATTAAAAGAGTATGATTTTGAACTATAGTTCTATAAAAGTTTATTGGAAATTGTAGGTGGAACTCCCATTGGTGGAGCATTAAGCACACTTCTAAAATAACATATAAACCACTTAACAGATTATTAATATCAATGTTATCAAAGTTTCTGAAACATTTTTCCATCTTGCTGTGTCTAAATCACTTCGCATTCTCTTCTGTGTAAACATTAAGATGTACAATTTTTAAAGCAAGCTGACACCAGTTATTTTATGTTCTGCCACTAAATAGTTGTGTGATCTTCTATAATTTTGCAGAAAAAAAAATTCAATAGATTATGCCAAAGGTGGACTGTTTCTGTAAATATCTCCTTTATTATAAATATTAACAATATAGGCTCCAGTTGAATTTTTCCCTCCATACTTATTAAATATTTAAAGTTTGTGTGAAGAGTTTGTGACATTCCCATGAACCCATGGTCAGAAAGGCTGGCAGTCACGTCTTGCTTCTCTAGTTTCCCCATGACTTTAACTCAGTCACCACTGTCTGAATGCACAAATGTGAGTCATGTTATGCGCTCTGATTACCAACTGCAAAATGTGATAGCGGTCTTTCCCCGATCTGAACACTTTTACAAAATACACATGCCCTCCACAGCTCCTCTGGTACTCACTGGAAAAACCTGAGCCAACTGATAAGATCTTGTGTAAAGTCCTCATGTATTTAAGTAATACTAAAGCAGTTATGCATGCACTCCCCTCAATCACAGGGAGAGATGTGTATTTGCTACCTAATAGATTATCTGTGCATTTACTTACATAATTACTTGTGTACTTTTGAGAATTGAATGCACTTAGGAGCATGTTGAAGTTCTGAAAACCTGAGCTGCCTTGTTTTTAAACAAAAAGGGACATTTTCTCTTCCCTAGCTTAATGGTAATGTTGCATGAAAACAACGAGGACTTCAGATAGAGCTGTGAGGTATTTGTCTTCCAAGAATGCTGCTGTAAGTGTAAATTTGAGTAGTTAAAAACACAACAGCTTGCTGCATTCATGTAACACTTCCAATAACTGATCAGGTGTCATTAAAACCTAGGAAAGAAACCCAATTTGGTTTGTTCTTTCAGGTAAAAAGATTCATACAAATTGACCTAATTAATGATAACTAAAGCAGCAAATAACTTGTGTTAATTTTTATCTCAGATCACAAAAGAAAAAGTGAATACTTACGGACTTATCACAGATTCCACAAAGTTGAAGCAGAACAAAAAATCCTCACCTCTGAGCTGTCAGTTAGTTATTGTGCTCTTCCATTGTGAGGTTTTCTTTACGTTATGCATTAAGAAAGTGTAAATGATAGCTTCATGACTATATTTTCTATAAACTTGACAGCTGCTTTCAACACTGTTGTTAAATTGAACTTGCATTTAATAGTTTCCTTCCTATGTTATTGTGAGGAGTGTTTACAGTCCATCTTTGTTTAGTACCTTTCTTCCCCTCCTGACTGTTCTTCACTGATAGTTTAAGCTTTATCAGCTAATACTTGCTTTTTTAAGTGTTCCTGATGCCTAGTAAGCTGACTGCAGAATCATGGTTGGTGGCTGTAGACAATACTCCCCCAAAGCAACGTGATTTTGGTCTCAGCAGAAGTGTGCATTATTACAGCAGAATTCAAAACCAGTTTGCCACACATGGAACAGAGCTAAGTATTTCAATAACTGTGCTGGCAAGTGTAAGAGATTTATTTGTCATGGCATGGAGCATTCAACAAAACACTGCTAATGCTCCACATAGTCAGCAAATCACCCATCTACAGCATCGTTCTTCCTGAAAGAGGCAATCCTTGCAAGGAAGGAGAGAAAAGGAAAAACTTCATCAAAGCACTTCTGATGGGACTGAGACTGCAGCACTTCAGGACATACAAAAATGGATCAGCTTGCTCAGCAAGCTCATCCACTGACCATCCTTCAAAGAATGCTTGAAAGTGAATTCACGGGCTCTTCCATTCCTCCAGCCCTCTGAGACGAGAAGGGAGGGCTGCTGAAGGCTGCCTCTGTAACTGCTATCTGCCATGCCATGCTGGTTTTATTCTTATGAAAATTTTGTGTAAAAGGAAGGGGTGTCTTAGCAAATATCAATGAATAGGAAACAAAGGAGACTTCTGAAGTCTAACTGTCTTCCAGTGAGGCACAGGGCACAGAAAATTTTATGCAGCACTGCGTAATATAACATGAATTCATCACAAACTAAGAAAAAAGTACAAGTTCAGAAACAAGACATTTTATGTGTTAAGAACACATTATATGTGTTATAGAATCATTTTTCTGACTCTGCTACTATCAAGGTCACACATATAAGAAATTCCTCAGTAAAACCAAGGCCACCTTCCCCCTGAAGTATTATCACAACTGAACAATAAATTATTTAATGCACTTTTCAAAAACGTCTGAAGATATGTATCTTTCCTTATACACTGCAAATACCAGTTGAAAGACACAGAAGAACAGAACTTTGGGAGTCAATTTAGGCAAAACAGGGGGATCTGAGAGAAAATTAAGGATTATGAAAAAAGTAACCAAGTCAAAGGAATAAAACCAGGAGCTCATCATGAATCATAGTATCAGGCTTGAGCACTCACAACCCCTCCTCAGTACCAAGAGGCGGCTGTGGGCCCCAAACAGTTCTTGGCCTGGTCTCTCACAGTTTAGTTCCCTTAAGTCTTGACACTTATTGAGACTTCACGTTCCTGTTCTCCAATTCCAACTTTAACTCCAAACAGTTCATCTAGTGGGACTTTTAGCTTTTCCCTCAGCCTTGGAAAGTCCAGCAAGGGACAGAAACCTCTGAAAACACTTGCACAGCTCTGTAGCATATCCACAAAGAGAGGAGTTGGACAGAGGTGAAAATAGGAGGGGACCTTCTAGTTGTCACAACATCCTATATCATCTTAGTGTTTTATTAAGTCAGCCACTTTGCAACTGTAGTGGAAAAAAAAAAATTAAAACCCTGCTTTACAAAGTGTTGCAGTGGTTTCAAGGTTATCTCCACGTATCGAGGGGTTGCCTCTGACCCTTATTTGCATGTATTTGGGTGAATCACTACCGTACTGCAGGAACAGAGAGAGGGTTTTGAGAACTTTCATTTCCCTGCTAGCTTCCATTTACACAATTTGCAGAAAAGGGGCCTTTTTGACCTTATATTTATAGACTACAAAACAGCAGGATACTTCTGAAGTAATAGCAGCTATTAGGAGAAAGAATAGGAAATAGATTAAACTTTTACTCCTTGAGAAATAACCTTAGGGTCAAATCCTCCTATCCATTGTAAGGCAAATCCTTCTCTTAACATCAAGGACATGAAAGTTAGGATTCTCAGCTTCCCTCTTCCTCTAGCTTACAAAATGGTACAACCAGAAAAATAAATCCTTCCATCTAACTTTTATAATCTTGGAAGAACAGTTCTGTCTTTTAGGAATTCATGATGGGAAAGAATGCAAGGCTGTGCCTTATGAAGTAGAGCAAGAAAACAAAATCAAATATTTGAACAGTTAATTTCATTCTGCTCTAAGCAATTATTCCATAAAATATATTGCTACAGAAGAGCATAAGATGTCAACGTTCTTCTGCAAAAAGTAGTACAAAATGTCTATAAATAAGCACATAACTACTAACAGGTCCTTTTATTAGCATTATTTTTGCTGTAGATATTTCCGTTTAAAGATTACTGACTAGAAGATGCTGCCAAATGAAGGGAGAGGGTAGTGAAGAAGATCATAAATGTACCGTTTTTCACATTTTTTTAGTAGGGAAAAGCTGCTTATTAGTTTTAGAAAACAGTTGGCTTGGTGACTAACTCACCTTTGAAAGAAAGCCATAAACATATAACGACCTCTTTCTGTGCCATTTCATCAGTTGGACTCTTCCCATTGGCTTTGTTATTGGGCTCCATGTTAGATTAATTAACAAAAGCATACCCCCTTCAGTACAGTGGTCAACATGTGTGTGCAGGAGGAGTTCAAAATTTTAATCAACTGTAGCATTACACAATGTCCTAACTGATTTCGTGTGCCAGTTCCTTGCATATTCAGTTCTGCACACAGGTGCCCAGTTGTACCTGCAGATCAAAGACTTCTCACCATCCAGTGCTTTCATCTGCTAAATATACCTCACCAAATGAATTTTTGCTCAGCAGCTTTTTAAGTAGCCTTACACTAAGGTATTAAGAGATATCTTGTATTTGAGTAAGTCCCCTAAAAGTTTGACAGGAATCAGTATTTTCCCAGACGAACGGCGAGAAAAAGGCGAGAGAGCTTTTAACTGTGCATCTTGAAGGTACTGTGACATGAGGGTAAAAGCACCAGTCATGATTTTCTCTCTGAGAACTTAGTTATCAGCTTTGACCAAGTCAGTCACTATCACACGGCTATCACACAGTCATCCTTCTTTTGTGAAACAGGCAGAAAGACACACATTTAAAAGCTTCCTCCCCCCATCACTTATATTCATCACTTGTAATCCTACTACCTTCTACCAAAGCCCACCTCATTCACAGTAAACATTTAAAGTGAATTGAAATAGAAGAGGGGGTAGGGTGTTTAAGTCTATGGGACAACACAGCTGAACCATCTTAACAAAAGGACTGAAAGCAAGGAACAGCGGATGCTGCTGATTCAGCCTGGAGACAGAGGAGCAACAGCAAGAGAACCACTGGAAGAGCTGTACACCCCACGGCTTCCTACCTAGCCATTTCCATTATCTTAAGGTCTTTATACCTAGGTGAGATTAAAAACAAAACCAAAAAACCCTCATAAACAAACAAAATACCAAGAAAAAACCCCACCCTACTAGAATGCAGCCATTACCCCATTCAGTCTTTTGCTACATACAGACCCCAGGGCTTCAATCCTAAACCAGACAGTGCCAAGCAGAAAGAGAGTTGAAGGCATTCTATTACAATGAGGTTGCTTCAGTGGCCAGTCTTTAAAGCCTCCTACATTTGTATTAGGCAAAATACAGCTAGCTCAGTGTTTTAGAGAGATTTAAATTTAAACCAGGATATGCCTGAACTACAACACTTGCTGAGGCAAAGTATTTCTTCTAAAAGACAGTGTATCAGGGCAGTTAACAATCTTTGAAATCTTGGTAATTGCTTATCCACTTGCCAGATACCTGAGGACTTTTTAAAACTGAATGCAAAATATAGGTACAAGAAATTCTGTACAGACCTACCCTCCAAGAAGATGACAAAATGATTCACAAAGTCCATTAAGCACGTTCTCTGCCCTGCTCACCCTATAAGGTCCTAAATAACGGACATAGTATAAACCAGCCTAGATTAATGACTTTTTCAGTGAAGAGATGATTTTACATCCAGAGTTAGGTTAGGAATCAAATGACAAAAGATATGTCGGGAAACATTCTTACCCCTTACTTCAGGCCCAACTAACACCTGATCTACACAGTGATGCAAGTGTTGCAGTTGACAGTGATTTCCTTAAAAAGCAGTCTGTTAGCATGGATTCCACAGTGCCTGACATCATACTTTTCCTATAAATTTTACGTAGGAGCTGTACCATTTAACCATACAGATTTGAAACAAAGTAAAAGCAATACAAAAGCTTCAAAGGCTTTGCTTGTTTTCTGCTCATACTTTTACAACACTTCGACATTACCATGGCCTTTACCTGTACCTTTCTACCTGTATAGCTTCCAAGGTAACTGGAATATCCTTGCTAGCTTTTCATCGAGGAGCATTCACCGAGGAGCAGCTCTTACTTTACCCTCACTGCCATTGGTTGGGGACCTGTGTTATCCAAAGTCAGAAAGTTCCTTGGCAAAGGTAGCAGGGTACAGGATAACCCACAAGCTGGGAGGCGAGTACTGTAGGGCCATGTTCTTTGGAGCTCCACAGGGGCAATGGGAGCTTAGGCAAGGGGACATCTCCTCGTGGGACAAGTGGAATGACTACTGCTTTCGCCAGACAAACCCCTTCTGACAGCCAGCATAAACCAGAGCACTAGATTTCCCCACTGACCAGTTTGTTGAGCTACAATTTTCATCAAGAACTTCAATTTCCTTAACACTTTTTAAAACCAAACAAGACTTTCCGTAATCTGCATAAATGCAGAGGAAAACTACCACCTGGTTTTACGAATTGCACACAGAAATGGTTAAAACATGAGAAGATATACAAGACAAATGCATTACTGCAATCAAATCGAGAACATATTGAGAAAACTGTTGCCTGGGGTAGTGTTGTGTCTTCAGCATCCATAACCCAGATCTAACAGCCTCTCCACAGCTGAGAACCTGTCACAACTTCCAAACCTTCCTGCAGTCCTGAAGGAAGACTCAGGCACGACAGCCGCTTGCTGCCACTCCATCACAGCAGGCTGGAGCTGCATTAAGGAGGAGCAATGGTTAACGCAGCTGTTCAGCAGTTGGCCCTTTTATCACTAGCCAGGGAACACTAAAACCACCACAACTGAGACCAGGGCATGAAGATCTTTACTGTAACACAAACCACCTGCCCTCGTAGGCATTAATCAGCCTATACAAGTACAGAGAGCTGATTAGACTAACAATTCCTCTCTAAGGCTCCCATGATTAAAGCAGAATGAAAATACATATACAGTCAAAGACACACAAGAGGATACTAAATACAATATAGGCATCAGCACTGCTAAGACCATAGTTTGTAAGCAGCCATAATAGCCAGTTATTGAGCTACGTTTTAACACCGGGCAGTGGTGTGATGCAAACATAAGGCTTTGAAGCCTCCAAAGTATTTCATATGAGACTTATAGGAAACCATATAGACCTAATATATTTTATCAGTGAGGCCATAACTGATTTCCTGCCAATACACCTAAGAACAGCCTCGTTCTAAGACTGCGGCAAATACCATTTTCTGAAAGTAAAGCAGTATCTTCTGGTGCTTACTTCTAGTAAATGGAGCTTCAGCCAGCACTTTTTCCTTTCTCATCCAATTGTCCCAGCTGAACTTCCCAGGAGAGTTCTCTCATCTAGGAACGGTTAATTTGTGATTCTGAGCATTAATAAGTAGCAAAGCAAACATCAGCTCACAAGGCACTTTCAATCATTGTCTCCTATTTGTCAGATGTTAAAAAGCATCTCGAATACTGTAAACCTCACAAAACTGTTAGCTTATGTACTTCCAATTTTGTGGTACTTTTGTTTTCCCTGTATCTCCCATAACTATTAACATAAGCATAACAGTAGGACATTCTGTACAGAGGGAGAATATTGCCTTGGTTTTATTTAGCACAATGTGTTGTTCTGGTTTATTTTGCAGAAGGGAGAAGAAGAAAATTGCACCCTGGTCCATCATTTTTTAATGGTTGATCCTATTTTCCTAATTGGTTCTTGTGCTCCAGCAAAGCCTGTCCAGATGACAGATAGCCAGAAGGAGGTGAAAAACCACAGCTCCATAAGCACCTTTTTATATAACACAATGATATTTCTTGCCTCATCAAATTCAGGATTCATACAGATTTTTCTTGTGCCTCTACATATTGTAATGGATATAGATTTCATCCCACAGGCATAGCCTTTGTTCTTTTCTAGCTTTCTCCTGACAGTCTCCTGCCATATATCTCTGACCTCTTCCAAAACATGTTTGTTCCAAAGCCTCGTTTCCCCACAGCTGGAGCTATTCTCACCCTGCACCACTTCTCTCTCTTGAGTTAGGCACCCTTTCCCCCATCCCAAACCCTTTTTTAAAAATTTCCTTTTCTTAGCTCCTTTTAAAGTTTTCTCTCCTACTGTTACTAGCCAAATGACAGACTTTTAAAATTCATTCACCGCTGAATATCTTTAAATTACAATAACCTGTAACTTCTATTGTGCTGAATTTCCCTTGTACCACTTAATTCCAGAATGTGTTCTGGGATGCAGACAATCCATTAAATGGAACTGGGAGCAGCAAGTAGCAAATATAGTTTGGAATTTTGTGTTTGCATTGAAATATGTATATGTGAGATATAGTTAATGGATAGAGCAGTATTGTCATCTTCAACTAATACAATACTAACAAAAACATAAGTACATGAACATTATTTTTTTTAACACATAAGCCAATGAAATATTAACACTCCACAAAAGTAATTTGACGTATTTTAGAATATTAGATTAAGTTTTCAAAACGTGACACCATTTTTTGATTTTGTTATGATACTGGAAATACAGTTTCACAGGGAAGGGAAATTAAATTAGCCTTGTTGTCATGTGCAAGTTGTGCCTATTTTATGTGTTTTTCTCTCACTGGCTTTGATTGTATAATCCTAGCCAAAATAAATGTTTTTTAAAACCGTCTGGTTTGTGCTTTAAATTATTGTAGGGCTCATCTTCAAATGGGGAAAAGGCAGGTTCATGGCCTGAATTATCTGTTTAAAAGTTTCCTAGAGTGGCCTACAATTTACAACAAGCCCTGGCTCTTCTGCTGCTCTTAAATATTATTTCTTCTCAATTCAAAAGAAATTAATTATCAGAAGGCCAGAGAACTGATGACATCAACATCTAATATATTAATTTTCATTTAAGTGTAACCTGACTGAAAATGAAAATGAAATTGGCAGGTTTTGTGTGCAAGGCTGCTCTGCAGTCATTGGGCATGGAATTTTTTTATTCATCAAAATATGCACAGAAGAAAAAGCTCAAAGAACCAAAGTTAAAATCACCTCTAAGATTTGCGGTAGATGAAACAGATGATCTATCTTTCAAGATAAATAAACAATCTAATTTTTTTCTTGAAAATGTGTATGTTCTTCCCATATAGTTAAGTATTTTTTCAGAATTCCTCAGAATTTTGATGCAAGTCTCAAGTACATTCCAGTGGAAACTGTATTTGATCAGAAAGAAACTCAGTCTTACTGTACCTCAGCTAAACATCCAACACTGAGCATCAAGGTCTTCTTTCTAATGAATTCTTGAAATTTTTGGGCTTTCTGCATGGTAGTAAATACAAGAAACTCCCAATGAGAAGTCTGAAAGATCCTTTACAATATATAACTCTAATAAATCAGTGTTAATATAACTTAATTCACCTTATTGGCATATGAGGAAGTTTAAACAGGATTTCAGAGCTGTTCTCAAAAGATGAAATCCTACCTGTTTTTTCCCCCTAATGAATGACATCTAATATTACTTGATCGTATTTATTTTAGATTAACCTCATCAAACCAATACCTGTGAAATAAAACCATCACCAGCTGCCTTATGTCATGTTGGTCATAAATTCAATACATGGAGCAGGTTCTCAGCTGTAAATTCAGTGGACACAAAGCAGAACTATGTCAATGGACATTTTCTACAATGATTTTCTTAAGAGGGACACAGTGATTGCCTCTAAAAAAGTTAGGATTTTATCAGTGGTCCACTGACGGCCATATTTAAGGCCAATTAACAGAAAACAATTTGTTTCTTAGTTTGTTTTAAATAAAACAGTTTTGCAAAGGATAAATCAACTTCTGTCCTGTACAGATGACATCATACCTACATGAATTTTCAAAATAAGCGCAGCGTATGTAGATACATAACTACTTTACCATTTTCTAAGCATAACTGAAAAGAACCTAGCCTAAACTTGTATTTGAATATATGTTACATATTGCAACACATCTGAAAAAAAAAAAAAATGGTTCTGTCACAACCATGCTTTTACCATGTCCTTCTATTAACCACCCAAGAAGCAACAAAAACATGGTAAAAAACCTTCAAGTTAACTCTTGCAAATGAAGCTGGAGATGCCCTTCAACACATTTGTGTAAATACAGCATCACTAATGCTATGAGTAAGTGGGGAAAAAATGCAAAGGAAATCTATTTTGGTATATAGATTTAGAACTACAAATCATTTTTGTTTTAAAATAACGTCAGTGAGGTCTGCTGTGACATTGATTTTTTTAGCAGAAGTCTCCATTTAATTCAACAGGAGAGTTCTGCTTGAAAATAAAGAGCCGCAGCGTGCCTGCTATATTTAGTGCCAGCTGATGTAAATCAGAAAAACACTGATTATAATAGACATATCCTGATTTACTTCATCTGAAAATTTGGCTTTTAAAGGCTGATGGAAATCATTTGTATGTGCTACAGAAGTATGATGTAGAACAGAAACAAAACCTAGGATTGCATTATTCAAATGTCAGTAGGTAAGCCATTGCTGTAGAAAAGAATTTTCTTCTAAGCTAAATTAACAACATATGAATGAAAGTTGCCTTTTCAGAAAATTTTACATAAAGCTGTCAGCTGTGGTTGCTTTCTTATGTGTTGATTTTATCTGATGTGATTTTACAAGTCTTTGTAATCAGAACAGCAGAGGAACATATGTTCAGTTTCCTATTTTTCAACTTTATCCGCTGCTAATACAGTGGTGAAAAAATTATGACTGAATTACCTTTAACAGAATTTAACTGAAGCAGAATAAACTAAGTTTAATGTATATCTCCTTTAGTAAGAAAAATATTTATTATCAGAATATATGCATTATTTAAGTGCTTTGTTTGGTCTCCATGCAAAAAGAATATGTGCATTCAAGGAAAATAATGGAACTGACAAATAATCAAGGATATGACTATATCGCATGTGTCACACCTTGTGGTTAAATCCTGCAATGGATATTTTCCCATTACGTTCAATTCATTCCAAAGATGTTCTATCCCACACAGGCTCCACTTAAGCTTTACGCTTGTATGACCATTTTAGCTTCCAGGAAGATATTGATAAAATGAAGTAGTCAGTGAGGAGCAGAGGAATGACTAAAGGATTGCAAGGCATGCCTTATAGTGACAGGCTCAAGAGCAGCAATCAATTTAGCTTACAGAGTTTGCCAAGGAAATGCTTACAGGTTAACCTGATCACAAGCTGTACAGCGAGGAATACAGGGAGTGTGATGCACATTCCACTTTGCTTTAGAAGACAAAATAGAGTCAGATACTATGTCCAAAGGTGAAATTGAATTGCTTCTCAGTTCTCTAACACTGCCAAAAATTTTAATTTTTTTATTATTATTTTTTCCCTCCTAACAGAAATGCTCATGGTTAAGAAAGAACCAGTTCAGGGAAATCACTTGATCTGTGAATACCAGGGGTAAAATTCATATGAGTCCTCCATAGATATATGGTTTTTCAGTTTCCTCCAGAATAAGTTGTTAATCAGTAAAAAGAGAAACATTTGTTCATATCACAAAGTAATGAAAAACATTAATTTCTAATTATAAATACAAATCTTATTAAAACATGAAAGAAGCAGAATTCAATAAACAAATCTTCTCCAACTTAACACTTATTTAAAACAAAGGCAAAAGTGATATTATCAATATACATCTTATTTTAAAACACAGCTTTGAAGAATACATGAAGTTTAAAAACCCAAACCTGATGTTTCCACTTCAACATAGCTTTATCTTATTTGCCAATTTTATGTCGATTATAACAAAAGGACATGTCTTCCCTAGATAAATTGTAAAGTGGGAATTAAATGTTCATCAAGAACTGCAACAGTAATGTTGGTCCATTTAATAGAAGTTTGGTAAGCAATATCATGTGAAAAGGCACTTTAAGAAGAACTTTCACAAAATTTTCCTAGTATCACATTCTACAGTTCATCACAATCCTTCCCTCTACCACTCCTCTACCAAGACTTCACCAGAATCTTAATTATAATAGATAATTATTCTCTGTTCAACATTTAAAGTCTCCATAAATTGCTACCACTTCATTGCGACAGGAATGAATATTCTTTCTTAGCAGGGTTTGGTAAGCTGAACAGATCCATACCGTGGTCTTGGCAAAAGGAGCGGTTTCTGCTTTGAAGTGAAAAGGATTTTGGATAGATTGATTGAAACAAAACCTTTAATCTCTAATCAAGAATCTAATTCCTTGCACAGTTCTAGCAGTCAGCTCACCCTTTCCATGACCTGCAGCAATAGCTGTCTGGTTTACATCGCAGGGGCTGTACAACAGAAACTCACGTTAGTTCAGGGCATCTCAAAAGGCAAAGGGAAGCACAATACCACTTCTAAGTTTACTAGTACAGTGAAGATATGAATCTCACTGGAATTAAATATCGGCTACTAAATACCTAAGAAGTGTTCTGATTTCATAGCTTCATGGAATTTTCAGGTCAGTTGTAAGAGAGGGTACAGGGTAAGCTTCTCGTCAAGGGCTCGCATTTGCTTCAGGAAAGGCAGCAGTGACAACTAATTTCAGCCAGGGTATTTTCAAAATCATACCAACACTCTTAGTAAAGGCTTGTATCATAATTCACTTTAAATCAGAGCATTCTGTATATTAAAACTAAGATAGAGAATAAATATAAATAAGAAATTAGTTATGTTAGGAAATATAAGGATTAATTTTCTATACTTTTCCAGGAAAACCTCACAACTGTGCAAGCAGCTTTTTAAGACATTTTTAAATGCATTCTGTGATATTACAAGTCAAAGTTTGAAAGAGATAGCAGAGCCTTTTCTAGGCTAAATGGTTTTACAGTACATTATACAATTATTAGAACTCATTGGCACTTAATTAGTGAGTGTTACTGATTGATTATTGATTCACCATTGGGAGACTTAAAAGTCTTTGTTTCTTGTTTTAATGTCAAATTTCACCCCTGAACAAGGTTATCAGCACTATGTAATCTCATATCTCAGATAGAAAAATAGATTTTAATTAAAAATGTCTATTCAATATAAAGTTATATGAAAATTACTCAACAGCAGCATATCCCTGCTTCTTTCTATTCTGTTTCAAAGAGATGATTCAGATCTTTATTGAGATAACAGATTTTCTGAGCTTCTAAATCAGAGAGAAAGAGATAAAAATCAAAAGAAAAAAAAACAATTAACAAGATTCATGATTTTGCTATTTTATTTGATTTTGTCAGTCTATTACCAGGACTTTTTTGTATCCAGCATCTAGGCTACTTTAACAGGATATTTACCCACATACATAATTTAAAACATATTGACAAAAAAGTCCCAGCAATAGGTGACTGGTGACATGGACTTTAAATTAGTCTGGGAAGGGATCAAATCTGCTTCTCCTTTTATTTGGAACACAGACAAAAGTGTGGTCTTTGCTTTGGTATCTCTACACTGTTGTCATGCAAATCGTAAGTATTGATTGTCTGAACAGAGGCCCCAGAAACACAAATGCACACACAGTTAGTGAAAATGACACTTGAGCCCATCCACTAAAGCCACAATCCCTTGCCATCCATCCAGCTATATAAAGAATAACACAAGTTAAGGTAACTATCCCCTGCGCATTCATGGTGTATTTGATGCACAACATGCATCTTTGGTCAATCTAAAATTACTTTATTCATTGAGAGCAAAAATTATAGCACCAAAACAGATTACATCCAAGAGGTATTCTTTCCACTAGGGCAATGTACAAATGACACTGGTAGCTAGAAGCCCCCTCTTTATTCCTTCTGCACCATGTCTAACAAAACCCAATTTCCAGAGCTGAGCAAAAGGACCAAAAGCCACCTGCTTTGGAGGTGGCGTTGATGAGGAAACATGGAAAAAAGCCACAAATGATAGTACTACTCCCTTAGGAAAAAGCTATGCAATTTTAAACCTACCATCAAATTTGCATCATTTAAAAAAACAAAACCAAAACAAAACCAATTTAAAAATAATAATAATAATTATTATTATTAATAATAATAATAAAAAATAAAACTAGCACAAACCCAAACACATAAAAAGCAACATCTAACGCTAAAATAAAAAGGTGATTTCCTCTCTCAGAGCATGGTCACCTCATAATAGCAGATCTATTCAGTACTTTCTTACTGTCTAAGAATCCTGCACGTAAAAACTAAATTATTGCACTTCATTTCTGCATATGTAACAAGCGTAATCATAAAATGTCATTAGGAAATTCCTCATAAATGAGGTCAGAAAAAGTGATAACAAAGCATTTTAAGAAAATTGTGCTTCAGCATATGTGAAATAGCTCCATTGATGCAACTGGAAACTTGTCAGAATATAAATCTCTCCAGAAAGCAATGAGGGATGTATCTTAGGCTCATTGAAGTAGTGTGTGCTACTTGCAGAAATGACATTTCTCAAGTGCTAGATTTGGTTCTGATCCTCTAAGAGGCTATCAGGCATTATTTGCCCAGTTTAATAGAATGCTCAAATACATGTATTATATAAGTACAGTAATAATCCTTCTGAAGTCAAAAGATCTATCCATGCATTGAATATTTAGCATCAAGTGAGGCACTCAAGCACACATGTAACATTAAATGCATGGGTCCTCATCAGATCTAAAAAGGACTACTCATCAGCTTGGTGGTTTGGGTAAATTAAATGATGGATTAGGCATTCATTCCAAGCCAAGTATCCAGCCTTCTTTTATTGTCCTAACCTTTTACAGCCACCAATTTATGAAAACAAAATTTATGCTTAGTTTGGTTTGTTGTGCATACTATCATTGTAGTTGACTCCCCAAACAATATTATATTGTCTTTTATTTAAAGAATAGTACTCCTGACATGTGGTGATTCCACATTGGAGAATACACTCAGTATTATTTATTCAGTTACAAACCCTACTTGCTTTGCAATTTTCTGCTGTATTTCATCATCTATTCACAACAATAAACAATATTAACTAGGTCAATGTTATATACTATTATAAACAAAATCCTGCATTCTTTAGGATCACTTACAGCCGGCTATCAAATTGTTTCAGGAAAGGTTTTGACAAAAAAGGATGGCTGCTATATCACATGAGCATTTGACGCAAATGAAAAAAATACCAACCTTACATTCTTAATGATAAATCCTAAAATCAACTTTTAGAAATTATTTTTCTCTCTCCTTTCCTTCAAAATAAAATCTACATTGTTATTAGAAAAATAAATATTACCTTCACTCTTCCTCAAAGTTTCCCACGTCTTTGATGTCTGAAGAGCCCTGAAATAATTATTTTTTTGTCTAGAAATACTTCTTCCCCAAGGATAAAGTGTAAACTTCTTTTTCTGACTGTATTATATTCAATAACACAAATAAAAGTCAAGAATAGGTGTAACTTCTGTACATGTCGTTTTTGGAAGTTTAACATACAAGACCCAAAATATGCATCTGAATCCAAGATGAAAAAGCAATTGCTACCAAGAGAAAGAGAATTTACAAAACAATTACTTGACAATTGTATCTGAAATGTTACAGCCAGAGCCTGACTGAAAAGCCTCTGAAGTGAATTTCTTCCATTATTCCAAGTAGAATTTAGGCTAGGTCTTTGCTTTGTGGTCTGAAGAATCCTGTTAAGGCATCACTTGTAATGATGAACAAATCAAATAAAATACCCTCATAATACATCTGCTCAGTGTGGTTGAGGTTGCAGGGAATATTGCCCTGAATTCAACCGGCACAGGGGCACCACCCCCACCCACCCCACCCCCCACCCCATGGTACAGGTGTTTAGGCAATAGTTACAGCAGTATCCCGCTCTTGTCGCAGGAAGACAGCAATCGTGCTTTTTACAGCACCGGCGAGATGGCATCTATAATATTACAGTCCCCTGCACAAAAATATTGACAAGCCACCGAAGTAAAAAACAAATAATCAAGGGGCTAGAAATATTGATCCAAGGTAACGATTGAGAATGCCAAACATATCAAGCTTGGCTGAGAGAAAACAAAAGGAGGGATCTGATAACTGTACAAACACATGAAAAGGGCAGCTTTCCAAAGAAGAAAGGAGGTATTTAGGGTCTTTTGCAGCAGAATCAGCAGCAGTTACAGGAAAAAAGGGGGGTGGCACCCTCACCTCATTCCTTTCAAAAACAAATCTCTTCCTCTTTGATTAGCAAAAGTTTGTGCACAGAGGAATGCTCGGTGGTAGCTAACAAATAACTGACTCAGAATCACGCACAGAGCTGCCCTGTGGCCTTTTCCTTGTTTGCAAAAACCACTTGACTTTGTAATTAAGCTGAAAATTCTTCTAGGCAGGGCACTGTGTACTGGAGTCTTTACCTCAACTAGTGTGCTGGTTATAAATAATGCACTAAGCTAGTTAACAACACACCCAAGTTGTTAGAAAGCTTTAGGCTGTAAGCGCAACTGCAGTGGAGTTCTGGCTGTATAAAAGTGCAATCTCCAACACAGCTGAGCCGTAACATTAGGAATGTAGTATAGAGAAAGTCTAATTTTGAGACTTTTTGAAAGCTATATGAACATCTGTTTTATTACTGTACTAGCAATCTGTAAACCCTCCAATTGTGCAAATTCCCTTGCAGCAAGAACGTTAGCGGGGAAAAAAAAATCAACAACAAAAAGAGTTCACCAAATAGCCTCCTTCAAGAAAACCAACATGTTTCTTCATATTTCTAAACTATGAGTGGAATTTAAGTTATTAAATCATGGCAACGTTAAATAGTATGAAGTTGTCTGGTGTTCATTCATATCACTTGATACAATATCTAAGTATATATTTTAAATTACTAGAAAAGAAGAAGGTTATATGAACTGAATATGAGCAATGCTAATACAATAAATAACACTAGAATCACAACACAGAAAAGTGCTGTTTTCCCATCGCACTCCAAAACTTCATTATGGTGCTGTGGATATCCACTTAATTTCGACCTTGTTTTTAGCTGTATATGGTGACAGACAGGCTTTAGGCCTGAGTTCTGGGACTTACATTGGGCAAAGGACTTGAAAATGTGTAAGTGTTCCCATCTGATAAGTTCCTGAAATATTTCAGAACTTGTTTATTTTCAGTTGGTAAGAAACAAGGATCAAAAAGCTCCTGGGGCTCAGGGGAAAAATATTTTTAAAACATATTTACAAAAATTTAAGTTCCTTGAATTTTACAGAAATTTGGTGCTCTAGATGTCACAGGGTGAAATCATAGGTCTACTTCAAAAGCTATTAAGATGGCAAATTCCACACAGACAAGAAAACATCATCCATATAGGCTGTCCATTGTCGAAAGAAGATACTTCTCAAATAGATCAAAAAAGGAACTGTGAGTTTTCAGTTTGAATTGAGTTTGGGTAACAGAAAAAGGAAAAGAAAATGTTCCAGCTTTGGGTGAGACACGGACCATTCCCATTCAAGATTCATCCTCCTACTTAATCTGATGCAGGGCGGGGGAAGGAATCAGCCCAAAGCAGAAACTCCAGTGAATATACAGATTTTGCCTTTGAGATGACTAATCCTGATTTAAAACACCACAAATAATAATCCCATATCTCCTTCATACACTACCGAAATCCTTGCAGGCCTCCTGGCACACGTGACTGTACTCAAAAGCCCTACAGGCATATACCATGTTTATTTGTGCCCTCAATAAGGAAAAGGGAAAAATAGAAAATACTAAGGCCTAGAAGTCCTCTGTATCCCCTCAAAATTAGCCCTTTATTTCTACAAGGTCCAAGTAAATAGCTTGAGTACACTGGCACAATTCACCTCACTAACACTTATTTGCATCATAAAATCCAGCTCATGTTATGTTTTTAGCGTGATGATTAAATACAGAAATAGAGGGGAAAATAGTCCTTCCAAACCAGGCAGTGACATGCTTTCTGCAATCTGAACGTGGTCTTCAGCCAGGGCAAAGAATAAAGGGCCCCAAATGAGCAGAGGTCGCGTCCAACCTCGACTCCTCAGCCACGCGCTGCTCTCACAGCCATGGCGTTTCATCCTATGAGCTCAGAATATTACCTGTAATACATAAACCCAACGTACTTCATCTTGAAAGCTTATTTTCTTGAAGTATGAGGTTTAGGACTAAAAAAAGGATTGTGTTTAATTGTACAACAATGGAAGGGTTTGAAGCAAAGCTCTGAATAATGGAACTTTATCCTCCTGCAAACAACAGAGGTGACACAATGTATTCAATATTATAAAACCTGCTGTGCTGCCAAAGTTATATTATAATAAGGCATTCTTAGAGGACAGCCTAATGATGGGGGAATATACAACATTTTTTTCCTTACGTGAATTGATAAATTTTCCCAGAGTCACATCTAAGCAGTAAGGTACTACCTGCAGGAAAATAAATTGCCAGAAAGTAAAGCTGTTGCATTGGGTTTGGGGGTTTTGGTTGCTGTTGTTGGGGCTTTTTTGATTTTTTTTTCTTTTTTTTTTTAATCTGCTACAGATTATGCTTTCTTACTGAATATTGCATTAAATGTAGTTATTACAGCAGAGCTTTTAACGCAAGCAGTTTGAAATGTATGGAAAACGGCTTTGATGAAAGAGGTTTTTCTCAGCTTCCCGTCTGTTGGATCTGTTTAAATGCCTCAGATCATATCGTGTTAACTCTGAAGTGTACAAAGAGATACCGCTGCTTTTGTTGTACAGGTTTGAGGGTTCAGCTGTATCTGCCAGCCACGCCAGCAGAGCATTAAGAAAACATATTCAAGAAATTCAGAGGAACTTTCTTTTTCCCTTTCTAGCTGTGAGAAAGCATGCTGTTTTGGGGCATATTTTTTGTTGATTTTTGGGTGTTGGGTTTTTTGGGGGGCAGGGAGGGGCAGAGGGGGTTATTTTATTAAAAATAAAGGCCTTTGGAGACCAGCCTATTTCTTAGCAGTGGAACAGCTCAAGAAGAAAGTGCTCCAGAGCAACAGAAAATGAGCTTTTTCACCATTATTTTTACCTTGTGGTACACAGAATGCCTCCTTTTTTTTGTCATCCAGTAAGAAAGAAACACAATGACTTGCAATTTATTCACAAATATTTCTTTATCTAGGGAATATTAAGTCCCTCAATTTCACTTTACAGTTTAATTACATACAAAAGATGTTTATTGACTAGTATACTTCTTCATTATGAGCAATTAATTAACGTGACTATTCCAGCTAGGGCTCAGCATGCACAAAAACATAACTGCATTGAGATGCAGGCAGCAAATATTTCAGGTAGTTCCACGGGGAAGCTAAGCTAACTTTGGCTTTATCTTATGCTATTATTGATAAGCCATATAATTGAATGACCAGCACTCTGTTTCCAGATAAAACCAAATTCACAAGAGCACAAGGCTTTCAGAGCTGTGTGTGAAAAAGATCACTGGTCTGCACGTTGTACAGCAATCCTCCACTCATGACTGAAAGTTAAGCAGAAAGATATCTTATTATGCAGCAGGAGTTAGATACCATATACTAAGGTAAGTGTAATACTTTCACAGGCTCACTGCTCTTACTGTATTGGGGAAAAAAGGCAAGGACTGTCATTGCTTCAGTGAGATCTACTAAGCGTATTATCCTCTATTCTAATGATAGTAATGAATTAAATCATGGTTAGGTAATGAATTGCTGCCTTCTATGGCTAAGGGATAAATCGTACTTCATCACAATGATTCCAGCACCATAGACACTTACATCCAAGTTTCCCGGGATCAGAAGGTTGAAGGCGGCACATAGCTAGGGTACTTGTTTCATGGTGTGGAATTTGCTTTTTGTTCATGTCTTCATTTAAAACCACCTGCTCCATCCCGTAATAAAGAGTTTCAGGGGTTATTTCGAGCTCAGGAAGAGCTAAAGCTTTCAAACACAACCAAAACTAAGAACAGATCCCTCACAAGCAGGTTTTATTGGAAGTTAATTCTGAACTTGGCGCATATTGAAATGTTCTCTCCAAAAGGCCAGATGTTCCCTCCGGCTTCACGTGGGCTGCTCAGACACTAGAGCCACATGGGCACGGCCCGTGGTCAGCGGGGTTACACTTGCTGCCAAATTACAGTAGGAAATTTTTAATTTTTTTTACACTGATAAAGACAGTTTTCATTTACTGATTTTCCAAACAAGTTTCAGGACAGATCAAATTTGAAGGAATAACTATGAAAACAATAACTTGCACTTTTGTGCTGTGTCTTTTCAGAGATGACTGTGTGCAAGACCTCACATTAAGGGAATTGTGAGACAAAAAACCAGCAGGGATTCTTGTTACTCAGTTCTGAGCTGCTACCTTATTCTTGACTCTACAGAATTTAACTGGACTTTTGCTTTTATTTTTCCAGGGGAACAGGATTAGAGGCTTAGAAACACAGTTACTTATGAAAGCCTGTGTAAGAATTAGCTGAGACCTTTAAAATGAGAGGACAAGAACCCCAATAGCTCTATGTCACCACAGCTAGGCATATGCTTTACAAAATACATGTTTTGGTAGGGGTTCAGAAGGTGGGAAGGGAGGGGAATATGTGAAATTAATTCATCGTTGAAAAGGAAACAATAATTAAAGCAGTGACTAATTCTATTCTGAACCTCTGCATGGACAAAACCGAAAACACTGAATAAAAAGCAAAAAATATTTTAAGAAAATGTTCTAATCCCAGTTCTTTTGAGACAGCCCCGAAATAGTATTTCTGCAATAAAGGGCGGGGGGGGGGAAGTGTTCAGTAATTATATATATATTTTTTTAAAAAAAATCATTATTCTGAATATTTTCCTAGGGCAAATTAACCTAAGTGTAATTTCATAACTACAGGTAGAGTTTGCATCCCGGAGCAATACATTTCACTTATGCCATCTGAAGACGACCAGGACTAGGTTTTTTTCTACCAGCTAGTGTACAGCTTCTCTATAAAAATGACTGGAATAGGGTAGTACATATCACAAGTCTGCGGTGTTTTCAATAGTCACACTAACAATGTATTAGTTCCATGACACATTAGACTATTAGCTTAATGCTTTAATTATATGGTTTAAAACACATGGGCAAACAAAAGCTGTAATCATGAAAGAAATATATGTCAGGTTATTATTTTGAAACACTGGGTCTAACATACATTTGAATCCTAAATGAAAAAACTTTGTATCAGTGACACTAGGTGTTAAAGTAACAATATCAGAAATATCAAAGGATTTAATGAAATCATAACCAGATTAATAAACAGATACACTGCCACAAAGCATTTGTGCCTGATAAATTTGACTTTGACATTTTAGATAAACGCGCAGAGAAAAACAGAGACCCCATTTTTTTATAAAACCACCTTTTACCTAATCTCACTTCATGAACCTATACAAGAGACAAAAAAACCACCGGTATCATCTGTTTCTTTAGAATGGTTTTTAATTTGGAGATCTGGAGTTGAATGTCTTTGGACAGACACTTGCAAAGCGTTACCAGTGAAAGATAAGGAAATCAGGTATACTTTACAAAAGAGTTTGTGAAAAGCTGTCAGGGGAATGTCTGAAGCACTGGTGTGATAAAAGGGAAAGCCCCAGTGGAGTCCATCTCAGACAGCCACATTCCACATGCTAAGCTTGGTATAAATTGCTCTAATTCAAAATAAATAATAAATAAAAAGACAAACTGACAAAACCTAGCATTCCAAAGTTCAAAATGTCATTAGATGAGGTCCAATGAGAAATACCGAGTGCTTCTGTAGTGTATTTCAGAAGAAAGCCCTCAATAATTAACCGATGCCGTGAAGAAGCATTGTAAGCATGTCTGTCTCAAAGAGATCAATCCCACAAAATCTACTGCTTTATGGACCTGAAGTAGAAGAGTCTCTTAGCACCAAAAGCTTTTTTTCCTGTAGCTTTCCAGGTTTGCCTTAGCTTTCTCATTTCTAGTGGACAAGAGAAGTTGACAGATTGTAGAGAGCAGCACAAGAAAAACAAAGCAACACGTTATCTGGCAGTTGTAAACAGCTAAACCAGGAGCTGCCTTGGTATTTATCCTCACATTGCACCCAGCACACAGAAGCTTTAGCCTGCTTCTATATATCACCATATACCACACCAAGTCATAATCCAGGCCACTAGAGTGTAATAAATACAGATGGTACAAGAGATGGATAAACTTTTGTGATTCGTCAGTTCTTTACAAAGATAATGAAGCTAAGCTGAACTGAAAACAACTGTTCCTAGATCTGCCTGAGCAGGAGTGTTACTCCTGCTTCAGAGCTGAAGACTAGCTTGTGAAGCCAGAAGCTTGTCTGTTTCTTCTAATTGTATCAATTATTACAATGTGCTTGCACCTGCAAAGTTCATCCTGCTAAAATCCAAGAGCACCATGGCTAAAAAATAACTTTTGTCATAAAACTTCTGAAAAATATGTAGACAACATGACCTAACTGAAACAGGACTCAGATTAAATTAGAACATTTATATGTAACAGCAACTATTTCTAAGATCTGGGTAAAATATCCACGTACCTTTCAGAACTGTTTTGAACTGACAATAGAGTCACAGATTTTATGACCACAAAGTGCCAAAAAGTGCTCAGTGTTTTGAGAATACTCCCCACCAATGGAAATAGTCGCACGAACCAGGTTTGCTTACATGGGTTAATAAAACCTTTCAAACTGAACACAGAAACCTTGTTTGGTAGCATAATGTTGTGCTTCATTACACCAAAGTTCAGTCCCAAGTTTTGTCCCAGCATCTATCATTAGAATTCTGGACACTGAAGTATTAACACTGATGCTACATCAAAAACAAAATTAAAGCCCACCAAATCTAGCTTCTTTCACACTAACAACTTCCAAAAGAATACCCGATGACATTTTTAAAATCCCGTATTTTAAAGTTCTGCTGTTCCATTGTAACAGTTCTGAAACACTTATAAACTCAGCCTGTGTGTGTTCTAATCCCAGTGGCTGGTGTAACAACGGCCTGAGGATCCTGGGCTGTCAGGAACAACAAATTGCCAACAAGAAACACATCCTGTAAAACACTGCCTGGGTAGTTTATTTAAATTTGAATCCGTATCTCTGTTGTTGGCACATAGCATTAGTCATGACTTAAACCATTAGTAACAGAAGACTCTCCCCCACCTAACACACAATACAATAACAAATGCGACTACCGTATCAGCAGGGAACAGGCTTTTTATCAGTTTATTTTTAAAATGCTAGTTATTTGTAAAAATAAAATAAAACCACAAAAACTAAATAGAGCGTGCAGCAGTTTTCGGCTGGTTATCTAGCCCAAAGAGCGACTACAGAAACCAGAGTATTAAAGGTTGTGGTGTGCCTGTTGCTTGATTTTCATGCCAGCATATTTGGCATGGTGCAAGAGCATCAGTACGTGATAAACTACAATGTATTTCATAATGGGATGGTTTGCATTGAAAAGGGAAAACAAAGAAGGATTGCTGGGTGCAGGCCATGGCATGCAATTTTTACTGTCTTGGGGGCAACATGATTTATGGTACACTAGCAGACACCAGTTTATATCTATCTCTACCAGCTGTGTTTAATAACCTTAACTGTCCCTTTTGCCAAGAAGAAAGCACCCAGAAGCCAGTGGCACAGTCAGCAGGGGATTACTGTGCTCATACCCACAAGAAACTAATGCAATCCAGCTTGAAACACTAGGAGAATCCACTCTCCTAATGAGACTCAAATAAACAATGAAAGAAAATGCACAGAAATGTAGATTTTACCTATTTAAACCAGGCTTATAAAACACCTCCAACAGAGGCTGAGTCAGCTTAAGGTCACTGCACGGTCAGTGGATGAATGGGTCACCTCCAGAGGCATGAATATGTGTATCTCAGGAAGGTTACGAAAAAAACAATGTTAAAAAATAATTTTAAAAGTAAAAGAAACTCTCTCTGATGGTACCTGTTTCCTCTCTGTTGATAATACAATTACTTACTATAGGCCTGCTACATCTCGCTTTGGTATCTCAAATAAGTGCTAGAGAAAAGTGGGATGAATCTATACATCTGCACACTTATTTTATTCCCTCTTTATTCCCCCAATACCAACGGCTAAATTCTAGCCATGCTTTCAGGTTCAGAAACTAAGCACAGAGAACTAGCAGCACTTGGGATGCTTGTATCTCAACCAGAAGACATTTAGCAGCCTTCCAAATAAAATACAACCTCTCATGATTTATCACAATTTTAGTGACCGTGACGTAATATCTTACAAATGGAAGGACCATAGGCAGTCTCTGGCAAGGTAGCCTACCACAAACAACGGGGGTAAACATAAAAGAGCATTAATATAAACCTATGGCAAGCTGCAGCACTGAGGAGTTGGATATAAATGGCAAAAACACATTTTTAATGGCAAAACCACAACTTCCAGTTTCATTAAAGGTTCAGTGTAAACCGCATTTGTAATGTCTTCACTCCTTTTAAGCCACTACTCCGGAGTTTGGTACCTGGGCAGTAACAGCAAGACCACTGGACTTGAGGATTCATAACGATTCTCCATTCAGAAAGTCGTGACAGCCTATAGTCGTGGACGTCACAGAAATAAATTCTTCAAAGCAAAGTTGCTACTCTTTCATACAAAGCGAAATTATCAGAAGTTTGAGTTCTTATTTTTTCCCTCCTTTCACTCAGTCTTCTCCTGCATTTAGAATGCATTTCTCCTAATCCCATTACCTCCACCTCTGGTTTACAAGACTGCAACCATAGTGTAACATGCACCTCTGATGCTGTAACCTTGCACACATGTCAGGTTTCTATCCCTGAACAAAACTACTTAGCTCACGTAAACTCCCTCTCCCTTTCTCCCCCTCAGAGTCCAGTTTTGGTTTCATGTTCTTTTTTGTTCCAGACCTTATCCTTGCAAATAGCAAACCACGGGTAGCCCAAGTGCAACCATGAATGTGGCTCTTCTACAATAAATAGCTTCTCTGCTCTTTTCTCAAGGATTCCTGCTGTCATGCTTTTCTTTCTTCTGCTTGTATTTTTCAATAAACACCTTTCATTTATCAAAATGCATTCAGAAAAGATAATAATATATCAGAAAAACTAAGAGGCATAATGCTGTACAATTAATTCACAAGGACAGATTTTTTGCCAGTTGTTTTTGAATGGTTTGTTTATTGCATGGAGATTCATTAAGTTTTACCTATGCTTAAATGTTTACAAACAAAACAGATTAAAATAGAGAATTAAGATATCAAATCTCTAATTATGCGAGATTGAGGAAAAAAAAGATATATTTGAAGCTTAATGTATTTTATAAGTGAAATTAAGAGCTGACAAAGAATAAGTATCTTCCCTAAAGAGCAATAGTCTGTTGAAAGATAACAACCTAAGGAGAGTTAGTAAACAAATGGCAAATTTGATGACAGCAGACCTGTTAATTTGGAATGGACTCAAATATACAGATAAACACACATTTATTTTCAGGCTGAATTTTCTTTTAAGTGTCCTGAGATTTTCATTAATCACTCTGCAGGCAAAATATATGTCCCCTAAGGTTTTTCCTGTACTTCCTACTATGTTTATTAGAGAATAATTACCAGCTACGTTTTACTGGCTTACATTTGCAGCTTTGAAGAAACTTATGCTTTCATATAGTATCAAAATGAAAACTGCAACTATGTCTTCCAGAAGTGGTTGTTATAATTACTTCAGAAACCTTGATCAATTCAAAATACGTAGCTCTGCTTTGAACTAAGTCAGTCTAAGCAGAAAGTATTAAAACTGTGGTTCAGATATCCAGTAAAGGTGACAGGCAGAGAAACCAGAAAAAGCTGCAAGAAAGAAAATCTTTAACTCCATGAAAATGGGATTAAAGAATGAGTCTTAAAATAAACATAAAGAGAAGAGATATTAAGCCCCTAATCCAACACAACTGAGCTGAAAAACATGTTGTACTATGTTCATAATCATCCGTTTTGACGAAAACATGCTGTGGTGACTGTTTAATATGCACAGTGTATATTCAAACCCTTTTTGCAAATAAAAAAAGTAAATCTGTGAATATAATTGCCTTAAGTATGCACTGGAAACAACAATTAAGGATAAAAACCAAGGCAGGAATCACTATTAAAACAAAGACACACCAATCAAATTTAGGAGTGTGGTTGTCTGTTTTACAATTTCTCCAGATCAGTTCTGCTGCTCCTCACCACCCAGACATTGTATAAACACCTATCGTACAAAGTTTTGTATGCATTGCATACTGTTTAATGAACCTTCGTATTCTTTATGCATCATTGCAGGCTGAACTCTTTCCTCCAGAAAGCTGACCACTCCCCTCTGTTACCCTGAAATATAGGACACTTCCCATTTAAGTCTCAAAAGTTTTCCAACTTCTTTTACCCTGGAGAATCACTTGAGCTTTTTAAATAGCTACGCTTTATCTGTGCACTGGCCTTGGAATTATTTTTGCCATGCGTTCCTAAGAGATCATGTTTCTCAAGCCTAATAATTCTGCCTACAAGCGCTGCTGGGAGCTCTCTGCAATCACAGCCCAGCAGCCAGCTGGCAGCAGACTGGTATTTGAACCAGTGGCCTGGTTGCAGATACAACAGCTGGAAGTTTGTCATCCTTTTGTGAAACATGGTCATTTGAATGTTTGCAATATGACAAAATATTTATCCCCCTCCACCACCAGAAACCTCTTTCAATTACTACGTTACAGATGCTTTTCTTCCTTCTATGGCAAAATAGGATTCTGACCCCTGACAAGTTCACTCTGGACTGCACATTTTAATTCTTCTGTGCCACGATGGCTGGATTCCCATGTCTCTGTGACATTTGTATGTCTTTAGTTTGGTCCTAGAGACTTCATCTGTAATAATCGGCCATCACTGTTTTAATCTATTCCCCAGATTGCTGAGATAGTACCCCAGAATGTTAGATTTTATTTGATTTGAGACATTCCAGGCAATATTGTTTGACTCCTGCTTTCCCTTCAGAGACAAAGGGGATAAGCATGCTATTTGCATCACCTTCCTTCCCTTTCCAGGTCTAGAGGAGCGCATGACCTAGCAGTAGTTCCACTGCTTTTGCAGTTTGTCAGTTGTCTCACAGACCGATAAGCTCGAAGATCCATAAGCCAGCACTCAGCTTGTTTGGTTTGCTTCCACATCTTCTTTTATTTGCACATTCAACCCATCCCTTCTTGGCTGTGCAACGTGCTGGACTGATTTCTGCCGCTATGCTTGACATGCTGCACAGACAGAGGGCTCCATGTTTCTAACACAGAACAATTTATCAAGAAAATAAATCAAAAAGGTACCACATTTCAGCCTGAATTGTCGGTGTATCCCTAGTATGAGAGCAGTAGATGTCTTATTGGTCCAGTCAGGAGCAAATCATTCAACGTCTGTTTTAGAAGCAATTTCATAGACACACTATATCTCTCAATTAGTACGTATTGCAGCGTATCTGTTTATCAGTTTCCACTCTGCTCCCCAGGTAAATCAGGAGGAGGACAGTCTCTAGACAAACTACCATCTGAAGTATGACTTGGAATAAGCAGTCAAAATGACGTTATTTGCCCTTCAACTATTCCATTGCAAAAGATGCCTTTCAGTCCACTGTGCAATGTCAAATTGCCTCACTTGAATTGCAGAGGAAAAATTGTATATGACCTTTATCCTCACGCTCAGTCTTCTCTATCCTGGAGCTTTTTAATACAATTTAACACAATTATTTGGAATGATTTCACAGCAATATGAAGGCAACATTTTTTCTCCAACCTTCTAAAAGGCACCTAAGATATAAATTAATTTCATGGACACTAATTTCGCTGAGCACTCAAAATAAAACATAACTAATAAAGTTCCACTGACAAATAGGATGCAACTATGCAATTACAGAACATTTTTACAGGGGGAAAAAAAGCTGAGTTTTCATGTAACTTTATCATTGACATTTTGCATCTTTATTGGAAGAATTCCCTTTTCATTTAATATACACAATTTTTTAGCATTTTTGAATCATACTTTACTGGAAGAAAAGAATTTAACAACCCACACTTTTGAGGCAGACATGACATGATGCCAGACACAAAGAAAATAAGCTGGTTTTACCTGAGTTTGTATCTTATAAAGTATCAAAACCTCTAGAAGGCTACAGTCACACTGTCCAAAAAAAGCAGGCCACAAACACACACTATATACTATTTTACTTATTTAAACAAAGTCCCTTACCCCTGCCAAATCAAAACCAGCTTTCGCCCAAATAGAAACATTTCTTAACAATGAGTAATACTGCGTTACCGAATTTCAGCTGTCCTCCTACGCTAGTTGAACTGTATGCCACAGAAGATTTGTTTTTACAGAAAGAAAATGGGCGTTTTTATTCCTGCTGCATATAAAAATACCCGTTTTCCTTTTCAAGTTGAAGAGTGTTTTGCTCTTTTTGGTTTGGGGTTTGTTTTTTTAAGATAAAATAAACTGCAAACTCAAAAATACAGACAGCAACTGAGGAAAAATATCTCAGAAGTGAGAAGTTAAGAAAACTAGTAGAGTTGAACACAAATGCTTAGGCAACGCTTCGCTGTACCTACACTTATTTTTCTACCGATAGTAAGTCCATTAAGGTACGTTAACTTTGATAATTACAGGCTATAATCATAAATAGCTTAGGAATACTTTAAAGAATTATTTCTCAACAAAATTTTAAATGTTGATGTTTGGGTTTTGTTGGGGGGGGGGTGATAGTGGTGGGATTTGGTTTGGGGTTTTCTCTGTGTGTGTTAGTTTGTTAAGAGTTTTTTGTTTGTTTTTAACCAATACTATTCACAGACTTAGGAGGCAGGGAGAGGGGGAGGCCAGTATTATGATCTGAAATTTAGAAATGTGTAATTTGGGATTCTCATAAGTACAGTCAACATCCCAGTACATGAGGAAGATCAAGTAATTTACTCTTCTAGAGAAAAAAGCAATTCTTGAAAGGTTTACAGTATACATAACATTTCCTGATATACAGTAATAAATTCTGTAACCAACCGAGTACTTTGAATAAGGATAAATGATAAAATAATTAAGTTGGTGCACAAAAAGACAGTATTGATAGAAAAAACCCTCCGGACTAAAATCACATCTATGAGCTTCTTAGCCTGATTTTTCCCTCAAAATAGCCAGCACTCTCAACAGTAGGCTTTCTTCAAAATCAAAAGAAAAATGAATAAACACATTCTCTGAGACTTTCAAATTTTATGTGTTCTATGACTTCCAACAGTGTCAGCAGTTCTTCTCTGCGTATTTTGAAATAAAGTGCCAATCTAACCAGACAAGTCTTACAAAATTTTCATCTTCAGTTTTGCTGTCCTTGAATCTGTATCTTCACACTCACAGATGCCCAGCATTACCACAGATGGCAAACATCTAGCACAATTCATAAAACAAACGGACATTTTGAAACTTGATTTAGTTCTTCTAAGCTTCAAATGGAGATTAAAAAAAATAGTGAACATGTCATTAGTCAATTTGCAAATGTAACAAAAAGGTTATTCCATAAAAATGTCAAAACAGCAATAGAAGTTTATCTTGTATTAATAGTTCTAAAAGTTACCAGAAGACAGTTGTACACCCTGGGTTAACAAAGAACACACAGATACAAACAATGCAGTCATCTACAGAAGATGACTTTTATTTACAAGGATTACAAATTAAACACTAGTTTAGAGACTGATACTGCTGAGTTTATACAGCGTAATGACAGAGAATTCTCCAGGAAAAATTGACTTGAGAACAGACCTGGGAAAGGACACCTAAACTTTGTCCATTTGTAATTATTAAACAAGTAGGTTTTGTCAGCTTATTCAGCTTATTGACAGACCAAGAATTACACAGTGTTTGACTGTGTTTATTACATTGGTTCTGTACTGTAGTTCAGAGTGAGTAGCCTTAACCTTACAAATAGAAAGCTGTTTAAAAAAAATTGCTACAAGCATTTGAACTCATTCGTTACACAGGTAAGGACCCGCTGTGCATGCACTGTAGCCCAGGCAAGTCAGGTTAGCCAGTTCTTCAGCAAGGAAACTCACATGCAAAATATTCTCACCGGGCAGAGATCAGCATCTTGCCTTGCACATCTACACTAGCTCTGACTGTTGAGAGCATGGATGTTGTTGATCTTCACATTAGAAAGCTGCCAGACATGCCTGGCATGTGCTGACGTCGCCATATGTGCTCAAATGAACTGCCAGGTATGCAAACAATAGCTTTGACATAAAATGTTATTAATAATACCAGTAAATTTGGTCTCGCTACCAGCTTCCACGGCATCCATAGAACTACCATGCCAATGAGATCTAAAGAATGCTGGGATGCTTCATCTGTATTTTAAAGTTAGGAGTTCACTCAGAACTCTTAGGAGGCTTGAGAGTCTGCTCATTTGAAAAAAGGGCTCTAGGGGACACAGTAATTTTAAATTAGGTCTCCTCCAGACAGACTGAGCTGAAAGAAATGTCAGGAGCCTTTGTAAGGGAGCAGCCCAAGAAAGGGACCCCATTCTCAAAGGGGCTGATTCAACATCTGCTGATTACAGTGGCAAAACACTGCTGTTAATTAGCGTGTGTTGCGATGAAGGAACAAATAATATTCTGAACATGACTTTGGTCTAAGTCTTCAAACACTGAATGAGCTATATACAGCAATAGATTTCACACAACATTGTCCATTACTCATAAATTAGTGTTATCCTCTGTGGAGTCTGGTGGGTTTTGTTATTAGATAGCCAACAAGAATGGCAATTAAAGTGAAACAAAGTATACAGCGATGAGTACACGTTACAAACAAAATGCTCCCTTTGATCCTCCAGGTTCAAAGGCCTTCTGAAAACCCTTTATCTTGTGAGTAGATAACCACAATATTTTAGAACTTTTTGACTTATCTGATATCAGCCTTGAAACTTCTTTTAGTCAGTTTTTAATGATTCTTCATGTAATTAGTAACACCAAAGCAGAAGCTGATTGGCAAGCTACCAGAAAGCTGTTTATACAGTGGGAAAACCAGGAAAATTACAACAGCATGAGCTATTTAACTCCCTATGCAAACACAACGCAATCTCACATTTCCAACACTGCTGAGAGAGACACCTTGCAAATGGCGTGGCAATGAAAGACCTGCTGCTCACAGTTAGCAAAGACACCTTCTTCTTGATTCTGAAGAGCATTCCACCAGACACATGCCAAGGCATAGGAAATTACTGTCAGTCTCCACAACTGCAAAGTCATATGCATCTTCTCCTTACTGTCATCAGCACAGAGTATTACCCGGCACTGAGATTCTCTGGGATCAACCCTTCAAATTAACATTTGGACAAGCAGTCATATCAGACACGCGAAGTCTTCCCCCTCCACTCCCAATCAAAGTACATTACAATAGCTCACAGTTACATCATCGCCACGCCAGGCAGCATAGACTTCTGTTAAATACAGCTTCTTAAAGCTCATAAATGTTTTAGACTAGGTCTGTTCCTCTGCACCCAGCCTAATAGCGGACAGATAACCAAACAGAAGGAAGTTTCTTAATTTTTCTTATCTCTGCAGAATAAAAGAAGAAAGAAAACATTTTCAAAGTGAATAAAGTGGTAGAAAAGGCATCAGAATGATGGCCCTAGAAATTAAGTCCTACTTCTCCAGCAGATACCTGGAATCTACTCGGCACCTGCAAGTATTTAATATTATTCTTTAGCCTTCCCATCACGGCACCCAAATAACTTGCAAATTAGAGTTAAATCAATCACATAATGCACTTGCAAAGAGAGTTCTGATCCCACGTTTATGTGATAGACAGAGATGAATACCTAGGCACAGACCATCAAAAATAATTTAACACCTTTTGAGAGTCTTGGCTCAAATTGCCTACCTACATGAAATCTGTGGCTAGTGGTGACTAAGAAGTCTTTTTAGTTCTGAGCAGGTACCTGGTGTCTGGACTGATAGTTTTCCCTCATTCCCTAATGCTCTGACCATGAAGAGTTTGGACAAGGCCAAGGCTTCTCGCCCTCTGCAGTTCTGCTCTTTTTTGTTATTGAACAATAGCTTTTTGGTCATTGGAATTTTGATCCAACTCATCAGAAATCTGTAGGATTTGACTTTCCAAAATGTTAGCTTGTATTTGAGCTATCTCTATGTTTTATGATTTCAAGAAGAGCATGACTGAATATGGGAAAAGAGAAGAATGTACCTATCGGAACAGCAATATCAGACAAAAGCAAAACACATTATTTTCACTCCATTTCTCCCACTGTTAAATAGCTTGACTTTTGTATACCAGCATTCCACAGTTATATTATGAAGACAGCTACAGCATAATGTGTTTTCTTTTAAAAGGTCATCATTATATTAGCAGTATTTGATGCATTGTGACCACAGCACACATTTTTTAGAGATAAGAGCATATCTAACATTTTTCTATAATTTATTGGCATCAAGAAAGTCTATTTAATTTTTGCTTTCAGAAGAACATTTGCAAACGATAAGGCATAACTCAAGAAACCTTTGCAGCTGCAACTTCCCTCAAAAGTAGAGCAGAAATCCATGCCTGTCAATATGCCCGAGCAGGATTAAAGCAGAACAAAAAGAAACAAAAAACTAAAATCCCCCAAACTATGAAACAGTTAATTATTGGAAGCAAATGCTTCATGATCTGCGTATGGTACCCAGAGTTGAATAGATCGTTAGCTAAACTTCCAGTCAGCATTCCACATAAGCATATGTTTTCCTCATAAGTGGCTGTGTAAGTTTGCCAGCAGTCTCGGTGACTTAACTGGAAGTACTTATGTTCATTGTGCAATAAACAGGGCCAAGGAAAAGCAGTGATTTTTCTAGGGTCTTAACTTCATAATCATATGCATTTCCAACAGTCCTGTGCATGTTTTCCAGTTCTTACTGCTCTTAATTTTCCCCTCCATACTGAATCCTCAATAGAAAACCACTACATCTGGTAAATGTTAAGAGCTACACCCAAACTCACAATGCCCTTTAGTAGAGCTCCTATTCTCTGTTTGTGCTTCCCTGTTGCAGCTTAACTACATATATTCTCACATCAAGCTTGAGAGCATGCATGGGTCAAGGATCATACACAGTAGACAGCTTGCATGCAGCCACCCTGGTTTTAAGAGTAAGAGAATGTAATGGTATGGATGCCGGCAGCTCAGTGCCAGCTGGCCCTGGTGCCATTGAGCAGTCCCAGGCATGTTCGGTTTACTGCTATAAATGTAGCTGTAGCGCATTAATGAGCAACACAGACAAGATTTTGTGGATTCCTGCCTCCTGTCCTCACAATAAGCACTGCATGAATGCTGCCCATAAATTAGCTGACAGCTGAAGATCAATAAACGAGAAATCAGTTAAATAAAAGCATATCCAGGTAGAAAACACTGCAAAGATCTTGAGGGAGCCCATAAATGAATAAGACACAGGTGCTGACACACACACACACACACCGCCTCCCATGTAGATCTGACCCATAAGTATTTTAGTATGATGGGCTCTAGTGACCATCTGGGTGTAAAGGTCCCTTCAGCATTAGGTTCCCAGATTGGCAGCAACAATCTGTGTACAAGACAAAGTGCCCCCAGACAACCCTGAGAAACATCTCAATTCAAAACTCCCAAGCCTCGAGTACCCTATGCATGCTAATGTCTCTCAAGAACATATTATTTTAATATTTTCAACATTTTATAAAGTACTCTAAAACCTAGAAAATGTACTCATCTCCATTTATTTACAGCAGTGATCTACTAAGATTCTCACTAACTGAAAACAGATGTAGGAAGATATTCCCTGCCACAGAAGACATATTACTTCTAGCAGTTAGAATTATTTACCAGCTACAGGATGCTGCTGAATGTGGTGTAAATAAGATGCAATTTCAATAATGGAATACCCTCTTTATTCCCCTCAAACAGGCTGTTTTGAGATAGATTCTGCATCTCATTTAATTTTAGAACAAGAGGAACAACCTATTTGCTGAAACCTTCTGGTCAGATCTGTTTGTTTGCTTATTTCTGGTGTGTAGGTGGGGTGGTGCTTGGAGCATTTGAGCTCAAGGAAGCAGGTGGGTGGCAGGGACCTTGCTTTTCCCACTGTACTAATTTCCAAAGACTGAAATAAACATAAAAGTAAAAAGTGCAGCTCACAAAAGGTGGTCAAACACATTAAATGAGTTCAAAAGCCTCCGAGAGGCAGAGACTTCCTGAACAGGGAAGCTACAGTACTAAAGGAGCAATATTAATTAAATATATTTTAATAGTATCTGCTACAAAACACTTGACAGCATCCTAGCTCTTCCTGGAATTCTCAAAATATGGCCACAGATAGATACTGAGTAAGGAGTGACAAATGCTGGAATTTCTTCCATAGGAAAGGATTTTGGGAAGGAAAAAAAAAATACAACACCAAACAACAAACCATCCAACCCCCCCCCAAAACAAACAAAAAAACCCAAAAAGTAAGCAACCCACAAGCATTTTGATGGATACAGCACACAAGGCATATGTTAGGGAAAAAGAGCTTTTGCTTTCTGCTGTACTTTGCTACCATGGGAGTTGTACACCTCCCAGAACACGTGATTCTTCTTGAATAAAAATCAAAATAACCAACACAAGGTGCTGAGTTTTGTCCTAAAAAGCCCAGAGCCTTCATTGCTGATCCCATTTCTCATTATTAAAATATTATTATTAGCATTTATCAGACATTGTATTGATTGCAATCTAAGCTCACTTTTCATTGCTATGTAGCCCACGTGTGTCTGCTACAACAGATTCTTATGAAAATCCAATATCAACTAGTAATTTTGCTATTTGATTACTGGGGATCCCAGCTCAAAGAATCTCCAGATACAGACAGTATTCAAAGTCCTATAAAACTCTCTCAGCCACATGCTGAAAAGAATTACGTGTCTACCTGAGAAACCTACCCCAACCCTGAAGCAATCAAGCTCGTTAGTTAGCACACATTAGTGACAAATAGTCTTAGGGGACTCAAACCCCCTGCCCCAGGCCAGAGGTGCATGAGTGCCCAGCCTGCCCCCAGGCTGCTGGCTGCTCCTAAAAGCAACAGGTAGAAGTGCAGCTAGATGTGAAGTTGAAAAGCAGCAATATGTTTTCTAATCACAGAGCAGGGTTAAAGGAACTAAATACATTAAACGTGAAATGAGTAAATAAATCCCAAGAAATAGAATTAAGATGAGCATTAATCAGGAGGATTTTGAGCATGGCACATGCATGGACTAGTTCATAGGAATCTTGCTAATTGCCTTTCAAAGGCCACTTTATCCTATTAAGATTATCCTCAGGAGGCTCAAGACTTTGGGGGCAGCAGGGAAGACTGAAAAATGTAGCCACATTTATCACATTTAGAAACAAACAGAAATTGATTTTTATTTATCTTATGAAGCAAAACCTCTGTTATCTTTCTCTCCTAGCATTTAATCCCTTTTTTTTCCCCTAGCAATATAAATAATGAGACACACCAATTAAGCTGAGGGTAACCTTCTAAGCAGTAAGAGATAAACACCATGACACCAACTTTAGTAAGAAATAAATGTAATTTCTCTTGTGCACAAGTGTTGATGCAGACTACATGACTGTCTTAGAATTATTGCCATGACCAAGCAAGGTATAAATTATGACAGGTCCACATGGAATACAGATGATTTGAAGCAAATCAAAGGCATTAACCTTAGTAAGGTGCTTTGTCTCTCTTAAATGCCACTCTTACTTTCTGTAACAGCAGCCACTAAAAATCAATGATCAGAGAGCTCTGCATGCAAAAGAGCTGTTAACCTCTGGAACTTCAGCCAAAGGAACCCATGCAACCACAGCCACAAATCCATCTTCCAGATTCCTCCACACTAACACATAGCACCTGCAATAGCCCCAATAAAATCTACAATTAAAAAAATAATAATTAAATTTTCACTTTTGAAGTCAACTCTACAAGAGTCTCCCTGAAAGCTACAGTCAGGCATTGCAGTACCCTACACACTGCTAAAAGTAGCAAGGCCACACACACAGCAGAGCTAAAATATAAGACCATGAAAGAGACTGAAAATTGAATAGAAATAATTCTTTTCCTTTCAATAACATGGCAATAGTTCAATCCAAGTCTCAGCCAGATCTCAATAAAGTCAATGAGAATTGTTTCATTGAATCAAATGATGTATGATTAGGTCCTCGCAGAATTATATGTAATACTATACTCAAAATTGTAAAGAGTTTCATGTTGACATCTAAAAGCCTATTCTCCTTCTGGAATTCTGCAATGAAGCTACTGTAAAAAGGAATCAACACATAGTACAGTGGAAAGATTATTATAAAGGGTTATTAAATCTAGCTCAAAGATTGTGGATAAGAAGAACGAAATCCCTCATGTCATACTGACTTATGCCAAACACACTGTTTCACACTACAAAAACCCTGTTCCAGATTTCAAAATGGGATCTCTAACACAGTAAAAGCAGTAACAGTATGGTTTGCAAAAGAGGGGAGCGGGGAAGAAAGCTCCTAAAGCAAAAGATAAATTTTGGGTTTGTACACTGATAACAACTTAAACTTTACTTTTTTCACACAGTCTGCCAGGACAAGGCAAGAAAGTGTTACTTAGTCTACCAATTTCAGGGTAGCACTGCTATTAATATTATCCATCACTATTCTTTGTCTTCCTAGCAGGCTGGTAGAAGTATCTAAGCGCTGACACACACCTCAACACCTCCCTGTCAAAGTTAATACGAAATTGATTTTACTTTCCAAAGGTAAAACGAAACTGCATGAAGTCAGATACAAATGGTGTTCACACATCACCGTACAGCACTTTTTATAATTCCTGTAAGATTTCATAAGTATACCACAAGAATTTTCTACCTAAACCTTGGAAGCTTCAGATCAAAATAGTCAATTATACGTCTATGTTTCGGGGCGGGGGCTGGGCAGAATATATATGCATATATTTATATATATTTTTTTTCCCCATTTTGTTTCAGTTCTTGTAGTTCTTCTAAATAGATTCAGTACTTTTTTTAGCACAGATCTGGGAGGGAACTACACATAACACTGGATTTGGATTCATTACAGAACATCAGACTTTTTGATAGTAGAAGAACTGGCAAACACCACTGCTAGTTTCAGCATGGCAGAAAAGGAGCTTTAAGATCAGGTTAATTTATTAGAAGCAAATGAGGTACTGCTATTCAAAAATTCTTCTTTAAAGGTAAATTGTTCATTCTTGCTTCATTCCCTTCTTTCTTCAAGGGAAGATTTCCCCATTGTTCTCCTATCTGAAGTCTCTGAAATAAATATAGCTGAGGAAGTGCCAGTGGATTAAATCCACTGATCTCCTGGAAATCAACCATTACCACTTTGACTTGAGGTCTTCAGCTTTGTGCTGAAAAAATAAGTAGAATGCCAACCATTCCTGTCTCCTGTTGACACGCAAGATGGCACGCCCAGGTAACACAGCTGCATTAGCTCCACTGCTTTTGATAACACTGCTATTCGTTGATTTATGTGCCATCTGGCTTACTCTGAGTATTGCTTTCATATAATCTGTTCATGAACAAAGAGCAGACGATGCACAAAGGAAGAGATGTTCAGATGTTCTTTCAAGGGCATCCATGTTGCTTTTTTCATTTCATAGCAACATCTAAGCTATTAATTTCTCTGCAAAATTTCTATTGTCATTTCTCATTAATAATGATCACTTTAGGGCATTCCAGAGAGGAAATGCAGTCTTGTGTTCTACAGAAATCAATTTACTGACACCATTAGAGCTGTGCAAATAATTTATTTTTGGTTCATCTGCCAAGCAGAAGATGTTGAGGGAAAGGGTTCCACCAGAATTAAATTCTAAAGAACCACCAATTTCTTGCCAAAATGGAAAAAAAAATATGTAAAATAATAATAAAAAAAAATCAATGCAACAGAAAGCATTCCTCAACAAGCAAAGCTTTAATTTCTAACAAATGTAGGAAAAATAAGTGAGATTCAAGAATTATAAAGCTATAAAGTGATGGAGAAAGAGCTATGATGTTCTTTATACACTCAGTAGCGCCAATATTCCATCAGGATCTGGAAGGCTCCAGTTCAGCTGCTCTGTTTGCTCAAAGCTACTGGAGCCTGTACTAGCCCCCCTACTTTTTAAAAAACTCTCCTAACCAGCAAGCTGTTCAGCCCCTTTTGTTTGACCTATTTCAGTTATATCCAATTAATCACTGCAGAAAAAAGAAAAAAAGCAAATCACAGGAATGACGCTCGAGCATGTGGCTTAAAAATCCAGAGAACAAGGCACTTTTTCCTCTGCTGCCTGCTGAAACTAATGTTTAAGTGCTCTACATACTTTGAAATCATTATATCTAAATATTTTGCACACATCAGAAGCAGGTTCCAGTTCCAGCTGCCTGAATACTTATTAAAATACCTATAGAAGTACTTACTTTTAAAACATGAATGTTTTTCATGGTTTTATTTTTTTTAAAAAAAGCATTAAAAAAGTATAAGCACACAGGTGAGCAGGGACCGAAAAAAACAACCTTCCTTCATGTAGAAATGGGTAAACTACCAGGCTATGGAGTCACTCCTTTAATCCATGCATATTTAAACCATTTAAAGTATAACGGTTTCAACAAAAGGAAAAGGCAACAGAAGGGTAAAGCGAGGATGTATGTACACAGTTAAGGGATTTCACTCTCCTGGGTGTATGGCACAAGCTCTGCTCCTCGGGAAAGCCTAGATGAGAAGACACCGCATAGCATGTAAGACCTCCAACACTGTCACAGAGGTGAGAGAGCAGGAAGAGAAGCAGAGGTTTGCTCTCCAGCATGCTGCATCTGCCTGAATCTTCCTTTGAGGGTTCTATTCAGGTTTTTGTTTGTTTTGGTGGGGGTTTGGTTGATTTGGGATTTTGGTTGATTTTTTTTTTGGGGGGGGGGGGGGGAGGGGGGAGGGGGGGGGGGGCGGGGGCGATGGATGTGTCTGGTTTTGTTTTTAAACGACCCAGAAAGGCAGGATGGACTGCTATTCTGCACAGCCCTACCCAATGACCCAGGCACTGGCTCAGCGTGCGCCATCACCCTCGCTGCACCTCACACCCACCCAGCCCCGGCAGGTGCTGAGCACTGGCCACGCGTGGGGCGCAGTACCCACGTACCTTATAGTGTTTTTTTGGTCTAGACATGCTCTTCAGCTGACCTTTGTGTGGACTGTTCCTGTTGTCTTGATGGAAACAAGCACTCAAGATGAAATCTTGAGCAAAACCAGGTCTCTCCCACTATTACTAAATTAGCAACACTCTATTAAACTCACACAGATGCTTTCACAGAGGACAGAGTGAAAGCAGGGCCTTCTGTTGGGTTTTGTAAACCCCAGCTCTAACATTAAGGCTGTGTTACAGACCTGGCACCAGAGACCAGTATAAACAGTAAAGCCAGACAGAGAACAATTTTTTGACCTTTACCCATAACCTAGCATTTTCAATCCGGTCGCATTAGACCTGGCTTTTAATCTTACTTAACAAATCTTTATAATCTTTATTAAACTTTTAAATCTGTCTGTTCTCATGGGGGCAGTGCCAGGTGTTCTAGCAAGAGCTGTTCCTCCCCAGCCTTCCTCAGCAGGAGCCCTGCCAGCAGCTTCGCACCCCGAGGCTCTCGCCCCCATACCCCAGGCAGCAGGGGTGCAGCACCAGCTTTTGCCTATTTTCAGCACTCAACCCCATCCACAGCTTCGTTATATTTAAGAGGTCATTAAGAGAACCTAACAAAGAGCAGTTGCTGAGTTACCTAAAATCCAGCAACACTTGCAGCTAGGAAGAATGAAAGTTTTGGCACAGACTTATGCAGGAAAACCAAACTTCAGTAGGAAGAGCACTCATCCACAGAAGTTGAACCTCTTGCTGTATTTATCGTTGCAAGCATAATCACTCCAAATCATTTACTTCAGCACAAAACCCACATGTGCTAGGAAACTTCTATGCCTTTTCTTTTGCATGGCTGCATAGGTAACAGTCACCTTGCCGTTTTGCCATTGTCAAGCCTTTCCCAAAGGGAAAACATTCTGCATAAGCAAAAACTTGCGCTGAAGCTAATAGAATTTATGCTTATGGTACACTGAAATAAAGTCAAATTTCTATATAGAGTGTGGAGGGAACTTAAATTAAGTTGCTGCTTAAATACCTTGCTGAATCAGGATCTAAAGCATATCTATGGTAGCAGAAAGAGTTAAGTGAAATGTGTCCAGCACACATTCATCATAAAAGTAATTTCATTTCAATTAATTATCAGCGCTAACTGTAGTTAGCATCATACAGTTCTGGGAAATGATGCTGACTTATAAAAACAGTAGTAAGAACTCAATCCCTAATATTTCCAAGAGCATTAAGATTAATAGATTTATTATGTAAGTGTTAAAGCTTCTATATTTCAGTTTCTTCTAATTTTATTGGAGAAGCTATTAAAGACCGTGTCTCAAAGAATAAAAGTAAAGTGCCAGAAGTAATAATATAATTTTTAATAAAGTTTCTTATTTTGATTTACAGTCGACAGAAGCTGCTGTTCTTTTATGCCAAAAAAGATTCTGCCTACCTGCATAAGATCTGACATTTCTCAGAAGAAACATCAAGTCTCATAGAACATTTGGAGCATTGCATTTTCTTATTAGTCGGAAGAGTGAACTGATTGGCTCTGTTATTAAAGATAATTTTAGTCTATTTCCTGTGTCACAAACCTAACTTTAAAAAATTTAAATGAAATAAGCTATTTGGTTGCAAATTACACTGTATAACTCCCACAATTCTGCTTTCACTTCTCTACAAAAATATTGTAAAATCATTATTTCCTATTTTCTTCTATGTCACACTTGAATTGTTTCTCCACAAACACAAGCCAGGCTGAATGCCATTTTTGCCTAGAAAAGCAAAGATTAAAACCAAAGAAAAGCACCAAGAAAAACCCAAAGCAATAGTAACTAGAAAACCACACACAGATTCTTAGGCAACTGAGTTCGTGGAGTTACTTTTAGTCACAACGAATCCCTGGGAAGCTCCCTGACCACAGCATTACTTAATCGCTGCCTTCCTACCCTCTATATTATTTGTTCACATCCAGCATTATGCTTGAACACAAACATATTTTGAGTTTGTGCTTTTGATGAAATTGAGGATTCCTCAGTTTGAGGATTAAAGAAACTCCCTTATAATTCTGTGTCAAGCCTGCCTGCCCTTTAGGTCTAAGGAAACTCTTTGGTCAACAGGGATGCAGCCAAGCATTGAACACCAACACAGAAGAGCCATTCTGCTGGAAATATTTCATCCCCTCCTTCCTCAAGCACTGAGACAGCAGAGGAAGCTTCTCCTGGAATGCAAACAGAGAAGTTACTGGAATTGTGCTGTTCCCCACAGCAATACAGACATACCGCCACATGTGCGACAGCTCTTCAAGACAACTTTCAACCTTAAATGCACCTGTGAACCCTCAGGTTGGTGAAAGTTTAGAGTCCCGAAACATTCCGTTCCCGTTTCTTTCTCTTCCCCATCTATCTGGCATATAGCATTATGCATATCAGAAATAGGTGCATCTTACTAACAGCAGCTATCCATAACATAATGTGTTGTAAAACATAACATCAGGAGTACAATTAAAGAAAATAGATTTGGGCAGTTAATGCTTCAGCTGTCAAACAAACAGCAAAATAAAGGTGACACACAAGCAATGAAAAGAAAAATGGTTTAGATCACATAAAAGCAACTTATAACCTTGGCATTCAAACATCTTCAAATTTGATTTTTATTACGGGACATAAAAAATAATTTCTTTAATGTATCCTTATGTTTACAGTTTCAATTCAGTTTCACAGAAAAAGAGTAAAATTGATTAAACTATGTTTTGAATGGTATTAAAGGCAATGGAAGTTGTGGAGCACACTCAATCACTTCTCCACAGCAACAGAACTGCAAAATCCTGTGAGCTGCCACACTGTGACTCAGGGACTGGTTTAAGCCAGAGCCAAGCCAAAATGTGTTCGTATTTGTGCCCTTTAGGGTGCTGTACACAGCTAGGAGCCAGTACCATCACCCATTTCTGTTCCAATAGTGCTGTTACTGACATTGCCATGCAACTCAGGCATAGACCATACTCCATCTCTCCTCTTGATCCCCACCTCATTCTTCTGTGTGTCTCGGCAGGAGCAAGGAGCACTGGGTCCAGGGTACAATTCACAACAGCTGACTGGTTTGAGACTCTCCCCCTCTAGGGAATACAGCAAGGCAGAGGACACGGAAGAGTGACAAGAAAATACTCAGAATGAGTGGGCACCTGAAGTTTCGGGAATTGACTCTTCTGGGGAAAGAAACAAGCTGATTTGATACATCAAAATTTCCCATATGGTTAGTATAGTATCCTTTATTCTAAGCCTCGCAGCAGCACTGCTTTCCCTAAGACATGATAAAACCATGAAAATATTCTTCTGCTAACTGTGCAGCATTTTTGTATAAGGACCAGAAGAAGGATACAGGAAACTGAACACACCAACTGTGATGTCCACACTAGTGTATTTTCATATTTTCCCCCTAAGTATTATATGCACATTATTTTCATAATTCCTTGAATTCTGCCTCCCACTGTATTTATTCTTTGAAGTTGGAAGTTATATTTTTGTATAAGTTGGTGTTAATGTTTTATAAAGGTCAAATTATAGTGTTCTCCCTACTGTTTTATTATAGGAGTTGAGAGCTGGCACTGTAATTAAAATTTCAGCTAAATAAAGTCTGCAGGATTCCTAGTTGTAACCAGACAATATGGTTTTCTAGCAAGCCAGAGCACATTTTGCCGCTAGTTCACCATCACACAAAAGAAGGTGAACAAAGCCCATGTACCTGAATACATTTATATAATGTTTCTTAGTATGGTTAGCAGATAATATAAAAATATTCTCATTATAGATATAAATAAAACTAAAATTAAAAATGCACCCGTTTTCTACAACCTACTTTTCAGCATTTTGGCAAAAATTGCAAGACAGGACAACTCAGTATGTATAAACCTAGGTCTAGCCAAACTGTTCACACTACTGTTGATACAGGATATCAGAGATTTGCAATTTACCCTTCAGTAAATTTAACCTGGATCCCTGACTGCAGATCAGTCCCACGCATCAATTAGATTATCATTTGCTTCACTCTAGGCAGCATTTAAGCTCTGGTACTTGCTAGCAAGTGTTTACAAAGTGTCAAAGATATACCAATGCTGGCTACAACTTCACTGTTGACTCTCTTGTTATGGGCTACCTCTAAGCTGCTCTGGTATTGCCTCCATTTTGCTTCCTTCTTTAAAGGTCCCTCAGTTCTGCTTCAGTTCTCTCCACAGCCAAGAGAAAGTTGCACTGATATTTTTTAGAAGAAAGGAAACAAATCAAAGCCAGTATTGAAAATGGAGCTCCTGCCTAAAAAGCAATACCCTGACCACTATAGGAATCATCTTTTAGGCCTTCCCAGGGCTCTCAGTTTCATTCTCACCCTGGTTAAAAAGAAATCTTTGTGAAGAAATTTCATATTTTTGTTAAAGATAATCCCTTTCAGGCAAGGCTTTCTCCAGCCAATTTCTTATTTCAGCGAATCCTACCAATCACCAGGGTTGATATTTTTTCAGGATAAAAAAAAAAAACAAAAAAACAACCCAGAACACAAACATTTAAGTTAATATTCACATCACAGAACATGACATGCATTCACTCCACTGTCTACAGCTTCACTTGTCTGCCCAAGAAGAAGCAGTAGGTACAAGGCACACAAATATAGACACAAAGTCATTGCAAAATGACCAGGGTTTTCAGAATCATTCCATAAAAAGTTACATTTTTTTCCCCTCCTTCTCTAGAGGAAAGAATTTGAGTAGATAAGCTGAGCAGAGACATAAGACAGAAGCAGGAACACTAGTCTCCAGCTAGGGGAAAAAAAAAAAAAAAAAGCAGCACACAATCTAATAAATTTCTGAAAGACTTTATGAGTTTACTGTTAGTGTTAATTACTCTCAAAGCGAGACAGAGATCACATGCCATGAAAGCTATGTAAAAAGGAGATGTGTCCATTAAAGCAGACAAGAGCTGATGCGTACAGATAGATCGCTCTGTCCAGGAAAGACTGCTTTAGAGTAAGCAGAGGGAAAGAAAAACTGCAACTTGAAGCATAAGTGTAATTACATTAGAAAAGTTATAATATGATTTAGATTATCAGAGAGAAATCCTAAAAGCTAAGAATTAATTGTGAACTACATCTACGATTATTTCCAAGGATACTTGCATGCTTTAAGGTATCATTAACTTAAATGAGATTCTATGTTTAAAGGAAGATTTAACCTCATATACTCCCATTAATTCTTGCTAAATGTCCACACTGCACTTTGAAATGTAATGAAAAAGGTTAGCTAGCCATCATTCTTTTGAAAGGTGCTTTCCTAAGATCCTCAAATTAAAAGTCCTGTCAGAAATGCTGTCTGGGAAAATACAAAGCTACGTACTACAGAAACGCATTAATGTCTCAGCATGTAGTAATTTGTGCTGCATCTGTTTGTCAGATACGGACAGCAGCTTCCTCCTGACAAAGCTGGGCTGATGCTGTAGCCTCTTCAGAATGACCCCAGCAATAAACTCCAGCCAGAAGTCATGTGCCCCTACCCCTCATTTCCTCAGGAAGACAACCCTGATACATTTTGTCAGCCATAACCAATTAGCATCAGATTATTTGCCTGCTGAGTTTCTCCAAAGCAAAGCTACCTACATTTTCCTAAAAGGCAGATTTTGGCCTTTCCACATGTTTATGCACCTGCAGAGAAGGAGGCTGCCTCTTGGCTTGCATTGTTAATCACTTAGGGAGTAATAGCTTAGTTCATCTGATTTTTTCTGGTTTGGAATTGCCAACTGGAAACGAACAGAGAAGTCTTCCATTGAAGCACCTGGGGACATTATTAATACAAGGGTTGCACTGCACTTAGCAAGCGACTCATCCTACTAATACTGAGCAGTTGGTCATTGATTTAGACTATTAGAAGAACAGCTGGCGTGCTTCAGCCAACCAAAGTCTACAAGTATTTTAAAAAAATCTGCAAAACAGATAAGTTTGTGTAGGATTGTTGGGTTTTTTTTGTTTGTTTGGGATTTTTTAACCCAGGGTTGCACAGCTTTTCCCAACAAAACAGGCAATACACATCCTGGATTTAGATCTTCATTTCCTCCACCATGGAATTGTAACGTCAGGAGGAAGTTTCACGAAACATATAAGACTTTCCCTCCGTTCCTCTACAACAGCCGGCTACATCCCTGAGAGATTTTAACTTAGCCCTGAAGATGTTTATCACATACTAAATTGTTCTTTCACATTGTTCTATCTAACATCCTACCTTTTCAAAAAAGGTTTAATTAAATGTATATACATAATAAATCAAGCAGTCTGTTTTTAACTCATTTCCCTTTGGGTCCTGTTAATAAGCTGACATGCACTGTTTGAAAGGCAACTGTCTGACCCCCTGGCACTCAACAACCATTTTTTCCCCAATTTTTTTTGCTTTAATCATGTGTGAAAGCTGTTTAACATATGATACGATATTCTGTTATGTCGCAACATCAATCTGCATACATCTATTCAGAGACACATCTGAGATATTCTATATTTCTTAGTTACCATACATATTTGCAAGAGACATGCAGACAACTTTCTCCTTCTGTGCAAGATTTAGGCATCAAATTTAGATTAAAACGCAGTGCCTCAGGTTTTTAAGTGCAAAAGGATTTTCCCTTTGAAGATCTTCCTCACTCTGCCCCCATGAACGTGTTGTAAAGTTCCCAAACTCCCACTTCAAAATTATTTGCACAATTTTGCAACCATTTTCCATAGCCCCAGATATTTTCTGGAATTTTAGTAACGTGAGTTTGGCTTCCTAAGCCATTTAAAAGGGAACAATGTGATTAAGAGGTATCTCTAATGTCTGGCTTCAAATCCTGACCAATAATTCTGTCCACATGGCATAAAAATGTCCCAGATTGCCTGATCTTAATCACGTATCCAAGTGTTAGAACTGAAGCTCTGATATTCAAGTTCTAAACATGTGCACATAACGATATATTTTAGAGTATAAAAAGCATTCCACTATCTGGGTAGAAAAGTTGAGACGTATTTCTGCAGAACCTGCTACCACATGCCAAACACAGGAACCAAGTAATTTTTCAACATTTTCTATAAAGTACATTTCTTAACATAGCAAGTGATTGCAAGAAATGAAAGTAATTTTAAGATGTTTGTAGAATTCAAAATGCATTAAAGACTTCTTTATTTTGAAAAGTCACAACTATGTATTACAGATATGTACACCTTAATAGATGAAAAATCCAGTTATGCAGCTATTACCCAGAAGTCTAGTTTTCCCTGCAAGAAATTACTAAGCCAAAAATCTTACCTCACTTGAACATGTTCTTTTGCAAACTACAACTACCACCTCTAGTTCAAATTACTCCAAACCTGCAAAATTCAGCATGAAGAGCTAACACCAACATGTAAACCTCATGTTAAAACCCACAGAGGGTCTGACATATTACAGTATGTTGAATTGGGCTGCCACCTTGGCTTTATGCAAGAGGAAGTGAAGCAGTGGGAGATGGATCAGGTGTGTGTGATAATGCATACTGTAAGGATCAGAATAAACAAGAGTAACAGCAGTGGTATTAATAGCATGAAACAGTCGCAGAAAAAGGCCACCTGTACAGTCAAATGGCATAGTAATCAGCGGGAAGAGGGGATGCGATAAATCAGCGATCTTACACGGCATCATCTGACAATCAATAGGAAATGTTTTGACATGCATGTGGTTGGCACTGTGACATGATATTGTAATGGTAGGAATGGTCCCCTCTGATCTTTCCACAGGCATCATTCAGTTTGAACAAAGAAAACCTTCTTGGATGCTACAGCTTTGCTAGACAACACAGGAACTGCTTTTAAGCATTAATGATAAGCAGACTGATACATTTCCCATCATGTGATTGAACAAAGGTTTTCAATATGGTTGAATAGAAAATTCTGTGTTAAAATCCACAGAATAAAAAAAGTACCCAAATGCGGATAGACAAAGCCCCAATGTTGAAGCAGCCGAAGCTCTGAAACATGCAATCTATCACGCAAGAGACAGAAGAGGTCAGCCATTAATTAACATCCAAATTAAAGCTTTTCAAGTAAGGGTCAAAACTTCCTTTGTTTTGACATTTAAATCACTCGCAATGTATTCTCCAGTTTAGTATGCACAACACGTCACCTAACGCCTTTATGTTAATTGCCTCAATTTTTCAAGTGCACTATTTGATTAATTGTCAATTAAAAATACCCCCAAAAGCCAAGACTTGTGTATGTTAAATATAAACATGATTAATGTAACACAATTACATTTCCACATTTGATGAGTCTGATTAGGAACTTTCTATCAGCCTGGCATGACAGAGCACTGTCACTACCAGTGACCTGTCAGCCTTGCCAAAGACAAGCTTTCTGATGGGGAAGCATTTCATGGCCACAAATATTTCAGAAAGGTGTAAAACCTGTAATTAAATGCTGTCAACTACCACTTTATTATCTTCTCTGTTTGATTGTGGAAGGTAGTCCTAGGTATATAATAAATAATAAAAAAAACCAACCTGAGGAAGAAAAATCCAGTAATGCAATTGCTTGTTAAAGCAACAGTTCTGTGGACAGACCCTCTAGTATTTCAGAAAGTGGCTCTGAAACCTCTCCCACTACAACAAGAAAACATCTGGTTTAAGAAAATGGCACTCAGGGAAAAGAACTGGTCAGACCAAAAATAGGATGGCAATGCCTGATTTTGTTTAAATCATTGAAAAGAAGTTATAAGGAGATAGAGGTCTGATGAGGAAAAAAAAAAAAAAAAACCACCCCTCAAAATCAGGGAGAATAAATTACAGAATTAGGAAAATAAAGTAGCCCAAGTCTAGAGATTGCAGTTAAGTGAGACACAATGGTAAATAAAAAAATCCCAGCAGTTCAGCCTGAGCACAATGTGATAAAAGCTAAGAAATAGCAACAGAATCCCACTGAAACTAACGGGAAGGAGGGTATACATACACAACTGATGTAACTGTTACAGCCAGCTTATAAGTAGGATTTGATATGAATTGGTACAAATCAGAATAAGAAATAACATAAAATTCTGTACCCTCAATTCGCACTTCTCTTCCTTCTTCCCATTAGTAGATGTAGGATATATTTAACATTGCTGTATGTAGAAGTAATAAATACACAAGCAGCAGCCATAACCTATATCTAATCACAAGGGAGATACTAGCAAAGACATATACAGTAAGTCCTTGTTTAAACTGACAAATAAAAAACCTCCCTTCTATTACACTTCAGAAAAGAATGGAGGACTACAAACACAATCACTGCTATAGGCCTACTTTGCATATTTGCCTTATTAATTTACATAGCCCTGGTAAGCCTCACGTTGCAGCACAACTGCTAAATTACACCACTCTTTGGTAGTAGGTATAAAAAAATGCAAGAGCATACAAAGCATATTAAAACAAACAATTAAAAATATTAATTCTGTTGACAGCTAAAATGAAGAAACTGTGCAGAGGTTTAATGCTGCTGCATGAAGGACATCGTGTTTGAGTGATTGAATTAACTAGAATCACACATTGACAGGCTGCCTTTGTTGAACATTACATATTAGGCCAATTTAGTGTCTGCTTATCAAAATAATTTAATTTTGAAGATTGTTTCCAGGCATTTCTAAATCTCATGCTCCTTTCTCCCCAACCTCTCCCCCCCTTCCCCCATTAATGATGAAGTCTTATTAATGACAACGTCTTAATTATTGTGCTAGTTTCACACCAGTGCAATTTGGTAGGTGACCACAAAGCAGCCCAGTCAACTTTGGCTTGACCAACTCATCATTTTGGTGTCTGGGAGGACAAGCACAAATCAGGACATCTGGCCAGACAGACTACAGCCTCAAAGTTCTGAAGCAGCCAAAGAATACTACAAAGGTTATTTTATTCAACTTAAAACTAACATCTAATATTACTTTTCTTTACATAAGTCTTCAACATCTCGTGCTTATTAAATCTACTGTATTTCCCAGAACCTAAGAATTCCTACTTTTAAACATGTAGGAATGATATATTTATCAACTTTTTAAAATAAGAATTTTAAAAAAAAATGCCTAAAGAAATTAAAAGTTTGAAATCTCTCTTCTAAACTGAGTAACAATCTCACATCTCTGAACAGCATTACTACTTATCATCCAAATTTTCTCTGAAAAATCAGCGCTGAATAAGTAACTTAACAAAATGCTTAGACTAAAAATGTTATCCTAAAGGTTTATTTTAACACCTGTTAAAGGCCGAGTGACTTAAAGTAATTTCAACAGACTCTGGCAACTAATTCCAACATTACATTTTGAAAAGTTAGTGCTATTTTAAAACGAGCACGCATAGATTACAATTTCATCCAAACATACATAACAGCAAAAATATATCAATACGTAGCAGTAATATCTGGAGGGAACAGAGAAATGTAAGCATTTAATGAGTAATACTGTTCTGCATTTCTTGATTTCACCAACCTATTACTATGTATCACCACATTGTAGGATCTAGATACTGTATGTAGTAGTGTAGGTGCTGTGCAACTATAAAAATTCTTGGCCTAACAGCAAGAAACCAAGCATGATAGAGAAATTTTTGTTAATATGTATTATATGCAGAAGTCCTGGCATGTTTGGAAGTTTTGAAGAATTGCAGCACTCAGTATCTTTGTCTTCAAAAATCATTGGCCATTAGGTAAGGTACTATCTTAGTCTGACAGACCTGAAGGCCCAAAGCCACAGACCTGAACGAACAAGTTTTAACACTTGCTCACAAATTTGAATGAACTAACACCGGGACTGAAAGACAGTTAAATCTCCTTTGGTTTAAAGAATTTGGTGTAAAGAATTGGACATGCACCAGCTTTGAAGGAAACTTTTAAGATATAAATTTCTAAATCTGAGTTGCAGAGATAAAGTAATAGTGAAATGCTGATAGCAAAGCCCTGATTTCCAAGATTATAGGAAAGACAGAAAAAACAAAGTAAATTTACTTTCTAAAATAGAGGGTGATTTTAAGTTTTTTCAATATTCATATTGTCATAAATTATTATAGATAGTATTTTGTCTTGTCTAATACATGGAACAGAGTAATGTCTGTAGAGATATGGGATTAATGCAGGGGAATCCAGACAAAATCAAATATTGAAAATCCTCTGTACAAAAAAAAAGTTTTCTGATAAATGGCAGGAGCAATATGAATACACAAACAATTCTGATTTTTGCACAATAATAATACATGAAAATAACATACGGTTCAGAACTGGCTGGTCCTCTGTGAATTCAAATGGCTGTTCAATATAAAAAATCTTTCGCTGGAATCCAGGGACACATTCTAAGTCTTCTGCACAGGCAAGCAGCAGAACCTGAGGAGAAAAAAAAAGGAAATGGACTTTTAACATCCACTCATTCATCCACCAGTCGGCTTCTGGGAATGATACTTGGTTTAGGCTCAGTGCTCATAAAACAAAACATTAGGCTCCACACTCATAAAACAAAATATCCATCACATCACGCTTCCCCTTAAAATCTTGCTAAACATTTTTTTATGTAAGGTTTTTGCTTTTATATATGTGGGCTGGCATGGAAATTACAAAATAGTAACAACTTTCAAGGTTAGGTTCAGTTCAGACTGCCAATAAAGGATATTATCAGTCTTTTTGAAAACGTAGGATGTAACGTTGCTTCTAAAAATCACAGGTGAATACAGTTAGGCTTAAATACGTGCTTGAATTGAGCACATTTAAGTTTATTTAAATAATTGATAAGTTAGTTTTTTAAGACCTAGTTGCAGAAAGTTGATCACCAAGTTACAGAAGGAATTCTTTATACAAGGATGAAGTTTCACAGGAAAAAGAAAAGTTTCCTTTAAAAAGAACTTCTTTGCTAACAAATGTGAAGTGTTGCTTTCCGTATCCCCCCCAGCCCCCCATCTGAGCCACAGTTTGTCTGTTTCCCCTGTAATAAAAAGCTCATTTACACCAAGGGAAGGCTGAAAATGAAATGTGTGCGTTATAGCGGAGGTGGATCTGAAGGTTAGAGTTGAGTACAGTTTGTGTCACTGTTAGTACATGGTCAAAGATGCCTGCCACCACATGAACACCTTAGCAAGAGTAAGCTTAAAAGCAAAATAAAATTGGTTGGAAATAGGTACAATGCTAATCTCAGTCTCTGAGGTTTTGTGTTCTGTCCCTGAATAGAGACAAAAATCTGAAAGGCTATTTTTCTTGGCAGCTTTTAAATGAGAGCATGGGGGTAAGGATGCTCAAGAAAGAGGCAGCAAAAAAGAAAAATACTAAAAAGTTTAAAAGGTTAAAGAGAGAGGCAAAAGGAGGCAAGTTCAAAACTAGGAAAAGCTATTTTTTTCAACCTATTTATGTGTAATTGTATTTCCAAAAGTACTTTCTGCTTCAGAACCTCCAAGGGTGTTTTTCAAAACCTGACTTTTGGCTAGTACTCTGATCTCAACGGTATTATGGCCAATCTGCTGCTTGTTGGATGGCCGAAGAAAAAAATAGGTTGAGGGGGCACACAATGACTAAGAAGAAAACGGTCAGACACAGTGATTCTGAATGATATTCATTCTAAAACTCAAGTGGCCCCGCACAAATGACTATTTACTCAAGACATCCTCAACACATGATTAAAATTTTGCAAATAAAGCTCTTCAGTTGTAAAGCAAGAACAATTTCTCCCCTCTCCCTTCTCCTTCACCAGCTCAGGTGACATTCTCAACTGCACGCACTCTCACTTCTCACAACCCAATAGCAGCATCTCAGACATTTCTAAATTTTATCTCCACCACATTATCATCTAGGTATGTTGATCCTGATCCTAGAGAGATGTCCTACAAAACCTTAACATTGGCATGTTTCCCTCTTAACCAGCACTCACAGTCCATTCGCTAAACAGAGCAACACATATCTGCTCTCTCCCTTCACGCACTTACCGAATCATAAAATTTAGGTTAGAAAAGACCCTTAAGATCATCAAGTCCAACTGTTAACCTAGGACTACCAAACCCACCACTAAACCATGCCTCAAAGCAACACATTAGGCATTTCTCAAAAACTTCCAGGGATGGTGATTCCACCGTGTCCCTGAGAAGCCTGTTCCAGTGTTTGACTCTCACTGTAAGTTTTCACTTCACGCTCGCTATGAAGTTTTATGTGAACCCATTTGTAAAAACCAAAGACAGCAACACCCCCACCTAGCCTGGTTAATTCTTATTGAAACCAACTGCTGGATCATTTGTTTCATGTCACTGACATTTGCTATAAAAGCTTGGCTAGAAGTGCTAGCAGGCTGTGAGAAACAGCCAGAATATTTCATGACAATTAAGCTGGTGGTAGTCAAACGCAGCAGATGGACGCCTTTGCCTTCCATCCTGATCTGCTCTGTTTGTGCCTTTGAAGGATTAACCAAGAAAGAAGAGAAAAACTTGAAGCAATACATCAAGCAAGGTGGAATGCACTTGACTACTATTCACTTCTATATATCCACATAACCACCTCCTGTCTTACAAAGGCTTAAAAACAGAGTGCCTAATCCTTCATTCAATTATCAACATTGCTACATTGATTTCATTGCAGATGCTGGACTCTACGGGGTGTTGAGAATTGGATCTGTCCCCTTCAGTCTTCCAGAATGAGACATCTGCAAATGCGTACTGACATATTTGGAGCCTGCCCTCAAAACTGTGCATATAACTTGATTACCAATTATAAAAAGAAAATAGACTTATATGCATTTAAATGGTCACATGCGCAGAAAAGCAGGCATGCGTGCATTTTCTGCACACATTTTCTGTGTGCACAGGTGCATTTTTAAAATACCTGCCTTTCTGACTCATGGTGTTACTGAATAACTATGCAAAAAAACCCGCAGTCACAGCAGAAGGAAAATTCTTCCGATTCCAAGACGCAAGCAACAACCCAAGCAGTTATATAAGTTCACAACAGAAAAATAGCCCAAGCAATGCATACTGAAAATTAACTACAAACAACTCTTCCCCCGCATTATTAACATAGCTAGTAAGAGGCAAATCATGTTCTGATCTCCCACCTACTGCCATCTTAAAGTTGAAACTCTTGTTTTACAAACTATAGTACAAGCAATAAATAAAGAGCCTGCTTTGGACAGCATCTAGATCCTCAGAGAAAGGAATAAGTCTACTTTATCAGATTTGTGACAGTATAAGTTGACTTTGAAATCTGGGCAATCTAAATAGGTCATGAGTTAACTTCTGTAAGCCTGATACAGAAGCCTCGCACAATACAGATGTAGCAAATAGAAAATGACCTTTACTCCCTTTGAAATAATTACAAGACTCAGGCTTGGCCTTGCTGTGAAATGGAACATTTTATTCTACTTGTGCAATTCCAGGCACTTTCTTCTTCTCAACATGTCAGACGAAATGTTAAATTTGTCACCACACTGAGAGTTTTTAACAAATTAAAAGAATAATTGTGCTTTTAAAAGATAATTATTTTTTCTCATGAAGAAACTTCTTCTGTTGAACTAAATGTCTATCTCATTAAAATAAGTTCTGTTGAGGTTCTTCAGTTTGGGAAAAGAAGTCTTTAAAAATACCTTGAAAAAACATAAACTAAGCAGGTATACGTTGAAGGCAAAGAGAATGTTCTTGAAAGCAGAATACATACTGAATTTAAGCACCACGTAGGTTTTAATATTTTGGGGTATAATAAAAGGTGTTATGGGCTGATAGCTGTCTAAAGAAAGACTTCAGGTAAAGACACTAAAAATAATGTTGAAATGTCATATATGTAGAATTCAGAATACATAAATATTGTTCTCATATATAGTCAGGTAAGTACTGAGCAATTAGTATAAAAGGATCCTTCAGCCACTACTAATTAAAAAGCCACATTCTCAAATGAATGACAACTACACAGCAAACATCTTTTGCTCATGAAAATCTAAAGGGGTAGAAGTTTGAAAAGCAAACCAGAGAGTCATGACTCCTCAGACCTACAGATCCTATATTCACTGACATGCAGAATCAAAATTTTTCATAACCTACTGCTTTGCAGAAATGTACAGAGCGAAGACTCATTTTTAATATCCTGACAATTTGTCTTTCTGAATTTATTACCAGTCACTATAAGGAAATGTCACCAGTTCAGATGGCTCCTGTGAAAGTTTGGTCACTGGGCTAGGACTAAACTACTGATGAGGTATCAATCCTATGAAACACCTTTTTTTTTTAGTTAATAAAACAGCACACCCATGCTGGTGACCTTGACTGACCTCAGCATTTGCACTGAAAGCTGCTCAGATAGAATGTGGATTGAAAAGCAAAAGAGGACAGCAATTTTATACCATACTGCAGAGGAAATTACTAAAGCCTCTGATGTTAAAGTACTTTTGGGTATTACCAGATCTCAAAAGCCAGGGTTCTTCTACCTCCTCTACTGGTGACGGAAAGTTAGTCTCTGAAATCACCTTCTAAAGAATTTCAAAATCTTGATGTCCTTGTTGACTCTCCAAGTTTCAGTACATGAAGCAACTCCATTCAGGTTAGATTGGTCACATGCTCACTCTGGAAAATAATTGTCTCATTTTTTACTGTAAAACACTCATATCTTCATTAACCCTACCTGTATGACATCAACTAGCACAAAAATGCAAGCTTCAGAATATTAATTGCATTTCACACACATTCTTATGGTGTGAAATTCATCCTTGTGCAAGGCTTTATTTAGAGATGTAAATGGCTCAGACACCTGTGAAAACCATCTGCCCAGACATGAATTTTACACACAATAAACGCAAACAAATCTCATTTCATAGAGCAATATTCTGTAGGACCACATTCTATCTTTGACTCCAGAAAAGTAATTTGAAATGCAAACAAACCAACATAAAAGCCCATAAAAGAGCTAAAATAGAAACCACACTCAATTCTAATAGCAATAATCTTAAAAGTACAAAAATTATGAGTCACTTCCAAAGAAACGAGGGGTTTGGTTCGGCATTTCTGGGGGGCAAATGGGCTTTTGGGGATTTTTTGATGGGTTTGTGGTTTGTTTTTTTTTTTAAGTGTGGTTTTGGGTATTTTTTTTTTTAATCATGTGACTCATTCACTTGGAAGCAAGTATTGAAAATTTATGCTTCTGAGCTTTTCTCTGGAAACACAAAACCTAGAAATTTGCTTTTTTGCATACGAAAACTTCAGATATTTTTATAAAATACAGCAATCCTAAAAACTGAGAACTGAGAAGGAAAAAAAGTAATCAGAATAATGAGAACCACCGACACTGAATTAAGTTGCACATGCCAAAATATTTTTGTCATGCAGAGCAAGATCTTTGAATCTTAAAACCTTTTAAAACCTTTTTCTGTCTTCAGGTGCTGCAACACTAGACCCACAGAAATGGGTAGGGAGGAAGCCACCAGAGAAGAAAAGCAAGTAATGTGCAACGCACAGTCACAGCAGTTTGCAGAGAGATGATGAAATCTTGCCTTCACTGAAGTCAGTAAGACCTATTAGCTGATCTTAAGGGTTTTTACTTAAGATTTAAATGAGTTAAATGAAATTAACAGAGGGATACTGAAACAGAATGGAGAGAGCACCACTTTAAGTAAGGTTCTGATTCTGCATTATGTGGACTCCAATTAGCGTGTCAGCAGGTCCTAAGGCAATTGTTCCATCAAATAACATACAGACTGGACATGAAGTTCTCCTTGTTTGTATTTTTTAACATCAATTGGAACAGAAAAAAAACCCAACTCAAAAGCCTGAATAACTTATTCTCTGGTGGGTATAATTAACAAAGGCATTTTAACATTGCATAAAGGTACGTTGAATTATTTATCTCTGAAAGTAACTAAATTAAACAAAACACACAATTCTTTTGCATTAATTTCATTTCTAGAGAACTACAATTTGGAGATTTTTTATTCAATATTTTAATTTTGGAGGGAAATTTTTCACTGTTTTAGGCTTTAACATCTTTTTTTTTTATTATTAGGAAGGAAGTTCAGGAAAAAAAAAGAGTATTCCCAATCTCTGCAGCTCTCCCTATAAATCTGATAGTGAATTCCAGTCATTTTTGTTAGAAATGCTATTAAGATTTGGCACTAAGATTCTTCAAGGATGATAAATATTCTTTTAAAGGGCCTATATATCCATTTACCACATAGCTCTGTCCTAAAAGTGAAAGTCACACTTGGAGTACTGAAGAGTGGGCTATGAAAATGCAAATTAGAATGATTTTATTGGCTCAAATGAATTCAGTTCTCCTGTCACTAAGCATTGTGACTGCGGTAGGCATCCGTTAACTGGAAACAAAAAATTACAAACTTTTTTGTGATTCTATCTAGCACAGGAGCTTTTTTATTATGAGAACATTCCTTGTGGATGTACATTTAGTATAGGAATTCTATCACATATTCAGTTAAAAGTGTGGATCTTCCATGACACTGGAAAACTTAAGTTACTCAAGAAGCAGTTTGCCAGCACTTGTGTCTGAATAAACAACTACTTTCCTTCTGAAATTCAACATCTTGGGAAGAGGTACTATCAGTTAGTTAAGATAAGGGCTGTTCTGAGCCAAACTAACTCCGGAGTCCACATTGCTTTGAGTAAAGGATAATATGAGGTGTACTAGAAAATATGAGAGCACTTCCACAGCACCCCAATTTGAAACCAGAGTTGTGATAATCCCTCTCTCCCCAGGCACTGCCCTGCCCGTAAACCAACTACTCTTTGTTTTTCTTCCAGTCACAGCTGCTTCTGCAATCAAGTCACCGGGTAGCTCTGCGAAAGCCAGTGCCCACAGAATAATGTACCTGGAAAAGCATGGTCGGGTGTGTGACCATCACAGTCCACATCACCATCTGGTGAAGCTGTCATGAAACTGCACTCTAAAATTAAGGGTTTTTTAATAAACCCTTACTGACACATCTTCCATGCATCAGAACTTGTGCTACCTTAGAGTTCGCTTGACTTGGGAACCAAGAAAAGCCTTACATGGGCCTGAAGGAACCACCTCTGGTGTCACAAGCAGGGACAACGTACAATCTTCTTGCTGGATTACTTGGTCTTGATCATAAGCAATTCTTGCATTCCTCAATTCTAGACCCTTATTCTGATGGTCTTTTAGTTGCTTTCAAAATAAATTTGTTCGTGGTCAATTTACAGCCATTTATTCTCGTACAAGTCTTGCCTCATAACTTAATTAACCTTTCTCCTTTCTAAGTCTTCAATTTATTAGACTAGGCAAACCAAGCTCTTTCAATCTCCTCCTACCAGGATAAATTCCTTTGATCATCTTGGTAACCTTTCATTGTGTCTGCTTAAGTTTGCACATGTGCAAAATACACAAAGAATTCCAGATTACCTTTCTCCAGGGTCTGGTAAGTGGTATTAGTATTTCTTTAAGCCCAAAATATGTTGCCTAATGCTTCCTAAAATTCTCTTTTTCCTTTTTAAAGTCTTGTCATACTGATGGATCGCAATTATTCTAAAATTAACCAACACTCAAAGAGCTGAAACATTTGACAAGGACAGAGATGCTGCCTCCATTTAGCTACAACAATGTTAAGCAGCTTTTGCAAATGGTCAGGATTAATCTTTATGAAATACAAACACAGATGCATACCCTCATGCATTGTTAAATCTATGCCCTTTGTGACCAGATGGGAACCAACTCTGCTCACAAGTGGAAAACATCTTTACAGTGCCGAGCCCAAGCTTAACCTTCCCTCTCAACAGAGCTTATTAGCTGATACTCAGGATTTGCCAATACATAATGGTTTGCAGGCTCAAGATGGCTTGTACCCATATGGCTCACAGCGCAGGATCAACTTTTTATCTACACAGAAGTATCTGAACATCGTTCAGGTTTTTGTAATCCAGGCAATAACTACCATCCTGGTTCATCAAGGATTTTCACGTTTAATAAAATGTATTTAAGTAGTAAATACCTACCCATCATGTTTATTAACATCATTTAACAAATAAGGCTCCTCAGAGAAAAGGACAGTCTGGTCTCCAAGGGTTGGGTTTTTTTGTTTGTTTGTTTATTTTTAAACATTATGAAAAAAAAAGTAATCGTATTTTGCTGAAACCCATATACCACTGGAATGAGATTACAACTGGTTAGCCTATTTACAGAAGCTGCATAATAAATTCATTTTACAGGGCACAGAATAATGCAAATAAGCCATTCAATAGCACTCCTGTACCAGTGAAAGAGGCATAAAAAAGAAACATTGAAAGTCAGAGTTCTGATCTGGTTATACTGCAAGGTATGGTATTACTGAAACCTAAACTGCATTACAACAATGTACCTGTTCAAAGATCTGCTTGTAACAAACATTTTAGTTATTTATCACCTAATGCAATAAACAGGTTGATCCTATTTTCCAGCAGTAACGACTCAACTAAATGCTTAGATGAATGAAAATATGGATCTCTGGTTTTAAAATCAGGAAATAAATTAAGATTTGTTTAACCATATTTATAACCCTTCACATGCAGTTGCAAGGGGCAGAGTCGTTATTCCACACAAGAAAACTCTGATGTGGCAAAAGCCATTAGAGAAAAAATTAAGATCATATTTCTTACAGCAGATAGTGTTTTTTTGATAGGATGGCTGGAAACTATAAGGAATATGATACATGTTTAATTTCCCAACAGTATGATCATTATCAAAAAAAGTGCAACCTTCCACCTATCTTTTTCTTTATGTTCCACAAAGTTATAGTATAAAGCACTGAACATCTGTCTTTTGCGCTGGTAAGCTAAAACTGAAAATGAGATCACTGAAAACAATCTTTCAAAGAACAACATGGATTTGAGTATTAAACACATACACAGTGCTATCACCTTGAAATGTTAAAAAAAAGGGGAACCAACGCCCAGATCTCAAAAGCATAAGGACAAGTGAAAACGTCTGGTTTTCAGTTTCAAGAAAACATTTGTTGAACATTTTCTGACCTTCTCCTAAACAGTCACGAATGCAAGATTTTTAAAAAAATTGATACTTTCAGGTAAATCACTTGATTCCAGCAAGGGTATTGGGGGGGGGGGGGGACGGGACGGGAGGGGGACGGACACCAAAAACCAAAACTACAAGCAGCCTAACATCTGAAGACTCATAATATAATTTGAGAAATTGCCACAAGGCAAGAAGCCAAATGCAGCCCTGTCTACCTATTTTGACATGCTTTTATTTGACTTATACAGGAAAAAGGGCCATATATTCTGTAGAACAAGCTATAGACAATTTTTTGCACAGTTATCTGCACATGACACATTTTTCCTTTACTACAAATCATACTGGGCAATAGTAGTACGATAGCGTTAAATAGCTCTAAAGACTAGCTTCCTATTGATTTCCATTTAAAAAACAAACAAATAAGCTCATAGGTGGTTTCTCTTTTGGTAAGGAGAGGGCTTGTCAGTCATCTGAATCTTTCTTTCAATGAGTATGACAACACATTTGTCTTCTCATCAGCTTCCCACTTTCACAAAACTCCTATAAACTCAACACAGCTCAGCCTACCAACTGTAAGTGAAACTGCTCAGTGGTTCCAAGTGTTATAAGAGGGAATCATGAGAAACATCGTTAAGCAATAAGAGAATAAGGTTTATACAATCTCACAAAACCAGACCAAAAAGCACTGTAAGTGAAAGCTGGTGGCATACAGTACTACATGTCATATTTAACAGCTGCAGGAAATAAAGAGGTGTATGCTTTTTTTTTCCATTTGGTAAAGTTTAGGGACATAAATAATTTCAGGATATAAAATAAGTTTAAGAAATACCTTTTTAGTTAACTATAGGACAAAATAGTTACATCATGCACACAATATATAACTATAGAAGAAGGAAATGAGCTTAGAAATCAAAGTACAAAACAAAATACAAACCAGAATCTTGCTCACCTATAAACTAACTTTTGCCCCCAGGGTAGAGGAAAGCCTTAAACCAGCGTATTGAATAAATACATAGCCCACCAAAAAGAAAGAAGGTGGTAGTTAAAGTTTATTAGATGTAGAGGCAGAGGTCATTAGCATTGCCGTTATCCTACACAGTACACTTAGACATATTACCTATTCTACCTTTGTCTCACAACCCACAGAACAGAAATTCCAGGAAGGAAAGCCAGTCAAAATAAAGCACCACTATCCCCAGTAAAACTTGATGGTTGATCAACTACTGCAAGAAGTTGTCAGAACTAACAGAAAGACAGTAACTGATCAACTTGGAGATAACTACAAGAGGGGAAGAAAGATACTTGAATGAAATGGAGAAAAATATATTTAATATATATGTATTCTTATATCGCACATATATATTTAAATATATGTATAATTTTAAATTGTTTCAACAGTGACTGCGAAATACAGAGGATCTATAGTATAATTAACATTATTTCAGCCTAGAACTCAATTCCAAAATTGATTATTAGAAGTATGTACACTTTCATATTTTCTTGCTCAATGCTGGTTTTCAAGTGATTTTACGTTCTTTTACTAGGAAGTGTTAACTGTACCTTATTATTAAGAGACTATACATGTTTTTAATTAATTTAATTAATGATATGACCCAAGTTGTTTTATCACTGCTCATTTTACCATTTTCAGGCTCCTAGAGTCATCCAGAAATAAATAGAAATAGATTTTATATATATATATAAAAAAAAAGACCCAGATCTTTTTGACAGTGCATGCTGCTACTTAGGAGTATTTTTAATGAATTTTAAGAACACAAATTTAAAATTTAAAAGAACTTGTACTAACTCAGAAGAGTTTAGCGAAAGCTCGCCCCAGGGGAAAGACAGCATGTAGTTGAACATTTTTGAGCAAATCACAATAAAGCAAAATCTCTAAAGCTTACAGCCTCCCTTGTGTTAACAGTGACATTACATCAAGAATGACCTTTCCAAAGAAATAAAACCCATTAATCCTAGGAACATGATAACTATTAAAGATCAACACTTAGTAGCCAAAGAGGCAAGGGGAAGGGGAGGGGGGTGGTGTGGATCAGACTGGTAAATTAATTAGAACATAAATAATATGAAACCAAGACCTTGGTCTATAAACCTCTCTCATAATTGCTTGCCATTTAAAAGCTGAATGAAATCTTTTATGTAAAAGATACAGCTATTGACCCCACATGTATTAGTAAGTCAAAGAAAACTTTGACACGTTGAGAATGAGATCTCAGGAGTACTGGAGCATGCCTTAAGTAACCCCTATTGAACACCTATTTCTTATTTCTTTAAAGTACAACTTTCTTTCATCCATCAAGGAACGATGCTGCTGGGAAATATTGACATTGTTAAATATTTCAGGGCTTTTTTTGGATGGTTGTAGAAACAATCATCATAGAAAATTATTCGTACCCATGAGAACATAATGATTATTTTTTTTCTTTACATGAAGGGACAGCTGTCAGTCCTGAGGCATAAGGACACATGCATGGTTGTATCCCCAAACTCCATCATGAATACAATAAAATAACATTTACTTTTGAAGTCCGTAGTTTAAATCAAGCTATTGTAGCCTCCCCACTTAACATGGTGGGCAGCACTTTCAGTACATTGATTAGTTCTATAATTACCTGTGTTTACCAAGTCCATCATCCGTTCCACGTGAGATTCAACAGGCAACAGACACAAGCAATAAACACAAAACACGTGAAAGGCTGTGAAAAGTGTAAATAGCTGCCTTGGATCTTGCTTTTGCAACCTATATCCACATCTAAACATGATTGTCATTAAAGTAGTTGAGAGAAGTCAACGTCACATCTTTGTTTAAAATTCCTGGGCAGAAAGCATGTAAGGACATGCTTTTGCATCTGTCTAAACTGACCAGGTAGAAAGGTCTAACACAGTTCTGATCTGGGGGATCTGAAGAGATCTATTTTTCATCAGCAAGGCAGGCTAAAGAAGAATACTAGTGTTTAAGTATTTTCTTTATAGAGCTATATTTTATTTTTGTCTGATCTCCATATACCAATAAAAGCACTGGGAATTCCTACACCAGGATATATGCATTTCATCATGGAATGTCCTACCCATTACTATTTGTAACAGGGATTAGTTGAATTTTTTTACAGATTTCTACAACCAGAATTTTTTGTTTCATTTTGACAAAAATAAAGCTGTTTTAGTTGTACAAAAAAAATAAGAAACTCAAAAGAAAAAAAAAAAAGTACCACCAAATAATTTAAAGGCCTTTCTCCTTGTGTATAGCAATTTAAATTTACTGAAACACTTCTATTTTAAAAAGATTTCAGTTCTTCAGCCTGGAAGTGATTGGAGTTCTGTGCTTGCACAGCATAAAGCAATTTAAGATTAATCACCTGCTTCAATTTTTTATAGGTACTTTTATTTGACAGTGATCAGGGTTCTGATCATACTCAGCATTGAACAATTTTAAATTATTGAAATGCCTTTTTTAATCAATGCTTTGTGTTTGGAACTGAATTCTGGAAGGCTATAGTATATTATCAAGTAGCTTAAATTATACAAGAATTTTATATTTTATACAATCTTTCATCTCCTAAACAAGAATCAGTCTGCAAGGGTGAAAGCATATAGCGTTACACTTCAAAATAAATCAGCATTATGCAAAATCAGAAACCTAATTTATCTTTTTTAAATATTATAAGAGACCTTTTTTCCATAATCAGATTTTGATGTCTTACTACATACTATGAAGCATGAGCATTTCATAAGCTACATACTTCTGCTTCACTAAGTGGAAATAAATAATTTTGAAGGAGGAGAACAAAGTCTAAAAGAAATTTTCTGAGTCCACAAAAAATGAGAAGGATTTATTCCCACAGCGTTTAACTTATCAAACTTCATGTCCAGTAAGGATTCAAGTCCTCTGGAGCATTGATACAGCATGCTCAACAGCTCCTGATTCGTTTATTGTAAATATTAAGTATATCAAGTAGGAAATTCAGGTGGACTTCAGTGACATCTGATCGTGACTTAACAGAACTGATGTACAGAAACTTGTTTGTTTTAAAAAAAAATTGATTAACGGAGTTGTTGTTCTCAGTAGTCAAGAACATGCTCTGCTCTTAAGCAGCTCCTTGTGGAAGGGAAAGAAATTAAGGTATGACATTTGAAAATAGCACTGGAGATGTACAAATGGAGAACGAAGAAAGAGAGCTGACTGGTCACATTATTAGTGAAACTTCCACTTTATTCTTATCTGGTATCCTTTGTTAATATTCTGCCAATACACTTACATTTACTATGAAACAAAAAATCAAATGCGAGTATTTTCATACTTCCCACCAAAATATTCAATAAATATGAACTCAATCTAACCTCTATTTTAAAGTGCAATATCCTAGGGGAAAAAAAAAAAGTGAATAATTTCTTCAGAAGGCTTGCCTTCTGTATTTCACCTTTTGCTTTTAACACAAGTCACGTAGAAGAAATAGGATAATTTCTCACCAAGAAAACCAACTCTGTGTTCCTCTGCACATTCATTTGAAAAGATAGTAGCTAGTCCTTAAAGATATTGGCATGCCTTACTAATCATAGGCTTTTAATTCTGTCTCTCCCGTTTCAATTAGTAAGTAAACACTGACATCCTCAATTGCACTGCGTAGAGCTCCCCTTTATCCAGTTAATCACATTCACTGCAGCTATTCCCTAGGCTGAGGTTTCAGAGTTCCTAGCTTCTGTAAACCCTCAGTATTACATCTTTTGATTCAGAAACAAAAATACTATCATATCTTATCATTCAAAAACATGTGTCCTGGTTCAGGAAGGACGGTGTTTTCCTCTCTCCCAGTAGTCAGCTGCTGTGCTCCACGTGCAGAATTAAGTTGCAAAGCATTGCTAAACTCATCTGAAATACTGTGCTTAAGTTAAACCTCATATTATAGTAATTAAAGAAGCTGTGAGAAACCATAATTAGGCTAAGTGTCCAACAAATATTAATCAGTAAAGTAATATTATATTATTAAGAAGCTGTTATTCACAGCAGGAGTTTCTCTTGTGAGAAACAAGATTAGGAACTGAGCCAAAGGCAAACCAGAAGGCGTAGTAAATTGGGTCATTTGGTGCCTCATTTTATTTTATGAGCACTTTCACCTGTATTTTACTTATTTTGTATTGCCATTTTAGTGCAGAAGGTGTAGGCAGGCTCCAGGATATGATTCTAGATCTGTTGGTTAGTCCCAGTGTTACCAGTTGCTGTGACAAGGATTTCCCTTGCACAGCTCCAACCCTCAGACTGCACACCACAGGCAAACCACTTAACCTCCCTATGTTCCTTCATCTGTAAATGAAAAGAATCCAATTAACATACATAGCAGGGAGGCTCTGTGACTGACTTAAGTGGTTTTAAGAGATCTGAAATCTTGATCAAGAAGTACAGTATAAATGCTGACAAATATTGCCTGTTTGAGGCACCCTCAGGAACCATTTTGAGCATACAAGAAATAGGATCACATCAACAGCATCAAAGTTTCTAAAATGTTAAGCCTGTTTTAGCTTCTTACTTCCTTGTTACACCCTCTCCATGCATATCAGTTAAAACTAACAAAAGCAGTCTTGTAACAGGTCTCTTTTGCCGAGATCGGTTTTAGAGCTTTCCTCCTTGAAGTTTATTTCTCTGCAGTGGGAAAATCCTGAGTAACAGGACAAACTGGAATCTAACAGGAAGTGTCAAGAGTTTAATGTAAGATACTGCTATTTTTCAGTAAAAAACTCTTTGTAAGTTACCCTGTTAAATACAGATACAGAACAAGACAGTGCAAGACCACAAATTTGTTTGGTGCAGGAATCACTAATGCAAGGACTTGTAAGCAAGAAAAGGATCTATCAAATATCTGTTCTTTCCACTTCTGAGTTATTGTTTCATCAGAATTATGTGAAATAAACTGTGCAAGTAGTCCAGTTTTCCACTGCTGTCCAGAATTATTTCTTTAATCTGCATTTTAAATCCCAGATTGTTACTTGAGCTGTTACAAAATAGATATAGCTTAGATGAATACTCAATTTTAAAATTTATTTGCTCTATCTATAATACACCAGTAACTTCCTTATATATTGCTCTTACATGTCTTCATCAACCCTAAAGATGACACTTCCTTCAGTGTACAGAAGGAAGAAATATCTACAAAACACAAGGTTTTTGAAACTCTGAATTGTATTTTATTTTCTAATTAGGTTATGTAGGTGTATTTATAGAGAGATATTCAAGGCAAACATCCAGACATTCTGATCTTCTCAGCACCACTGAAAATTATAACCAAGCCCAACTTCTAGCTCTGTCATTGCCAGCACTGATAGAAAGTTCTTTTTTTACCATTGAAGCAGCAACAAGCAAACCGTCCAGAGTTTCCAGAAGAATTGCCTTTTATACATGATGAAATGCAACTCAATTAGAAGAGTCATTTCAGTAAGTTCATGTATACTACAGTGTTATCTTTTCCCTTCTGCACTCATTAGTGCCTTGACAACAGCAAAGGCTTCATTAGTAACTAAAAAAAAAAAATAAAATCAATATTCATAATACAGAATTGACAAATAAAACTCTTTTAAGAGGTTTGTGCTCAATGCGATACTAGCTTTCAAATCCACACAGGACATAATTTAAAAACTCTCATTTAAAGTAGTGAACTACATTGTAAGAGACAAAAGAAATTTTCAAAAACAAAGCCATAATGCAAATGAGAGAGTTATGTTAGCTTCTGCCAACAATAAAATTAAAATTCCTCATTGTATGCATTGGCCACAGAAACATGCCAAGTAGCAACAGGAACAAAAATTATATGGAGCAGACAGAGAATGAGAAAGTGTTTGATCGGGTATCAGGAAACTACTAATTTTATTACTTTTATTTTTTAAAAAATAACCAAAATCCAGAAAAATAGGCACAGTAGATTGGACATTAGGTATCTGCTAGTAGTTAAGTTCCTGAAAAGCAAGACGTTGCTCCTAAAATTTATTTCCATTTAGCGAGATAAACTGGTGAAGAACTAGATCTCAGAGAAAAATCAATTAGCCCAAAGGGGAAGCACAGCACAGTGGAGAGGATTTGAAAGAGGAAAAATAATAATAATAAAAAAAAAAGTTGGTGGGGACAAAAATATCATGCTTGCTCCAAAAGCTTGCAGAAGATGTTACACGACAGTTGTGTGCACAATGGTTCTATGTTCGGCACCCCCAAATATCCCAGCCAACACCTTAGGCTACCTTGCTTTTGTATCAAACACAATCATATCAGTATTTCTTGGCACGTAATTTGTTTCACTAATATAGTTCATATTGTTTTCTCGCTCACCAAAAACTGTTAAAAGAGGGTAAGAAAGAAGGAATAATTGCTCTTTTTTCATAGCTTGCCATAGTCAGCTTAGAGGATGGAGAATTCTGCCAACTGACAAGGGCAAAATCCTAACCCCTCATGAAAGTCTCATCTATGACAGAGCCAGAATCCCATCCCACTTACTTTTTATTTACACTCCATGCCTTTTTACTTGGCAATTTACCTCTTGTCATTAGCTAGCTTCTATGTCCTAGATTTGGTTTCTCTTTCTTGGCTTTCATTTCTGCTCCTTTATCCTACGTCCCAGAGGCTGCCAGGATTATTGGACAGTTGAAAGGGGCACATGTGCATGAATTCCCTTCGCAGCTCTGACAAAGACAAGAGCATCCATTTCACTCTAAGTAGCATTCCATTGCCAGCTATAAAAACGCAGGTGGTCTCTGTGTTTATAAGTAGGTTCAGAAAGTATTTCATAGAAATACATACATATCCATATTTAACTCAGGTTTCCACTCAGAGTTCCACTACAGCTGACAGGCTACAACAAGACTAATATACTTTATAACCTTTACCTCCACAACAATATTAACTCATTCTAAAGCTTAGTGCAGTAACACATTAAGACTTGAAGAGCTAGAAAACGTTAGCTTAGTTAACTCATTAGTAGGCACCCATTTCTAAGTTGAAGGATAAATGAAGCAAGAGATCAGTATGTTAAAAGGTCTGTCTGCAGTTAAAGTAAAGGGAAAATTTTATCAGAGAGAAAATTTCTACTAAATAATTAATATTAATCTTTCTGCCCATGAAAATCCTAGGGAACAAACAATAAAGTCAGTATCTTTAAGGGAGGTCGCTGTTAAAACACTGCAATGGGAGAGCAGGCGGCCATCTGAGAACTATCAAAGATTAAATTAGGACCAGAAGTTATATTAAACGTTTCCCCTCACCCCAGAGCCAAGCAGAGATTAATAAGACTTACAAAGCAGAAATTAAATAAAAATCTACAATTCTGTTAATATTAATGACATCTGTTGTCCTCAGTTATCCATAACTTAAAATATTCTATAAAAGTTACTGAACTGGATCTTCCCTCCACACACACACACCCCTCGGGTAATATTACTGGTTTGGGGGTTGGGGGTTGTACACTGGAACAGTGAAAAAAAAGACACCAACTTTTTTTTTTTTTATTTAGAAGCAAGTGGAGGTGGAGGGAGGGGGAATCTTCTGGAAGTGTTGAATCATTTTGCTTTACCATTTTTGAACAAAACCAACAGTTCAGAGTCTTCCGAAACAGAGCATTTCATTTTTGGTTTAGAGTCAGACGGTATGATTTCATCAAGATTAGCTCAACGTTACACTTCAACTGCTGATGTATGGTCTGGAAGGCAGTAGGTTTGTCTCTCTTGCCCTGTGATAAGGTCTCCATATGAATGTGGACATGTTTCTGCCATTCAGCCGTACAGGAGAATTGGGTCCACAAATGAGGCGCTTGAGCTGTAGCCTTAGCAGCCACATACGACTCCAGAGAAACACAAATCACTATTAAACTGGCACAAAAGTAAGAGTTCTTGTTTGCTAATCTTTCAAAACTGAAGTATTCCAGCTAGAGATGACACAGCCTAAAATATATTCCCATTTCCAAATGGGGGAGGAAAAAAAGGTAAAACCCCTTTAGAAGTTATCAGAAAAAAAATGCAGAAAAAATATTTTTAGTTAACTGTATGGTTCAACTTCACTGGCTCACTGAACCACTAGTTTTTAGTTATTTTTGTCATTGTTTAAAATTATTTCAGTATGCCATTATCGTGGCAATTTACACCTTCATTAATTCAGCATAGCATTCTATAGACATACCAAGCCGGCACAAGTAGCAAACCAAGATATTAGTGGGGCATCCCAACACAGGCTGTACTACTCTGTTAGGAAGGAGGATGAAATTTTACCTACAAGGAAAATTAAACAAGTAACAGATTTGATTCTAGTGACCAAACTATATTTTTCTGAATAATGTAAACAAAGACAAGCATTGCGTTACTGCGGAGACACTTTTCCAAACCTCAGCCAAGGTTGTTAAACTGGTAATTATTATTTTTTTTTCCCCCAGAATAATCTATAACAAAGAAATAAGCGTTGGGAGAAGAAATGGTAACATTAAAGATAGTCATTTCCAAATCAGAACCACATTTTGAAGTAGTTGAAGTATCAACCAAGCTGCCTACATACAACTTTCTGAAGTATTGAAAACCAGACCTGCCACCTTTACTAGTTTCAATGTTCTGGATCACATGATAGTTTTGCAACAGCTGCTAATGAAAAGTACCCTTTAAAAGTTTTTCACTTGAACTTCAGATCTACAGACGAAGAGTGAGAAAAGCTGCAATAGCATTTCTAATATACCGACCTAGTTTCTAAAAAGCTATATTGTAAGCTATGCTTTCATTATGCTTAAGTGAATGCTCACCAAAGCAGGTTCTGGCAAGCAGGAGTAACACATGAACTCTGAAGGTATTGTAGGATGCCTTCCTTCTCTATTGTCCTTAGTTTGTATTCACCATCATATTTAGGGTCCCCTGTTGTGCCATAAAGAATGGTAAATCTATTTTGAGCATAAATTAATGTGAAGCTATTGCAGCATTTTCTTGCTTCCCCTATGAATACTTTCATGAACACACCTGTTTTAAACATGCAGTAATTATTTTGCTGTTACCTGCTACTAGAAGAAAGGAAGCTTGATAACAATGAACCGAACTTGCCCTTTGTCCCCTTTCATTGTATCTGCCTACAGCAGACAGCACCAAAATGCATCTCAATTAAACACAGCCCCTCTTGTCGTAATATAAACAGAAACCCTCCTCACAGCAGAAGCAGGAAAGTTTTGCCATGACACTCCTTGTTGCATTTGACAAGTTTATTCAAAAGCAAATATTTCAGCGGGGAGGTCTGTCATTCTAATCCTGGTTTTTATGCGAGAGCAGCTAATGCAATTTCAGCTACCTGAATAGAAGGGCTCTTGCTTCCAGATGTTCCATTGTGCCTCACAGACAACAGCTGCTACAGGACTGACACCAAAAGACAGGTATTATTTCTTCCCTAGTTAGCTTCCTCTTAGCGCAGGGTTTACAGCTTCCTTGTTGATTCCTGTAATTCTGATAGGCATAGTAGAAGCCAATGTAATGCTATCCTTCTGTAGGTCTGTCACAATAGCAACGGGAAGAGGGCAATTGCGCTGAACAAGGTGGTAAACTTAAGTTGCCCCTGAGCTATTGAAAGACTGTTTAAAAGATGAAAAAAGACTGATTCAATGAATCAAGCCTTGAGGAAAATTGTAGGCTATTTGTACTTCCAGGACACAAACCTCAAATCGCAGTGTCACAGATTATCTGTATTTACACTGATTGAAGATACAGCAAACCTGCAGGAACACCTCCGCAGGGGGCACCAGGGTACTGAGAAGGACAAGGAGCTAGGGTAGCCATGCCACTGTGAATATTACAGCCAGCTGAAGAAAAGACCTGGAAAGAGGCTCTACTAACTCCTGGCAGCAGCTGAAGAAGATACACAGACATATCTGTTGCCTGCTGGGTTGCAGTAAGGCTAGGTGGAAGAAAACACATATGAAAACCCCTGCTAACAAACCAGGCATTAGCTTTTCCTGTTGCACATATTGACATTAGCTAACCAATAAGTTGGTTTTATTACATTATTAATGTATTAATGTTTATAATAGGCATAACATGGTTTTTTAATCCAGCCTTTACAAGTACTAAAGAAACAAGCCTTCTCATGAAACTGTGGAAGCTTTTTTTTTTTTTAAACCCATTGGAAAATAGCAAATAAAGCCACGCAGGAAGAACAGCAAAAGAATAAGTGTTTAAGTCTACATGTAGAAATGCCTTTAACAGATTGAGATTTACATTTGTCTTTGCTTCTTAATATTGATTTACATTATCTGACATACTGTTTATTGTCCAATAGCAACAGGTTTTCTTCCCCCTACCTGTGATTTGCAATCTAGAAGTAGTATTTATCTAGATATTAGGGGTTTTTTTAACCATGAGCTTCTGCTGAGAAATAAAGAGCTTTCCTTATAGTATGTAATGTATCTAATAAGCTGCTCCACAGGACTGCTGAGCATTTGCAGTTCTCTCTGAAGTCAGCGGAGTCTGTAGGTGCTTAGTTATTTTCCATGGCTAAGACTCACATAGGTTCACACATAGGTTGGTGAATTAAGCACTGCCCCAGAACAAGTCTACCACCTGTGCTGAGCACACTGTACTTTACCCAGAGCAACTGAGAGTAAATTGAGTAAATTAAACTGTGAGTAACTTGCTTATGGGTAACGCAGTTTCTGAGTGTGACAATACAAAATTTCATTCTACATACAGTTACTCAGACAGGAGCAATCACTATGTAACAACCCTACAAATCTGTTTTCTAGTTGCCAAAACCTCATGGAAAACAATCTGTTCTGCTCCTTTTCTCCTTCAGAATAGGGGATGTGTTCTAAAGATCAAAATCTGATCCCGCTGGATCATAAGTCAATGATATTGAAGAAGTGGCATCACCACAGTTTATCTAATTCAACAGCAGCAATCTATTTCCTAAGTGCAGAGATGCAATCATACACTGTGAATGGCTCACACTCAGTGAGCTAGAAAGAAATGGTAGTGTCTCAGCTTACATAGAGAAGGATTATTATTCTGTAGCCATTGGGGGGAAAAAAACCCAACTTTTAATTTTGAAGTACTGTAAGTGATCCCCTTTTCTATGAAAAAGTAATTGCTTCTGATTTTCTTGTTATCAAAGCATGATGATGCATCCTTGTCCTCTGTACCGTATCATGTATTAGACATACATATCTGCCACTTCTCATCCATATGCTATTTTCTCTGCCTAGTGTTTTGGAAAAAAAGAAAAGCTATAGCACAAAAGGAAAGCAGACAAAAATGCAAAGTTGTGCAGTGGTGCTAATACCAATAGAGATGTTCTTCCAGAGACTTGACTACAGACTGCACCCTCTCTTGTTAAACACACTAACTAATGTGAGCAAATTAACCACCTGGTCTATATTCAAATTCCTTTTCAAACATCAATTCTCTTGCAATTCCTTCCCCTATTATTTTAGTGTTGAAATAAGAGAAGTGTCTGTACAACCTTAGAATATAAATTGTTGTTAGGTGACAACATGGCACTCCACCTATATGAAATATATTGTTTACTAACTAACTGCAGAAGGGTAGGCAGACTGGCTTGTAATTAAGGCACCATACTCTAACTTAGAAAAGTAGGTCAAGTCTCCAGCATTTGTTATCAACTATCTTTCAGAGTGGCTGGCAGACTTGGACTGACATCATCCGTGAGGTTTGGCATGGGCCCTCCACAACTTCAAGGAAATGTGGATAACAGCTGCCTTCTCTGCCTTCCTGATCCCCACCTCTTTTATCTAGCCAGTAATTTAGGGGGACAGATTATCAGTTACATCTCTTGGCAGCACAGACTCATGCTTCCCATTCTCAGTCAAGCAAGACAAAAAAAAAAAAAAAAAAAAAAAAAATCCCTGAGGCCATGTCTAGATTTTCTCCCGTTTTTACAGCACAGAACACACAGCTCTTGTTACAATAAATCATTCCCTGAAATGGAAACTGACAGAGTAAAAACACTTTGAATAGTAGCATATTTACACGAGATGCGAACATAGGTCACCAGAAAAACGTTCAGATTAAAACAGATGGAGAATCAATGAGGCAGAGAGCTATAGGAAAGCACTTCTGGATGGCTGAAACAGCAAAGGCAGCTGTGAGTTGACTCTGGAAAGGGGGAGACACTCTGAGGGAATATAGGGAGAAAGCCACTGAGGTCCCTACAATCCTTTTTCTACACTGAGGCAAGTTGATTTTTAACTGAGAGATCTTAAGAACTGTTCCAAAACCTATGAAAATCAATGGGAATTTGTCCAGGAGGTCTAATAGGTTTTGGATCTGACGAACAATTAAGTATTTCCTAATAATAAAAAAAGATCACATTTATAAGATCATGTAGTGAGAACAATAATTATCCCAACATCTGTCATAGTATTTTCCGGGGGATAACAGTACATACATATACATATATGCAATTCAGCTTTACACCAATGCACTACCAAAAAGAGGGCTTTCATGAGACCTTCCACATGGCGGGGGGTGGGGGTGGGGGGATGGAGCAGGGAAGAATAAATGGATAGAAAAGGATAAAATATTGTATATTATTTTTCCATTGTCAGATCCTAAACAGAAACAAAAGCAGAGTATTTTAAAATGAGTCACAGATGATGTGCTGAAAAGACTATTTAATACAGTCATTAATTTTTGTATTCATACGAACATTCATTTCCTATAGAAGATATTTCTTGCTATCCAATGTTTCATCCTAGCAAGTCAGAACCTACGGGGGGGCGGGGGAGGGGGGAAGTGAAAATTGTATAATGTTCTTTCTCTGAGATTTTTAAAACTTCACTGAATGAGTGACATTGGTTTGTGTCCTTCCTTTTCTTCTTCGCTGTTCTTTTTTACTTACTTATGCCCCGAATCAACAGTAGATGCTTCAAAATGCCTACCTCATCATGAAACATGTTTTAATATTGTTGGTACAATTTTACAAGAGACAGAAAGGGTGTAAAGTACAACAACTACATTGACCTTTTCATATCTAGAATATATTTGCACGCTGGTGATGCTTACATACATCGATGATCCGAGGCCACGTTAGTCCTTGACAGGATCTTCTTTTTCAGATCACTTATATTAAAGCAACACTAACCATATCTGACTTGATCCAAAGTCTAGTAAACATTAATAGAAGTTTCTCCTCAGATCAGATCGTTAGTTTCCAGGGCACAGATAAGAACCTGGGTATTCTTCCCATAGCCAGCATGTTCATATCCAGCAGTCTCCTTTTTAAGAGACCCTTAAGCTCTCTTCTGTCCCAGTTCTCCTGGATTCTTTTCATAGCCTTAAAAAACAGGATTTGAGAGAAAGTCTCTACTTACTTCAATGCACTAGCAGCACGATAGTAATCTATACAAAAAGAAACCATAGCATTTAAGGAATAAAAGTAATGATGCGAGAGATGTGTTTGCTACTATATTCAGCATTTACAAAAAAAAAAAAAACAAACCACACACACACACACAAAACACACACACGAACACCACAGTTACTGGGGTTTTGACTTTTAAATGATGTGGCTCAGTAAGTATTCCCCAAGTGTGAGGATAGGTTGACAGAAGTAGAGAATAATCATTTGCCAGAACAGTCTCTGAAACAAGGTACTGTACACAATTGAATATCGAAACATCAACAGCTCCACAGGAAGTATTTTCCACTTCTCTAAACAAAGTTTAGGACTTTTTCATTTAAAGGGCTTTAAAAAAAAATAATAATTAAAAAAAAAAAGCCTTCTTTACTTATGTTCTAAACATTTTCTTCTCTTCCCCCCCAGATTACTGCTAACTCTTTTCAGCACTCCCTGTTATGAAAATGTTCTATGTCAATGTAATTTGCTAACTTTCTTCATTTCCTCACTGCCTTAAAAACATTCCCTGTATAGATGCATCAATCACATTAGGAAGATATCCAGTTTTCCAAAGCTTTCTTTTCCACTTAGAACATACCTACCCAAGTATCCACTACCAGAGATGACAATCTGCTGAGCTGAAAGACTGAGCACGCACCTTAAGCGGCAACCTTCAAGCAGATCTATCCCTTTTTGTGCTACTAGACTTGTTACCAAGATACTTTAGCCAGGCTTGTTCGCTAATCCACAACTTCTCCTCCTGTTGCCCACCTGCAAGGGAGTTTTCTTTTCCTAGCTCACTTTCATAAGTCCATTTCAATATAAAGTCTACCTATGTGCCAAACAGAAACCATCTGTCAAAGGCAAAAGCTTACTTTGCTAGTAGAGATTTCAGTCCCACATATCGGGCACTGCAGTGATCCCATTGCACTACCTGTGTCTTTAGTAAAAGAAGCCAGGAAATGTGGATGAAAAAAATTATCAGACTGGTAACTTCACTCCTGAGGCAGCTTCTCCAGCCTTTCAAAAGAAAATCCCATCCAACAGCGCTTCTTCTGTACTTTGGATTCATGATCACAATAAGGAGACATAATAGCTAGGTGGGAATTGGGTAGCACTGAAGAGGAATTACTTGAAGGGCTGTGATAAGTGAGAAAGATATAGCAAAAGAAGGTACACTTAGAAGTCCCGTTGCTTTTGTGAACTCTGTGGCAAATCACTAGAATACTAGAGCTGAAAACCCAAGTTTCAGATTGCATTTTTAAATTTCCCTCCCCTGAAATTGCTACGTAGAGGACTCTACAACAGGCTGCAGTCCCACATGATACACAAGGCTCATGGCCTCAGAGACTACTTTGGATTCCTTTGAATATTACAGTGATATTATCACTGGGAATAATTCCAAAGAAGCAATTATAAATCTTCTTAGAATTCTACACTTCTTAAGAAAACATTGATTTTAAAGTCAAAAAGCAACACAATGATCACCCAGGTCCAAACTATTACATAACAAATACCAAATATTTTTCCTCAGTAATTCCTCCTCCTAGTTCAATGACTTCAGCTGCGTGCCAAGGATGAGAGGATGATTTCCTCATTGAAATAGCCTACTTTGGGACTTAATTTCAGCAAAGGATGTAAAAGTAGTCAGAGGCCTCGTGTGATGGAAATGCTAAATATGGAGCAGAGCCAGTATCACAGAGTGGTGAAACTCCCAGCAACTGCTAAAATATTAACACCCGCTCACTGGAAGGTAAGACCTACCTACCTCAGCCCAGAAGGGCTTCCCCTGGTGTGTGGCTTCAGGCCCACGATAACTCAAAAATACTCCATATGATAATCTCATCACATAGCATACTTTAACCTATACTACATTAAGTTGCTGATGTAACTATACCAAAGTAAGTAGTAAGCAGAACTCTTAGCGGATGGTATTTATTATTGTTTCTTCTTACACAGTATGCATGAACATACACATGCCAAAATCAAACTTTAACCAGCTCCACAGATCAGAAAAGAGAAATCAAGGGTCTGGTAGAAGAATCTGCTTGGAAGAGAGCCAGTATCTCACAAATGAGATAATCCTTGCTGAAATACAGGGCTAACCAGTCAGTTTTCAGCATAGTAGCTTTTTATCAGAAAAGGCAGTTTTACCAAGAGGAAAATATTTCAAGGGCATGTATTTCTATTTAAAACTGGTTTCAGTGATGCCAAAAGAAATTAGTGATGTTTTGACCTGCATAATATTGTGTTACATAATGCCAAAGTACTTAATATTTAAAATCAAAATACAGTGTTTCAGTAATGAGAAAATACAGCATTTAAATTATTCTAAAATCAAAGACTATTTGTTTGTTTGGTTTAGCATTTAAGTTCCATAGTTATTTTTACTGGGAAAAATTCAGAACACTGTCATCTTGAAGCTTTTTCCTTTCCCTCAGAATATCAGCTCTGCTTCCCGGCCAGTGTTAATCCAATTCACTTAATTGAAAATTTTGTTTCACTCTATCTCAGAAATCCCAACCCAGATGCTCTAAACTTGACTGTCTCCTAGGGATGTCATCTCTAATTGTCACCCTGAGAAGAAACATGCATTACCTCTTAACTTGATAAGCAGGGGAAGGTTCCTCAGCTTGCAGCACCATAGCCAGCAAAACAAACATTGGTTATAAGCCTGGCAGTTACTTTCTAAACGTACACACCTGTACCTGAATAGCTCTTCATGTTTGCTACACAGTTCTCAGGCATATTTACCTCTGATTTTCAAAAGCAGCCACCACATTCCTCTAAAGACACTGGGACATTCATAGTCAACCGTAAATGAGACATGCTGATAAATCCTCCCATCATTTAAATGTATTTGTACAACTATAGCTTATTCCCCAAAAGTAACTAGGGTTTTCAACACAGCCTACCTTGGTTTCTACTAAAAGCGCTAAATGCAGATCATCCTGCTTTTAATAGGCAATGCTAGCATACACAGGTATAGTTTAATCCTATAGGGCTGTATGTGCCCCAAGAGAGATGTCTATAGGAGCAGCCTATACGTTCTGCTGATATAGCTAAACTGGCACAACTTTTGTTGTACTGGCAAAGTACTAAATGAAAGCAGAATTAGGCCAAGAATGAACACTGCTGAAAACGTCCACTTACCACTTTTAAGGCAGAAGCCCAAACAATAGCACTCTGAAAGTTAATACAGGGCAATAATAGAAAGTGGCAGCACATGTCACTCAGCCTTTATGGCAGTACACAGGGAAGTATATAATCAAATGAAAAGCAGCACAATGCACATACAACCACATACATCTTACAAAAGCACGAGAACTATTCCATCCCTCCTGCCACTGCAGTTGTGGAAACTGCAGGCTTACCTCCTTCCTACAAGAGTTCACCTGAACTCTTAATAGAAACATAGAGGACATCAGAAGTGATGTATGTGAGTATCTTCTTTGACACTGTTTCACTAATTTGATACAAACAATGACACCTGGGTGCCACATCTGAAAATCAGCATGATTTCCCTCAACTCTTAATTGTCATGCTGCATATAATGCACCTTACTCTGATATGCCTGGCAGGAGACAACAATATTAGCTATGAAATCTGTAGGCTTCTGCCAAATTCACAAATACAGGCAGCAAAACCTATGGAAGGGGCAGACAGGGCTGGGAAAATGAGGAGTAATTTAATGCAAATGTTCTGTAGCACTCCCCAGGCTCCATGATTAGGGATGTCAAAAAATTTAAGTGCTCCTTCTAGTTAATATTATGGAGAACTGATTATTACTCACTGTATATAAGGTTTTCTAAAATGATTGTATTTTTCATAAGTCAGTCTCTCATTATTTTGTTCACTAAAGTGCATTTTGTATTGTGCTCAATAATTTCCCCCCCAAAGTGAAAGCTAATTGTTAAGTTCTGATTTTAACCATGATTTCCTTTTACTTAACTGACTTTTACTCCCTGGTGTAGTAGATAATGGTATATGTTTTTTTAAAAAATAGAGGGGGGGGGGGGGGAAGAAAGAAATGCATTTGCTAATGCAGGTAGGCATAACTTACATTGAGGGCTAGATTGTTTCAAACACATACCATCTAATTTTCTCAGAGAAATGTTTAAAAGGCCCATTTGGAGATTGCTTTTGAAGGTGAAAGTAACCATGTGTACAAGGTGAGTGGAAGTTATGTTAGTTATTTGCCCATACTTCCAAATGCTGAAGTATATGTTTGTGCAGGTCACAGATTCATTGAGTCGGATGCACCTTACAGTCACATTTATGTAACAGAAATAATCCTGATTATTTACTGAAAATTTATGGGTTAACAGCTATTCTCTCATGAGCAGCTGAAGAATTCATTAGAGAATTTAACTGCAATATGTCTAAAGAAGAATAAAATTTGAGAAAGAACTGTAATGAGATAAGCATGGTCAGAAGCCATCTGAATTAAAAAACACAATTTTTTATTTTTTTTTTTCTTCAAGGAGGAGCTGAAGGGAAGTTTGTTTCTTGACTCTGTGTAGAAAAATCTGCTAGTGAGAATCCCTCATCTCTTTGATTTATAAGCCTATTCCTAATGAGTAAAGACTTAACTGGTAGCATCCAAGAGCTAATTCTCCACCGAAATAACAAACCTCCTATCTTCAAAAACAAAGACTTCCATGGAAAAACAGCCTAAACTTCTTAAGGTCGGTCTTTGGTTTACTGTAATTTTGATATTCAAGCTGTGTTCAGTGTCTGGTAGAAGCTGTGTTCCTGAAATAGAGATCAGTCTTTCACAGTTGTAAAGTGATATAACTGTACAGCTAAACCATTGTGGTAGAACTTTGAAGAGATCCAGCATGAAATGGTGTGGATACTTCCTGAAAAGTACCACCGTTTTCTAGTACTTAATCTTCATATGCACTGAATGTCAGTATTGAGCTAACGTGAAGCATCAGTTTGATATTTCATTATCCATTAGATGTCCACAAATTCACATCCAAGAATATGATTCACTGAGTCTTCTGATCCACGAAAAAAGACATGTTTCTTTAATATGACTATTCAGACCTATTTTAGGACTGTACATCAAGTAAAGACTAACTACAGTTCAAAATTATACCTAATCTTCTTCATTGGCTATTTAAATAGCTAGGACAGTAGGTCAGATACAGACATATACAGCCAAAGTCTAAAATAAGATGAGACGTATGTAATGGAGCACCCAAAGAAAGGTCATTTATGAGACTCTGGTTATCTTTCTACTTGCAGGAATATACTTCGTCTGATTCAACTGCTCCTGTAGTTGGTAAAAATCTATCTTCATTTACTGCAGGGAAATCTTGATTCCTTAGTTCCTATTACAGCTACACAACTATCTTCAGCTTCCTTCAACTTCTTTCACAGGTATATATTTTTATCTATCTTATTTACTGAAAACAGTCATAATGAAACTTGACTGTTTTCTTAAATGCTTTATTTCTAACACCACAGTTGAGATAAAAATCACTGCCGGTAAGCTGATGGAATGAAAGCATTCATTAATAACTAGTGCATAAGTGCATGGGAGATGCAAATCTTTATTTTGCTTGAGAAAGAGGTAATTTACAGTTGCCCACGTTCCTCAGAATTGATCCAAGTTCTTCAAGAGATGCATAGCAAGTTAGTCTATAATCAAGTGTTCTCTAATGAGATTAAAAAAAAAAAAAATTAAAGTCAGGCAATGGGAGGTTTGCTTATTACCTAAAGTCTAAGAACTGAATGTGAAATTAAGGATATGTTATTCACCACACAAAGACAGTATCTGTTACTGGAATTCGAAGTACAATTAATTAGGCACTTACTCCAAGTGATTTATCCTACCCACTGTCTACACTGGTCCGCAGGAGACATTTGGAAAACATTCAGGTGTATTACTCTGCTTCACATATTAATCTGATTCTAGAGCTGTGCATTCAACACTGTTTCCAAGATTTACTAAAATTCTCCAGAATTTCAAAGTGCCTAAGATTTCTAGCCAAAAAGACCAATACCTACAGGTATACCCAAACAGGAGACTGTTACTATACACCACAATAGAGTACAGAACCAGAGGAACACCACAATCACCTAGCTATGCAGTTCTGCACTTTTCTTTTCCCATGTTATTTTCATCAGATTATTTTTTCAACCCACAATAGTCACACATACAGGTCTGGCAAAACATACAAGCACTTCCTCCATGCATTTTGCTGTTTAAGGTCTGGTGTAAGAATACACTTGAATACTTTGGCCAACAGCTTCAGCCCAAGTGGCATAATAGAGGCACTGACTACCTATCCTAAATAAAACAAAAAAACTTCCAGAACTTTGACTGTCCTATTGCTATGCTGTTTCCTTCTAGAGTATTTCAAGGCTAGCTCATTTTGTAACTAAAGCAGAAAGCCATTTACTACAAAAGTCTGCTTGAATTTTTTTTCCTGAACTGTTTTTAATCAAGCTGAAAACATGTCTATCATTTGTGGAAATCCTAGAATTTACTAAATTGCTTATTGTTTACTGCTGCTTAATAACATGACAAAAAGTTCATATATGCAGCATCTTCTGTAGCTGGGAGTTCTTCCTTGCATCAGAAACCCAGGAAAAAATGAGCACACTCACTGCTGACGTGCGTGCAGAGCAGACAGGAGCCACAGAGCTGCTTGCACACTGCTGGCCTCTCAGCAAAGTGGCTCTTGCCTTATACCCCCAGAAGTTTTACAAAAATAATGAATCCCAAGTGTCAATGAAAAGAGGCAGGAGGAAGGTTTTCTTCTTCACTTCACCTAATGACAGAGAAGGCTCATTCCACACAGGTGTGGCATGCAGTGGTTATTTATTTGCATAAATTAATCTTGGTGAATTACGTATATCCACTTTTTCAGAATCTCCTGAGATCACATGAAATCACACAACTAGATTGTGCGTGTGTACATGAAGTCTGTGTGTGAACCCCAGAGGCTGTGTTTCTTGCTTATACTAGCCAGCTGCGTAAATTTAGGCTTGCTTAACTAGGAGGTACTACAATGGTTCACATCAAGGACCACCATGCCCCAGGACAATACTGGTGGATACTAAGCTTGAGTAACACAAGTGCCAGCATTTCTAACACAGAAGTGTAACTTCCCAGGTGGAAAGGCTCTGCAGAAGTCATTGATTCTATGGCTTCAAGCCACCACTTAATCTGATTTCATAGCTCTCTTCTATGCCAACAATTAGCTGTAGTTTTCTATGTTTGGATGCTCATCTGTTATCATTCATCTGGTCAATAAAAAGGGGAAAAGATAAGAAAGGGTAACAGGAATTTTTGACAAACATCTGGCTGTTAAAGGTACTAAGCTGCAGTGGAAAAGGTACACTTGAAAAGATAAAATTTTAGAAGTAATAGAAGTATTAAATGACAAATAAAAACTAGCCTTTTTATGACATCAGCTCTGGAGCAGATAAACACAAAAAGGTTAAAAATAATAATAAAAAAATTAAATATTTTTAAAAAACAAATTGTTAGACCCAGAGCACCTACACTTCATTCTGCTGGATTTACAAACATGCATCATTCTACTTTGTGACCCAAAAGAACAGAAAACTTCCTTGCTTAGTAGAAAAGATATTCAGAAGATTGTTTTACATTTCATTTTGCCGCATCAACCTCCCAGCCCTCAGCGGACTTAACCAATGAGTTAGCAACCCTGCAATGTCCATGTTGCATACAAATGCATATTTTTCTAACCATTTTTGACTGGTGTCTGGGTAAGTCCATTCAAGAGAAGAATATTCAAGGTAAAACAACGCAAACATCTCCATGACTAACAACCCCTTGCAAAACTGTCAGTATGTCTAAACAGACCAACTTTTATATTTATAAAAATCTCAGATTTGGTCAATTTTCATATCTCTACCATATAAAGTAATAACGTTGTTTTGCATCTTTTGCACTAGTTCAGGCAGATAGAAGGCAAAGTCAGATCTTTGCAGGAACTGATCAAAAGAACCTTGATTTCTGAACCAAAGCAAGTAGTCAAAACACATGGTCTTTGCTCAGCTGCCAAAACCATAACATCCAGATTAGCGTCCAAATAGAACCCATTATAATGTAATCATTAATCAGTCTGATTTAGAGTAATGTTTGCAACAACTGATTACTGCTGCACATAATCATTTATCCTTTAAAATCTGAAAATGTTTCCTCTACCATTCAAGACAATGCAACTAATTCCACCAGTATGCCGGGGCTGGGCTGAAATGCCAGTGACTCATCTCAAAAGGATGGAATCTTGCCTGAAATAAATAGTGTATACTTCCAGCATATTCAAAGGCTAAAAGCCACCGTTCCTCTCTCGAAACACTCGCGATGGGGAGCTGTATGCATTTACACTGTGGCCTGTGACTTTAAACATAATTGCCTCTGAATCATGTGCTGCAAGTACACAGTTTTGTTGCTCTGATTATCAGATCAAATTTCCACACGTTGAAGTTCAAGACGAGAGAAATAACTTCATGCCACACAATAGCAGGAACTATGGAAATAACTGTCAAGCATATAAAACAGAATTAGAATTGCACTTGGTGTTATTTGAAATAAGCATGTATTGGACTTGGTAAGAGGTTGATTCAAGACAGATTTTTATTTATTCCTGCACAATGTATACAAATGAACTGTTGCCGTTTGGGTTCAGACTTCACTGGAAGGTTTCGATTTGGGGATGTCCCCTGTGCGAAAAGAGCCCTGACAAATCCAAAGCAAACATCTGAACTGGGAGAAGGGGAAGAAAGCAGCAGAGCAGGTGGGGTGAACTGGAGTATTTTTTTTGCTGTGAGGGTGCCTGCTCCAGATACAGGTAGATTCAGGGCAGGCACAGGCACCAGCTCAGCACACGCAGCAGGGCACCAGCTCTAACACAACAGCTAATGACATGCCGTTAGTCCCTGTGAGCATCTCTGTGCATTTATTTCATTACTGTCACACCAGCAGGCAGTGGAGCTGCCAGCAGCAGAGGCTAATCTCCCTTGCAGTTTGTTCACACTGGGATGAGAAGGGGCCAAAGTGCGACAGGGTGTTGAAGGGGTAAAAGGCAAAACGGAAGTCCAAAAAACTGCAAGAAATTCAATCCTAGGGGTAACATGACAAGGTTCCTATGCAGCTGCCCATTAGCTACAACCTTTATCCTGTCAGAAGCATCCCATCTAAAAGAAAAGACGTAAATAGATAATGAGTGAAGGAAAGATGCTAGAAGAAACAGAACAGGTCTGTTTGGGAAGAAGAGGCTCTGCCCATCTAATCTTTCTGCTTCTCTAGAGCATAAGGAACAGGGAACATTTCTCTTGCACTGCTGATTTCTAAACACTTCATTAAAAAAGAGTTTCAAGTAATTCTGTAACTGGGCATAATTCCACCTAACTGAAAGCTGAACACTGCACTGTTAGCATCGCTGAAGGACTGAGCCAAACTACTTTCATATGAACAAACTGTTTTATTTTTCTTTGTAAGTGTAAGTTTATTTTTGTGTAAGTGGCAACACAGAAGTGATGTCAGAAGACATCATAACAAAGTGCCTACACAACACCACTCAGCATCTGCAACATCCCTATTTTTTGCCAGAATTAGATGCCAGAATTAGATGCGCTTTTCTCCAGACTTGTCTAACCACTTGATCTGTGTTTTGACGCTCAGAAACAGTAAATGAAAACCTTTCCCTACCAAATATAAATAATGCTGAAGTTGCAATAGGAGACAATGAAGCCAATGTTCAACTTTGGTAGTGGAATTAATTCCTCATTACTGCAGGCTGGTTTCAAAGAAGAGAATTTTATCATCACGTTGTCCAAGTGCTCCATCTTCCATAGGGATCCAGAATCACTCATGCTTTTGCATTAAAAAATCCAGCTATTTATATGTTTGCATTCACTCTAACTAAAACCTAAAATAAAGACATATGAGAGGGCCTCTGCCACTGGGAGCTTGCAGCATAGCTCTAAGTTTTGGGGAAGGGGGGGGCGAGGTTGTTTGGTTTTATTAAACAAAAAATACATACTGAGGATCCTGTATTCATTTTCTTTCAGAGAAATTTTGAGAGCCTTTTAACCTATTAACAGTGGACCCCTGCTCCAAATACCTGTATCTGTACCACGGCAACAAAATCATTGGAGATCCTTATCATCAGCCTCTGTAAAAAGCCCATGAGAAAACTCCCAGTACAGCTGGCTATGAGCAATTAACTTGAAAAACCCTCTAAGGAGGTGTTCTCATTGTTCAGCATCACATTTAGCATGATGGGGTCTCAGGGAAAGATTAAGACATAACAACAGTGTAATCAATTAATTATTTGAAAAGCTCAAGAGCCTTCACTGCTCTTACTTTAGAAGACCACCTTCTACCAAAACAAATTCCCAGTACAAAAAGGGAAGCAAAAGACTATCAAAGATGTCACCTAGCACAGATCTGATGAGAAAACAGATTAAAATGGGATTTTTCTTGTAGATCTACAGGTAGAATTGAGAAGCACAAAAATCTCTTCTCCAGGTTCCCCCTGGATGGGCAGCATTAGATGCTGAAGGGTTATGAGCTGCATGCATAAAGCTGGGACTTGATGGAAGTTTATTGGCTCATCCCATGTTGCTACACTGCTTTCCCAGATTCCTGCAGCTAGGTTTTTAACAAAATCTAAAAATTCATTAATTGTTTTCCTGTTGCTACCTTCCCTTTCAGTTGATTACTTAGTTACAAGCAGTAACTCTGCATGGTTGAGAAAGGACAAAAAGAAAAGCTGGGTCTGCAAATGAAAGACAACAGTTTTCAAACCAAGGCACACACCACAGCTTTCTGGTTTGAACTGCAAGATCTACAGGACTCTTCCCCAAATGAAGTGACACCACACCACATTTCCAGGCTACAGAAGCACACAACCCAGATAACTGAACCTGTGTGTGCAGTCTTGTGGTCGCACTTTGAACAGCAAGACTGTTCTTACACTGTACATATATGTTTTGCAGGATAAAATTTAGTCTTTTTTCTACTTGGCTCATCCATGGGGAAAATTTGCAAGTGATAAGGATTTTTCCATCTCCCATTTTAGAGACTTCTTTTGGAATCTAGTATTCTCCTGTTGCTATGAAAAATAAAATGAAAGCCTTTCCTTAGATTCTGAATTAACACTAAATAGATAACTCTACAGCTGTGTTGGTTTGATAAGACTGAAGGCACACATTTACTGGTAAGGAAACTTAATCAGTTTCTATAAGGAAAAAGTAAACCAACCAACAGGCAGGGCATGCGATGTGTGTAAGTGTGTATGGTCTCAGAAGCTAACTTTGATGAAAAATTACATATTAGTAGCTGTACTGCAAAAGTGATGAAAGAAATCAAAGCAATATAGATATACATAACACAAGAAGATCCTGATCTTTAGTATGGAATATACACATGTTGCACTTCAATAATTATCAGTAGTAAAAAATGAGATTCAGCTATATAAAAGTCTAATTACATCCTTAATCAAATTACGAGATATTAAAAAAGGCTACTGGAATAAATACCTTTGAAGCTACATCAGGAATAAGAAATAGCATAAGCCCTTTGGTATCCCTCTGGTTAATTAAACACCAAAAAGAATTAAAACTTGTAGTTAGTCAAGAAAGAGCCTTCCTTCAAGGCCACACCAACACCAAGCAAAAATACAGCCTGTACTTCTGTTCACACAGAGCCTTATGAAGGGTTAAATTCTGCCCCCAACCTCTTTCCAAGCAACAGAAGTGTGGGTGCAAAGGTAAAATTAGATACAGAATGTGTTCCTGCAGTGCAGTCATTTGCTCCGTTACCAGCGCTGCAGAAAGGCTTCTATGCCACCAGCAGACATCAGTGCTCCTTTGTTTTAAGCAGAACAAACATCAAGGAGAAACGCTCCTTGCCTTCAGGAGGTTAAAGACCTGAGAGACAAGAGAGACAAGGAACAGAAGAATGACAGGGTCACAACCAAGAGCTGTTCTGTCTCCACACATCTCCTTTGCAAGTCTATAAAAGTTCAGAAGGCTTAAGTAATTTTGTATTAAGAAAAGAGTAAACAAAGAACCAAAATTTAAATAAGCTCGTAATAAAACCAGGACACAGCTACATCACACCTGCAACTTTTTCATGGATCCATATTGGTCATTAACTCTGTCAGTGTTCAAACACCTGTGACAGCTCAGACACTGCCTAAATTATTTTCAGAGCTGATGCAGTCTAAAGAGCATTTTAAATCATTCTTTCATACCACATTTCCTAACTCAATGGCACAGGTAAAAAGAAACCATCTGTCTGTGTCTTTTTTGCATAACCTCATTTGCATTCCATTAATACAATTAATATTATATAGGCATTTATACCAAAGTATTTCTAATTCTTCCAGCTAGTAGCACTCCAGTTTGTAGACTGCAAAATAGATACGATCGCTTCAGAAGCCAACTAAATCACAGGGAGGTGGGGCAACCAACAAAACAAATGTTTGTTGCAAAATGACAGGTCACTTGAATCCTAACAAGATTATATCAACAGCCAGTTACATTTTTGTCTGAATATAAGAATCAAATCATTCAAAGGAACACTACAACATTAATGAAAAAAAAGATACTATTTATAAAAATCCGTTTTATTCTCATGTTTCTGCTTTTGGTAACACCAAACATTAAGAGGCAATTAGAGTAGCTATAATGTTGTTAGGATTATTGTTTTGTTTTTGCAATGACACACTTTGCTTCAGAAGCAAATCCAATAAGCCATCTGAAATTATCTTTGAAATTGTGTTTGTAACAGTTACTTAAAACTACAGAAACATAATAGTTTCACTAACATAATTTATTTTTTGACATCTAGAGCAAACCTTTATTTTCTGCACTTGCACAAGGAGATTGATGTTAGCCTCTGATTAATTCAGAGCATCAGGTTCTCACCCAAGCTTGTTAAACGTGCTGCTTCACATATTAGACAGCAACTCCCTATAAACCTAAACTATCATAGGAAAAGGGATAGTGATGTTGATTTAGCAACAAACATGGGGTCAATTTATTACCTGGGCCCTATATACCTATAACACACAGTAGGAACACACTGTGACATGTCCCACGGTCCTGGTCTCCTCAGTGTTGTGCGCTCTGGGAGACCTGATAAAGACAACAGCTCCCATCCAACTTGTGCCCACATTCCTCCAGGAATCCCAAACACAGAGGGAAGCACAGAGCAGGATGAATCCAGGCACCCTCTGGGAGCACAAGTGCAGGACAGTACCAGCCGACTGTACGTAACATAGGATATAGACTCAGCCATAATACATCCAGTTTGTTGCGTGTTGCAGACGTTTGGTGCTTGTAGACTTTCACCTGCAGTGCGCAGGCAGTCACCTCCTTCAAGTCTTACACAGGCCAGTCACGTGCTAGCTTTCAAACATCAACATATGTATTCCAACAAAGCTAAAAACCAAGCCTCACCATTCAACTTCATTCAATTCTCTCTTTGTAGCCCTTCCTGACACTGCCAGTATGCTAAAAACAAAGGGGAAAAAAAACCACAAACAAAACAAACAAACAAAAAAAAACCACACCAAACAAAAAAAAGCGCCACACACACAACCAAAAATCCCCCACAAGCAAAACCAGAGATCACCAGCATACTGGAACTACTGCCTCTTCCAATTAGTGACTTTAATTCCTTTCTAATTTTCATCTCTGCATTCCTTACCTTATGGTCACACTAAAATCTGCTTTCAGAAAGGATCAGCCCGTTCTGTTTGAGCACTATGGTTTTAGCCCGTTCAGTAACACACGCAACCCGTGACACGTAGCAGATGCTAACCTAGCAAAGAGCGTCTGCTGTGCAAGCGCTTACCCTCAAGGACAGGGAAAACATCTCGCCAGAACAGAACCGAGGCTTGCAGCTGGTGCTGCAGTTAGTGATTCCATGACGAGAGTTTAAAAATCAACTCTCACCCTTTTTCCACTGTTAGTTATTTGTAAAAATTTACTTTTTTCCTAATCACTTTCATTTGCCAAATACTGCTTTCAAATTTCCTACAACTATACGCACTCTAGGGAGGGTTTCAAGGTTTTGATGACCATTCGTCATCATTTTTAACATAAAAAAATATTAACCAGAAATGGGTAAGAGGAAAACGGCTAACATTTTGCCACCGCAACTTGCCCAGGGACACGCACCCAGATGACTCACAGAAGTATCAGCTGCTGTATAGAGCTGGAGGTATGGCAGAGCATGGACAAGTTCACAGCTACACAGGAACTGTTAACATTTAATGTGGAAAAGTGACAAAATAGTGTGCATAAAACAGTGTTAATATTAGCCAGTGGCAAATGTATTGCCAAAGATGCAATAATTTTGCAAGCAATTGTGCCACAAGTGGCTTTTTTAAAATTACTGTTCTACTGAGAGAATAGTTCGGCTCTGTGAAATTGCCAAAAAAGTTCTAGTTTAAGAAATAAAATCATATTAATTTTTAAATCACATTTAAATTGCTGTAAAGTGAATAATCTACTAAGGAAGAAAGAACAGTATGCTACTTTTAGAGAAACCTGCTGGTGGTTGAAACACCACCTGTGTTACTGTGATAAACCATGAAGAAGAGGGAAGATCTCTGCTCGCTGTTTAACCTGAGAAATCAGCTGAGAAGATCCATAGTGGATACGAATACGTACGAGTCAGACTGGCTGTTTTCTCAGCAGCACTACACCCCTCTCTCATATCAGCTATTTGCAGTGTGGAAGGGGTAGAGCCAGGTGAACCATTTGACTAGGATCCAAGCCACTGCCTGCACTGCCATCACTTCAACAAGCCTGGAAGAGACTAACCAGGTGGATCAAAAGCATGGGCAGGCTCTGCAGCCCTCTGAGACAGCGGTCACTGGAGGGGCTTACAAATCAGGGTATGGCATCACTGCAGGAGAGTGAGGAGTAAGAGCTGCACAGTCCCAGACCCAAACTGCTGAGCTGGAATAAGTTTTGGGCCACTACAAAGTATAATTTGGAGTCTAATAAAGAACCTTTTATAATCACATTAACCACTGATACACATTTTTAGCCTTCATAGTGAGCTCAACTACTTCAAATGACATGCATCATATTTTAGGTGAAACAAGGTTAAATCTAATGCCAAAAAGAAGGTGAAAGAGCAATTTCCCTTCTATGAAGGGTAGGCAACATTTAGAGGCTATCAATTTAACTGTACTAAGCCCTTAACATTTTGCTCAAAACCGTAGTTGGGGGATAAAGGAGTGTACTTCTGCACACCAGGCTGATGGGCTCAAATCAGCTTTTTGATGAATAAACTAATCTCCATTTTTAGTGATGTTCGTGGTACTTTTTCCACTGTTTGGACTTAAAGGTAATCAGAGTTCATTTTCCTGTCTGTCTCATGACTACTTTTTCCCCAGAAGTTGCTTGCTGCCCTGCCTTTACGTTACTGATCCTGGATTTGTCCAAAGTAGTTTAAAACACAAAAATAATACATAAAGGAGTCTTTGGGTAACCAGGAGTTGAATGCTTAGAAAAGAAGAATGTGTGCAGCATGAATGCTAGAGAAAGAAATTTGAATAAAGGGAGAGTTGATAGCCAACATCTCTTATAGATACTTACATAGCCTAAGGCCAAGATATCCCATCTTCCCACCCATCAGTCTCCCACGTGGAAATTTTATTCACATATTTCATACGTAAATCTACTATTCAAGTCAGTCAGGACTATTTGGATTATAAATGCTTCAAAGTAGCGACTCTGTGTTAGGTTGTGTCTAGGCACAGAAGAATTAAGACTGACATCTGAGGTAGAACTAAATGAGAGTTTCTCTAAATGCGAATAAATTATATCAACTGCAAGAGGAAACAAGTCTTTAGTCAGCTTGATTTCCTTTTCCTGAATGTTAGGATGACCTATATATAAATGTGTCCAGCAAAGTGGGTACTGTATCCTTGAGGGACATTTTGCCTGTCCCAGATCTTTGAGATTACATTTAGCATTCCAGAATAGCTTACAAAGGCACGCACCACTGACTAGAAGCAGCAAGGCATTCTCTCTTCATTAGCAATGTGATCCTCTCCAGATAGTCAGAGGGGACTATGTTACTGCACATAGCAATGATCATTTCAGCTAATTAATTTTAGCTGAGATGCTCAAGCTGACAATTTCTGAAGTTGTGCATCTGTCTTCCCCAGTAGAGAATCACTTATTCTGAGAAGGCTTGCCCTGAAGAGTGAATCTCCATTAGTTTGTTTCTCTGCCCTCCTCCACTAGCACTGAAAAGAGTCTTAGGGCATTAAGGGATCACGTCACCCATCTCTAGATCCACAGTGAAGTTATCAACTCATGGTTAGTCCCTTGCAACACAGTAACTCCCATCTCCTTACCAAACCTATCAACAGCATGTCTGCAGCCATTCTGCATCAACAAAGATATTTATTTTTTTTCAGCTCAAGATCAGCCTGCTTAGAGGGGGTGATTTAAAAACTCATTCATTATTTTGTGGTTTACTTATCCATGTGAAACATTTCAATCAGCAAATTGAGTTTTGGTGGATGCGAAAGAGATGGTTCTTATTCATGCAGAGTTGTATATGTTACTGTTCTATGTATTTTTCTATTGTTCCTGTAAGGGAACTAGGGGTAGAAATCAGTAATTTATAAAATTAAAGTTGAATATAAATTTCATATCTACATAACTGAAAATTACTGAACTGTGGCCAGTTCACTACCTTTCAATACTGCAAAGCTCAACCCAATTATTCTTTGTTGAGAGAGCAAGCTAAGCAACTGCTTCTATAGCAAGTATGTTCTGACAGCATTGTTTAGCTGTAAGTTACACTTCTTACTAGTTCTATAAGGCTTCCTCTGGCCACCTTTTTGCCTTGCAGGATCTCTAGCATTCCTAGGATTTCCTTGCATGCTACTATAGAAAGTTTCTCACCCCCCAAAGGCCCTTTCCCAGCTTTCTCACATTTTATTACTGACTTGGAACATTTGGGGATACCTTTATATTATACTTCTAATACTAATTTGGAAGAATAGAAATGCTATGTTGACTTATGAAATAGTAGCCAAAATGATGACAGCTACCTGTCCTGTCTCTGAAACACACAAAAAAGCATCAGTTATATGTTTTTTTAATATTGTGACCGTTGTAAAAGCCCTGTTCCAGAGCCTTGTTCAACTTCAGTCCTCATCCCAAGCTTAATGCAACTACTGTGATACTTTGAAGGTAGCAACTCAACAAGACTCACAAGACGCTCACATTTAGACCATGGCCTTTCCCAGATTAATAACAGAATGCCAAGAAAGTGACACTCATAACTATTCTGAAATCAGTAGGGAATAGATTAAAGACTAATTCAGTAAGGAACTCACTTGTTTAATACGTATCCCACCTTTGCCATCAATATCTAAATGAAATTGATTACTGCATGTGTAGACAACGGATAAAATACACTGCCCTGTAAAAGGAAAATTCTGATTTATGGCAGTTTCTCAGCCTGTTCAAAAATGCACAAGGCAAACTAGTAGTTTACAATTCTAAATGGCACCCTCACTACCAAGTAACTTCCTGACCATGACAAAAGATCCACAACTTCACGTTTTTTACAGCTTCATCCAGAAATTATCCTGTAATACAAAATAGGGACAATTTTTACACTGCTGAGGCATATTTATATGCCTTGTTTGTGCATGGAATAACCGTGATTGCATTTGTAATTTGGGTAATTGTGCATGCACAACTGGCCAGCTGCATGCAGAATCACCCAATTTGCACATGTTGCCTTAATTGCCACTTGAATTATGACATTTTACAGTTATGTGCATGCAAATACGAGAAGAACAAGACTCATTTGATAAACAAAGAACTTTGCACTGGTTTTCAGTCCTTCCTAATCAGTCAGAGTACTTGAGGCTGTTTCTGCTGACACTTGAAACAGTAGATGTATCCTGAATTTGGTACTGGAAAAGTTTCTCCCAACCTCATGTAAGTATGGTTCAGTATCGGAAAATAGTCACGCAAGTCACTTGTTACAGCAGATAGAGGAGACCACTACCACATTATCGCTTGCCACCCTGGATGCTGAATATTAACTGATAATGAAACAAGTAGGTCTATCCCTTTGTAGTCCTATGAAATTTCATCCACTAGCCTCCAAGTAAAACAAATACTAGAGGTCAAAGCAATGAAGAAGCATCCAGGAATACCACAGAAATTAACTTACTCTAGTTTGCGAAAATTACCTGGTTCAGAGGATTACAATTACACTGAAGAATAAACAAGCAGAGCTGGATCTCCCACTTCAGCAAAGAGGCTTGAACTCAAGAAAAAGATTTGAAGAGTCTTAAGCTTAGCACTTTGAGGCTGTGCCAGTAACGTGCAGACTCAATGAGCTAAAGCATCCTTAAGACCACCTGTCAAAAAGCGTAATATCAGGATCCACTTCATCTAGCAAAATTATCTCCAAATTATACTGCACCTGGAAATATTGTTATTCAAAAAGGTTTCCTGCACAGATGAACAGAAACGGACAGAAGATATTTAAAAAAAAAAAAAAAGTCAGTCATATGACTGAGTTCATTGTCTAAATGACTCAAAAGTCAAGAAATTACTATGCTTGCTAATTACTTAATTATCAGTGCAGGAATAGGAAAGGAAAAATTAAGCCAGCAAATATTGATCAGTATTTCAAAGGAGATTAACAAATATATTCCAGTGGTTATTTCTTAAATAGATAGCTAGAAAACCACCTTTAAGCAATAATCAGGGGCCACCTTTGCAGTCATGAAGTGTTGGGTTTGGAGTTTCTTCCCTCCAAGGAATGCAGGTAATAATAAATAACCAAACTTTATTTATTAAGGCATCTCAATAAATACAACCAAGTCATCTACATACACCCAAGAACAGAATATAAAAACATGGTTTTTGGCATGTTGTACATGAGATTTAGTCAAATTTGTTAGAGGGAAAAAAACCTATAGTTACCTAAACACAGATTTGGGGTAGTAACCACATGCCATAGTAAGCTTCAGTCTTCTTCCCTTACGTGCTATAAAATATTCCTGTATTCCATTAACATACCCAACATAAATTGTACAAACACCCAAGTAGTCACTTTTTGAGTATTTGAAAGACTTCTATATCAGAAAGATACATTGATTTTATTTGATGGGGCTTAGTTTAAAAGCACCATCTGTCAAGCATCTCAATAGCTTTATAAACCTGCCCCAAATTCTCCACAGTTCATTTTGCATTTGCCTTCATCTATACTATGTGATAAGGCTGATGAGGTCTATTTCCTCAAATATAAAAATATGACTGGACTGAAGCACCCTGGAGATTACATCATTCTATTTTCGATAAATTCACACTTTTTTTCATGAAACAGTCATTTTCCCTGGTTAGAAAAAAGTAAGCCTTCCTGTTTACAATTTACTGAAAGACAAATACAGAGAAAAACTATCACCATAAGATGTTCAGCCTTAGGAGCATGGAGTGAAGATGATAATTCCCCACCCTGTCAAAGAAAAAAGAGTTACAGCAGCAGAGCCATTTTTTGCAAAGGTAGCTTCATATCAGATGTAGGGAGTGGATACTCTTGTCCACCTCCATATGCCACACCTCTGCATTATATCAGATTCACAGAGCCCAGTGTGCAAAAAACTCTATTTTTGTCACATAAAAAAAAAAAATAAAAAAATTACTGCCTGATGCAGCATTACATGCTGACTTCCACCATGCTGGAAGTGTGAGTGGAAGCAGACTTCCTGTACTATGTGTTTCTTCACATAGATATTGTCATTCCTGACTGCTTTGCTAAGATGAAAGTTTATCTTCCTTTCTCAAAATTTAAGCTCAGGATTTTTTCCAAGCATTTTTAGCTTCCATCTCTATATTTGTGACCACTTTTTTTTTTTTTTTTACTTATCTGAAAAAATAAATAACTTTCCAATACACAGGATCAAATTTATTTAGAAAAATGGATTTCAAGTATCAGTACAGGTAGGGTAAGAAACAGTACTGGAAACAAGAGCCACGTTCTGCAGTTAGTTCCAACCAGAGCATCTGTCTCTGTAATGTGTTGTTAATAACGTGTGAAATTATGAGCATCATCTAGGTTTTTTTATTTAAATCTTTCTTTTTCCAAATAGGCCAAACCACCACAGAATCTGGATGTCTCCTCAATTTGTGACTTCATTTTCATAATACTTCATTGCAGCTGGGAAGTAAATTTGACACTTTGTTTAAAAGAGAAGGAAAAAAAGGAAGATGGGAACACAGATCTTCATGGCCTGCTCAGACTGACAGAAGAAGTCTGTATCACATGTGATACATTTCTGTCACAACCAACAAACAGTCTGATAAACTCAGGTTGTCAACCCAGTAACCCCAAGGTAGACTATTCCCTAAAAAAGCTCTTCAGACTGTGGGCAAATGATACAAACACTGTCTGCACAGAACTGGTCTTACCTCTCACTTAGTTACATCTCTCCTAAATCATTCACGTTACATTAATGCTTCTTACCTCCACAGTTATAATAGCAAACCTACACTCCCTTCTGCATATGCTTTCCAGGCGAATAAGGGGCAGATAATAGATGCTAATTGATAAGCTAGTGAGGTCAGATATACGAAGGCTGTAATTGCTAATTCACACCTACTAATGCATGTTGTCAACACGTTAAGGAAAGAAGGATGAAACCGATTTCCTCAAAACCATTGCACAAACTACACTTCCTGCTTCTTTTCTACACTCTATAAGCAATTAATAGACACCGACAGATTTAAACAAGCGTAAAGATATTACGCAGTATATGAATTTTAAAATAATCACTTTATAGAGCCATATAGTCTAGTTCTCATGTGAGACATAATTCTATCTGTATTTCTTATGTATTATACACAGGTAGTTGAAGAACAAGGTTTCAGGCTCTGGCAGTTATCTGCCAAAAAATACAGGATACTCAGCCAAAGACATCGTATTCCTTTCCAAACAAAACGTGTTTCTTACTTAAAATGTCCCACAAGAAAAATAATTTAAACCAAGATTCCATACAATTGAAATCTCCTCATCCAAGGTGTGTTTTCTTCCTGCCTTGCATTTCTCAGGTTTTGTTTAGTCTTATTTTAAATGCAAGGGGGTTTCCTACCAAGTCATAGTACACTGATGCATTTCAATAGTGTTACTAATAACCATTTGAACAAATAGCTTTACCAAACAGTAAAAATGGTTAAGTCCCAATGGGGATACAACAAGTTTCAGCCCACAATAGGGATGGGTGTGTATCTCTGGAGATTATAGCTACCCTATTCAGCTTTTTGAACAAAAATACTCATCAGCTGCAGTTCCAGGAAACTTAAATTCCTTGTGGCATGAGTAAAAACTCATAAGTAAAACCCTCGTCCATCACCTTCCAACTTTCAAGAACAAAAAGTCTGCATTAACATAAAAACAACACTCCAGGGGTTCATCTTGAGACACAAACTTTGTGGGTCAGTAGGTTTCAGTCTCCGTCTTTTCAAGAGCTGGAAATTAAAGAAATATTTCACTGAAATATTGCAGCCTGCATCCTGTCAGCCAAAATACTGCTGACAGTTTAAAGGTGAAATAATTTCTCCTTAGATTCTTCTCTGGACCAAAGCATACAGTTCTACAGCACTTCATGCTGTTTTTATAAAAGTTCTTTGTTAATGATAGTATAAGAACAGGCATTACCACTTTATTTTCACCTTCACCACAACCAGCATCTTCCACATTATCCCATTTCTTAGTTTCAGGAATGGCAGTTACTCCAAACACCTCTTGTTAACATATCATGTAGAAGCAGTCATAATCATAGGCCTTCTAGTGTTATGCCTTCAACCAACCTTGCCGCTGCCTATTTGGCAATTTTGTGATGACAAGACACCATCCTAGCTTACCAAAGGCACAAGCTGATCACCACCACCATCCCACCTCCCCCACCCCCCCAAAAAGAAACAAAACCCCAAACCCAAACAGCAAAACATTTAACCATTTACTCACTTAGCAAGCTCTAGAAGCTAAAAAATAATAATAACAAAAAAGACCAAAAAAGGAATACAGAAACAAAGCAAAGTGTTTCCTTACTAGCACTGCTTTCATAACCTTTTGCCCTCTTTCTTCCTTAAAAAAGACTGTATCAAAAGCAAGTTTCTTAAGCAGTACTAAGAAGGCACTATTAAAAAAAAAATCTCAGACAGTGTAACAAAATAGGAAATAGATTTCAGAGAAACAGAATTCAAAGTCACTGAAGTTAGAAGCACAGTATTGATGGGAACCAACTAAGTTTGGCTCAAGAATCTTTTGTTTTAAATATGCAAATCTTAATTCAAAATTGTAGGCTACATTCTAGATATCCATGCAGACAGGGAGTAAGGGAACAAGAGTTCTTGATAAAACAGTCAAAGCAGCTTGCTGAAAATACCACTTGCCATACTGCAACCTACCTCTGCAGGGGTGAGGCACCCAATACATAAAGTTTCCTACTTTTTTAATGTTCAAACACACCTATAGATAAACAAGAAACTACCATTTATGGAGAAGAATCCAACAGTACCAAATAGAGTTATTCATCAATCATCGCAAAAGGGTGAAAAAGATAAAATCCGAATCAAAACCTAAAGTATCTGAACCATATTAGTCATGGAACTAAAGCCCCTGCAAATTCCAGGATGCCACTACTCATCACCCCAATACTCCCCCCTATAAGGTGCCAACACCTCTGCAAATTTTCAACTACTCAGAAGAATTGCAGTAGGAAACAAATGGCCCCTTCAGTTGAGAAAGAATGTTTAGATGGGGGCAGATCCTTTATTTCCTTAACTTTCATCACTTCCACAGTGAAATACCCGCCCTGGTGTACACTGCAGGTCTCCAAAACACTCACCACCTCTGCAGGTGACGTGCATCAGTCCAAGCCAGTGGCAGCAGGATGCCAGCCTCCCTTCCTTTGTAATATCTCACAATTTTAGATAAAAACATAACCAAAAAGAAAGTTTTTCTACTCTTAAAGAACTCATTTAAAGTCATAAAATATACTTTTTTTATTATTATCTATCAGTGAAAAGGGATTTAATAAGTTTACTTCCTTATTTCTATTTTTAGAAAACTGCTATGAAGCCTAGATACACGTTTCCTACTATCACTTTCTACATTTTAGCTTTCACTGTTAAAATTTACTGTGCCGCTATAAATCAGACACCCACAGAAATAAAAAACTAAATTAAATATTAGGCATTTTTACCAACTTAATTTATAAATGCACTAATCATTTCCTAAAAGGATGGCTTTATCCTGTATAGAATAGGAGCCACTTCTGATTATACTGTAAAATTGCTGTCCACTAAGTTTGTAATTACTAGCTTTACACATGATGGGGAGGGGACTTGCGTGTAACTGTCACTTACAATTTATTACAATGTCCTGAAAATAGGTCGATCAATTTATTTTTAATAGACTCCTAAAAGAAATTTTTAAGTATACTCCTTAGACTTATTGTAGTTCACCAACACTTTCTTCCAAAGTATGATGGATAGTTTCCATTTTAAAATATGACATTTGTTGTAATATAGCTTAAATTACTTTTCTTCCTGGAGCATGTGTTATTCTGAGTTACCATTATGCAGTAGGAAATTGTACATTATGTTGCCGCTTTATCTCCTTTTATGGCTCATGTTACAGTTGCATCCATTCAGGTACAATTACATTAAGGGAAAATGATTTAACATTTGTATTAAGAACAGTCCTGTTTAGCAAATTTATTTCAGATTTTGGTTAATTACTGAAGAGTAGTGAGAATAACCCAAAACAACTGCAGTATGTAGACTTTTTAATTAAGTAAATAAAACATATTTCCCCCAATACATGTACTCACAGTAAACCAGAGTTATGGCACTGTATTTATAGGCAAAATTATGGTAACCTTCATGTATTACATATATTAACTGTAACATAGGTTAAAGAAATTTTTTCCCTAATGACTCAGCTTTTAGTATTAGTTTATGTCTAAATTCTCTCAAGTTTCACAAACTGAATTTTGCTGGGGAAAAAGTCATGGTATACACACGTAGCAATATATGAATTAAGTACCGAATTAAGAACCTTAAGTTTCCCAAATTCTAGGCACCATGTTACTATATAGGACTTCAAATAGAATGATTAATATCTGTTCAAAATTAAAGAGTTGCTCTTTTCTGCTCCCAATGTAAACTCAAAGCATTCCCCCCCCCCCCCCCCATTATTATATCTATGGATATAAACAATAAAAATCTATGCTGCAAATTAGAATTTGTTTTGTTCCCATTGTCAGTAAGACAGTGAAACAATATTTTTATATATACACAGTGTAACCTGTTGGACAAGTACAAAGGCATTTTAATCAGGATATAATAGGTATTCTTATTCTGTTCATTAAGATAAAGAAATGTTTGGCAGGCAAATGTTTCATGAGGTTGTAATTTGCTTTGATATGCAAATTAAGATGTAATTAGTTTTGAATTTCTGAAGAGGTAGAGGCTATGTGCTAGAGATATTTTTATGTTTTGAACAATGAAAGTTCAAGTAGTTCTCTTTCCCCCCGAAATACACCTCCAAAACCCCACTCCATCTTCTCGTATGTATCCTTAAAACCAAAAGCCTTCCACACCTTTCTATCAGATGTCTTAAGTTCCTAAAAATTTACTTAAAAACATAGTTACCTAGGAGATGCCTGTTAAGATCGCATTTTTTTACCCCCTTTTCAACTCTATTCTGCAATATTAGAAATCGCAAGACAGAATGAAAAGCTGTTGTAAATAAACATGGCTACAGTATCAGTAGGGCAGCTGCATTGATTTACACCAGCTGTGAGCCTGACATATATACTGCGGAAAGAGCTTGAGGTTAAGTAGGGTTGCATATTTGAAATGAGAGAATTAAGCGTAAGACACAGAGGTATGTAGGGTTATTAACGAGCAGCTAAGGAAAGCACTATTAATTCTATACTTGCCTTATTAAAAATATGACAAAGTACAGAGTTAAAATTTACAATAATCTATTTGGCTCAGCTCACTGCAATAGTTGAGTAGAAATTAGTTATTTCTATGACACAAGTTTCAGCAGTACAAGGCGTGGGAGTTTCTGCACATCCTAAATTGTCACACTTGACATCAAGTGCTCAGTCCAGGGCAACATCAGAAACTAAAAGAGCTTGATCCAGCAGTATCACCCAACAGCAGCAGTAGGGCATAGTCACGCTCCTACAGGGACTATACCGTGCTGTTCAATGAATTGGTCTCTTTGGCGCTCCAGTGGGTCAGGGGGCCACAGCCCAATCCCCGGCAACGTTTAACATTTCTCCGTAAAAATATACCTAAGGATGGAATCTGCCAGGCTGCACACACTCCATACAACAGCTGCTTTTCCCTTTAATACATCACGAGTTACAGGCAGCCACTTAGCTATAGTTAGGGCCTGTTGGAGTTTCATCTTTTAAAAGATATTTTGTTAAACTAACATTTTCCCTTCATTTAGCCAGGAGCTTAGAAATGTGGTAGCTGCAAAGGTTTAAAATATCAGAGTTCAAGACCTTGGGTACCTTCTGCTGTGAGCCAAATGCGATTGAACTCATACTAGTTTCATCAACATTGTTGAGGGTTTCCCGATTTTAAGAAGAAAACCTAGATATTTTGTTAGCGTGTTAAGAAATTATCACTAAAAGTTTACACAAAAATAATTGTTAAAGACCTTTGTCAAAAAGGACTTAGGACAGAATACTCCTTTTTATCTTTATTCATTTCTGTATCAATTCATGAGTGTCTCAATGCATTCATTTTCAACAATTAATGAAGAAAAAATAACTAAGCCATAATAACAGTAGAAACATTTCAAAAATTCTCCAAATTTCATATAACTAGTTTAAGATACATATTAGTAGATGGATTTATTTTCATTCCAAGAGAGGCTGAAAGTCATCTAAAATACTTCACAACAGAGAAACCCGGATTTTAACCAGCTCCATGCTTATTGTTTTGGGAGGGAGAGGACTGACTGCTTTGCTTCTCTTCTCAGAAAGGTTTTCATAACTGAATAACAATGTGGAATGAATGTATAACCGTGTCCTCATTTGAATACTTCTAGCCTGTGTGAAGGTTACTGATGCTGTCCTACAAAGATGTTTAAGTGCCACTCTAGCAAGGCAATTATTTTACTTCAGCACGAGTTGTCTCTGCAGGACTTTGGGGCATTTACAGTGAATAACACACTGTTTCCATGGGACTAAATCCAAATGTTAAGGTTGGCAACCGTACTGAAGATGAGCTCTATCAGGCTGCCAGATGACAAACGCGCATTTGCAATTTTTGACTCTGAGGACTTCAACATCACCCTTGCTCATACAAGTTGACTGGACAGTACCACAAGTGGAATACAATTATCAAGTATTGAAACAACAACATAGTTTGCCACATAACCAACCACCAGTGGCATTAGCATGTATTTAATCAACTTAATCAACTGTTTCTACTTCATGATCTGCTAAAGTAGGGAATTTTGGAGATTATGAAAATAGCCCAAGCCGGAGAGGAAGCATCCAGAAATCCAGAGAAAGTTACAAGGAGCAGAATGAGGAGCCGCCCTCCCACAGAGGCCAGGCTTCTGCTCATGTTTTGCTGCTAGGTTAACTCTATTGATCTTTCAAGAGATAGGGAGGGACTAGAAAATTATTTAGTAGTGAAAAAGCAGGTCTGAATTTTGAAGAGGGGCGATAAAAGAGAATATTAGTCCATAAAACTGAGGAGTGCCTGTTAATTCTAGATGAGATTTCTGGCTTAACATGTTCAGAAAGAGTAATTGCAAACATATGGGAAAAACACTTAGAACTGTGTTCCAAGAAGTTTGAGACACGTTTGTGCTTAGCCCATCATCACAGCAGTTTAGTTCCTGGCTGATGAACTAACATTTAGAAGTTTCTTGCATTCACTTCCACCTAAAAAGCAGAACCCACCATAAGTCTTCCTGGTATACTTGTATGCTCTCACATGACAGCTTCAAACAGGTAACAGATGTCACTGGAGAGTAACAAAAAACATTTTTTTTTTCATATAATCAGTACAATAATGGCTTTCAAATGCATTAGTGGCACTTACAGATCATCTACAGCTTTTGCTCTTCAAGTTAAGTCATTCTCCAGAATACATGCACCTTTTATCCCACAAGTATAAAGTGTTGAGGTCTATCATACTATATTTACTATACTTGCAAACAGAAGTGCCATGTTCAAAAAATCAAGAGTTTACAGGCATCTTTCATCCTGACACTACATATTGTGTAGTATAATATTCAGCTCCATCTGTTTTTTTCTCCACCTTCTGAAACAGGAAGATGATATAGGTTTAATGAATTTACATATGTTTTATCAAAACACAACCCAAGAGAAAAGAGCTGAAATTGAAAAAATTCAGGTTTTGACAATGAAAATAATGAGGAAACATCAACAAGAGATAAGGAATGATTGATACTGATCTACAAAGATTTACAAGTGTGATTTGTCATGTTCTGAACAGGTCTGATTTTACGCCTGTCAAACTCAATAGAAATACTCCCCTGAACTCCACTATGCTTAGGTGCAAGCCCTTAGTCTGTAATCTTAACAAGATCTACAGGCTAGAAATGCCTGACTGGAAATGGGATCACGGTTTAAGTGAGTTGCTCCCCAGCTTTCCAAGATATATAGTGGCTAGACTATCAGTGCAGTCTTTAGAAAGACATTGAATATTGATTTAAAGATAAGTTGTATTTCAGGCACAAGTTTTTTTGACAGAAATTGCTATTCAGATCTATAGACACACCACAGAGGTCTCCAACTGCAACAGTTCATTCCACTCTAAAAACCCCTTGAGGCCATGACTAAAATAAAAGTGTTGATTGAACTTCTTAGCTGTTTACAGCAGGAAAAAACCCCAAACTTTATATAATCAGCATTATTGTTAGGTTTGTAGTGTTGTCACTATTCCTAAAAGGGAGCAAGGATGATCTCATTTGCAAAGGGAAGAACCTGCAGTGGGCAGGTACTAGTAATATGTATGCAGGATGACATCTGAAGTGTTATGCTTAAAACAAAGAGCAACAAAGCATCATCACAGTGATATCTTAGAAGCTATGCCAACAGCCTAGTATAAAAATAAAATTGTTTCTTCTGTGGCACTTCCCCTTTGATAATCTTCAAGTGAATTGCAAACATGAATTAATCAGTTCTTAAAAATCACTCTGAGCACAAAAAGATGGCTTTGACTGTCTTACAGACAGGGGAAACAAGATAAAAGCTATGATTGCTTGTGCTGTAGAAGTCATAAGTAGCTAATGTGACGCTATTATCCTGTGTTTGAATGGAAATGCTTTGTGATAGTCTACAAGAAATTAAGGAACAACATATTAAAGGATGCCATTTAGGAGGTCATTCTGCATTATTCTACATCTTGTATTTATTATCACCCTAATTCTGCTACAACAGAAACATTTAGGAGCTTTATCATAGGCTTACGCAGTTGCATAGGAAGACCAGTAATACATGCTTTCTGCAAAGTCACCCTGGGTCTGTTGCTTAAGTTTCTCATAAAATGCTATATGGATGTTCTCATTCTCTGGTCACTAGTTTTATTATCATTTTGAAATATCCATTGAACAGTACAGCTTTAAACTAATTTCAGTAGAGTAAGTTTTATTTTTTTGCTGTGTAACCTTAGCAAACAAGTTTTAGCTTTAATGCCCCTGTCTGACTTATGAACCTTTTTTCCATACACAGAATCATCTTAGTATGTATTCACAAAAGAGTATGTCAGACATTTAATTGATAACGATTTAGCTTTCCTTTTAAGAGTTTTTGTAACAGAAGCAATGCTGCAGACAGTTGTAGATAAGGTTGTGAAGTGTAATTTGAACAACCACAATTAGTGATATGAAACTGAGCAATTTAAGTTACAGATGTGATCCATTTAGCAGCATAGCTATGTTAACCACTGTTAAGAGAATTAAAATAAAATCTTTACAGTATTAGCTTTCAATAGCCCCGCAGATACTACTCCTATTGGTGTATTCTTAATTACTAAACTACCTCCAAATATCTGCACTGAAGCATGAATTTATACCTTTTTTTGAAAGGTCTGCTCTCTCGTTTCAACTGAAAATATGTGTCTTATTATCAACAACAAAAACAATTAAGTAATAGGAGGCATAAAGCTTCACTTTATATAGTAAGCAGAAAAAGCACGTGTGAAAAAGAGAAAAGCATACAAATGTAATAGTATGCTCTAATCTACTTTAACCTTGCAGCATAAAAGTTCTAAAGGAAAACTGATCCAAATGAGTTTTCAAGCATCTTCTAGTGAGTGTGGGAACATGTAATAGTTTCTACCTCATCCCTTGAGGTCTTTAAATGAAGAGATAATGTCTTTATTAAAAATAAATTAAAAAAAAGGCAAGACAATAACTTGATTTCAAGATGAAAATACGGAATACAGGGTCATGTAACTTTGATTGCATGGAGACAGATTTCCATTCTCAGAAACTCCTTTACATATGCATCTCTAACACCTCACCAGTGGTCTCCCACAAGTGTACATTAGAATGCATTTCAGCTGGTTGCTCAGACAAAAAGACACGCTGCACCATTCTTTTCTAGGCTTCTATGAAAAAAGGTTTATAAATCTCATCACTGACCTAAAAATTTTAACCATCTGCAAACTGAGGAAGTGAAATTATAATAGTACTCGCCTTGACGAAGTGGAAAACTATCTATATGCAACAGCCATGCGATCCTAGTAGTTACTATGTTTTTCTGCTCACACAGTATTAATATATAATGAAAAGAATGTTCTGCCTTATTGATCTTTGGACCACAGCTAAGTGCTCTAATGCTTGAAACTAAGATGTTTCACTTTTTATCATTTTTTTTTTTTTTTTTGGTTACATTATGCCAACCTCTGCAAAATGTGTGTGTGGGGGGGTATTACTTGATATGTTGTTGGGCTTTTCACCTTGAAATTGTTGACAGAAGAATAAAATGCTCTGTTGTATTTTTAATCTCTGTTCAAATATACATCTTGCTGGTTTTCACCCTGTCAAGTTAATCCCTTGGAAGTATCATAAAATAGCAGCAAGGTATAAAACTGCAGAACTGCTCAGGATGGGACAGAGCTCAAGTGTGCCAATCATCTGCATGGAAAGTGTGTCCCTCCCTCAGAATGGGGAAGGAATTCCTTTGGGCTTTTTAAACTGAAACCTGTCTTAACAATAAGGTGACTTGAAATAGAAAGCCTTGCAAATGAAGCAAACTGCCTTCGTGCTTTCTAGGATCAAGTGGAGCTTTTCTGTTTGCTTGCTTTTATTGTACATTTCTTTACTCACTTCACTGCTATTGCTCTCTAGGATTTTAATTATAAGCTGTTTAGAGTCTAATATTCCTTTTTCTCCCATTTTACTACCTCTCACTCTTGTAATAAGACGGTTACAAACGTTTCAGAACATGAGAGATGACAAAAGACTTTGAAGGTGCTGGCACATGGAACACGTATCACAGGGCAGTGATCAGCTGTTCTAGTCCCACAAGCACACATTCAGGAGATCAAAGGAAGCATTAAGATTATGATCCCTCCATGGATCCACAGGAAGAAGCAGATGAAGGTCACTCTTTCATGAGACACCTACAGGACACTATCACCCTGATTCATTCAAATCACATACACAATTCACTGTCAGGATTTCCTCACTGCAAAGCAAGGATGGTCTTCTAAGATTTGTGAGGGGCATTTTGTCTTTTGATGTACCAGGTTAGAGACCCAAGTGAAGTAACTCCTGTAGACAAAAAACTAATGGTTTATGTTTCCACAGCCACTCTTGCACTTCTGTAAAATGCAGAGAATTTGCTTAGATGTTACATAAACACATGAATCTGTTACAGAAAGTATGTCAGGAAACACAGAAAAATACTTTAGTTACTTAAGATTACTCACCACTGATGCTACATAATTTATTTATTTTTGTTCATGTTATTTTAAGTTACATGCAACTTATGCCAAAAATACACCCTGTAACTTCAAAAACAGTATGTATGAAAAGGGAGTCTTGACATTTTAACAAACTTCCCCTTGCTCTTCTGGACACTCTACTGTAGCTAGGTTCACTGGAAATAGGGAAAAAGCCACAAATTTCTCTTCCACATAATGGTCACGGCAGAAAGACAGATTAAACAGCCATATAACTGAAAAAATAAAATAATCCTGTTCTAGAAAGATCAGAATTCCTGTTGTGCAGTTTCAGCCTTGACCTGAGGCTTTATGACAATGAAATATCATACCCAAATTCCACTTGAACAATTTCCTATTGACTAATATGAAAGCTTCAGCAAAAACAGTTTTAACACAATACTAATTTCAATGTCCTTTGAACTGGGACCTAGATTTTGTAATGGTTAAATGAATCCTGGAGCCATTAGCTTCATTTGAAGCTGATATTAAGAAAAGACAGAAGCTGAACTATTCAAACATTCTCTGCTTTATTTTCACTACAGGCAGTCATTCTGTTCCTCTCTTTAAGGAAGAGCGGTAAAATAAAATTGAAATTGAATTAATAGAAGGTATTATGAGCTAATGCCATCACACTGCTATTAACTGGACACCAAGTATAGGAATACATTTAATGTTAGGTTTTAATCCACACCTACGAGAAATTTTAATGCTTTATTCTGTCATTTGCCAGCATAATATTTGCATGTATTCATATAGACTGAAATCTGTAGAGAGCCTGACAGTCCCAGGGTTAAAATACATAATTGGGGTAAAAGCACTAAACTTCTATTTCTTGCATTTAAATCTTTCTACAGGTTTCTGGAATAAAAGTGTATTACTGTTTCTGCTGATGCTTAATGTTTGGATCACAACATGAAAAATTATGGACAAAGTTTGGCTCAAGTTGGCTCTCTTCCTCAGTGAGCCAAGAAATATTAGCATTTTTCTAGGGCATCTAAGATTCAGGGAAGAAAAGTTTTGGAGTCCACGTTTTGGGCGAACCCACAGGCAAGGTCACGGGGATGCTTCATCTGTTATACTCATCTGAGCAAGCATTCATGCTTAAGATATAGCATGCAATTAGAACTTAAAATGAAATAAAAATATTCTAAAGTGATTTACAGCTGTTAAAATCCAACCTTTTGGCGGGAACATGCTGATTTGATTATACTTTTGTCAGAAAAAATTTCCTATAAGGTAGGTATAGATAGGCACTCTCTTAGGCAGCCAACAAGTCAATTGTTAAAGCTAATCAGCTAAAGCTCTGTTAGGCTTCCCATCCTACTGGCTATTCAAAAGTGCCAATGTTGATTGTATAAGAAACAAATCCAAAAAGCTTTAGAAAAAGCTTGGGGTCATAAGAGTATACCAAAGGAAAACCATTTATATCTCAAATATTTCCAGCAGAAAGTTATTTCACATGAAAATCCATGTTAAAGGTACTTTGACTTGAGCTTTACAATTTATGATCAAGTGCTCTTTGCTGAATCTTGTGAAAAGTTACACTTCCCACTGCTAGCCAATATGAGAAGTTCTTAAAATAAACTTCCTTTATTTAAATCTTAAGGTTAAACACACATCACAAACACAAGAAATTAAAAGAATAGGTCCCATTTAAACCTGCCATCACTTCTGTTTGGAAAAAAAAAAAAATCATTGTTGTCTTAGTTATGACTATGTTCCCATTCACATGCAGATAAAAATATTTATGGTTTTTAAAAAGTATGTTGTATTGTCAGCTCCATCTATTGCTGTATCAAGCATGGATGATGCATTAGGATTGCATAGGATGATCACCTACAGAAATTAAAAAAGACAAATCCAGGCTATACAATAAGTTGCATTCAGAATGCAATTTAGAAGACCCAATCCCCTTCCCTGCCTAGATAAACATCCCGGCTCCCAAAGTACCTATGGTCTTTGAAAAGCTAGAATCTTACTTTGAAATGCTGGTGGTCAGTCAAGAGCAAGGTTTGTTCTAATAGTCCATGACAATTTTTACTTCCGTTATATTACAGTAGAGATATTCTAAGAGAACCCTTTAATTCTAAGTGGCCAGTCTGAATGATGTGAGGAACATTTTCTGTTGAAAGCATTCCCTAGTAAATTGTGATTCACCTATGTTCTACTATTCTTAAGCTTTAATGTCACTTAGTTGTCTTACATTTACATAGTCTCTTTCAGAAAAACGGGAAAAATGGATGAAGATGACACCAAAGTAGAAAAGAACATACATTCAAGAGTTTATAGAAGAGTTTTAAAGAGGAAAACAAAAGTTGCTGGAGTGGGTTTCATTGTCACAAGTCGGAGAGGCTTATTTAGTTATACCAGTATGCACCTGAAAGAAAGTGTAACAAGTTCTTTGTTCATCTTCTATGATGCAAGACATCTTTGCTCTTCCATTTGATGAGAGAGATTTACTTTTTAGTGTGGTTTGTATTCTTCTTTTATTTCAGTACTCTGCAAAGATACAGTATTTTCTGGGAAGCCAGGGAGTAAACCCCAGCAGAATACCAGGTTAGGACTATGCCATGCAATTATGCAATGGTGCTACTGTTATGTCTTGTCATAGAAATGAGAGGTTTGTTGTCCACAGTGTCCGTATTTTCCATGCCTTCTAGACATCTCAGATTCTTGTAATTTAAAGTAAGGAAGCCTCGGCGTCCTATCTCGAAAGGCCTAATAACATTTTGACTGTTCATCACTAAAAACTGCAGACAGTTTTTAATAGGAGTCCAAGTCAGTAAATTTCAGAAAGATTTTTTTACCCCTTCACACTTTCACCACCCAAACCAAAGGCAACTCAGCTGTCCTACAAAGCAAAGCAAACACTATTTTCACAACACCAGGGGCAAGCTGAGAATGAAACGAAGCATTCACAATTTTCTCCTCCATTTCACACAAAGCTACTGCAAAGCTTCTGAGCAGTGCAAGCTGGTCTGAATCTTTGGCATCCCAAAAGGTGGAGTATCAGCCTACCTGGGACAGTAAGTCTGGGGAAGAGCTCTGCAGAGCTGCAGTTGCAAACCTTGCTCCACAAAGAGAAAAGAGGGGCAGAGGAGGAAGAATCAGCCATTCCCTAGAAGATTAGGTGAGACTAGACATGTCCCTGCTTGCCTTTCAGGTGCAGCAGCTGTGAGAGCCACTAGCAGCATAGCAGAAAGAAGACTGGGCTCTGCAGAGAGCTCAGGAACCCTGCTCTCATCTGCCCTAGTTCAGGAAACAGGAGCAGAGCCAAAGCCATCCCTTTGCACAGTTTTTGTCGCTACCAGTCCTTTAACATTACAGCCAATTGCCTACTTATTCTTAAGGGTAGCTCCAATTCTGGTCCTAAACAGGAGTCACACCTTATGCATGAAGGACTGCAAATTATCCAAACCAGAGAAAGCATTTGGAAAAGACATCTTTGTTCATCCTTTTCATTAAAAGCGTTTCTCACTCTTCAGAATTATTCTGTACTCAGTGATGTATCTTGTAACTTTGAGCAGCAATGATTATCAATTTTTGCAGCTCTATAAAACAAGATTTGTTTGTCCTCCACAGACCGATTTGCACAATAGTGTATAAAAGGCTCTTTGGAATGAATGTGGTTACCTATATTGTAAAATGCAATGTAGCCATGCACTGGGATTCCGGGATGCTGTAGAAAGCACTGCCAAAGTGAGAACAGGCAAAACAGCCACTATGCTAAAGATACCTGACAGAGAATTTTACACAATTCTTTTAAAATAAAATGCAGTTTGAAAATCTCTGAAGGAAAAGACTGAAACTGATACAAAAGTTTCTTGTATTATAGGGAAAGAACACACTGCAGGTATTTATAGTTTTTAGTCAGTTTTAATCCTAGGTAAATCTACTGTAATATAAAACTAACCTACTGTATTCCTGTCTTTTGCCCAAAAGCTTAGTGTTTTCCGTCATATACCGTGTGTGAGCAAGGTACATACTGCTAGCTTCAAGTGATCAAATAAATTTAACAGAACAAGTTCTCCATTGTCAGAATGTGCTCTTCCAGTCCTAGTGAACTTAAGATTTTTGCTTAACTGCTGAAGGAGTACAAAGAATAGAGAAACCAGCAACACACCACGAAAAGGGAAATCAGGAAATCTAGCTAAAGGGGACTCACAATGCACAGGGGTCTAAAAGGTGTACTGATGCACAGGAAATTCATAGGATTAACTCTCATTAGCACTAATTGAATTTACACATTCCAACTACCATTAGCATTAGTACAAGTCATCCCCTGACTCTGGAAGGCAAGTAGACCCTATGAAGTGGAGAGTAGGACTAATACTTGAGTCAGAAACAACAGGGAGAAAACTAAAAAGCTGTCTCAACTCCAAGTGCATATGCTGAACAAAAGCAGATAATGAGAACAAAAGAGGGTGCAAATAGAAATTTCATGTCATGTCAGCACATATAATCTCAAGTTTTTTCCTACTTAACTGACAAGCTTTGAAATAGTCTGGGTAACTACAAACATGAGAACCAATGAAAATGTAGCCAAAGAAAACAAAACAAAACAAAAAAAACAACAAAAAACCACAACACTACATTATCTTTTTCAAGAGGCATCTAAACACTTCTAATCTATTCGTACTCCAGAAAGGACGGACCATGGACACATGTTTTGATTTCCAAAAGCACCACAAAGATAATGTACACAAACTCCATTACATTTTAAACTACTGAGTACCACAAGCATGTGAAATTCCCAATTGCTCTGAACTGAGTACAGGAAGGTCAAAGTTATACATTTCTCTGAAGTTCACATTTGTTATTTTTAATAAGGGTAAGCCTGGAGAGTTGCTCTTGCTCTTATTTCCCTTCACACCCAAGAAATATTAGTACCTTGAGTAACAGCGACCAGAACAAGTAAAACTCTGCTAAATTAAAATTAGAGTAAGTCAGCAAAAGTGACTCTGTGTGTCTGTAAAACTCTGGTACCTGTCATTACTGATGACTCAGCAGATCTCTGCTTTTGCTGCAGAGCCCTGGGATTTTGCAAGTTAGTCCATACCGAGGCTTTACAGAAATAGTTTCACATTACCCGTTACAAACAGGGATGAAGAGAAGTTGAGAGACAGGATGTGATAGCAAATATGCTGGTAGAAATTGTTTATAATAGCTATAAACAGCAAGGGGAAAACATTGTCCTACATCAGCAAAAGGCAATTCTCAAGCAAGATAATGTGGATGTCATAATAAATCATATGGTGCTATTCACATGTCTATTAATCATCTCACAGACCATGTCCTAGTGTCCCACTTTGCCTGTTGTAAGGGCAGGGATAACCTTCTGAGGATACTATGCCTCTGTAAGGCATTGAGTAGACTGCCAAAGTGACAAAACATTTCACTCTGTGTACTGTTGGTCATGGTATGGTAACTGCTGAATATATGCTTTAATAAAGTGCTCAAAGAGCATAGATGGCAACAATGACCAGATTAAAAACAATTCCTAGCTTGCTGAAAATATTAAATTAATTTTTGCATTCAGCCCTTGAGAATGGCAATCAGGATGCTCTCTCACTTTCCAGGGAGCAATGGAACCCATTTAGAATTTGACGATATGGCTGTTGCAATTGCTACTGGGCTCTGGTGTTTCAGTTTGAGGAAGATACTCATGCTTTGAAGAGAAACTTACTCAAAGCTCATTTTCCAATGCTAGAAAGAAAAGCTTTGCATGTACTAGCTACACTCTAACAGTAACAGAAATAGCTTTAGGTTTATCCCTTTTGGCTCATTCCTTCTGGCTTTGCATGACATCATTATGCAGGATCACAGGGGGATCTGCAGAACACTGTACCTGCTAATGGGAAAAGGGCCAGAATTCCGCACGTATCGAACACAATTCCTATAGGCACATAGCTGCTTAGGCCCAAAGTAACAGCTTGCTTTCTGTGTTGGGGGGATCTGCCCAGAGCAATAGCACACAGGAAGATAGCAGGTTACCAAACCGGCCATCCTCCTCATCAGCTTGCTCTTTCTCAACCACAGGATAATAAAAGGCTTTTTTGAGAGCTGGGGACACTTTTTCATTTCTCAAGTCTGTTCCATTTGCAACACCTTCAGTTTATATTTAAACAAAGCATCCACTCCTGTTAGGCGACAGACATCTGCTGTGAGTTGTTCAGGGTCTACCAAAGGCACAAGCAACTATACATCACCAGCCTCTCCAAACACACGTTTTTAATTGCACACTTAATGACTGGTAAAAATACAGATTTGATGCATAAACAAGCAGCTGCTTCATCTATTTGGAACGCATTAAGTTATAGCTATCAGAAAAGTCATCTGCCTTGCTAATCCCTATGCTGAAAGCATAAAACAACAAATACAAGCTAATAGCACCACCAATTTTCACACACAGAAAAGATCAGAAAAGGTTATGAATGGAATGATTTTGAGCATGCGTCAGCAATGGCTTTTCAAGCAGAACCGTTCTCTCTCACAACCTGAATCCAAGGGGCTTTTCCTTCAGCTCTATAGTAAGGAACATTGTAAATTTCAGCAAGAATGCATTTAATTGAAGATTGGCAGAGAGAAGTCTCTAGGATAAAGAATCATCTACAACCAATTAACTAAGTTAATATAATAAAAATTAATAGCCAGTATCTCTCAGGTGAGTGCCCTGCTATGAAGCCAAAACGGCTCTAACTCTTAACCTTACCACAGCAGTCTAATCCTTCTGCAAAATTGCACAGATTATGTTTCCTGGCTTTTAAACAGGGCCCAAATTAGCATAGCATCAGTATGTGGTCCAGGTATGATGAAATATGCGCACAGAGGGAACTAAGTTACAACATCTGAGGGCAATTGCTTATCTCTATTTTTAAAAGTAATTTGGTAATACTGTAGTGAATTCCTCAGCTAGGTACTGATAATTGGACATAATCTACCTCGGGCAATAGCAAGTGACCTCATCCATCCCAGTCAGCCCCAATTAGGTACCATGTGAAGATGCCTTCACATCTGCTAAAATAAGGAAACATTCATTTTTTCAGTGTTCATTATAAAATCAGAGGGGAGGGTGGAATCAAGTCCTGATGCCAAGGGACAATTCAAAACAGAGCCTCAAAGAAAGAAAAGTAGAAAGATGGAAACATAAGCAGTTTGATTAAATGTTCGGTGAGTAACTCTAGAAGGACAAGAAAGGGAAAAAAGCTCATTTGTTCCCATGTTAGATGAAGGGGAAAAATTCATAATCTCTTGTCATCTGATTAAGTATCATAGGGACAAAGGAACTGTACTTACATGGACTAAAGCACACTAGTTTTCCCAGAGAAAAGATCCATTTATCGTATCTAATCCAATTTTTGCTTCTGGAAAAGACAGTCAAGAGGGCACTGTCAAGGTATTTTGCCACAATGATTGATATATCCTGACAGCAGCTGTTCAGCCTGGAAGATCTGGCCTCCTAGAGTGCAAAGATTTAGTTTTCCTACCAGCTACATCATGCTTCATTGTCATATACTAGAGTTTTGAATTAGAGTAAACAAACCAGTTTGTTCTTAAACCGATAGAGTCAAGCGCCTCCTTTTTACTTAAGTTTCATAGGAAATACTGGCAGGTTGGAAAAAATAAGGACAACCTTGCGTTCCTGTTGAGGGCCAAAGTCAGGGCTGGTCAGGGTTTATGTCACTGGAAACTGAGAGCATGGCTTTGATCAAGCTGCACGTTACACATCTTTCTTCCATGCATAAAGTACCTGTTCATCATCAATCCTTAGCAATAAATATTAAAGATTTTCGTACATGAATACTGACCAAATCCCAGATGCCTCATTCCAGTAAAATCCCATTGACTTTTTGGTCAGCATTTAACAGAACACTAGAAGAAAGGCACTTATGGTTTTTTTTCAGATGAATGCACAGCCAGCCTGGAATGAATCGTGTATGAACATTTCATTAAAAAATTTTCATTCAGTTCATAAATATGCATAAATATTTGGGGCTCATTCTTTGCCATTTAAAGCCTCATCTAAAGTCCTCTAAAGTCAATACAGAGATTTCCATTAGCTTCTCTGGAAGCTGGGCCTGCCACCTAAGCCAAAAGGATAATGAAAATAAATTGTGTGCACTGAATATTTTTAAGATATGATAAAATTAACAGGAAAAAAATGTTACTCTGTCAGCTCTAATCTTTATCCTCATCTATGTACATTTTTTCCTTAGGAAATCTCTAATGCTAGTTACAATCTGTATTTTTTTTTTTCATTCAAATCCACTGGTTCCCATTACACATTACAAGGTCACAAATGAAACGGGCTGTTTGCTGCAAGGTCCTGTGCATTTTGTTGATATGCTCTTCTCGTTATGTCAATCAAGAAGTTAGCACTGAATAAATTCAGCTCTGTTGGAAAAACAGCTTAAGTGCATTTAAAGGCTAAGGGTAGTAAAATAAACAGTCTGCTAATCCACCAAATGCAAATAAAGGCTCAACATCCAAAACAGCCTATATCTTCAGGCAATTATACGGCAAATGCATGCACAGCCCTTTGAAGTGCCAACACTTATGACATTTTATTTGCATAATAAATCTCTCAATAAACTTTTCTTTACATAGACTACAATAAAGTGTGATGTACAGCTGTACGATTTGTACTCTTAGTGCCCCAACAATCCTGTATTTTTACTCACCTTGTAGCCCATTCGGCATTCATTTATTCCAACTCTGCTTCATTTTCCTGGAGCTTCAGAACGGCATCCATAAGACTTACCCATAGCTGAAACACTTCTGCTCCTAACTTGTGAAATCTGTCACATTTTGCAAGCAGTTAGACAAAACATTTCAATTGCAATCATCCGATACAGCAGTATAGGAACCAGTCAACTATTCCTGTTGTAAGCAAGTATTAAAAAGACTAATCCTGGTAGGTTTTGTGTATATACATACAAACGTATTACCTAATCTAATAGAAGACACAAGTCATGCCAGTTGGAAGTGGTATTACAAAGAAGCTATACTCTGCTAAATCAAGCTAGCTTTAATAAATTCTTCAGGAGCAAGGTGGGCTTTAATTAAGTGAACAGAAAAGCCTTTCCAAATCATATCTACTACTTTCAATTATTTCAAAAGGTGTATGAGAAGTTTTCCTTTTGATTTTTTTTTTAATAACAAAAATAGATGTTAGTTTACCATGGTTGATGATTTATGGGACTGCAGCTAAGATAAAAATTTCATGGTTGGTTTAGTCCAGTGTAACCTCAACTGTTTCCTAACTACCCAGTGCAAATGTAACCACTATGCACACCACGCTGAAGGCAACAGAAAGACTATGAGCAATTCAGTCAGTGTTTTTATAAACTCTATACCAAATTGACTCACATTGTTTGTATCCTAAGTGATGCCATTGCTTAGCCAGAAACTGTCACAGAGCAAGGCTTGACATGGTCTCTCAGCCCCTGCTGTGGAATAAGCTGAATGTTTACCTACTGGTTATGAAAAACTACATTTCATAGTACTGCTGAGGTCTTTAATATCCTTGAAATGTCTTATTTTAAAATTGCTATATGACTATCTCATCATGCCTCAATTCTGTAAGAAATACAAAAGCACTCCATAGCTGATACTAACTTCTTTTAGGGAGTAGGGAGGAAACTGTTACTTTAATTAATTCCATTCAATAGGCTGAGTAAATCACAACTGAACTTCTTACTATCATTTCATACCAATGGTGCTTTTCCACTTCAGTTACATTGGTATTAAATTCAGATGTAGGAACGATATTGCATTTTTTAGTAGAAGTTGAAATTTCATTTTCATGAAAAGAGGAAGCCTTTTTTTTCAGTATACAACCAAGTAAGCTGCATATAGCAGAGTAAGATGGAAATAACCGTGTTGAGGAGAGTAAGCAAGGAAAGAAAAACAGAAAAAAGCCAAACTGTCTCTGAAAACAGATTAAAGAGAAAAAGACGACAAAGCAGGAGAGACAGCTTTCAACTTTTGATTGTCTTTCAACAAGAGCATATTACAGGATGAAGAAATTGGGAAACTTTGTTTTGGTTTGGCTTTTTTAAAGATCAGGCTCAACAGCTTTGATCTGACTCTTCACAGGTCTTTATAAATTCTTAAGGCAGCTAAAATTAGGCAGCCTTAATCAAAAGGTTTCTAAATACCATAAACTATTCATTTTACCCTCGTTTCATGTAAAAATCAGGAAGTCCCACCAGCATCAGCAGAGCTAGGGACTTACACAAAGAAAGAACATGGTCCAATATTCCCTAAATACTTCACTTATCTAATTAGGACAGATCTAAAATCCTTAAATTCTTCTCCCTGAATTATTATTTCAAAACTCTCAAGCTGCCTTTCCCATCTGCTCGCACAGAGCAAGGGAATCTAATTTTTTGGTTTATAAGATCTGTTATGGACTGTTTGGTAAGGAATTCTGTTAGAGTTTCTTTACTTGGTTCATGTTTAGCTGCTTAATTATTTGTCAAATAATCCTTTAGCATGTTTCATATATTTTCATTATTTGCTTAGTTTATCCAAGCACATTCTGACCATCTCCTTTCAATATGCCTGGCAAAATATTAACCTACTGTTAAGCGAGACATTCATGAAATTTATCATACTGGATTCTGGGATAAATTAACCTTTTTATGAGTATACAGAGAGCTTCCCACCAGCAGCTAAAAAAAAAAATAAAAATAATAAAAATAAAGGTTGAAACAGGGCATTTGTTAGGTGCACAAAATTCAAGGACCTCCTGGATACCTCTGCATCAGTGTTTTTGGGCTGTTTTTTCTTTTTTTAGTAACAGTAGATGTAGCATTCTGAAGACCAGAGAAATGATAATGTGCGTGTGGTTTTTCCCCATTTCCATTGATACCCAGAAGATCATCACCTGAAGCTGTCTACATGAGAGGATCAGGATTTAGGGAAAGTCATGTATGCTAATCTCTGGCTTTACACGTTTTTTCCCTACATGAAGCACCAGATCCAGATCAAGTTCCTCATCTTCTCATCTAAATTTGTACGCCATATTACAAAAGCTGACAGACAAAACCTTCCTGGCCAATTAATATAAACTACCATAAACTGCTGCGACTAGCATCACAGCTACTACAAGCAGCAAGGAAGACAGCAGTCTCCCATTCTTACCCCCAGCATTCCCTTTCCAGCACAAGTATGACCATGACAGGGAAGGGTCTGTTTGCCCAACATTTCATTACGAAGATATAGGCAGTCAGGAAATAGGAAAATCCCAGCCTTCCCAGAGTAGCAGAAAAGAGAACATTTCAGGTCCTCCAGCACTCCATTCCCCATGCTACCACCAGGAGTTGGCTCCTAGAGCTCACTGCAAAGGTAGAGGAGCTCAACACTTTTTGCTGTTTCCTTCTCCCTACAGGCTTCAGATTTAACATGGCAAACTTGCTTTTATGGACTCCTAGAGAGAGGCTTACAATTTAAAACAACAGATGATTAGAGCAAGAAGAAATCTAACAGTTCCTTCAAATGAATTGCACAGATTTAAGCCTAAAAGTTAACAAAACCTGACAGATATCTTTCCAAGCTGTAGAAAAGTTTGGCAATACGTATATAAAGTCGTAAGAAGAAACAAATTATGGTTTCTATGAAGCATGAGGTTATTAAAAGTAGTAGTATTAGATAACAGAATGGACTACAAGCTGCTTGAATTGGGAAAATTGGGAACAGACAAATCAAACTAACATGCTTACCACTGAAGAAAAAAAAAAATAAATCAGATAACTAGATCAAAGAATGCTTCCCATCAATGTTTTTGACAGTTATGTTAGTCTGAAAATGACTACTGATCTTCCTCTAGTCTTCAGACTCCCTTTCTCTCATTATAAGAATTCTTAGGTATAAAGACACATTTTTAGATGGCAAAACTGTAGAGAACATGCAGCAAGTGATCAGTGTCATGCACAGAGGCAATGAAGAAACAAAGCAAGCTTGTTACAATGACAGATTTTACAAAATTAAATTACAAAAATAAGGACTAATCTTGCACTATGTTGATTGCAGCTGGTCACATCTGTTAGTAACTATAGAAAATAATCATTGATGTGTAACACTGCATGTAAAACCCAGGGGGGCACAGAACAACCAAAAAACAAACACACAAAAAAAACCCAAATACTCAGATTCCTTCAGAAATAAGTTTCCTGTGGACATACTCAACCTAAGAGTGGAAGCATTTCTGAATCATGTGGAAGGCTGGAATTGTTTCCACTTCTCTACCTTATCCAGGCCCTGAAGCTAATAGATTTGTTGTTTTCGTATTTAGCATTGTCATAACTGGATGTTTCCAGGTAGTTCCATTTGTAGAAACCTTTTACTATAAAACACTGTAAATAGTTAACTAATTTGAGAACAACTATTACCCTGTCACTCAGTCTAGTAACAGCAACATTGCAGGTGTTTTGTTTTTACAGTTAAGGTTATAAAACAGTAATAGCTAGCTCCTATATAGAGCTTCAATAGTGCATTGCTAGAGCTTAATGTGATTTACAAGAGATCTCAGTATCATTTTCCACATCTTGATATGTGGAATATGAGGTAGCAGAGCCTACAAACACCACAGGCTGTCACCCCCTAACTCTTCGGGCAAACCCTATATACCAAGTTATATCAACTTCTAAAGACAGTGTCATGAAACTGCTTATTAAAAGTAGAAGAATGCCATTTCCTTTTAAATCTTTTAAAGAAAACATCTCAAAACTAACAATAGGGAACACTTTCTGTTATTTTATCTTGGTGTTCATTCAGACTTCACTTTTCAAACCAGCTGATGCTTAAATCAGCAACATCTTGCTCCATCTCTGGCAAGCAAGCAAAATGGAAAAGAACAACCTGTCCCCCCTAGCTCCCACACCCCCTTAACTTTTCCATCCATGACAAGCATAATTATACCACCTTGACTGCCACAGACTCACTGCAGCACATGCTGACTTTCACACCTGGTACCCAGCATTCAATTAGTCATTCACAGATGCTGAATTTGTGGCAGCAAGGTCAAAAGCCAAGTTTGAGCAGGTATTAGTTGATTTGGCATATGAACTGAGCCAAGATGCCAAAAAAACATTCAGATAAATTGTCAAATGAGCAGTTAGGGGAAAAAAACCCTATTAAAGTTCTTGCTGGTGAGAGCACAGCAAAGCTGAGTATCCCTAGTGTGAGCCTCAGAAGCAAGCCTGTGAAAGATTTGCAAAGCATGTGGTTTGTCAACATTTGTTAATAGATGCCATCCTGTTACCACTAGAGCTAGGCAAACCACATGCAGCGGCACATGCTCTCAGCTATGCTGCAATGAGCTTGTGCCCTGCATTCAGTCCAACAATTCACCTGTACCTCAGATGCCCAGTGCTTGTCCTGTGGGACAGCAGTCACACTTTTGCTGGAATAAGTGGGTGATGTAAAAGCAAACAGGGCTCTTTCCTTTAGCCAGCGTGCCAGCTAGCAAACTAAGTATGAAGAGAACAGCTGCATGCTATTAATCTCTGTATTGTAAGAAACCTTGAACTGCCTCTGAATCTTTATTCATTCTAGCATTAGCCCCTTTTTGCTTTATAACATTTCTTTTTTCACAAATATCAATGTTATTTTTATTGCATACTTGTTCTCTTCCCCCTACTCCTCTTTCTTATGTTCTCATCTCTTTCACATCAGTTCCTGAGCATTCAGACAACTTTTGTGCAAATGTACCTCTAGCTTGGCACTATGAATTACAAGGGAAAGAGGATACACTTTATAGCGGGACAAGTTTTAACCACCTTTCCTCAAGAACCTCTTCTAACCAAGTAATAAGGAGAAGATAGTCCAAAGACGACAACACCCTGAATACCTGAAGAGTCAGGTGAGCTAAAGTCTGAGGGTAATGGGGGTATGACAGATAGGTCTCCCAGTGTTGCAGAATTATTTTATTGATCTTTTAAAGCAATCAGTCTACAGATTGTATAAACACTGGGTGGTGGTGGTGGTGGTGTATTTTTTTATTATCTAGCACCTGGCTGTGCAGTAGAGGAGACATCATCATCACCACCATTGCTAAAATCTGAAGTCCGGTCCATTTTTTTTCTGCAGATCATGTACACGTAGCATATTTGGCTGTTTTCACAAATGTGAAGTAACTGGAACAAGATGGGATGAATGGAACCAACTTTGTACTTGGCAATTTTAGTGTTTGCTTATCTACAAGTGCCATTTCTGGCTACATCTCACTGTTATTGTGCGCATGCCTGAATACATGGTTGTTGTTGCCTGTAAGAAAAAACTGCACTGCAGCCTACAATGCTTCCCTTAAATACCACATTGAACGGGCAAAAGCTCTTGCATTCCCACTGTACCAAAGCAGACACATAATAAAACTTTGCCTTTCAGAAAAAATAAATAAATAAATCTCAATTAACAGAGTGAAAACAGGCAGTAAATCACATGCCAAATCACACTGAGTGGTCACATTCATTCACATATATTGTATCAGCTTAGGATCCTGGGCACTCTCACAAGAGCAACGCAGCCCCTGTCAAGACCAACCAAGTATTACGATACATTACGCTACATACATCCCTCAAATGCTTTGTACTCCCTCCTTTTGTATACACCCTCTGATACAGGTTTGGCACCTGGTATCAAAGCTTCCTACAGCATCTGCCAATGCTCACGAACCCCAAGGGTCCAGTGACCTTGGCTCAGCCCATTATTTTCCAGGTGCTGGAATTAGTTTTCTTTCTGCTGCTATAACAGACATCTCACTAAAGGAACAGAGACCAATAAAGACTGAAGATGAAAAGGCTTTTTGGACTAATAGTAAAATCCTGCACTTTGTATGGCAAGAAACAGGCATTTGAAAATAAAAGTTTAATTCATTTACATTAAGATTAATCTGAGAAAGTAAGACCATTTTATAAGCTAGGTTCTAAAGCATATTGTTGCCCCTTCTTTCAGTGAGGAAAGAATGCTGGATGCATAACTGTGCTAAAGATGGTGGAGATCCCATTTTGCTTAAACAGCTTTCTGCTTAGATACAACAGCTCAGAACTAGAAGCTGCCTGATCATGGTGTTGACAAAAAAAAAAAAAAAAAAAAATCTTTAAGCTAATAACACGAGCCAAACATGGCAGTAAGGCTGCTGCCACAAAAACCTCTACAAGCTCGTCCATAGCTTGCTTTTCACTTGTGAACTGCGGCAGTTCCCAGAGAGAACCATCCAAACACTCAGATTTCACAGGAGTTCCCATATAATTATACTTACAAAGACACAAACTTTTGATTTACAAGAAAAACTCTCCAGCAAAGGATAAACAGCCGTTGTCTCCACTTCCCTTGTTCATAAAGCATATTGTTGCTTCCGAATAACGTATCCAAATCTAATTGTTAATAAATAACTGCAGCTTGTAGCATGCAAGCTGTGGACTTTTATGTCATTTTGCCACTTGATTTATTTATATGTCTCCACTTGGCCTGTTATTCATTTAAGTTACATGCTAATGGAAGCTGACAGCAATAACAGTCTGACCTCCAGTATATCGGCCAGAGATGCACCCCATGTCATGCAACAGAATAAAGGGTTGTGCCTTTAAGTGCTACAGTATAACATGTAAATGGCAAAAAACCCTCACATGCCACATTTTTGCCCCAGATTTGTGTCATATCAAAAGCCTGTTTATTCAAGCCATAAGCGATGGCATAAGGTCCCACAAGAAAACATTAGAAAAGAATATGTAGTAAAACATAAAAATGTCCTATGCATTTTCATTAATTATTAGAACAAGGAGAAAAGTTTAATTACACTCAACTGGTCTCTCCTCAGACAGTTCAGATGTCTGCAATAAATTATAAACTAATTAGCTAGACTCTTCTTTTCTATTCATTAACTGTACCATTCCAGCTAGGTATTTTCCTAGTTCTCACAGAAAGGGAAACAAAACAGAGTGTAGAGAGCTTCTAGCAACATTCTATTCCAGCAAAACAAATCTCTTGGGTCTTGCACTAGGGAGCAATGCCCTCTCTTTCACAACTTGCATGAAGATGGGCATTCTTAAAGACCCCAGCAAAGGAGTTCAGAGGTCTGTCACAGCTCTGTCTCATCTTTTCATGCTCATAGGGCCTTGAAAAATAGATGAGACTGTAGCTAAGATTATTCACACTACACGACTTGTCAAAATTAGGTACACAGCTTCACAGCACTGTCAGAAAAAAGAACCAGGCTCCTAATTTAGGTGCTTTCATTTGCCTGCTAAAGGCTCAATTACTATCAGAAAGCCTAGGTATCTTGCTTAGCCTCTCAAATCTGGATGATATGAACACATCTCCTTCTCCTATCTTGCTCTCAAAGATGCCTTTTATTCACTAACTGTTAAATAGCAAAAGGGAGCAAAACAGAAAACACCATTAGCAAATCTGACTGAATTAACACAAGAAGTGTCATGACCGTGTTCAGTAGATTCAGCTACAGAACCAATATCATGAATGTTTCATACTAAGCTTGCCTAGATTGACCTCATGTCCCAACAAGCTCTCTAGGATTTCTTTATGTATAATGTTTGTAGTTTATACATATAGCAGTAGGAGTCCCCGGATCAGGGCCTGTCCGCACACAAATGCAAAAACATTTGTCACATGCCCCAGGCATCCAGCCTAGGATACTCAGAGAGGAGAATAAGATTGTACTGTTTAGTGTTACTTGCCAACGACAAGAACAAGACAGAACAGCTACTGATTCATTACGACAGAGGAGAATTTTAAACAGTTGAATGAGGACAATGAAATGGTCTTCCAAGCGTTTGCAGGTAACTCCTCCCAGGTCAGAGTAGCAGCATAGGAGAGAACATTTGCATTACTGTTCACATCACCGGTAGAAAAGATAGCTGACATTTCAATAAATAGGAGCAGATATTGAAAATGGGTACTTCTATGGCCCTTTACAATGAGGATTGATGCTGCCCCCATAAAAAAAATGAAAATGCAAGTGTACAAAGACACTACATTATTCAATTAAAATCTCTTCAAAATTCAGTTATGCTTTGAGCAGCAGGCAGCTATCAAGGGCTGCTAAGTAGCTGAAAAGACAGCGTTACACTTGTAAGAGCACTTGCATTGTACTTTTCCCCATTATCTTGTTTTTTCCTCTCAATGAGAAATACAAAAACTGTTTTAAAAAGATAAGCAATATACTGAGTCACTGATACAGAATCTCTAGATTCTGCTGCACGCAAGAAAAAAAAAAAAAGATAACCAAATACTGGAATTATAGAAGTCTGCACACCTGACTTAGTGGTATTAAAACTTTTATTTAAGAAAACCATTGAACATCTTCAGAGCAGACAGGCACAAGCCAAGTCCAGCTTGCTTGCTACAGCCCAATTCAAGAGGTTTAGAACTTGTTTAATGACATTAAAGAGGTCCCCTTCCCTGTTACACTCAAACACTGAAAGAACTTACATATTTTCTGAAAGATCAGAGCATCATGACAAATATCACCACAGCAGAACACCCTCTGCAATTCCGACCCACTCACTGAAGCAAAGACAGCAAAGAAGAAAGTCTGTATTGGCTTGCTAGGAACAAAAAGTCAAATTCAAAGCCTAACTGTAAGTTGCATATTACATCACAACAGAAGTTACCAACAGCACTTCAGAAATTATTGAAGTTTTAGTTGATATGTTTGGTCATCAAGAAGCCAGAAAAAATTATACAGAATGAGACACAAGCAGAAACACTGACAGTACGGGAAGCTTTTCCTCCTATTAATCAAATATCAAAAACCTACTTTCAGCTTGGGGTCATACCAGGGAGTCATTTCCCCTTCAATATATAGTTTTTATTTTTCCTATTTTTAAAAGGTACATTAAGACCACAAGCCAATTTCAGTTTGTAAGAGAAACACATCCACAAAGATAAAGAAGAGCATTTTGCAGAAGAGTATTACAAATAACGAGATCACCACAGAGTCACAGAAAACTTGAGGCTGGAAGAAGCCTCTAGAAGTCAGCTAGTCCAGCCTCCTCAAAGCTTCAAACTCAGACCACGTTGCTCAGGCTTCCTCCAGATGACTTCTGAAGTCTCAAAAAATCTCCCTCTCTCAGGGAAGTACAGTAATACCATCATCAAAGCTCTCCCAAATAAAATGAATCAAAATCGTGCAGGGAGACTTTCACTTGCTTTGGCTGAAATAGATTAGAAAAGCAGCCACAAAAACATTCTTTACACGATGATACTTGGCATGCATGCTCTACACCAAATAAATCTTGGCATCTTAACCAGCTCCTCTTGCAGGTTTGAGATTAAATAACCTAAGGTGAAGCAACTGTTGCCTCTTATGGGCTTATTGGCTACAAGGAACATGAAAAGGTCCTTCCCATTAACTTTCAGATTCACAACCCCAGAACCCAGGAGCCCCAGAGATGTCTATGTCTCTGCTCCCTACCCAGGGAGCACTGGGCACAACTGCAGTCTGGGAGACCCAGCACAAAGAGGAGGAAATAAAAAGTCTGCACACTGTGTATATATTTAGAGGCAGCTGGTGCTATGCAAAAGCTCTTGGGCCACCCTAGCCAGCTCCTGTTAACAGTATCCTGGCACATTTGGGAATGAACATAGGGTAGAAACCACTTCTAGTAGGCGTTCTACATGCAGAGGAAAACAATTTAATAGTACAGACCTAGACAACAAGATAATTGCCTAGTGCTAGATCAGTCCTAAGCATGTTTGAGAACAGCTAATGTCACCTCAAGAGCTGTAGGATGAAGCTCCTTCTATTTAAGATACTGATGACTTAATTTTGTCCTTTCATTGTGACCTACTCCTTTCAGTCTTTTTAAGTGACAGAATTTGACGAGGTAATGGTTTTATATCTTCTATATTTTCTTGTTTAACACCAAGAGCATTCACTTACACTCCAGTTCATCCTCCATCCAAAGGTGACTCAAATCCACACTTTCCTCTTTCCCAGGAGTGGAACCTCAGTCACCAAGGCAAGCTGCTCCGGTGCCGGCACAATCAGCAGCAGAGTGCTCCGGTGTAGTTTCATGGACTAAGGGAACCTCAGGGGAGCAGAGACCTGCCTGGAGCCCACAGCTCAAGCAACAGCAGCTGACCAGACCTGGGCAGGACCAGGAACAATGGTAGACAAGCCCCCCCTGCCTCCACCCTCCCCTCATAAAAAAACTCCTTAGGGAGCACTAGCAATGAGTATGCAAACATCATTTTTGTATTTGCATCCTCACAAGCAGATCATGCAAACAAGGCCTGGCATGGCAGCTGACATAGAAGGGCGTATAGGAAGGGCACTGAAGCCCTGTCAGCTTGACCAGGGAGCAATGGCATTCACCTGGCAGAAAGCTATGACCTCTCTAAGTTCTGCACCCACCACAACTGATGCAGTTGCCCAAACAGAGCTCTGGTGGGAATGTGCAGCCACCCAGGTGCCAGGCTGCAGGCTGTGCCCTGCTGTTTTGCCACTATCGGATGGCAGCAGTGAGCACACCTGTGCAAGTGCACCCCAGCAGAGGAACTCTATAACATAGTTACTGCGTAACACACCAACAAAGCATGAGATACTAAATGCCACCTTTGCCTCAGTCTTTAATAGTAAGACCAGTTCTCCACCTACCCAGCCCCCTGAACTGGAAAACAGGAATGGGCAACAATGTGACCAGGTGGCCAAGAACGTCAACAGCATCCTGGCTTGTGTCAGAAACAGTGTGGCCAGCAGAATTAGGGAAGCGATTGTCCCCCTGTACTCAGCACTGGTGAGGCCACATCTCAAATACTGTGCTCACCTTTGGGCCCCTCACAAAGAGACACTGAGGTGCTGGAGCACGTCCAAAGGAGGGCAACAATGCTGGTGAAGGGTCTGGAGCACAAGTCTTATGAGAAGCAGCTGAGGGAACTGGGAGTATTTAGTCTGGAGAAAAGGAGGCTTATTGCTCTCTACAACTACATGAAAGGAGCTTGTAGCAAGGTGGGTGTTCATCTCTTCTCCCAAGTAAGAAGCAAGGGGACAAGAGGAAATGGCCTCCAGTTGCACCAGAGGAGGTTTAGATTAGATATTAGAAAAAAAATTCTTCAACAAAAGAACTGTCCAACACTGGAACAAGCTTCCCAGGGAAGTGGTTGAGTCACCATCCCTGGAGGTATTTAAAGAAGGTATAGATGTAGCACTTCGGGACATGGTTTATTGGTGGACTTGGTAACGCTAGGTTAACAGTTTATCTTTATAATCTTAAAAAGTCTTTTCCAACCTTAATGATCTTATGATGATAATTTGTTAATACAGAGTAAAAACTCTCCTGATCAAGCTGTAGTAGCTGATACCTGCTGATGGTGATCAGAGGGCTGGAGCACCTTTCCTATGAGGACAGACTGGGACAATAGGGGTTGTTCAGCCTAGAGAAAAGGCAGCTCTAGGGAGACCTATTGTAGGAGCCTTCCAGTACCTAAAGGGCCTACAAGAAAGCTGGAGGGAAACTTTTTACACAGGCATGGAGGTAGCAGGAGTAATGGCTTTAAAGTGAAAGAAGAAATTTAGGTCAGATGCAGGGCTGGCAAGGTGCTGGCCCAGGCTGCCCGGAGCAGCTGTGGGTGCCCCATCCCTGGCAGTGCCCCAGGCCAGGCTGGACGGGGCTGGGGGCAACCTGGGCTGGTGGAAGGTGTCCCTGCCTGTTGGCAGAGGAGTTATAAATAGATGTTTAAGGTCCCTTCCAACCCAAACCATTCTATGATTGTGATGATTTGTTGTATTTATTGTTTGAAAGAGCATCATAATCCAGATGACAGCAGCTAAGGTTTGGTTGCAAGGGAATACACTGTACACACAATCAAGTCAAAATCCTGGATTCATTTTTAAGTGCTTACAAGTACTTTATGTATGCATATACGAGGACTTATATCTCACAGATGAGTTAAAACCTGTAAGATTTAGGTCAGTTTGTAGTGAACTTCCAAGCCTTTAGAATAAGATGACATACACAATTATTACTCAATTAATTAAATTAAGATTAGATTAAGCAGTAAGTGTTATCATTTTATTTTTTAGGTAACACTTAAAATGAAATCCTGACATTACTGAGGGCAAGGGAGTTTTACAATCAGCCTGCTGGGAGGCACAATGTCATCCATAATGAATTATAATACAAAATTACTGATATTTAGCATCCTCCAGCATGAGGCTATGATTATAAATTATTTACACTTGAACATCCATACTGCATAATGTTATTAAAATCATCTTATAGGTAAAGTACCTGAATCATCCATTGAAAATATCACTTCACTATAACAGAAATAAGGATTTTTTTTCTAGTTAAATATGCCTAGATGATTAAAAAGTTGTGCCTACGCAGTCACAGATCTAGTTGTTCTGCAACACACATTCAGACTCATGTAGGCACAGATCAAGATGCTGGATGGGTGACTTTTAATCACTGCTGGAAATAAACATCAAAAGAAAACCAATGCCCCAGACAGAAATAAACTTCATTGTGCTCGTGTTCTTAAAGAGTCCTCTTGTGTCCTTACTAGGAAGTGAAAAAGAAAAACAGCCAGTATCACAGTTAACCATTTGCCCTCATCAGGGAGTCTTATCGTAAACACAAAGTGAGAAAAATCTATTCACGTGTCAAATATCAACATTATTTTATCCTTGAAGTGATATTCTATATAAGAAGTTTAAATAATGACTGGCTAAATGGATTGCTAGAATATTGGTGTCCTAAACAGAATTCATACCCCAGAGGAATCAGGAAGGGAGCATCAAAAGAGAAGGAAAAGATGTTAGTGCCACGTGTACATGTTTTTTTCATGCTCTGCAATATTCAAGGATCTCAATATGCTTCTGTATAAATCCCACCATTGACTCCGGAATGCCCAGAATCTGCTACAAGTAACACTAAAATCAGATTATTTGGCTAACACCTGTTTCTTACAGCGGCAAGGTTTAAAAGGAACAGCTTATAGACATGTCACATGAACATCTACTTGAGTGTAGAACTGAATGCGCACAAACCAGCACATTCTTATTGCTAGGGGTGTCTGAAATGCTCGTCCAGTGTAATATCTATGCAAAAAAAAAAGTTACATTCCCTCAGCAGATGCAACTGATGCTACATCATCTTCTCACCCTCAATGAGCAAACATGTGATGCCCTGGGACATAAGGAGAAAGCCCAAACCACAAAACTTCAGAATGGGCAACTGAGTGGTATTACAGGTCGCAGTAGAAATTGCAGCAGCCCAAAGGCACATTTTCTCTGGTCTATGTGACCATGCAGCCTACACATTTCCTCTGAATCCCAAGTCAGAACAAGACAATAAAAGCAGCAAGTGAACTGCAGAAGGGAAAGACACAGCTGTCACCTCATTTTTACTTTGCTTTCACTTTTGTTTGCAGTGGTGGGTTGTGCTGGGTTGCCCCTCCCTCACCCACCCCCCTTTTATGGCTCAAGGGACAGTAACACAATTTGATATGCATATCACCACAGTCAAATCACTGGATAATTTCCCCTGTAGGAACAGGGATTGAGAAAACCAGTAAGAAAAGTTAGACTTGTTAATAGGATGCACTCCAGTAGCAAAGCACAATGTATTTAAGGGCTATAATTCATTTTAAGATTGCTTCTAAAGTATTTTCTTTCATTTCAGTAGCAAAAAAGTCTTTTTACAAACACACCACTATTCCTGATTTAGATTTTATTCAAACCTGTTCTATTTGCTGAAGTTTTGAACAATATATTGTTTTTCAGCCATTCTTTCTTCTGACCAGACCTATTTCCTAATGCACCTACTCCAAAACTAGTACTTCCAGGAAAATTAACTGACAGCTATGGATAATATCATGTTTTGTTTATATTTCAGGTACTAAACAGCTGCTACTAGATATTGCTACCAGATGTTCTAGAATTATATGCAACATTATGCTCAATTTTAAACTTTTATAAAATTACAACTAATAAAAGATGACAGTGCTGTAGTCAAATGATTTAAAGGCAAAGCCATTACGTTCCTTTTAAGCTTCATATCCTACTACCCCAAATAACTTGTTACATACATCAGTGAACAGATGCAAATGCTTGTACCATTTTGAGGTTTCAGTACTATCCCACATACCAATGGTATATCCAGATGCCTTTTGCTTTAACAGCCTCATGCACATCTGTCCATCTTAACCCAAACACATGACGACCATTCATTTAATGGTTAAACTACCTACAAGATAACACAAGTCTAAGTTTCACACAGTTCACATAAGGATCATCTTTTCCTGCCACGCAAATGAGCTCATACACAGCTAACGTTGTAGGCATGTGGGGGTTGGTCTTTTCTCGAAGTAAGAAGCAACAGGACAAGAGGAAACAGCCTCAAGTTGCACCAGGGGAGGTTTGAATTGGTTATTTGGAAAAATTTCTTCACTAAAAGGGTGGTCAAGCACTGAAACTGGCTGCTCAAGGCGATGGTGGGATCGCTTATTGTGGAGATGACTTGGGGAAAAAAATAAAATCACATAGATGCAGTGCTTAGGGACATGGTTTAGAGGTGAACTTGCCAGCTCTGGGTTAACAGTTGGACTTTATAACCTTAAAGGTCTTCCCCAGCTTAGATGATATTACGATTGTATGACATTTTACATATTGAAAACACATATAATCTGAACACTGTGATTATTGTGTAATAGAACATACAAAAGTTTGCTAGGTTACACTTTCCAAATAATTTTAAAAGTTGGAACATTTGTTGTGGGTTTTTGGGGGGTTGAGGGTACATGTGTTTTGTGGTTTTTTTTTTTGTTTTGGTTGTGGTTTTTTTTGGTTTTTTTTTTTTTTTTTTAAATGAGGTCATATACCCTGATGATAATCAAAATACTGGCTTTATTTTGCACAAGCTCTCCAATTAAAGTCACAGAGCAGCATGCAATAGTCACTGTAGCTAACATACTTTCCCATCTACAATCACAATAAACATAAGTAACATCAAAAAGAAGTGACAGTAATTACAGAACTGAAAACTGTCGTGGATTCTTATGTCCTAATGAAGCCAGGAACAAATATAGTTAATCTAAATAGCTCCTTTCAATCTTCTAACAGGAAAATACACACATTAACTGGTCCACAGAGTACTTTAAAAGTTTCTATAAATCTGTGTCTAGGCAAGCAAGTAAAATATTCCATATCATTCTTCCCTCATATGTGGCAGCAGAAGGTCCTCACCAAGTAAAGCAAATTACAGCAACTTGAAGCTTGTAAGAGCACCCATTAGAGTCAAAGACATTGTGAAAAGGTCCTCAAACTGTGTTCTAAATCAGGAGCAAGTTCATTCAAGTCAGTGAAATTTCCCTGGGATAACATGAGGAAAAAGAAATACAAGTGCAGGGTAGCTCCAGCTTAATTTCAGCAGTTAAACATCTTATACCAGAGACAAATATATATATGTATTACTTCATAAATTTATTCTACCCTAAGTACATCATTTGGAGATAAAACAAGCAAACACCAGAAAGGAAAAGGAGAAACAGTGAGGGAGATGAGCCAGAAAAGATTGTTTGTAACCTTAGATATCAAGCTCTCAGTTAATGTATAATAGTCTAGCTCCACTGAGGTCACAGTAGTCACACAATTTACACAGCTGAGCATCTGGCTCAAATATTTAACTGTTCAAAATGCTAGTGTGCATCCTTGCGTAGCAGAGCTTCTCTGACTAATCACGCTAGAGGTAACCACATCTTAAGTGTGTAGTTCTAAATTGAGTAATATTACCATTAATAACAGTGCCTAATTAAGACATCTATAATGTTTTTAATGAGAAAAATTGAAAGTCCTTCTGGAATTTTTCCAGTCAAATTAATTCTGAGGACTTTAGACGTTATTACAAGGAATGTTACAGGAATGAAAATTAGGTCTAAATTAGGACATGTCACTGTACTTAAAAGCAGGAGAAAAAAGGAAACACATTCCATGTCCTCCTCCACACACAATTCTCTGCTATAACACCACACCACAAGATAAAGTAAAACGACCATTTTGTAGTCTGCTCCAAGCTGCCATGCAAGAGTTATACCTGATGCATCTCTAATGTCTGTGCATGTTTTTAATCCTTTGTTTTCAGGCTTCTTTTAAAATCCCATCAGTATTCTCTTGCAAACAAGTATTTCCAAATTCTTAAAGTGACAACTCCTATGGCTTGTACAGGCCCATATCCTTTTGGCTATAGTTCACAGGATTTATGCTTGTCCAGAGGAAAAAAAATCCCTTTGTGAGGCTGCATGTTTACATAAGAAGCACTTGTGGTTAAAAAGGATCAGATCCAGCCTGCTAAAACTGTACAGGAAGGAAATAATCCACATGGTCCCATACAATGCCCTTTAGGGTAACAACTGGACATTTGTAGGGGTATCAAACCTGGCAAGTCTTTATTTGTCTTCTAATAGACCAGTCCTTCAAACTACTCCATGCACCTTTCTGGTCCACAGTTGCCATTTCTTTATCACCACTTTCATTGTAAAAATTTAGCAAGCATAAATTCAGAAGTCTACCATGCAGCTGGATTAGGTTACTTTGAAGATGCAGAGACACTCAATTCTTGCTCTTCAAAACAGCTTATTGAGAACTTGCTTTCATAGCAGAAATACAAGTTTGTGTTCAAAAATACACACAGGTTCAAAACATAACAGCAGGAGTCATGACTATGTTCTGACTGGATTTTGTTTGAATATCTGACTCAATTTAGAGGAACTTTAAATGCAGCCTAAGTTGAGCTCGAATTTTAAAAAAAGTTCAGAAGCTTCAATCTTAAAGTGCAAGTATAAATTAACAGAATAATGAGTTACAAACCAAGTGTTACCTTTGGGATTAAAAAAAAAAAAGCCATTGTAGCACAACAAAAGCTATAGCACTTACATTTGCTTTTGCCTGACCTACATTGTTTATATGATCCTACATATATTCATACATACCTTCACATATGCATACATACAAACATTCACACAACACACATGCATACGCACAGCACTCTCTTGATTGCAGTACCTAATGCCTTCACAGTTCACTTCCCCTATCCATCACAAAATGTTTCTCTCCAGATCATTTAGATTCCAGAAAGCAAATACGAATTCTGCCATTTGTTGTGTCTTAATAAACAAGCACAAACACAAGCGTGTGTTTCAGGCAGGTCAGCTGATGTGGTTTGTCCTTGAGAGCAGAGATTGCACAAAAGACTCTTTTAATGCATTGTACTAACACTGAGGATGTTGTCAGTACTTAGATAATATTTTGAATGGGCTTACAGCAATGATTAGAGTATGAGAATAGCAAGGACATTCAGATGTATATATGTTCCCTAAAAGCTCAGGAAGGTTTACTCTCTTTCAAATCAGAGTTTTATTTACAAAATCCCAGCTTAATTGAATTGTAAGGATTCCTCAGAGAAAGAAAATCTCATTTTTATCATCTGTTAATACCATAAATATTAAAAGCAGAAAATAAACAAAATGCTTAACTGTTACTGATACTTGACAGATATGCATCTTGGATTTTTAAAGAGACGTTACAGCAATTGCTCTCAAGTATAACGCCAAAATCATCACAAAGTTTAAAAAGAAATCAAGCATTTCTTTTCAAGGTCTTCTAATTCAAATGCTGCCTGTTACCTAAAACACAGAAGCCTAGGAGAAAAGTGCTAGTATTGAACTAATATACACAACTGTCATAAATGCAAATTCATATTTCAATTGTATCATTCATATTGGCCAACATTACTTTGTTTCTTACCAATTGTTTCACATACAGGAGTCTGATGAAATATTATTTTAATAACTAATTCTTAGCTATTAGGTTTAACCTCTAGCCTGAATCATGCTATAAAGAAACAAAAGAAAATTCATTTCAGTAGTCAGCTGCAAACTCTTTGATGTAAGACTTCTAGGTAATATTTTACTGAGGGCACTAGAGATCGTTACATGGTATTTCTGGGCTCCACAGTACACTAGACCTGGAAAGGAGACCATCAACTTGGTCACGTTGAGAAGTCTGTGCAGATACACTTCTCACTGTTTCCCTCCTCAGACCATCTCAGAGTAAGACTGCAGCAATTGAAAAGAGCTACTTACATGGCAGTTTGAGCCATCCGAGAAGAATTTAATGTCTGCACCAATACTTCATTACAAGAATTGTCAACTGAGCTCAGAAGTAGGTAGATGAACATATTATTCCAATGAAGGAGAGAACTGTAGTAATTTGTTCTTTCATGCAGAAGGAGAGAAGCATTCCTAGTAGACCACCTCCACTCTTTTCTTTGATCACAGCTAACTGCAGACAGCACACAAAGGGAATAGGAACCTAATTCTTTCAACAAGTTTAAAGCATGACAGAAACATGGATCCAGCAATTGCCACATGTGCTACTGAGTTGTTTGACATTGCATCTCTAAGAACACCTACAATTTCATTTCATAATTCCCCAAGTGCCTTTGCACATTAATGCCTATCAGGATGACAAAGGAGAATGAACTTGAAACAAAGGACAGCCTGACAACTTCCTAAGTCTGTGCAAGATGGGGCTTATCCGGCAATGGTGATGAGCAGCTGAGACGACCTCTGGTGTCCATCTGTCAGGATTCACATGGATTCTCACGTGAATTATGTTTTCCAGTGCCTGATTATCCTGATTTAGAGGGCAGAGGGGAAGAGCTATAGTAAATACAGGAGGAATAAAAGAATTTATTACAAGAGAAATATTTCCTGCTTTTATTCTCAGGTTTGTAGGCACACAAACTAAATCTCGTTTGTAAGCATTTAATTGACAAGGAAAAAAAAAGTCTGAGTACACTTGAAGGAAAAAAAAAAAAAACCACCACAAAAACCCCACGCTCACTCAGATGGGAAAAGGGAAAATATTCTTTAAAAAAACCATTGATCCTAATCTTATTTTATTTCTAGTAAAGCATTGATGTCAATGATGTATTTTGGATTATTGAACAAGAACAAAATGACAACAGTCACCCTTCGGGTGAAATCATTCTGTTAACTGCAATTCCCCAAGCACACTAAAAATACATCTTCATTGTCACAACAAGAGAGCAATGTATCTTTAAGAAAGAATTAAATGCTGGCAGTTAGATGCACTGCAGAAATAGACAGATGGATTTTTTTCATTAAGATACAAACTAGTTACTGTAATTAAAGTTTTTTAATTCTAATAAATAGAAAGTATGCAAGTCACTTTCCAAGATTCTCCCCACCCCCAACAAGGCACATTGCTCTGGGTTCTCAGTACCAGGGACAATGTGTACTGATGGGTGAGTTTGGGGGTCCTGAGCTGTGATTACATCCTACTTGTTAAAGACTTCCTATAGGGCTTCACACAAGCTACTTTCCTGCTTTATGTTTTACTTTTTCCTGCTCTTAAGTGAAATTGTCATCCACCTTCTCACAGAAGTCAGGAAAATAAAAATTAGAGATATCGTAGCATACAGAAAGTGAGGTCCCTTCATTACGTAAGGTTATTCATAGCACCCAAGTTATGAAATTCTGCCTTAAAAGATACATCCACCTGGTGTTCTTAACTACTATAAAGAGCTGTAAAAGGTAATTGAGAAGAGGTACTCTGAGTATTGGTCATCTGTCCTTCCCCTGTATTTGCATTGCTCTCCAACTAAGGGCTTGGCTTCATGTAGTTTCCATGCAGCTCTATTCACAACAGGCAAGTGCCCCAACTTTAGCCAAATCAAAGAGAGACAAGCATCCAGCATCCCTTAAAAAACAGCTCATCTCTCTAGGAGGTATGTTTTTAGTTATAGCCTCAAAAGGACACAAAAGCTCATGGCTTAATTTCTTACTCTTCCTACTGAAAATAGTTCTTAGTCAGAAGGTGTTGGCATTTGGTTTTTTTCATTTATCTGTTTCTGCCACTCTAGAGCCAACATATCAAAATCCCTTCCCGATTGTTCTCCAGCAGTCCATAAAAATCTTACAGTAAATCCTGCAGCTGAAGACACACTGCTGGTACCTTGCTAGATGCACTAGACAGCAAAAAGAAATAAATGGCTAGTGTAAGAAAGAATATTAACTTAGTTCCACAGAGCATTTAGAGATTTCTTACTTTTGGTTTCACTTGGTTCATAAAGCAGTTGAAAACTTCTGAAGTTCTCTGCAAAGTGGAGTTGTTGTCCCCTGCTAGAAGACCCAGCTCTAAAGCAGTTGCTTTGGGACATATACTCAGGAACTCCAGAAACCCTGGAGACCTGACTCTGGGACAGTCTGTCAGACATTAACCTACCCCCCCTCAAAGAAAACAGAGTTGTTTCTTTATTTTAGCATACTACACACTAGAGGTTTCTCACTATTAGGTTTTAAAGCTCTTTGCAGATGGGGAAAATCAGGTAGATGGGCATGCTGATAAGATCTTAGATATCTCTGGATAGCAGGAGCTCATCTTTCTAGTCATTGTACACACACAGGACATAGCCATAGGTCCCCAGACTGATGCTGCAGCTCTGGGATCTTGACACTCCTGGTTTCCAAAGTGCTTCCTTTATGTACTGCAAGTATAATGCAGCATTGAACATGTCAGGGACTGCTCTTGGTGGCAAACAAAAGGTTAATGCTTTCTGAAGTGCAGTTACTCACAAGACCATTCTGACATTTCAGAAGTCAAGAGGAACTATTATTAGCTGTGTCTAATAATATTGCAAGTTCCCACCCATGGAATTTGTGTGCAATCCTCTATTGAATTGGCAGCCTTTGGCAGTATCACTGCCACATGATTTGAACCAGGCAGGTCTCAAAAAGCACTGCCATAGCACTGTGTAGCCAGCTCAAAAATATCTTCACTGCCCTAGGGAGATGAGTGATCCCTTCGGAATTAGTTGTTAGTGATTCATTAGTTTACAGTTCCATAAGCTTTAAAGTAGACAAAATGTATCACAACACAGCATGTAGTGCCACAGAAACGAAGGAAATCTGTTTACAGTGCTTCAACAGACACTTGAAATCAAGATGCTCAAGAAGGATGCGGCTGTTCAGAGAGAAGCAAAGCTCCAAGTGCTGTGAGCACAGTTATCCCCACTAGGGCCAACAGCCATTCCCTGTTGCCAGGGACAGGTCTGAACCCCAGGCACACTAGCCAAGCACAGAAAGGCAAGCCACAGCTCTAGGAAGGGTGCCCACACAGAAATAGGGCAAGGGACAGGGGAAGAAACAGCCCTCTTCTGCTGGGTCTGTTTGTGCATGTGCTTCGGTGCCAAGTACAGAGATCAGAAGTTACTTGTCGTTCAGATACATTCACTGCCTACATCCCCCTCAGCCACAGCTGCCTGGAAACCCTGTCAGTAAGATTGATGCTATATTTGGTAATAGGACAAGGTTGACACCAAACTCTGTATCCGAGCCAAAGGTCAGTTTTATGCATGTGGCTCTGGTGGGAACAGGCACTGCTTTACAGTTCAGATTCTTAATGAAGCAGGACAGTCTGGAGACAGAAGTAAAAAAAAAAAAAAAAAAAAAAAAAAGATCATCAAAGTTGACAGAGTTTGCTGGGCAAAGGGAAGGCCAAAGCTCAAAACTCTCCTCAACCTAAAGGACATTCAAAGCCACAGCTATTTCTTAAGCAAGCTCCCTGCCCTACTTTCCTCCGGCCAAAGCTAGGCTGTTGCACAAATAAAATGCCTTGGGCTAGAAGGAGACTACACAAAAAGGAGCATAACTTTGAAGGGACTAGTTAAAACTTTGTCTGGGAAAGACAGCAAGCTTGATACACTAGTGATGCTTATCCAGGGACTAATTAAGTATTTTACAGTAAAGAGTTACTAAATCATATAGAATACAAAGGAATCCCTTCCTTGAAGGATGCTCTTTACCTATGAAACTGCAGTCACACTTTGTCTTCCTCTCTTTTTAGGCTTCAGGAGTACTACACACCTTCCAGTCCAGCAACTCTGCTTCAGCAAGAAGCCTTGCTAATAGCACTGAACCAGAGATTGTTTGTTTTTTTTTTTTACAGGTGCCAAGGTAGTCATCAGATCAAATAGTTCACCAATTCACAACATACGTACGGAAGAAGGCAATATTAAAAGACACATTGATTGTTATTTAAGCAGATTTCTCAGGATTTTCTATTAATGAAATTCATGTAACCACAGGAGGCGACTACACAGTGAATCAGGAAATAAGAAAGTAGGATGAGAAGGGAAAAAACATTTCTCCCTCTTGCACCAGACTTGACCAGCACAACAGGCAGCAGGGTAGTGGAAATAAATCAAGAAGGTACTATTGTTTACAGTTAAGCTGCTTCAGAACCAAAAGAACATCCAGATTCCAGTGCACCAACTGCAAAGTAGTTTTAGAAATACCAAAAATAGTTGTAGCAATACCAGATCAGAGCCCTGCCCCAGGTGCCGCATAGCCTTCCCTCCCTTGCCCAAAGAGGCTTAAAAGAAAAGTTTGCCCGATCACTTCGTTCAAACCCTACCCCTAGAGCTTGGCACAGCTTTCTGTACACCACGTACACCTCTAGCTTGTAGGCTGGGACATGTACTGCATGTACTTCTCTGCTTTTCAAACAAAGGAATGTGCTCACAAGTCAGCAACAGTTTTATGAGGAAAAGCAAGGAGGATCTTCAGTTCCCATCATATTTGGATCCATATTCAGAACTACACATACTCCCCAGAAGTAGTTGTGACGTGGGGAGTGGCAGCGTAACAGGGCTGGCATGCCCCTGACTCAGCCAGGCTGCAATTTAAGAAGCCCAGCCCTTCTAGGAAGGGCTAACTCAGGGCAAGAGCAAGCCCCGCAGCAAGCCCACTGCAGCACCAACTGAACAGGGGTATTTACACCATAGAGCACCCAAGGAATTACAAGGTTTTTAAAGTTTCTCACAGCAGTATTAAGAGGCGGCTGCATCCGAGCTGACTAAGGCTGTAGTTAGCTGGGGATTTCGGCAGAAACATTCACCAGGTACCTAGGCCTTACTTCTGTATTGGTGCTACTTTTTTATTTAAAAATGAAAAAAAACCTACTGATTTAAAGTGACAGCTGCAGCAATACTTCACACTTGAAAAACTCCTGACCATCAGGCAAGTGAACCAAGACCAGCATGCCAATTATACAAGCACAGCTTATCAAACAGTAAAGATTTTGGGATGCAGCAGACCTGAACTACAGGCCAACATATGAACTTGAAAAAAATAACCTAAATTTACTTGCACCTTTACTCCAGCATCAGGCCAATGCACAGATGCTGTCCTGAGAAAAGCAGATATAAAACAGTGGATCTCAGGCCCAGAAGCCTCTGTGCTACCCAGGCTCCCAAAGCAGAAACAAGAATGCTAGTTTGCTGGCAGTCATTACACATGTGCAAGGAAAAACTGCAAAGTAACTATTTCCCTATTTTTGTTTTCTTCTCAAGGTTTTGAAAGGTCAAACGTATTTGCACTCCACTGTGTTCTCTTTATCAGCGCTTAAACTCAGGCACTGCCAGCTGAATCACAAGTGGTGCAAACACCCCAGAAAAACAGTGTCAGAAGGAGATCCATTGTACAAAATGGTACACTCCATTGTCAGGGGAGGGTTGTTTCTACTTTAGACATGGAAGGACCTACAGAAGACTAACAGCTAGTTTGCAAATGTGTCTGAAGTTCTTTTCCCTTTAATATCTGCTTTTCAGCTGGCCTCTAAGGGATGTCAGTGAATACGAGAAAGGGGATACATCTATGAAACCATATATTAACAAAAGTGGTAGGGAAAGGGTTATCATAATATATGACAAAGCTTTGGAGCATCTATGTCTCATAACAGCTGCCCCACAATACTCATTTCAGCAAGACATTGCCCAGCTTTTCCTAGTATCTAGCTTGATTCTTATGTATTGCTAGAAAGCCAGAATTCTCCTCTCCTCCCAGGTTGTCTGGGATTTCATTTTCCTTTCCATTTTCTCTGGGATATACTCACTTCCACCAGTAGGCAGCTAAAAAGTATGCTTGTGTTACACTGAGGACATGTGGGAAACCACCTTTTGATATGCATAAAACAGTTTCAGACAGTTAAAGTAGTGACAAGCCAACAGTTCCAAAATAAATTGCAACGTGCTCTCCTGCAATGAAGCTGGTTTGGCCTCACACCCTATATCCAGTCAGTTCTCTCCTTTTTTATTCCCTCCCCAGACAACTAGTGACTTAAAACCTAGGCGATACCTTCCTCTATTTCAGCTGTTCAGTAACAAGTTTCCTCAAAGCATCAGTAGAATGGATTTAATGATCACAAACACAGCAATATCAAAGCAGCAGACAGGGATAAATATTGCCCATGAAGACGTAAAGTAATGATAACAAATAAGTCCCACCAAGACATATAATGTAGAAGAGAAGAGTTCTGTGGCTGGACAGCTAATGAATGCTGGAAACAGATACAGTTTTACAAAGGATTAACTTTCCTGCCTCTCTTAAACCAACATGCTGACACACAGAAATGTGCGTAGAACAGATTAAAGTACTGCTGTTTCCAGATGCCAACTTCAGATCCAGATAGGAACAAGAACTCTGGATATGGGTGTCAGCCTAAACTATCAGTTAAGGCTGCATGTAAATGAAGATATGGAAATCAAGCGGGATCAGACTAGATGCTGCACTCCATTCCTATATACACCTGTTAACTCTATTGCAAATACAAAAGGCTGCTTTCTAAATCCTAAAAGCTGCAAGATGTTACAGGTTTGAATACAGGGGGGGTGTTTCCCCTTCCATTTTTGCATGGTTAGGTTTGATCTTCTTTCTTGTATTCCTCAGTAAGCCAAAGAAACAGACAAGAAATTCAGCAGCTATGTTGGCATATTTATTATCAAACAACTATCCCAGTACTTTAGACTCTAAGAGATCACCAATTTAAAACCATTAACGGGGTAGCTAAATTAAATTATCTTTTCCATGCGCACAGATAGAACTAGACTGCTGTGAGGGACTGAGGCAGAAAGGAGTAGGGCAATATGAATATACCAAGAAATGCACGAGATCCAGGCCAGACCTAAGAATGCAACAAATTGTAACTAATTCAGCTAATACAGTAAGCGACTATTAAACACTGCACTAACTCCAGGCAATCTGCAGATTCCCAGTGAAAATAAGGAGTCACTTTCCTTTAGCATTTGACATAGGTCCTGGTTAAGTGTGTCTGGTTTTCCTCATGCTGCAAGAAAAATCCCCATCACCTTGTCATCTATCACAAAAGAAAAACCTCTATAAGCACCAATAACAGGGATGGAGTTTCCAAAAGGGCCTGTTGAAGACCATCTAAAGTAAGTTAATATTAGCAAAAAAGCATTCATCCTTTCTCCCAACACTAGAAGTTCTGGAAGAAAGTTTGAGTAGAAAAACTAGGAGCACTCAGACTATTCAAATTTTTTTGAACAGATGAAGTGGAACAGACAAAAAGTAATTTGAAGAAGGAAATTACAGGAATGCTGATGCCTCCAGTCAGCCTGGAGGTAAGGCAAGGAGAACCACTCATGCTGTGCATGATTGCTTTTGCTTCCTTTATATCCCAGCTAAACTCCACAGACTGAGCATGCAGAAATCAGTCAGGAACAAGTTGGAAAAATTATTTTGTTCAGGTTCAACACGAGTTTATAGCAGTCAAGCAAGTCTGTTTCTATTTTAGCCAAACTCCTTCGGCTACCCATAATCAACATTTAACTCCCATGCACAGCAAGAAACAGGTTCTGTGCTTGTGTGCCTGACTCATGAGGGAACAAAAGCTTTGAAAATTGCATTCCTGGTAGGCAACTGTAAGAAGATTGAATCCTCATTTCAGGAGGACATAACCATACAGGAAGAGGCAGCTGTTCCGCGGAGTCAGAGGTTAGCTTTCAATAATCCATACAAGCCCACAGAGCCACGTGTTTCAGGCTTGTAACAAATGTTCCATCCACATGTAATAGTCCCCTCAAGGAATTCAAACATTTACATGCGTCTCACTAAGAATGGCACTTTAGGACAGCACCAGCACACCTCTGGAAGGTAGGCATAGGAGGGGAACAGCGATGACCATGCAGCTCACCCTCCATGAGGAGCCCAAGCATTCGGTAGCTCTGCCTCCTCCCATCTGAGGAAAGGCAGGAATATGGGAACCTTTATCTGAAAACAGGCAGTAGGAGGAAATATTCTTCCATTGAGACTATGTCTCACGTTGCAGTGGAATCCAGCACCTCCCCCCTACCCAAGTAATGGAAGCATAGTTTGTTGCTTATTATCTGCCTCCGTCTTCTATCCCAAATTGTTTTGGTCTCAGATGTTGTGAGTATATATAGCACCGCCAGCCTCATCCTCCTCTGCTCCCACTGATCACTTTACCAGCAGCCATCAGACAAACACCCGTTATAAGCAAGTACGCTCCATCTTCCTTATGCCTAGAAGAACTCTGTGCAGTTACCAGCTAAACATTTTCTCTTCTTAGTTTCTGTTATATGCAAAATACTAGCTGTATAGAGATAGGCAGTTCTTTGGCAAATCATAACTAATTATATTCTTGAAAGTTGAAAAGCATTATTAAAATAGTACTACATACACCAATTTCTGATTGGCCTAAAGACTATATTTATTCTGGGCTCCCTCCAATCAGAATTAATCTTTCTATAGTACGATGAACTGTCACTACTGAATCAACACCAGCAGCAAAAGTGACAGCAGCCTACATCATTACTCAACTAAGATAACAGAATGAAAGTCATTGAAACAGGCAGATGTTGGAGGCTGTCTCCCATTTCAGAATAATGTTCCTGTCGTAACTCAGCACTTATTTTAGGGTAGCAAGGATAAATTCATTACCATTTGCAGGGTGCTCAGATATAATAGTGATAGAAGCCACGTAAGCCTCCCAATACGTACATAGTAGAAATGCACATGGCATTGATACTAACCATCCTTCACCTAGATAATGCAAAGCAGGGCAACGCAATCAATCCCTGTCTGCTGGAGACCTGCTCCCACATTACTGTGAGCAACAGTTTTGCTGTTGCAAACTCAGAAAACTAAGTTTGAGAGATGTGCGAAACCAGAAGTCATTTCCACAAGATACAGAAGTTTCAGCATTTATTCCCAGCATCCTTACCTTATTTCCTGGTAACATGTTGTATCCAAAATCATCATCTGAAGAGTTGATTTTTTGTCAGACTGCAATAATCAATACCCTCACTACACAGAGCACCACATTTCTGCATTGATAACCAAACTGCATAGATGCAACAACTGGGGAGAATTATTGAGGGCATTTAAAACTGGAGATTGCATTCTTTACAATTTTTAAATGAGATTTTTTTTAATTGAAAGTATCAGAAGGAAAAAAAATTCCAAAAATAGAAGCAAAATTCCTGAACAGTAGTTTAAGTGGGTGCAAAAAGGTGTACATCCCATTACTGTTAGGCTTTAATGACCACCCTTATCCCACTGAACATTATCTCCTGCAACGAAATTACCACATATTAAGGAAAGGTGATCAAATAGGGGCCTAAATACTTCAGTGTTCAGGTCAGAGTTGTGTATAAGTAAACTGATGGATTATCAATATTCATAAATCAAGACTTACAGAGCTCAGAGTCCAGATAGCTCAATCAAGTCATGGATTATGAACACAAAAGACATTTTGGAAGAGAATAAAACCACTTAGCTTGACACCTATGATACAATCTTCAGGTAGCAAACTAATACAAGTGCCCAGAAATCAAAACCAATTTTTATGAATTGTGCTATTTTAATTTCATTCTCATTTATCTTTACCTGTAGATATTCATTTTGCATTTCACCTGAATAAGGATAGTAGATAATACCCATGACTTTCTGGCACTTGCAAGACCAGTTATCTTTTCTTGGGAGAAGGTCAAACTGAACACCTTTTAATTTAGCTAGTTAGATAACTGTACTGAACAGCTCAAACCTGCAGCCGAGATATCCATTCCTGCTACATAGCCCAGTTGGACTTGCTCAGCTTCCTCTGATAGAGCTCTGAAACAACAGGTTTAAAAGGGAAGGAAATTCCCATCCAATTCTAATGGCTAATTCCATCTCCTTTCATTTAGAAAGCAAAGTACCAGATGCTCTGGGTTTCCTGCTTTGTCAACTATAGCACAGCGTTATGCTCAGCTCTCACATTTTGATATAGCTGTTTGTTGTCTGATAAAACATGATTCCTCAGGGCAAAGAGAGGGCTGTCTGCAGAGAAACTTATAAAGTACACTTTATTCGGCAACAGGGGAACTCAAAGCCAGAAGTTTGTCTATGGGAAAATGCAAGATCTGGGAACACTGTTCCCAGTTTTTAACTCTGTTCCCAAGCAGTTACCAAGAGTTGGCTCAAAGTTAAAACATAACAGACACTTCAAATACCATCTTACATCAAGATAACTATAATAGGCTGGAGAAGGGGCAACTTCACATGATTTCTCCCCGCCTCCATCCTTGTATGTCTATACAAGCTATGGACCAGCCTCCCAAATAGCACATGCTGGGATAGCTCCCTACCTAGTGGATCCAGGTAGAATTTCTCCTTTTATCCAGTGACTGACTCCATGGAAAGCTGACAGCTTTTCTTTTACTCTTATGGGTTCAAAGTCCCTTATATTTGACTCCAAGACTCTTCTTTAGAGACAGTTTGCACAGAGATCCTTCTTGCAGTTTCAAGTTATGCCAAGACAATGAAAAGAAATAGATTAAGTGTCTATAAAGTAGAAGATCCAATTATCAGCATGGTATGTTGTAACATGTTTTTTGTTCCATAGCAATTCAAACAAAACTCAATATGCTAACAGTTTTGTGGACTGATTTGAAGCAGTATGAGACATTATTCTTCCTCTTTCTACCTGTGCACAGATGTATTGCTGTCCATGTGGCAGACACCCATTTAACGTATAGAATCAGTACTCCCACAGCTGTGTTTCCAGTCAAGCTTGCCAACTTTGTCCTGGGGCAAGTGAGGAGCACTCAACATAACTTAGGGGAGAAAAAGGGGCCAGTAGGCTTCAGCACACAAGTAGTGATAGCTATGAAAAGCTTACAGGTATAGGTATTTGCAAGTGAACATCTCTTATCCTAAATTCAAGCTGTACGTATACATATTTCTCTGCATACAGCCATATTAACAATACTTGACAGCTTAATGGCCTAGAACCCATGGTATTCAGCATTTTGAGTCCTTGTTACACTACTACCACAAGGTCCATCTGTCACAATTGCTCATTTGCCAAGAACTTCTTCAAACTTTCAGAAATCCACTTTCTGTCTGTACTCCTATTAACATAACCATCATACACACAAGAATTATTTGCTCTTCATTACATACCAGACTGCAAAATTCTTGGGAATTAAATATTAGCTTTCAGAAATATATACATTGACATTAGTAATAAGGAATTAAACATCAGTTGTTCACAGCAGGAGAAAGAGTTTAGACCGAAATAGATAGCTATTATTAGGTTTGGATTTTATTTTTTTTTTCAAATGGTAATTTGGGGAATAGAACCTTCAACAAATGGAGCCTGAAAAACCTTAAGCAATAAAAACTTGATCATTTCTAAAAGCTGCATATGGGTGCCCAATTTTGAGTCATGTCAAAAGCTTGAAGGCAGATGTTCAGCTTCCTAAAACCAAGGCCCATAAAGATACCAAATTAGACACCCAGACATGGACATTCATAGATATGAGAAGTTATTTAAACACCTTAATCAACTTTTCCAAGTGGTTGGAGATACCGATAACTGCCATGTGCTGAAAAGATTCACCCCACTTTTAATAGCTCGTATTTATTTTAGTCTGTTAAAGCTGTTTTAACCAGCTCCATCAAACCAAATCTTCAATTCCTTCTTTTTTCTTTAGCCAAGAATGTTAATGGTGTAAAACAGCAGAATATTGGATAACTTAGTAGTGCAAAGAGTTCCCTTCATACAAAACAGTAAGGCTGTCAGAGTTAGATTCTTCCATTTGACAGGGAATACAGTCTGCATCAGAACCCAAAGTAAAAGCAGAGGGCAAATTTCCAATACCTTTGAATAATGAAACAGTGGTTAATAAATCAAGTCTTGTTTTTCACTCCTGTTTGGCATTTAATACCCTACTGATTTGTATATACTAACATTGTGCTAGCTGCAGGACACATGAAGTGACAGAAAAATAGTCTCCCATATGGGCTGGTCCCATCCATCTGGTGATTAGGGTAGGGCACAATGCAACCATATGGACATGATCAAGAACCCACTAGTATCATCCAGAGTTAACTGGGAAGAGCTATAGCCCACTTAGCAAACTAAGGATGATAAATCCCTCTCATTCTGTTTCTCCTCCCGGTGGACACGGTATATTTGTCTTTTTTCCTGCACAGATGAAGCTTTGCTGGTTAGAATACTAGTGATACATAAAAAAAGTGAATTTAGTATGTGTACCTGACAAAGATGGAATGAAGAAATTATATCCACAAAACAAAAAAACCACTAACCTCACGTTCCTGCCTCGAGTCCCAGATGAAGCCCCCCTTCCTCCCAAAAGGTTTACACTGGCATAGGAACTCTGAAATGTGAGGCCAAAATCCTGACACACAGCACATTGGTACAACCCAGCAGCTGAAGATGTGACTCTAGTAGTGAGTGCAGAAAGAGTCTAACACTAACAGCTTTGTTTCTGGCTTGCCCTTAAGGATTAATAGGATGGGAAAAGCCTACCGATCTAACAGCGAACAGGAAGGAAGAAGGCAAAAGGCAGAACTTCACATTTTCTTGAAGGGGCACCACTGTTACTATCTGCAAAGTTCTAATAATTCCTGTTGCACTGGCCTATCGAGATACCTTTTTGAAATACTTGTTGCCTAGCTGACAAGTCACTAAGGATCAAGTCAATAACCCCAACGGATCATGGCACAAAAATATTACATGTGCTAAAATAACCTTTTTCAATCTTTGATCATCAGAAACAGAAACCAGGTCCCAACATACTACCCAAGCTACATTTTAAATTGAAAGACAGACTTTCTTAAGTGGTACACAACAATGTGTTTAGTTGTAATGCCATAACCCCAGAAGCATTTTCACAAGCAGTTTTCTCTCTTCCATTGAGACAAATCCCCCTTATTTAGCAGTAAGGGGGGTGGTCTGGTTCTGTTAAGAATAACTTTAAAAGGTTGAAGCTGTTGCCTAAAATCATACTAATTACCAGGGGCCAATCTTCCCTCCAAAGCGATACTTTGACAAATAGCACAGCATGACTGCTGGAATGGCTCTGTGTTTGGAGAGACACCATCTTTTAAGTGAGGTACGCAAGTGGAAGATCTTTTTGACTGCATAACCAAAAATGATAGCCTGTAACTGTCAGGAGTGTCAGTCAGCTCACAATATGCCTATCGGTACAAATAATTGTACATAATAATTAGCAATTGAGTTTCTCTACCATTTTTAAAGTGCTATATCTGAGTTGTAAAAAATACAAGAGATACAGAACTTTTCCTCTAGAACTCTCAAATAATAAGCAATCTTAAACAAAATAAGACCTATAGCAACATGATACAACAGGTAAATGCTTATTCAGAATTTGAGCATCATCTTTAGCATTATAACTGACTGTGTGAACAAGATTTTTCTTTTTTCATGAAGCTGATAAATTTCTTTTGCTTTTAATACATGGGTGCTGACTTTCAAGCTGTGCATGGAGCCCTCTTCTGGAGAAATTTGAAAAAAAATAAAAGCTTAAGAATGCAGCAGAATGGGCTATGCATAAGAGTTTGAGGACTAAATTAATCTGGTCACTGTAATGCTAAGCTTGTAAAAGCTATACATTTCTCCAATTGACTTAGTTGCAACCCAGTGGAACAGGACAGTTATTGTTAAAGCTATCAGAAAATACTTTTTTCTTTATCTTGTAAGCTTTACTTTATGTTGATTCATCTGCCTGCATGAAATTCATAACATATAAACACAAGCCTGTGAACAACTTTTGTTTTAACACAAATATTTGTATATATGCCTTCAAAAATAACCTTCGGAAAAAACGTAAAAAAATTCTGATAAATATAAAAATTTATGTATTTACTGCTTACTATACACTGTATAGTGAACTGTACAAGCTACCGAAGTACACCTAGTTTTTATTGTCAGCCTCAGATCAATAAAGCTGTATATTATAGCTATATTTTGTAGTTTTAGAGGTGATCCTGAATTAAAGTATTACTTGAAACACATTCCTCAGCTACTCCAACTAATGTTGATTTCCTTTTGGTGAAAACAGGACAAATAGTAGCAGCATAGGCAAAGCCATTGCCAAAAAGTTTCATTTATTTCCCACCTCTTCACTGCAATTTTTACAAACTTACTTAATGGGATGCTTTGTTGAAATGAACAAGTGATTCCCCATCCTCATCACGCCTCAAAGGGCAAGTTTGTTTCTTTTATATATATTTAACAAATGCAGTTGAATTACATGCAGACCAAGAACACAGAAAAACAAATTTACTAATTTTAGAAAAGATCTTTTAATAACAAAAAAGCCTTTTTCAGTTCATGTTCTTATGAACATAATTCCCTCAAACTTTTTCTACACTGTAAACCACTGTCATTACTTTGAAATGAAGTTATTCCTATCTTCTACTTCCACAGAAAGTATTGCATTACTAGATTGCTATTGCTTAGAGACCATTTTATCAAGATTGAGCTTTGCTGGTTCCACTAGCACTGTATTATACGAAGCATTATAGCTACTGCTAAGGGAAGAAAAAAAGAAGAAAGACGACATAAAAAACCCCCACAAGATGTGTTACAACCACTACACAGCCAGATGGCTGCATGTTTAATATGTTGTTTCTCACATTCTTCTGTTTACTTTTCCTGTCACATGAAAGTTGTGCATGTGTTGTGTCAAAGAGAAAAGCCAAACAGCATTTCAGCTATTCCCTTTTCTTTCCCTAGCATGTTATCATCTTGAGTTCATGCTTTAATCTGCCAATACTCAAGCCCCTATACCTGAAGACAGAATTATGTACACTTCCTTGTTATGGCCTAATTCATTACCTTAGACATGATCTATAAAGTAAACTTGGAGATGTGTTAAATCATCAGGTGGAAACATTGTCAGATAAAGCTACATAGGCTATTAAAGAGGGTGGGGTGCAGTTTAAGCACATAAATACAAAGCAACCTTAAAGCACCACAAGCTCAGTCCTGCAGTATACTAGAACTCCTCTCAGCTCAGCAACGCGAGAAACACTGAAGTATTACTGAAAGTTACCAATGAAGTGCAGCTGTTTTCAGAATCAGGTGTTCTGCAACTTGACAGATTTTACATAGATACTGTTGTTTTAAGAAAATGCCAGCTATGTGGTTTAACAGGCCTCAGAAGTCCATCCTCCTCCATCACACACCTACTGCTTTTCCTACAAGGGACCACTAAAGAAGATCCAAACTCAAGCTGATTAACTCAGTAGTGTACTAGAGAAAATGGCCAACAAAAGGGCTGAAAACACCAATAAAGCCAAGGAAACCACAGTCTAGATGGCAGGTCAAGCCCAAGGTAAGGGAAGACCAGCTCAGTATATCCAAAAGTTACCTTTATGCTGTCTTTGCCCTCTCCCCCCAGCCTCCCTGCTCCCTGAGCATTGCCTCCCTGGGAAGCTTTGCCAGCCCAGCTGCTTGCCCAGGCTGGATATCATCCCACTTAGACAACTTCTCCTCCCCAGAAGCCCTTCAGGTAATCCTAGCCCACCTGAGAGCCCTTCAGCCCTCCCCAGGAACAGCAGCTTGCCCACTCGTTTCAGGCAGTCTCAGGGGAGCTGCCCACTGACCAGCCCTCCTACTGAGTCCCCAGAGCCCCAGCCTGAGCTGTTAGGGAGGCCCTGCAAGAAACTCCGCACGTATCACCAGCACACACTGCTCTGCCTCCTCAAACTCATCGTTCACCAATGCATTCAAGCATCATACCTACAGCCCAAAGCAGCTGCTTTCATTTGTTACACCCCCTGCAGCAGGATAGTTATCCTGAACCCACCCAACTGCCTATGTGCTTGCTCAAACGAGTTCCCCGGCACCGAGACTCCCACTATCCCATAACTTCAGCCACCCACATTCACACTTTTACTCCTTATCAGGTTAAGCCAGGACCCAAATATCCTAGCCTTGGTCACAGCATACATGCATCTAGTTCACCCTGCTGCTTCCTACTTACACACTCTTGGTGTGTCTCCTCTCAGCAATAAAGCTCTCCCAGCAGCAATCCCTCACCATTTTTCAAAATAGGATGGTAAGGAGAAAAAGCAGACTAAATGCTTGCTCGAGATCACAGTTATACAAACACAAGTGCACAAACTCACCGTCCCAAGCACTAGTTTGACACTCTAAAACCTACCACAACCCCATAAGGGTTAACAAAACCACTTGATCACAAGTCAAAAAGAAATTAACTTTTTTCTCTACTCAGTGGCACCGGCATCCTGTGCACTGTCACTAAATGCAAGAGTTTACAGAGCTAAGACAAAGGAAGGAAGGAGGCATTTAAACTGGACAATAACAAAGGATTTTCAAACCTTTCCAGAGCTTCCAAAAAGTGAGCCCTGTAACAGCAGCAAGATGAAAAAAGAGCAAGCAGAAGGTATTGAGAAGTCAAAGCCCAGCGAGTCCCCTTGCTCTGACAGACAGCAGCAGCAGGGCTTTAGCAGCTCCGTGTTTTTAAGGCTGGGTGTTTTTTCCTCAGCTTTCTGGCAGAGGGGGATCTATTACATTTAATAAGAGAAAGGCTACATAGCAAGTCACTAACAGAGTATTATACATCTATCAAGAGAGTATGGGGAAGGGAACCTTTTGCAAGGTCTGTTTTTATTTTTCCTCCATATTCCCCCCCCCCCTTTTTTTTTTACCAAAAAAAAAGAGCAATAAATAATGTGAGCTGCCTATAACCGGCTATAAGCCTGCTCCCCAGCAAAAGGCACAGAGGAAAGAGGCAAATCAAAGTTGCAGCATTTGATACGACAGAAAATATTGCTGCTGCAGCTGCAACCGAGACACTTGAAAGATTCCCTCTACCACCCTTCCTGAAGGAAAAAAAATGCCATATATCACACAGCAAATTTGTTGTAATTGTAAATCAAAGAACTAGGAGATTCCACATTCCTAGCAACTGGCTTATAGCAGAGATCTTGCATCTTTCAACAGTAATTCAAGCAACATAATTACTCAAAAATCAGACCTGAATCACAAATACTTTCAAATCCAAATGCACAAGAGAATGAAGATGAAAGAAAGCAAGGAAAACACACACATTTCTTACCTGGGACAGCAGGAAGGACAGAGTAAGTTGAGTTTTGTGCTGCATTTTGCCAGACTAGAAGGTACCAGAGGCTTTTTCATTCATGCACTCGGCTGCACTGAGCATATTTTCACTGTGAAACAGCCTTTGAGAAGAGACTCTGCCTTGAGAGCCAGCCAACTTCCCAAATAGATCAGCAGCATCATCACTAAAGCATTGGATAGACTCTGATGACCAGAACCAATGGCTTTACAAGGATGATTTCTTCACAAAGCATCCCCATTTTGCATCACACATATTGGGCAAGCACCTCTCACAAACACAGCACCTTTAGAAAGGGTTTTGCTTTGGTGTATTTGTGTTTAGTTTCAGTCTAACGAATTATGCCTTACAGATCTCAATAGTATTTTCTCTTTTAGAGAATGGAATTGCACAGAGAGAAATAAAAGCAACTCTAAGCACCGCTGCAAAGAGATTGTCTTTATTAAAATGTTAATAAGGTATGCTTTGTTTTCAATAAATCAAAAAAATGACCACTGCAGTTTTAGTTACTTCCAAGCCTTAGAAGAAGAACACAGTGAAATTTCTCAGTGCAGCAGAAATACAGATTATATTTTGTGTTTTCCCCTCAATCTCACAAATCACAACGAAGACAGATCCATTCCAGCCTGCAGAAAAAAATCCATCATAAGGCAATAGATTTTATTAACTGCTCAGGTAATGGCAGAACTGGCTTTTGATTCAATGAACTTGAATCTAGGGCAAAGTTTCAAAGGTGCATGCCCTTCAATTACAAAAAACTTTCCCTGCTTGAAAGAGAAGACCTAATATCTCAGGAACCTGCTTTCTCTGGATTGATTGTGTTGTAACCCAGCAAGTAAAACCAGGCAGATGGACCAAAGATTACGAATGAATCTTCTGTCTGCATTTCCAGCTCCACCTCTCTTGCCACTTCCAATTACCACAGCAGTCCAGTCCTTTTTTGACTTGTCTTCTTGCAGTCACCAGAGTTACATAGCAGCACCCTTCCCCCATTTTCAGTAGGGTCAAAGGCCGCCTCAGCTCTGACAACTGATGATTTTCCCTTACTTGCTCATCCAGCAGAGCCAGCTGCCACCACTTTTTGCTCTTCCCCACCACAGGTAGCTGCTGCACCAGTGGAGATGAGCAGAAACATGGGGAGGGGAAGGCAGGTAGGCAGATAGGAAGGGATAGGCATTCAAAGAAGCTACCAATTACTTTGAGTTCTTCAGCATCAGCAGGAGCTTCCTGCTGTGAATAGTGTTGTATGATAGCTTCCCCAGCTGCTGCTGATCTACAGCTCACACCTTCCTTTACTTACACACTGGACTGAAACCAAGGGAAAACAGTGTCCTTCCAACTCTAACCCCTCATGTGTGGCAACAACTCTGCTCCAGTACTTTCATCAAACATGAGTATAAATTAATACTCTAGATAGATCAGAATTCAAACCAAACTCAGCAGGAACTACCAGTAGCAATTATAAGGCTCTATATAGAATATTATATATCTATATATAAAATGTTTACCACTTAGACATAAAAAAGCAGGTAGGTTGCTTTCTTTTCCATCCTTTTTTTTTTTTTTCCAGGCAGAATGCCAGCATGACAGAGAAAAAAATAAATAAAACAGAAACAAAACAAAAAAAGACAACTTCAAGCTTTTTTTGATTAAGAATAACTGAGTGACCATTTTCCATTGCTCCTTCAGGTTACCAGCTTTCCACCAAGTGTAAGTCCCAGCCTCAAGAGAAACAGCTAAGAAGTTTACAAACAAGACTGTGGGGTTTTCTTCGGGCATAACCTGTGTACACCAGTACCAGCTATACCACAGCCTTTGTATGGGAACACTGGGATTTGGACAGCCTCTTAAACTCCACAAACAGGGGCCAAATAACTGAGTGAGTTACCAGACCAAGCAGAAGTAGGTGTTGGCTGAAAGAAACAAAGGCATATCTACATCCTGTTTTACAGGAAAGTGACTCATTAAAAAAAAAAAAAAAAGTAATGGGGTAGATGATTCACTCTACAATAACACAACACAGGAACATGAGGTTTCAGCCAACTTGAGCAGTTACTTTCTGCACAAGACAAAGCATGGCTGTGGGGCCACACCACCAGCCTGCAAAGGAGAAAAAGAGAAGAACAAGGAGCCTAAGACCTTCCCCACAGGGCTGCTACCATAGCCTCCCCCCTCACCACCGAGGGGCCAGGCACCATGGGCCTCCAGCCCCTCACAACCAAAAAGAGCCACATACCACAGCCCCTCACCTCCACAAGCAGCAACTACCCTCTAATAACAGTGAAAAAGAGCAGATTTTTTTTTAAAAAAGAACTAATTCACTAACCTTTACCTCAAGTCCCACACAGCCTATTGTTCTCGATACAACCTGCCCTTCTCACCTCTGCTCACAGCTGTTCCTACTTACCCCCATGGGGTGATTAACCAGTTGTAGAGGGGTAATTAAGAGCACCTGGCATTAACCCGTCACAGGCTGCAGCCAGGTGCAGCATGGTGCACAAGCATGAGGACAGCGCTCACCCACACAGGGTCTGGTGCCTTTGGGAAACGGCCTTTTTAGCACTGCTCAGGTGAGGTAAAATCCGGCTGCGCATGAGGTACTGAGGTACTGAGGCCCAGGGCCAGGGTTTGGCCCACGGCAGGTAGGCTCCCAGCAGGGCCATATCTTCTGGCGTCAGGAACATAGTCGTTTCTGCTAATTAGATTATTAATGAAAAGCTGGTAGGTTATTAATTAGAAATTAAGAGTTTGTTCCTCAGTCTTTCTCAGATGCAGGTAATAGGAGGAAGTTCGAACTCTGTAAAACATCTCTGGGGAGCCAGCCAGGAGGCAAGGAACGCTTGAGGTGAAGGAGGATGGTTGCTCTCTAATCTTTTCCTTGAAGCAATTTTGCCGCACAAATGAAACATGAAGTTGTGGGGCCGTGGAGTGACAGAAATAACAGCCTCGGGTTTAGGGCATGGTCAGAGGAGAGGCTGCAGGGTTCAGGCCTTCCCTCTCAGGGCAAGCTGTGGTGCTCATGCCTGCTGCTCGCTGTTGTAGAATGTGTAGTGAGGTTGGGGGGTCTGACTGAGAGGGGTCTCCATTTGTGAGCAAAGAAAACTCCTGCTGAGACCTTTTCTGGATCCAAGCCTACGCTAACTGATGGATGTAACATGCTCCACAGTCTTTAGATGTGAGATGCCATCATTTTCACTTATAAAATCTTGAGCAACTTGACAACTCAGCTCACTCTCACTCCATGACATACTGTGGCAATAGAGGCCAATGCTGAGCTCAGGCTAATGTGAACAGGATTAATTGCCTGCAACACATAAGGTGTTGTCAGATATAGACCCATTAGCAGACGAAGGAGTGACTGTATGCTGCCAGAAATGCCTTTTGACCTTTGGAAGATTTGCCCTGACTATTTTGTAAAAGCTGAGGATTAGCAGCTATGAATCTATCAGAACAAGGGAAGTTTAATTTCACTTTAAAGTGAGTCGCATAAGAAAGCTGTATGCGAGAGAGAGGGACTAATTTCCCCTGCCATAGTACTGGCAATCTATATATTCCTGGCTGCTACACCACACTGCAGTTTCTGACTCCTTCAAGCCTGGTAAAAGGTTTAAGCACTGGGCAGCAACTGGAGGTGTGTAAACTCAAGTGGCATGTCTCCAGGACAGAAGGAACAAAAAGGGTACACCCCCAATACGCGAGCTTAAATAGAATCCAAGACCACTCAATCTTCAGCAGATTAGCATCTGCTCCTAAAGGACAGGTATAGTTGAATTTCTTTCAAAGCAGATGGGCCAGATACATAATAGAACAGAAATTTAGTCAAGCAAACTAATCCAAAGAGTAAGTTTAACTGCAGCGTATTTATTAGGAAAAAACACACTGGTTAGGGCTTTCTGAAATCCTGCTGGGTTCACTCAAAAAACAGCCAGTGAACAAAAGAACGTGAGCCTGACTTGCTGGGTCCATCAGGTTTGGCACGTTACCCTCCTGCTATGCCTGCAGAGCCACCAGCACTTCCTCAGGATAATAAGTTGTAGTGAATGTCCCTGGCTAGAGCTGGTATCTAGCTATATCTAATCCGTAGAAGAGTGAAATCCCCTCTTCCTGCCTGAGGGTCTCCAGCAGGAAGAAATGAAGTAACTGGCTGCAGCAGTGTTTTATTCTGGAGGATGGAGATTCAGAAGGCTGCAATGGAGTTGATTTAATGAAGGGTTAAGGAACCTGTTTCCAGGCACTGTGGTTTTCTCTTTGGCAGTTCTGCCAAAACAAGTTTAGGTAGATTCTCAGTCTTAGTGCAGCTGAAGTTTCTTTAAGAAAGATTTACAAAAACACCAAAAGAAGAGTTTTGCAGTGTGAAAGTGAGCCCATGGCTTTTTATTATGTACCCAACCCAGTACCTCCATAATACCTCTAACTCCTACCGGTATTTCTTACACTGGGGGCTTACTGGCAACAGAAAGTTTGGCATTAGCGCAGCTTTCTCTAAAACCTGTGGGACTGCCGGGTGCTTTGTCTGCTGTTTCACTACATCCCAGACCAAGCTCTAGGATAGTAAATGGGTTTTGTTTTCTTACTTGCTAACAGGCAACTAGAACAAACTGATACTTCAGTGAAAAGAAATAGTGTGCTTCATTGTCAGAAGAGGACTAAATACAGTTGGTGAGTCAAACAGGAATCTTACATTTTAGAAAACCCCTTAAGAGACTATCACACCCTCTTCTTTCCAAATAATAATCATCCCTGTTTATCATGACCACAGGAGCCATTTCCTCAATTCATAAAGCAAAAAACCCTATTACGTTTTGGGTTTGCATTCCTGAGCCCTTTAAGCATAGAAAAAATGTATGTTCAATTTCTAAAATTTGAGCTATTTTAAAGCATTCTAGAGTGACAACTTCCAGTGTTGTGCATCTAATCTTCTAATCCTCACTTGGACCAGAAACAAGCTGTTCCTTAACTCAACCTTCATCTGAATTAATCTGGGGAAGGAGTGAAAAGAACCTTAGGTATGTGGTGGGTGGGGTGCTCCACAGCATCTGCTTCATGGAAACAAGTTTGTTTCTATCCCCTTCTCCCAGTGGGCCCCTGTGTGCAAGGAACTCCTGCTCCTCAGCTGATCTCCAGCATCTAACTGTTTTCTGGAGGGGTGGCAAATATTTTCCCATATCTGTTATGGGCTTGTGCCTTTCAGCTGAATCATAGCAATTGAGCTTGTACTGTGAGCTTGCCTGGGCTGCAAAGTTTCCAAGCACTTTGGTTCAGCAGTGGTCCACAGTAATTCAATCACTTGCAATCCTACACCCATAACCATGGGCGGGTAGTTGGATTCTGGCCTTCTATTTACCCTCTTTTCAGTAATACAAAGTTACCTCATGTGCATTAGCGTATTTTTCCTCCCCAAACATCAGGGATATAGCAAAATATTCCTGCAATGTTACAGAAGAAGAAAAACAGGCACAGGATGCAAAGGAACCTGATTAAGATCATAAAGGTGGTCAAACAGAACTAAAAATTTGACTGCTTGCTAAATGCCTTAAACACTGGCCTTTCCAGCTATTGAAAGAACCAGTCAGCCTTCCTGGGGAACCTGGGAGCTTCCTCTGTTATTGTGTAAAACCAAAGCTGAAATGCAATTTGATTTCAAAAGCCTACATTGGCTGGGCTATTTCCATTCCCCACATGTGCCTCTGCCTCCTCGTTTTAACACCACTATTCTTTGTCCTCCCCCTATATGTATGATTGTTTCTGGTCTAAATACAGGTGTTCTGGAAGCAATTACAGCTCCTTTGGAGCAGAATATGATGCATGGTAGCTCATTAGTGTTTTGCCCGTGTTAAGGGAATGACTCCTTGCTTCCCTTCTGACCTTGCCTATTGTCTAGGAAATGAATGGATCTAGGAGTGAGAAAATTTTTTTGGCAATGGGATCTGTATTTTCCAAGGGTCTGTACTGCTGAATTCTGCCCAGAAATTAACCAAATAAATGTACAAAAGAGCTTATCATTCCCTATTTTGGTATCAACTATACAAAGTCATTATTTAAAAACTCACTGTGCAAGTTTATTAGAAAAGTTACTCTTTTATACATTAAAAAAAAAAATCCACAGGAAATGGGAGAAAAAACCAAGTTATCACTGTCAGAGATTTTTCTACAACTTATCCAAATTCAAGATATTCATCATGAGTTATGGGAAAGTTAATACTACAGGAATAAATTAACCACAGAATTTTAATGGCTTTATTGTGTGACAGTTTCTAAAGCCCAACCAAAGATCAGCTAGGAAATTCAAATGTGAGAGATATGCTCTTAATTCCCACAGTTATGGATTTTTTTTTAAATCCCTTCTTATGATACAAGGGTCATTTAAAATATTCTACCATGAATATACAGCTTACTTTTGGGTAGCACATTTCACCATTCTTTACCCAGCCAGAAGCCAGCTTAATCTTTCATCTTTTCACGGAGGAACAGCAGATGCATAAGTATATTTTAGGGGGAATAAAATAGTTGAGAGAGAGAGGCATAATGTGTCAGTCTTTGAATATCTCTGTGCACAGGGCTTCAGCTGACACATAGGCCTAGAGCTGTTAAACCTCCTGACCTTGGGCATAGCTCCTTGCACTGTATGTGTTAAAGAGAGTGGTGCACAGCTCTGTTTCTTGTTATTTTCAGCTACTGTGTTTGCCCTGGCCAGTGCAGCTCTATATTTCACATACTATCATCATAAAGACATAGTTGCGAAGCCCCTCCATCAGAATCATGATTGTATCTGCCCTGGGCATGGTAGCAACCAAACTGTCTTGAGCTACAAACGGAGTCAGATACTAGGGGGTTGTGTTGTAACAGCTGCTTGAGCAGGAAGACACAATTGTAGGAAAAGATACCTGAGCAAAACCTTCCATATGAAATGAAAAGGCACACTTACGACCTGACCTGGAAGAACAGGCTAGGCAGCCTGAGTGAGCTTTATAATGGGAGCAAGCTTAGGCTGGGCTAAGGGGTATCCTTGTCCTGCTGAACTCAAAATGCCATAGATTTCAGCAACATCAAGATTTCACCCTCCATCCTTAAACTCTTTCTTCCCCATTTATATTCACAACCTTTTCTCTGTGCAACTTTCATGGTTTTTAGGCAGATAAATATCTTACATGCTTCTCAAGGGTGTCATACGCTATTTAGTATTTTCCCTCTGGTATCAGCACCTGTTAAGCATGGAAATAAAGTGATTAGTCTTACATGTTTGGCTTCAAAAATTGATTTTAGGATACATCTCCTTATCATTGGCAGATTTGCCAACTCAGTATAATGTTATTGTCTTCAATGATAAGTTTTCTCAGTCTTGAAAAGTAGGAATTACATTGGGAAATTTTCTGGATTCCCTTTCTCATGGAATTTTCTATACCTATCAAATAATTTGTGACAAAGCTGTCTGAAGTTATATAGCCTTAGAGGAAATTTGTCTCTGACAAATATCTCTTGACTCTAGATATGACTTAAGAAAAAAGGCCTTGTAATGCAGGGGAAAAAAATAATGTTTGAAAACTGAATATTCTTTAAATAACCAGAAAGCTGTTTTGCTTGGGTTTTTAAGTCTGAAAATAATCTACTACTTTAATCAACCTAAATAAGCTTGATGATTGGGTTGGATAAAAAGTAACACTATATTACTATGCAATTACTTTAAAACTAAGCTAGTGGCATCTCAAAGAGCAGCTAAAACCAGCTAGGTTCACTTTTAATAGGTCATTAATTACCTTTAAATTAGATGTCTATTCTGTGGTAACAAAACATACAAGTATTTCTACAGACAATTATTAGTGAGCATACTGAAATGATTCTCAAAAATATATATCCATACAGAAGTCAACCTAAACCACAAGACCCTTTCTGCCCTCTGCATCCAGAAGGTTCATTGTGCCTGACGCATCTTCAAGTTTCAGCTCATTAAGAAGGAATACCTTTCAAACAAACTATTCTGTATATAGCAAAAGCACCTGATTTTTACACTGCTTCTTTGCATACCTTTGAAATATTGTATATTATGCATGAATTCTTGGTTCATTACATATCTTGAGATCTCTTTGTATTTCATTGTCTTCAGTTTTGTATCTTTCTTACATAAAATTCATTAAGTCTTTGTAAATATGAGAAAAAAAACTGTTCCTTTTGCTTTCCCCCTTGGGATTGTAGAAGGTTACCTTGCCTCATGCTCAGCTGTAATATCTCTCTTGGGCTTAGTTTTTAATACTTGCAGTACTGAAAGAAAGAGGCAGTCTAGGGTGTTTTACTAGACTTAGCTTCGAAGTGAAACAAATAATTTCTTTTGAATTGATGGAATTGGATCCTCTAGTGCTAGAGCAAAATATTCTTATATTATCTTCCCTTAGTCAGTCTGTGACCATAATTACCTGTTTTTTTCCTGAGTGGGCCTCTCAGAGGAGGTAAAAACAGATTGCAGTGGGTCATTCTGGGGCTCTGAGGCATCGCATAGCTCTTGTGCTGAAGTCCCTTGTCAGCTGCTCGTGTGATAGAGCGTGGGTTGGAAATTTGCTTTTGCTGATGCAGGAAGAAAGCACTTAACTTGGAGGAATGGAATGCTGTGAGAATGACCCACACCCAGGTATTTAATTCCTTAATTTTTCCTATGTTTTTAATCAACATAGGACTTTGGTAAATCTAAGAAATCCTGCTGGCCATACTTGATAACAACAAGTGCTGCAAATTCTTGTGCATGCCATACAGCCAGTATCAGCAGGTCGTCAGTCTCCTGGGAGCTGCAATCAACTGGCATATATTAGAGCAGCTTTGGGCATGTTCTACTTTAAGCTGAACCCAGCACAGACAAGCCAGTAGATCAAAGACGCTACAGTCAGCTTCACAATACCTTTTTTCCTTATGCTGCAGTTAACAACATCAGATCAAGAAATCCCCTGAGCTGCAAGTAGTTGGAAGCTGGAAAAGCACTCAGGGGAAAGATCACATGAGAGTTGCTTGTTCCTGCTCTTTCTTAGGTGTCTGTTTATGACCACTGTTGTTGTTGGTCTCCTCTGAGACACAAGTGCAAATGCATTCCTAAAAAAATTTAAAAGAATGCCTAAGATGGTAAGGAGGCAGAGCAAAAGGAAGTGAGGTGGTAGGGCTATTGGTGTGGTGGTACCTGTAGAGCTGTGATGAAAGTGGCAGAGGTTGTCATCTCAGATGAGAAGGCAGGATCAGATCTTGCAGGTAGCAGTCCTGCCCCATGGACAAGCTGGAGGTGGGTAGGCTGACCCTTCCTACTCTGCTGGTGGCCATTATTTTCTTCTTTTCCTATTTTTCCTAATCAGGGAAAAGGTCCTTTTGTCCTCTCCCATCAGTGCAGCTAATACAGGTAGCTTGCTGAAATGAAATGTGATGAAAGGGTCTACGCAGTTGCAGGGCAGGGACTGTGCCTTGCCAAAGGACAGCCATGTCCCTGTCAGGATGCCGTTATCCCAGGTAATACAGGTGAGATAGATGGAGCCAGTACAGCTGTTCTTGCGTTAGGTACTGAACAGAACTTAGTAAGGAAAAAAAAAAACCACCCCAAAAAAAACCCCCAACCAAGAAATAAGCATTATTCTGTAGTACTAGAAGTATTCTATAGAAATAGTGGTATTTTCTAAGAAGCAATTTCTTTCCTCATTTAGAAAATAAAAGAAACATTTTTTTTTTTTCTGAGAGCAGTTTAAATCTGGTGAAACCAAAACTCTTTTCTGAAAGGTTCCTCACAGTGATCAATGACTGGTTCCAAAAAATGGCTACCCTAAGTTCCTAAAACCCATGTACCACATCCTGTATAGCAAGACTGTCCATCTTTAGACTTATGGAAAACAGCTTCTATGCAGCACAGTTTGGAGCTGCAGCAAAGGTATTAAGGTGCTGAGAGGTGCTGGTTTTCCACTTTTCAGCAGGTTTCCAAAAAGTTCGATAGCATCAAGGCAACAGGATCTCTTATTAGGAAACTGGGGTGAAAGCGTCTTGAGCAGACATCCGGGGATGCCCTGGGTGGACGGCACAGCATGAGGACAGTCCGTGGGTCTTTTCCTGAGGTATAAACTGCCCTGGGAAGAAAGGGAGTGAGCTGTTTGCCCAATCTGTCCCATGCCTCCTGGGAACCCAGCACACACAGGGTAGTGCAAGGACATTCCATTATAAAACATATAGCGTAAGATATTGGCTTGGTGCCTGAAACCCAGCCTACTCAAGAGAGATGCTAAGATTCTGTGCCATGGCAAAGAAGAAATTGTTTTTTCAAGCTTTTTTCATCCTTTTATATCTTACTTGTATTTCTCCATTTAAATAAAGGGGAATTAAAATAAAACTCCAGAATGTACAAACAAAAATACTGCTTTATTTTTTGAAGAGGGGTTGTGGGAATGCTGACTCAGATATTAGAACCAGTGCTTCCCTGACTTCCCTCACTTTAAGACCAGAATTTAAGTAGCTAAGTGAGATATACTGAAATAAAGGGACACAAATGAGTTTGCTAGCCAGTGGGTGGGAGGTGCACCTGGGATAAGAAAGGTGGTTCAATGGAAGCAATTAAGATAATTAACTCTTTCAGTCTATTGAATCTTGAAGGCCAGAAATATAAAGTAATAGCAATCAAATTTTATTAAACATGCCAAGTGTCTTAACAGATACAAGCTCCAATAACAAGAAATAAATTTTACTTGTGATTAAATCTGAGTCAAAACAGTCAAAACAGATGCAAAAGGAGCCAGGAAACTCAGCAGAAAAAATCTTCAGGATATCTACTAATGTCAAGATCTAATGGAGCTTACTAAATAAGTAAGTTGACTAAAAAATGATAAAAGCTGGTCTCTGAAGTAAATAATCAGATTGTATGCTCTTTGGGAAATGTCATTGTATATCTATATAACACCATTTCAAAGCATGTAGTTATAATGTTGCCAGGGTGCCATCAGCCTTAAAGTAGAAAACAGTAGTTATTGAAGAACTTCCTGAAAACCAACTTTTAAGCCTGCAAAGTTGATAAGAGATAGGTTTAATCATAGATCAAGTTAAGAAGGAAGAAAGTAACAAAGCAGAATTCCAATGCAGACAGTATGCTGTTTCAACATTTAAAAACAGTTGCAAACAATAGTGGCAGACAATATTTCAGCTTTATATTTTATTCAAAAGTTGTCAGCACATAAATTAGGAGCCCTATAGCCCTATTCTGCCATGACAGGATATTAGATCGCTAATACAGGAAAAGAAAGGACTAGTACTATTTTCTGCTTATTTAACAGGAATGAATAAATGGCCATCAGTAACTTTCAGCTAACTAACTGAAAGTTCAGTAACTGGATTTTATTAGGTGTTGTCTTTGTGTAGGTATGCAGCCAGCTAACATGGGAGTTGATCCAGGTTTTTTTGTGGCTTTGAACTAAAGTGGAAAAGAGAAAGCTATGCGCTTATCAAGACAGTAGTGAAAGCAGAAATGAACCCACGCTCTTTAGAGCCTGATTTCCATTGTTTGGTTTGTGCTTTTTTTTTTTTTAAAAAAAGCATAATTTCTCCCTGAGAAGTCTGCCTCACTGTGAACTCTTTTGCACAGTGTCATTACTTGGATGATGATGAAAAAACTGAAACAGGAAAATGTGTAATGTTCTTCTCTTCCAACTTTGGTTGAAACTTTGGTTCAAATTTGGCCCTCGGTTCTGACCTAATATTGCTGGAGTATTGGACAGATTTAAAACACTGGGCTTTCGGGAGTCAATTTTCCAGTGGCGTATTGGAGTAAGCTGTCAGCTCTGTGTGAGCTGATGTGGCGGTGTCCAGGCTCACCGTCTCTTTCCACCATCCCTCCCCAGCACAATCCAAACCTCCAGCAGAAAGCAAATTGGCTTGGGACTGCCTGCTGCTGCTTTTATGCAAAACACTTGCAGACCATAAACCTCATAACAAGAATAGACAAAACTGACTTGTACACTGAGGAAAAAGCCCTGGAGGTCTAACTGCCTGCTGGTGACACTTGCCCTAACTGGAAACTGTGTTTCTATTGATTAACCACAGAGGAGTAAGGAGGCAGAGCGCAAATACATCCTGAGGGCATTGATTATAGAAATCAGTGCTGTCACGTATTTATGCCAGATTTTGTTTCTTGGCACGCTTCTTATTTTATGGCTCTGCAGTTACACAAAAGCCTGGTGAGACATTGCTTCTTCAAACACCCACTGCTGAACACGAATTTTGCCTGAGTTCATGTGGTTTCATGGGTTTTAGCAGCAGTGAGTTCAGTCAAGCTTAGCTCCTTGCTTTTCCAGTTTGTAGGGAATTTATCCCAAACCATTTCTTCCATGCCAAGAAATACATTAACCTTAGTCAGCAAGTAAGATGCTGTCAGAGACGACAGGTTGCCTCGTTCCTTAGTCTTTGCTATGAAACAAGCAGCATGAAAACACATTTAGGCTGATACATTTTTCAGGCCTTTTACAATATGTACGCAGCTGCTTCAGTTGACAGAACTATCCAAGTATTATAAAGCATCTAAACATCGCATCTTTATCTCTGTCCCGGGCTAGCAGGCAAAAATATTTTTATTCCCCACCAGAGAACTCGAGCAGGTGCTATTTGTCTACAGTTATGTCTTCTACATTCTTTCTTACTTTCTGAATTTGCTTTAGGCAATTCATAACTTCGACATAAATGGTCAACTCATAGCATTGGTCATTACTCGTGTGAGTAATGCAGATGACCTGGTTTCACACAATATTTTGTTTCCTTTTACACAGAAGCTAAAAGGGCTCATGGATTTCATACCTATAAACATAATTCTTCATCAGGGAAGTTCAGGCAAGAGACAAGGTTTAGTAGTGATTTTGGTAGAAACTGCACCACAGCCGATGCTTTGCATTTCTTGAGAAGATTCCCTTGATATCCAGATGAACAGAACCAGACAGACAATGTACAATAGCACCATCTGGTGACTCCCAACAATCTTACTGTTGCCCCCAATTCCCAAAGACAAGGTCCATTACAAAGGGAAAGAAAAATAAGAATATACATATTTGTAAAAAGGAGCAGGATTCAGTGAGGAGCTATTTTCAGTTAAAGAGCCAGTCACCTCCACATGTGTGCAATTATCGTATTACATGAAGCGGTAACAGCAAAGGAGACAGTTTGTAAAGGATTTGGGGAGTCTATCTTTAGTTAAAGAGTGTGTGATTTTCTATCCCTATTCTAGCATATTCCAACATTTAACAAAATATTCAAAAATCAACCCAAGCACTAAAAAAACATACTTGGCTAGTATTTAATAACCAAGCATTCTACACCTATGCAATTCAAATTAATTGGATGACATTTATGCTTTCATTCTGACTTGTTTGGACTGAAGATTGTTTCCTGTAGATGAATTTACAGCCTTTAGGTGGAAGGGACAGAACTGGAACGCTGATTGGAGTCTCTGGGAGACAATGACACCATCATAAATAGCTTTGATAATTACAGAACTATTTCCTTCTGAGTATCACCAGGAAAGATATCCTCAATGGGTTTAATAAATTCTCCAAACTCTTTAGTTTCATTTATTTCCTTGCTGACTTAGCCCAATCTACAAACTGAATTTCATAAACATCCAAAACCCAGTTTTCTGCTATGAATGTGATTAGAGACAACATCTAGGCAGTAAGCTGGTGCTTGGGTAACAGTCTATCTTCTGAAACAGGAAAGACTGAGAGGGTTTCTGGAGAGCACAGGAGAAGCATGAAAAAGTCAAGGAGCTTCTTTGCATAGTTATGTGGTTGGTTATCACTTAATAAAGAGTTGCATAAGAAATATTAAAGAAAAAGGTTCAACTTGCTGTGACTGCAGCTGTGTTTATGTTTTTCTAACAAAAATCTAGAATAATTGAGCACAATAAAAATTTCTGCAGAGCTAAAGCCAAAGGAGAAGGCTTGGGAATTTGGAACTGATGAGAAGTCACTGGAGAGTGAAGCCAGTAATTACAGGGTCATTGTAGTCTCATGGGTCTGAATGATACCCTTAATGCATTTTTCTACTGCACATGGATCCCAAAAGATTTCCATTTCTCCATTCAAGTCAGCTTGGATGTGAGTTTGGTGCTGTGCTGTGAATTCTTCACTGACAGCACTGCATGATTTTATGTTGGCTAGATACAGTCTCTTCAGGTCCTCTTTTCTGTATTCAGTCTTGTTGAAGGATGCATGTGAAGGGACAATCTTACTGCAGAAGATTTTCCATTTAGGTATGTCTCAAAACAGTAAAGAAACCATTTTGAGCTGTCTTCTGTGGTTAAGAATAAATTATTGTCGTTTTGATTTATTATATATGTACCTAGTATTGCAATGACCTACAGCCTGCAGGAGCTGAGACTTTTACTATAGCATAATATGCACCACTTTTATTTATTCATGAAGGGTGAACAATCTGCTTTTCTGCTATATGTATATGTATATTTTTTTAGTAAGGATATAAATTGGAAATGTCCAGAGCATGGAATAGGAAACTATTGACTGAATGCCAAATATCTTTCCAAATCAAAATAATAAAGAATAATCCTTGTTGTGCTTGTCAGCTGTAGCCAAGTTAATGGTATGATGATAAAAATAAACAAACTGTTTCACAAATTGGCTGTAGCACACTATGGAACTTATAATGCTTCACTTGTTATTGGCTTTTCCTGCTGATTTTTCCATTTCTTGGGCAACAGAGCTTCTTCCATGTTGTTTGCCATCTGAAATACGAATTCCAGAGACTGACTGTGGCTTAGTGTGCTCTGTGCAACTGATAGATATGTATGTGTGTGAAAGAAGTTTTGCACATCATTACATCCTCTGAGGGTTTGAGCCATTCAGATCTTTTGGGCTGTGCCAGTTTGCTCTTTTGCAGAGAAAGGCAGACAGAAAATGCTTGTGCAGATGGAGAAGATTTCTTCAAGGAGTCAGAACTTTGGTTTTGTTTCGTAATGTCATCGTCTGGTGAGCTCTTGACTTCTTGCCTGGAATCCATGAAACATCATTTTGAATACAGAGAACCATTTCAGGATGATTTATTGCATCAAAACAATCAGCACAAGCAGAGGAATATATTCCGGTTGCTACTTTCTTCTGGTCCCATGTGTGTTCCTATCCTTCACGTTCCTTTGCTAAATACAGAGGGGAATAAGTATGTAGGTGTAAATATGTGTCATTTATTTCTTAAGCTGAGAGTGAGGTCTGACACAGATGATTTGCAGCATTTCCCACATCTTACTATAGGGAATGCATGCAATGAAAGAATAAGCATTATTTAGTTCTCTGTAACAAACAGTAAGATTTTAGGAGAAAGTATAGCAAGTACTTGTGAATACAAAGCACCAGCCCCTCATATTGCCTACCTCCCCCAAGACACATTCGCAGTGTCATGTTAACACCCAGAGTGCTGGGATGTTGAAATAGATTCACGGCTAGCAAATTACTGCTCCTCACACGGAGTACAAGATGGGCCTAGCAGTACTGCAGTGGTTATTTCTGCTGCCATTTTTATATTTTTTTCTATTAAAAGTATTTTGAAATCCCCTCCTGAATCAGCTTGCAACTTAGGATATTTAAATATTTAAACAGACATAGGATATCATTCCCAAGAGTTTTGTTCCCTCTGCTTGTGAACCTCATTGTACCTTCTGTCATGTTTACGTAGCATATTGGTGTCCTCAGAAATCCTGACTGTGCTTGTGATTGGAAGGAGATGCATGGGCTGTGCAGTGCCCTCAAATGTGCACAGGCATGACAACACCTTGTTCCAATGATTCATGAAAGCTGTTAACATCTACTGCATCTTGAAGTGACTGCTAATGTAACCCCTTATATTTTTGTAATCACTGAACTCCCGAGCAGTTCTTAATGTTTCAGTATAATTCTTCCCATCAATTCATACCTGCTTTTCACATGTTCTTTCCTTGCATCCCACTTTCTGCACCTAGTAACTAGGCTGGGAGTTAAGGAAATTGCTGTTGCATGGGGAGAGGACTGTTTAGGAACCCAGTCTCTTACAATGAAAAATGGGGCCCTCAATTAATATTTGTTTCAGCTCACTTTAGTTTTGCAGTCTTCAAATTGTAAATACTTTTTTCTAGGTGTTTTTTTAAAGAATAGATTTGTAAATGTTGGGGGGGAAAGTGAAGAAGCAGAGATCAATTTATTCTTGGTATAGTTTTCTTGTCATGTCCTAAACCCTTAAAAATGAGGGTTTCAGTGTGGCCAGAGATAGAAACATATCACACACTGAGTTTTTCAAGCTTATAAGCCATTCACTGAAAGTCAAAAGTTTATTGAAGGGTAGCTGCAATTTAAAGTTGTTTCCTCTAACGTATTATTAAGATTTGACGGACACTGATAGATGTTACTAAAACATCTTTGAAAGGCAAAGGAATAATTCAGCCAACAGTTCCACTGATTTTGCTTTCTGATATATCCCCTCATAAAAATAATATCCCTTTGATGGATTTTTTCCAGAATAGAGTGCTGTATCTGAAAAAGAGAAGTAAAATATTTCTTGCAGTATTTTCTCATTGATGAAAAGCTTGCAAGAAGGAAAAAGTCGCTGCAGTGGGATGCAATGAAATAATTAATACCTAAAACACAAAAGGGCAGAAATAATGGACAGGCTCTGCCAGAAATACCCAGTGCTGTGATGTGGATTACTTTCCTCATACAAACGGGAAAATTTGGGGTTTTTTTTCAAATTTTCAAATAAACAGGAAATCCCTAGCTGTTTTTAAATTGTTTCTTACTCATAAGAAGCTATTAAGTAAAAAAATTTGACCTCTCTCTCTTTCCTTTGTGTAGCATCATTTTCTGACTCTCATTTGTGCTGATGACTTTGGGCAGCTAAAGTTTTATATGAGACTGTTCTGAAACTACTTTTGCATGAGCATTTCCTTTAGCTTCAATCCCTGCTCCCTTTCTCTTGAATTATTTACTAATGCAGTTAATTTATTGGCATGAATCTGTCACCTTTGTCAAGTTTGTCTACCTCTTTTCTACAAGAATCCCCTATGACTAGCTATTCTTTCCTTTTGACTCACATTCCACAAACCTTTGAACCCTTATTTTTTTGTTGTTGCTAGAGCTCTACCAACTCATTCTCTGCTGAGTGTCTTATATTTCAAGGAGCAAAATTGCTCATAAAATGTTAATGGTGTCTATCTTATTTCCCCATAATGCTAAAATAACTGTAATGTTCTGTGGGCTTGTCTACCCCAAGAAAATAGTGCACAGTAAAGCAAGGTTTGAATTTATAGCGCCTCACTTCCAACATAGACATTTTAAGGGCACACTGAGTAGCGGTTGACTTCTTCCACTATGTATGAAATGTGGAGTAAGTCACCATGAACTTAAGTGTGCATGGGCTTTAGAAAGTAGTAACTATGGCAGAGAAAATCCATCAGAGCTCTATACCTCCTGTAGTGGAGAAGTCCTGTATTCTTAAGCAGCTTCCCTGTCTCTAAAAAGGATTTTCTTGCAGCGTGGAAGAGAGTCAGTCATATCCAAGTACTCCATCCATCTCCTGTTGGGAAGACATCAAATAACTCAATGTAAGATGGTTGAAATTTTTCTTTCAAATTAATGTTTCTTTAAATTGGAAGCTTGGTTTACAGAGAACTACTGTGTATATTAATTAATTCATGCTTCTGCTTCCTTTGAAAAAGCTTTTCTTGGGAGGGCGGTAAAGGAAAAGACATGCAGGAATATTTTCGTTGTTTTTTGTTGTTACCCAAAACACCAAGGTTTGTAGCTGCAACTCAAAATTTCCCATGAGAATTGTGACAAAATTTAAATATTTTTCATTTTCAGCTGTATTTTTAATTAAAAGGTCACATTTTCCAAGCAGCTCAAGCTTTACCATCTCTCTGCCTCAGTTGTCTGTCTGTCATTTGGGATTATAGTTCTTTTCTGTCTTTTTGTTTCTCCTGTCTGTTTAGATTATGAAATGCCTCTTACTGTGTGTTGATACAGTGCCTAGCAGAACGGGATCCTGAACTTGGCTGGTATATAAAGTTGCTACTATAATGCAAATCAATATTAATAAATGAACATCAACCTACTTTTCTTTCCACCTTTTACATTTCATGTTTCAGTCAATATGCTCTTGAAATTATTGCTGGACTTTCTCTACTCTTATAAATAACACAGTATTTTACTATATCATCTGCAATCATCTTACAAGCCCCTACCATGATCAATGTCTCCTAAGAGTATACTCTTATAATTATTTTCTGTCCCCTGCTGCATTACCTTATACTTCCCTACTGAAAAGTGTATCACACATTTGCTTGCACATAAGCCTAATTAATTTTGTCAAATTATTTTTAATTTGTTGGCTTTGTTCCATCACATTTGTTGTCCTTCTGCCCTGATACCCATAAATTTATTCTTTTTTCAAAATACACCTGCTGCCAAGTTTACATGTGTAATATAAAAAGTAGTCTCTAAATCATCCTTGATGGGATCAATCCTATTGCCTCACTCCCTGTTTTGAAACGTTGCCTGATTTATTTCTTGTCACTCAGCAGCCTTTTTTAGAGCCAAATGAATAGAGTTTTCCCCACTTACCAGGTACACTGACTTTGTAGATTAACCTTTTGTGTGGTATGGCTTTTAAATTTGCATAATTTATACCATCTACTTCACTTCTATCTGCCAAATCACTAACGTACTCAGCAATGTCACACACATCCCTCACGGGAGCGCAGGAGGAGAATTCCCATGCACACTGAGTTCAGCTGCACATTCCCATGATAGTCCTGTGGGGCAGCCCTTAATTTCACCTGGAGATAGCAAACAGTGACATCATTGCACCTTGTTACTACAGAAAGCAAGAAAAATCCGGAATAGAGATACCAAATATTTAGGGAAGGATTTGCTTTCCTTTTTTTTGGAGAGGAACAAAAATGGAGGATTAATGGTGCTGTGATGGATTAAATGAAAGAAAGCAAGACATGGCACAAACTGTGCTCCAAAGCTAAGCAGACTTTCAAATGGAGTATTTTGAAGATAATTTGAGAGGAATGTCATCATTGCACTAGCTGCACATTTGTCAAGATGCCACAGCAGGTTGACCTTCCCATGCTTGCCTAAGAGATCTGAACCAGAAGGGCTCATCAGATATCTCAGGTAGCTCTTGAGATTGACAGGCTTTTTTTGCATACATATAATTAAGCTAGAGCATCATTATTGTTTGGTGCTATCAGGTCCAGCCACCTGAGTTTCTTCCAGCAGAAACACAGAGTTTTCACAGGGGGAAACTGGAACAAAGATAGGTGGTAATCTTTCTAAAAGAGAGAATCAATTAATAAATTCTCCTGGATCTGCTCCAGGTGTAGCTTTGTGGTAGTGTATTTGGAAGCACTGCCATCTACGAGCAGTCAGGACTCCCCAGACAGCACAAGATCGTTCAGCATGTGAATTATAGACTTCAGCCTTGAGAGTATAAATGATGGTGAGGAACAAGAGGGCAGATACAGAGTGGTAATCATTCCAACTTCAAAGTTAACTCAGTACTATATTGCTTCATTACAGTGCAGCAGATCAGCAAAGGGATCTGATTAATCCTTTATGTAACTTCCTTGACATGCCCTGGTTGTTAAAATATGCTCTTTCCCGAGCACCTTCATACTGTTTCAACAATAAACATTTGAACAGCTACCACAGCACACGGACATCAGGAAACCTGAGCGATCTATATTATAAGCTCCTCCTTAGAAAGTGATGAGTCAAGATGACTAAATGTCCTGACACACTAGGAAAATGCACTTACCTAATCAGTTTATCGCCCTTTATTAATAAACTGATATGGGTTTAGACCATAACACATAAGACAACATTTGATCTGAATTTACTAATTGATAACTTTTTAATGGCAATCCTTAAAACGTAACTAGCTAGGTGTAGTTGGTCCTGCCTGGAACAACAGGGGAGGCAGGATAGGTGCTATTCTATTGTATCTAACAGCAGTCTGATAATCTCAAAAAGCTAATACAAGGTAAACACCTGCACAGAAGTTTGCAAAATCAGAGCAAAGTCTGCATGTGCAGTAAATACAAACCAAAAATGACATAAATATTCAGGTGGATTAGTAGATAAGGGGACAGGCTCACCGATTGCTCCTGTAGAAGAACTGATATGTGTATAGATATAGATACGTATAAGAATGCATTAATTGTATAATTTAGTTCCTATAAATCTGGAAGGGTCATCAAGTACAAGGCATAATTGTAGTCTACTGACCTGTAGCCTCTGCAGATAGTCACAAAAGCACAAAGCAGATTATTTCTCAGAAATGTTCTCTGGGGTTGTAAAATGTATTTTGCTTAATACAGCAATGGTGGAGTCTGGGGTCATGGGGAGAGTGAATAACAGGCTTTGTAATGAACCTTAAAAAGAGAAGCATTCTCAGAGCTTTGTCTTTATATGTCCTGACACGCAGAACAGTTTTTTCCCTCTATGCATTTAAACCCTAGCAGTCGAACTGAAGCATGTAGACATGCACCCATGTGCACACACACCTACACAAAAACCAGCTCACACTAAAAATCCCTTCAAACACTGGTTCTCCCTCTTAATGAACTCTCCCCTTTGTGAAAAGTCTCACTTCAGGATAATCTCATTATGGGGTATCTCCTTGACAGGTTAATCTTCTCAGTTACCTCCTGAAGATTTTGTCATCTTTTAATCTGGAATACGATCGGATAACATCTTCAGATCAATATCTTCTTTGTAGTCATGTTCCAAAGGCTATGAGAGCTGTTCTCCCATGCAGTTCAAATGCCTCATTAAAGAGTTCTCAAACTGTAAAACCCTTCCAGAGATATCATGCCTTCATTTGCTATACATTTGGTATAATGGTCCTTAATTCACTGAAGTGTTTTAATGTCTATCACAGTGACTGTTCCTTAAAGCCAATATATTTCCTTAAAATAAACTTAACAGCTCCTACACATTTTCAACAAGTAGTATATTAATTTGAACAATCTTTAAGCGATTTATAACCAAACATTTCTTGTGATGCACTATCATATTTACTGCACATTTCAACATATGGTGTCTTCTCATTTGTTAGCTTTGTCTCTTGTGACAGTATTTTAAAATGATCCGTTGAACTCTGATTTTCTCTTTTTGAATTCACTTCCTAACATAATTACTTTCCAACATTTTATTGATATTTATTTATTTATTTATTTATTTATTTATTTATTTATTTATTTATTTTTGTGGTAGGGTGATTCACATATATTAAGATCTTTGAAATTAAGAAAAAAAATGTAAGGTTACTTGTTGAACATTCTTCGCTTTGCACATACTGTTAATCATTAACAAGATCTGATGCATTCACAGAAATATGAGCTTGTTTCTTTTCTAAACAGCACTGATAAAGGGATTATACAGGCCAAGAGCTTCATAACACTTACCATTGCCAAATCCTACCTTTTGTATTGAATTCTGCTCTCCAAAAAGCACTGAATAAGCAAACTAGACATTTTCTTCTCAGGGGAAATATCCTGGTGACAAAAAGAAAGAATGGATAATATTAGGAAGACATATGGGAAAAGCTAGCCAAAGAAATATGAAGAAATAAGACTAACACCAAATGAGCGTTTCACTCACAAAGGAGAAAGAAAAAAATAATGATTTGCCATTTTGCTCTTTGTAAGCTTCAGTGATTAAGAGTGTGAAAATATATCTGGTCTCAATTTACACAGCAAGGTGTTTATTAGTTTGTCAGATCTCACATAGACAGAAGTTGATTTGCTCATAGGGTGTGCTGTAATTATATCACTGAATAGTTGTTTTAAGGGATCCAGTTTTAATTTCTTCCTCTTTGATATAGTCATTTAATTACAACACAGCACAATTGATTAATTGCAATAACAATATTTTCTTTCTGAGAATTCACCTACAAAGTACAGCAGGGTATTAGAGAGTGCAAGGGAGAGAGCTGTGGGATTTAGTTTATGAGGCCAACGGAATATGTACATTATATATACCTGTTTCTTTAGGTAGAATTACGGCACGGGCTGGTGAGATGATTCTGTGTTCCGTTCCCCACTTCCATCTCTATTTAATACGGGATGGGGTAGGGAGCAGTCTCTAATGTCTCTGTATGCCCACTTGTCAAAGCTCTCTTGATGGCCCTGATCCACAACTCGCTGAATTGAAAGATTTCTCTTGACTTCAGAAGCTTTTGGGCTTGGCTGGTTATGAGCTCATCTTTCTTTCTGATCTGCAAGGTGCCTCAAACCTTTGAGGGCAGTAGAGATAGTCATAATAATTGAATCAGCATGGACTCCTCACCTCTGCTTGCTGCTTGGGTTACATCGGCTCTGCCCAGAAGAGCTGGTGGAAATCGGGACTTGTAAGATGATGCCCAAATTGCCTTGCTGCCTTTGTCTCAGTAATGTTTCCAATAAACACAAAGGTTAGAGACAGGCTAATAGCCAGTGAGACAATCAGTGTCAACAGAAAGCTTCTTCAGTGAGGGTCTAAATTGCAGTTAACTAAGCACTAGAGAGACAAGAGGACACAGGCATTGCAATGCTAACACAAAACCTGGCTTTTAGGTGCGCTCAGGAATCCACACAGCCTTGTATTAGGTCAGAGGCTGCCAGTAATAAGAGCAGGTTAGCCTGTGTGCAGCTCTGTACTAAAGCAACAACATCACCTACCATTCTGGAGGTGGTGGTGGAGTCCTGAACTGCACTTCCAAGCCCTCAAGAGCCCATGCCATAAGCCCAGCCACACAAGACTTTTTTTTAAGGAGGGGGACTGCAGAGTCAGAGTAACTCCAAGTCACACTCAAGGGGTAATATTGAGGAGGAGATACCGCTGTCTTTGTCCTTTCCTAGTATGCATCTGTGCTAGTGCACCTGAGAGAGGTAGGAGGATGAGGAGCTGCAGTCTTGAACCCAAACACCTGAATTTTGCCAGTCTCTTTTAGGTATCAATATCCTTTTGAGGATCTTGGCCTTTAAGCCTTAGTTTCTCAAGCAATTTACGGTGATGATCAGTAAAACACTATAGGAATGTTCTTTAACTCACCATGAAGGGTTGAGGTTTAAATTTAATGAAATTTAATTACAGGATTAACATTGTACAGATACTGATTTCAATTCAAAACACCAGAGTCACAGGGAGCACCTCGAGAATTAACTCTGTCCTAACTTACTCTGCTTTATGTGGTGGATTTTTTCTGTAGACAAGAGGGAAATATTCCAGTACTAAATTCACAGTTAAGATGTTGCTTTGATGATTCCCCAAACAGTGTACTCAGCAGAGTTCAAACAGCCTGACATTCAAAATTAATACTATAAATATGACCCTAAAAATGTCTAGAGTTCTAAAGTAGTGGGCCATTAACTTTTACAGGGTCGACCTATTCACTCTTACATCAGTTTAATTAGTATACAATGTAAGACATAAGAGTAAATATCACATGGACAAGGACAATAATCATTGTTGGTTTCAAAACAGATAAACTTTCTGATGAGCTGCAAAACATTAAAAAAACCACCTACACATTACCCACACATACCCATGGCAACAAATATACATCAACATAAAGCAGAAAAAAGCTGCAACCTATCAAAGTTTTAATATTCATCGTCTGATGCCAGCGTGATTGCATTTGCATGCCTTTGCTGCCTTTCCCCCACCCCACCCCCACCCCTCTCCCCCAAGGACAAAATGAGGGGAAAAAAGCATAGAAATGTAAAAGAAAGTGCTCTGAAGTTTCCAAACAGTTTTGATCATATGTCCAAAATGAATCAACACTTAGTGAAAGTGTGTGTTATAGGACATTGCCTATGCCCTCTGAAAATAAATCAAGATGGACATTAATCAATATGTGAATGTGCACAGAAAAGCAACTGGTGGCAATACAGCCCTGCCTGTTAGCTTCTTGGACAAGTGATCTGCCACTAAACAGATGAAAAGTGTCATAAGTTCAATGCAATTAAGAATCATTTTCACTCTCTTGAAAGAGGAAGGTCTTTGCGAATCGGATATCTATTATTTTTCAGTGGTAAAGCAAAACATCTGATAAATGATTACTCTAAATTGCTATAAAACGTAGCATACATTCCTTTCCATACATGTGTATTGACATTCTTTCCTGGCATGGGCTCAAATCCACTTCTTGAATGCAGTAAGTTTTGTATTTCCTTCTGCTTTTTCCATTCTATTTACCTGGCATTTCATCAAGACTCTGGACCTTCTTTTCAAATTGTTTTTACAGCAGCAGAAAGGGGCTCAAAATTGCAAGGAGCCCAACCCTCCTTGCAAAGCACCAAATGATTTCTGCTCAGTGAGATGAGAACATTCAATATCCTGCAGAACCTCTCTGTGTGAATGGGTCTCAGGGCAACATCCAAAGGGTTATGAGCTTCTGTTGTTGTGTGGTTTTTCTTTTGCAACAGGTTGTGAAATGGGTCCTGACATTGTTTCAGCTATGACAGTGTAGTTTGAATTGGAACCACTGGCCTATGAGATTCTTCATTAACGTCAGTTCAACAACATCCTCTCCTGCTCTCCTCTGCACAATTTTATGAACATTTTTCCTGGAATGTTTAGATTTCAGAGAAACAGAAGGAAAAAATCCCTTTGTACTTGATGAGAAAAATGGTATTAAAAGAGAATTCACACAGCAGCTCTGATTTAAGACAGTTGCACTGGTTCTACAGTGCACAGACCTATTTGTTTCCAGACATTGTCTTGTGTATTGAGTACATATGCAAACTTTGTTCCACCCTCCAACATAACTATATATCTACAGTGAAAAGAAGAGCTGTAATTGCTGGAAGAACACAGGAGTGTTCCCTCTTGTCTACAGAAAAAACCCTATCTCAGAGACGGCACAATGTGCAGATATAGGCAGTAAAAGTGATTAGCAGTCTGGAGAGGCTTCCATGTAGAGGGAGAGAGAAAAAGAATAGACCATTTAACGTGGAGGCAAGAGAAACCCCATGGAAGGGACAGAGGGAGACAAGTAAATTCAGTGGGATAGGAAAAAATGCATCTCTTAATGATATTTACCCTCTCACTTAATGAAGTCACAATCAATTCATCTGAAAGGCAACAAATTAAAAGCGATAAAAAATAAAAGAAAACACAGCAAGATCCATAGTGGCACTAACCAAAATGAAATATCATCGAGGACAAAAACTAAATTTAATCCAAAACCAGATTAGATATGCAAATCATGTGAAAGTGGATAGTTACACTACAGAGAAACACAATTGATTTTATTCATATCAAGTAAAAATGACTGTGATATAGGTCATAAGTCAACTGCCACTAATAAGATTTAGAAGAATTTTCCCTAGGATCATTTTCCTGTGGACTAGGCAGACTAAAGACCCAATAACTCCTGTGTTCTTCCAGCAATTACAGCTCTTCTTTTCACTGTAGATATATAGTTATGTTGGAGGGTGGAACAAAGTTTGCATATGTACTCAATACACAAGACAATGTCTGGAAACAAATAGGTCTGTGCACTGTAGAACCAGTGCAACTGTCTTAAATCAGAGCTGCTGTGTGAATTCTCTTTTAATACCATTTTTCTCATCAAGTACAAAGGGATTTTTTCCTTCTGTTTCTCTGAAATCTAAACATTCCAGGAAAAATATTCCTGGGCACTAGTCACACACAGTAACCCTTATCTCAATGGGAATATTAATAGCGTCTCTCTAGTCTCCCTGTTTATTGCAGGACCATAACACCTATCAGATTAGCTGATGGGTACAAAATGGATATAAAAGAGACCAATAGATCAAAATGCACATAGACTGTAATTGCATAAGCATTACAGCAAGAAACAAGGACAGAAACATTAATATGGGAAGCGTACTCCAGCCCAGCTGCTTACCTCCCCCCACCGCAAAAAAAAAAAAAAAAAAAAAGCATTCAGGAACAGCAGATTGCAAAGAGCAATCATGCCAGCCACAGGTTGGCAATCACATCTTCTCCAAACAGCAATCATGGCTCCTACTGATGGACAACAACATGTGAGAAACTGTCATTTTGATATTTAAAATCTGTGGTGTGTAAAACACTGACTGTCAGTCTCAGCTGGTGGGATCTGAGTTACTGGAGAAGGAACTGCAGAAATTACTGGATCTGAAATAGATCCTGCAAGTCGAAATGTTTATTTTTTGCAACTCTTCAACATTATTTGTCTATGCTGCAGACTGTACTGTTCTTTTATTTACCTGACACTGTACTTCAGTGAACAACATTTGGTCTTAGGACTTCAAAATTGTATTTTTTCTCCCAAGCTCTATTTTACCAGGTAATTCTTAATTGTGTAGGGACAAAAAAGTGTATTCTTCCCTTCAGCTCTAAGACCTGAAAGCAAAGTTGTCTAAGGCCACTTATCGGGAAAGACTATGTTAGCACCATCTTTCCTGTCCTCTTCCTATATATAGTACTGCTATAAAGGTGGTAATGTGATCGGTGATGCTGAAGAGGGATTAAGGGCTTGACCGAGTCAAACTTTACACTTTCCCAGCTGGCAGTGAGAAATTACTTCCTGTGTTCCCAGTGCCAAAGAATGACTTAACTGGAGGAATTGGATTTTTTTCTTAAGATAGACAAAAGGAAAAAACCCTGATGTTTTTATGAGAAGAACAGAACAGCAAAAAATTGTAATGGATTGTCCAGCACAAAACGTCCATGGGATGAATGAGGCCCTTAAAACATCACGGCTTGGGCTGAAATATTGCCAGGCTTTTGAGTAGTTTCAGGACTTTGCTTTCAATTTGAACTTTAAATCAATTGTCCCATTCATTTCAAAATCAAATTTCAAAGCAGGGAGGATAATGTAACCTTTTGACTTCTGACATATTTATAAAGGGGGGGAGGGAATTATATGACTTTTTTTTTAATGCACAACTTTTAAATTAATAGACATCTTCAGAGACCAAAAACTGCCCACCCAATGACACATTTTGTAGGGTTTCCTTCTGAAAAACACTGGGGTGCACTGTTAGTGCTGAGAAGCAAGTTTCTTTCCTGTCCAGAAACCAGTAATCTTTGTATGTTCTACTGTACATGACTCCAAGAAAGTAAGCTGGTGTTTATACAGAGAATAAGAAAGAAAGTCTGAAAAATCATCATGAAAATACGGGTGGGAGCAACATCTAAAGATACAGCACGTTGTTGCAACAGACCAAATTCTGTTTTCTTCATCTGAGATGTCTGAGAACTGACCTGGTATGTCTAATAATGGAGGAGCTAGTCATCACCTGAATTGATAAAGACTTGATTCAGCAATTTACAGATTTAGAATGGGCTAATGGAAGGATCATGAAATGAGGAAAAGGTGTTCCTCATTAAGTGACACCTACTTATTCTAGTTGGAGTTTCTCCATTAATCTCCACAAGCTTTGGAACAGGAGCTAAGTGTGCTTCTGCTTAGTCCTCTCTACAGCAGGTATAAAGCCATCTATCTCAAAGGGTATCATTTTTCATATTTCATTGCAAAGATTTTAGTAATTTTTGAAGCCAAAATATTTTTTGGATAACCCAAATCTAGGAGAACTCAGACAACCTGCACCTTTTCTCTGATTTTAATGTTGGGTAATGAAGATGCGACACTGCTTATGGTATCCTCAGCATTGCTTTAAGTCATGTTGCATAAGCACAACAGCCATGGTCTAGGATATGTGGCTACACACCTTCCTCCTTCGGTGTGCCACGTGAAACGAGCTGTAGGCAATGCAAAGCAAAACCAGCCTTTGCGTTCTCTGCCAGGGCAAGCACATCTGAGAGATGTGCCAGTCATGCTGTGGAGCCACAGCTGAAACTTCTGCTATAGTGCCAGATACAACAGTTGTTGTTGCTCTTGTTTGTATGTTATTGCTGCTGACACTTAGTGTCCTTTAGCTGCCACAAACTTGAGCTGATCTGGCTCTCCTTTAGAGAGATAAGTAAGTTCTCTAACTATTTTCATGCAAATATAAAAAAAATCAGCTGGGTGGTTTTTCATGGCCATTCTTTGGTGCTTTTGTTTTATTTCTTGGAGATCTACTGACAAAGACCTTTCCTGAGCAGAGCACTGGTTATTAATTCATGAGTTTCAGGCAAATTTTCAGTGTTTCAATGATGAAGAGCATTGCTGCTATTGGAAGGAAAGCTGATCTGGGATAGAGACCCATCTGTTCCTTAATAAAGTTTAGAGGCAATATTCCATTTCTACCTGGAAGGCAAGCCTAGAGACATAAAATAATCATTTTTTATGAGATATTTAGATAACTATCAGAGACTCCTGCTTCTTATAATCAGCGGTATCTGCTACTGCTATTCCTCATGCTTTAGTGGTTTGGACTTGTGACAGAAAATTCATCTTTGGGAGGATACATCTGTGAGTGCCACAGCATATAAGATTGATCAACTTCTGCTATTGCTTTGCTGTGTTCAGTTCTTTTTCTGGATATATATATAGTCAGTGAGGTAGGCGGTCAATTTCTCCCTTTTTTTTGACCACTGATTACTTCCTGCTCTTAAGGCATAAAAAGATGATGATAATTTACAAGGACATTGGACAGTATCCAGACTTTGTACTGGAGAAGATGGTGGAGTGCCTCCATGCATCCATTTGAGCTCACCTAGAAGAAAAGTGGGCTGCCAAGTCTGCAGAGTTTTCTGCATAGTAAATCTGAATTTTCAGGTTCTAAATAAATATGAAGTTCATTCCACTGAATGACAGGAATGGAAAAGTAATCTCTGCAAGAAAGGGAAAAGATAAAATTCTGTCTCTCTATGGTGCCTTTCACGAGAGGATTTTACTCATGTTAATGAGGCCTCGTAACATAATAGTGATATTGAATTTCTTATGGAGGATGAATTCAGGCTTTCCAGAGATATGTGGCATAAAGTCATAGTGCTGAGGGCAAAAGTAGAGCTTGGGTAACAGTTTGGCAGTCCGGAGTTGTGGTCTTTTAAACTAGCCATTAAATCATCTTGATTTAAGGGAAGAAAAAGAGCAGAGCAGCTTCCTGAGGCTCTGTCACATTGCTGTGCTTGCCAACCTCGCCTCTACAGTGAGGACTGTGCAAAATTAGCCAAAGTGGGGAAGTCGAACCTCACTGCCATTAATCTTCCAAAGGGGCTCAGAAGTTGGGGCTGTACCGGTTTTAAAGTCTGTGCTTTGTGGTACATCAGAAGGGGTCAGCATCATCCGTGACAGTTACCAGAATTAATGCACACAAGAAACAAGTGCTGGGCTGGTTGGGGTGAGGCTGTCTGAGATCTTACTAGCACAAAAGCAATGCCAGAAGGCAAGGAACCAGCACAGGCTGCAGGCGCCAGCACTCCTGAGATGTCCAGTCCTTTGCATTCCTGCAAGCTCACCTGTTTTGTTTTCAGCAACATCTTCATTACAAGAAGGTGTATTAACTGTGTATTTGATTTTTCCCTTTTCCATCACACTGTTATCTGAGGGACACTGCAAAATGTAATTACTTGTGCCAATATGTCTTTTGCCTGAAGATTTCATTCGTGCAGTTTCTTGTCTCCCTTCTCCCCAGCTGACAGAGCAAGGACACCCTCGCTACACTTCACAAACAGTAAGAGCCTAATTACAGATTTTTTCAGACTGGATCTTAGTGAGTTTAAGTAGAAGACAAAATATTTCTACAAATTAATGAGGACAACAGAGCACACATCCTTTGTATGTCAATTAGCAACATATGGTGTAAGGCTTGCAAAACAATCAAATGATCAAACAATAAAGAAATGGAAGAACGTAGCAATTTCTCCCTCTCTTATTAGCTAAATATAGCATGTGATGCTTGTGTTACAGATTTTCCAAGCAGATTGTGGAACACCTGCAAGCACATAGGTATTGTTTTATCAGGGTAATCAGCAGGTAGATTTTCTAGATAAACCATTCTGTCGAATTTCTTTTAAACAGTTAGAAATGTATTAGGATAAAAAAATAAAGACGTCAGATAGTTTGCATTTTTTTTTTCTCCATAAAAATCACTGGGGAGACAGGGGAAGAGATTTCTTAAACCCTTGCCACCTACTTTTTCTGGTGCACTGGCCAAGCATTGGGATTTTCGTATATGCAGGAGCAGCAAAGGGAAATGGGAAAGACCTGGGGTATTCTCACCTGTTGCAGCCCTTCTGGGGCTGCTCCTGCAAGCAAGCTTTCCATCCCAGGTGGCATGCATATCTTTCATATTCTCACTTCTGAACCTGGCTCATGAGCCCAAAAAAGGCAAACTTTTCTGTTAACAGTTCTAAAAATCTGGCCATTTATTTAAATGTGAAATATAAATTAGAACTTGTATTGAAATCTGGCTTTAAAGCTTTGCATAGCTTTGTTATATGAAACCTTTATTAGTCTCACACCATGAGCTATCTGTAGAAAAATCTCCCTATTACTACAGATAGCTGTGCTCTTTGTAGATAATATATGTACATCCTCAGATCCTGATTTTCTAAGGTTATAAATTCAATACTCGGAAGCACAGCAGCAAATCTAGTACTTGAAAACACACTTTACTGTTGATGATGATGAAAAATAGTATTCACTGGTTTCAGCAGCAGAACTGCGGCTTGATCCACTTTGCCTAGATGCCTAAATTGTAAAGTAACTTTATTTGCCTGCAGAAATACCTGTAGCGTGATGCCAAGGGGCTGAACAGAAGGACAGGTGGGGATTACTGGGCCATGGAGATCAGGAGGAAGAGAAGAAAACTGGAGTGTAAAAGAAGGATATGGGTGCAATGGCAATTTTTAGCTGTATTTTTGTGACGGCTCATGGCATGGGCATAAATGATGGGAAGGTATCAACATGTAGTGCACAAAACCATTCCCACAAGAAAAGAATATTTGGGGGATTTGGGTAACAGACAGACCATAATGGGAGTTTTCCATGTAAACTTTCAGAGGTCTTAAAAGTAAAGAAGAAGCTAGGAGGAAGGGGCATCATTGCAATAAATAAAACTAAAGATGGCCAATCCTAGAACTGCATACCTCACGATGCTTCTCTTCTGAAACCATCTCCATGGCCCACTGGTCCCTAATCTGTCCTTCAACTGAATCTCATTTGTCAGCAGCAGGTGAGGAGTTCAAACAGAGGGTATTCCCAGAAGTATACTAGAGGGAGGAAAACTGTAGAACAACTTAGCATCCTAGAAAAGTATCAGATTATAAGAATAATACACTGTTCTTCTTTGGGATCACTCATGAGAAGCTTTGGGCTGAAGATGAGATTACCCAGAGTGGCAAATACTAATAACTTTAGTTATGGCTTCCATAAAATGAACGAGGACATTATCTCCTCTTTTTTCATATTGCACAGACAGACTCTGAGGTGAGGCAGAGCAAGTACAAGAAGAAGAAAAGACCCAGCCACTGAGCTATAATGTGGTACAGATCTGAAGTTACAGAGGAGGCAGGCAATGTGGCAACCAGAGGAATGGCACTGCAAGAGGTGGGAGAGAGGAGGTGGTGGTGCTGTGCAGCCGCTGGGGTGGGCTTCAGGATCAGCCACCACCAGGCAGCTCAGCATGGGCAGGGAAGTTCAGCATCTGTGAACTGAAGAGATGTCAGGATCAACAGCAACACGACCCGTGATGCTGTGCCTCTGTAGCAAGAGTGAGCTGTGTTCCTGGTGCAAGTATATCCATCACAGAATAACTTCTTAGTGGAGAGAGAGCCAGCTAGCTTTGTCAGCTGCTCAAGGTCAAGTCCAGATGGGGAATATAATGCTGTCCATGACTATACTGCAAAAGGAAAAATTACTTTGGTGCCTTATCACAGAGTTCAGCCAATAAGTAATCATAGTGTAAAATAATCATGCCTGGTGTGTGTAGTGAGGAGTGAGTCCAAGTGGGTATTTGTGACCTATCCATTGAAAACTAAACTGAAAACAACTCTTTTATATAGGCCACCAATTAGCTATTTCATTATAATAACTTTCACTCTCCATGTATAGAGCTGGATTTGAACCAGTGATCAAAGGATTTGTAACTCATACCAATAGCATAAAGCAAATATTCTGGATTGTTTTAGCTCACACAAGAGATTAAACATCCTCTTTAGGCACTGCGATTTCTTCTTTCTTTCTTGTAGAATCAGAAATAAAAAAATTAGTTTCCTTTTTGTTGTACCATGAAATCTCCTTTTTATAATGAGTATATGAACCAGTCATTTCGCTCTTAATAGGCCACTTACTGAATTTGATGGAGGAGATAATTAAATGTGACAGATATTCGCATACATCTATCTTAAAACTAGCACTCAAAGATTATAAAAGCCGTAACATTCCCTTAATGAAATATAGCTGAACATGAGAAAAACACATTACAATGTATCTGAAAACAATTGCAAAATTTAGAGATAAACACTGTTAACACTTGATAAGCCTTTACAGTTTTGATATGTACAGAAAACATAAGAGTAGCAAACAGAAACCCCTATTTGAAGTAGATGAAAGCTGGAGATAAATTTGTTTGGCATCCAAACAAGAGAGAATGAGTTTGTAGGTCCAAGAGAATATATGTGTTATAACTACTGAAGCATGAGAGAGGCTTTCTATAACTTGTAAAGAAAATGCCAAAGAAAATTCATTTAAATAAACTCTTTCAAAACCTCGGTGCTGAATTTGAGTTGCCATCAATCAGACCTTGTGTTCCTGGGTGATGTTAAAAGGCTGGGTTGCATGGTGAAATAAGTTGGGAAATCAACTGGATCGATAGCTCCCAGGATTTTCTCCATTCAGTCTCCGTCCTGCTCTATTCACCCAGCTGGGTTCTTGGCACTTCCGCTTAACCCATTTAACTAAAAGATGAGGAGATGTTATGGAAGGTGGAGAACTAATTATAAAAGCATTCAGAAGCCATGAAAATGGGATGATTCTTACAGCTCATGAGATGACAAATACAATCAAGTGTGCTGCCAGAAAACCAGTGGTGTGCAGCTGCGACCCAAAGCCAGTGCAATGGGAAGGGAGCGCCAGGGAAGGGGGATGCTCCCACTTTTCACTTGGCAGAGCACTGGTGCCACATGAATCCAGGTACTTGTTGAGTAGCAGCTCTGGAAAAGTTCAAGCAATCAAACCTTCATGACAGGTGGAAGATACCAGAAAAGAAAATAGTAATTAAAAAAAATATATCTTTGAAAAAAAGTCCAGTAAAATGGATGTGAAGAGGAAGGCTTCCTTACCAGAAGTGAAAATGCTGAGAACCCAAGAACCCCCAGCCACCTAAGTTTGACTTTGTACAGTTCCATCGATGATGCTAAACAAGCCTAATTTAGTCTGTTTGTTGTCTTTATTATGACAAACAGCTAAAACGTTTCAGAGCTTGATGAGTTTTTGTGTCCTTCTTCTGAAAGCAGGAAACACTCCTGAGTCTGAAATGGCTCAGTTTACACATCATTCCCTGGGTAAGGAGGGATGGCAGATTCCTGTGAGATGCAGCAAGTGAAAGTGTGGAAATAACTGAAGCTGAGAAAGGGCAAAGGCAATAGCTGTTTATCAGGGCTGGACACTTTGTGCTGACTTTAAAAGAGCAGTAGCACTACTGAGGATTATTTATATTATATGACTATTTACACTTTTGCAATATTTCCTATTTGTTTGACTTTACTGCCATTCAGAGTTCCCTACTCTGTCCTGAGACCTACTGTGGGGAAGATGGAACAGGCAAGGGTGCTTGATCGCCTTGCTACCGGCTCTCAGGCATGGAGAACACGGGCTTCAGGCTATAGTGATCCATGTATGTTGAACAGTGTTTCAGTTGGATAGGGTGACATGGTGGGCTCATCTGAGACTCCTCTCCAAGGCTGCTGATGGGTTTCCACTCTAAATTTTATGCTCTTTAAAAAATACGTGGTTGCCTTCCTGTGGGGAAAGAACTGATTTAAGTATTGCTAAGACTGCTGTCTTGTCCGTCTGTATTTCATGTTACTGTGGTTTGACTGCTTGAATTCAGAAACCATGCCAGGATCCAAATGACCTGAAGGGGAATAACCTCCTTGTCCTGCTTCGGGACAATTCTCTCTCAGACATCTGCAGAATCACTGCCCACTCCTTAAATTTATTTACAAGGGATCCCTTGTTTACAAAGTATTTAGACTTTAAATTCTCCTCAGGGGAAAAAACAAAACAAAACAAAACAAAAAAACAAAACAAAAAAAACCCCAAAAAAAACCCCAAAAAAAAACCCCCACATCATTTCAGGGCTCCAAAATCTGTTTCTAGTGCAGATAAACTCTCCTGTTCCTCCTCTGCCTCTAAGGATGTTACTGCTTTTAGGAACTTCTTTTGGGTTAAATGGTTTGATGAGCAGCTTCTGATAGAGAAAAGTATTTATCCCACAGTTTTGCATCAAGACCTGAATACGAGGTTCCAAGGCAACGGCTGAGTTCTGTTACGCAAGTGATTGGTACATGCCCCCTCAGATGATTACTGCCGTTAGAACCCAAAACCTGGCCTCATAAATAGAAATAGGCATTTTGGAGTAGAGCAATGCCTGGCGGTTGCAGGCCTTGTTCCAGGAGCAGAGTTTGCAGAGCTGAGCGAGATGCCTGAATTCCCTCTGGAGTGAATGGAGAGGATTAAGTGCCTCAGAATGAGATTCAAAGCAGGCAGCAAGTAAAGCAGGGAACACTTAAGCCTGCCTTAGGAAATACTAAAGAGAGGGGTGTATTTGAAATCCTCCATATATCCTGGGTTTAGCATTGACCCACATCCACAAGATAGGAGACGCTGTGAAAATGGGATTCAGAGCCCATAACCCCTTTCCAGAATTAATTTGTCAACTTTGAGTAAAAGATTTCTGCCTGCTGTTGGTGCCAAGGTCAGAAGCCAGATGGAGCGGGAAGTGGATGCAGTAACCACAGCCACCTTTTACAGTAACTTAGTAGCTAAAACACATGCCTGCAAAGCTGAATACCCGTGTCTGAGTTCCTCCTCGGGTTTGAAGAGCAAAACCACAACTTTCCTTTTCCAGGAGGGTACATATTAATCTCAGGACCAACTTTCCCTTTCTCCTTTAGAGTAACAGTGCAGCAGTGATTCGTGGGGCCAGAGATGGAGAAGGCAAACAAGGCAAGAGGTGGCAAATAGAAATGGTCATCACGATCCCTTCTTCAGTAACCCACAAAGTGAGGAGCCTTAGCTGCTTGTAAGAACATGTAGCTTTATGCTTCACTCACATCTGTCATGTAAGGAGGGATACAGCAGGTCTAATGGTAAGAGGAAACTGCTTTGATCATGAAGAAAATTTTTTTCAGGCCGCATGAGAGGAGAGAAGCTATGGGGTGAGAGGGAGAAGGTGGTGGAGAGGAGCCAGACATGGCAGCTGCAGGCAGCGTGAATATGCTCTCGTTACCAAGCTCTCATCTTGCACGAGGAAAGCCTCTGGATGAAACCCTTAGAACAGCAGCCTTTAGCTATTAGCTGAAGATTTTATTAATTTCCATGTATGTGCCCTTGCAGAAGGTTGAATTTTTTTATATCTCCTTCAGCCCCAGTGTTCTCCAGCCCTCTCCCTATATTCTGTGTTGGCAGCACTTCCTTAACATGTGTCTTTAGGGAATATAATCCACACACTTTTCCTCCTTGTGTCTGTGTCATTAAAGGGAAAATCCAGCAGGACCCATGGCAGGCATGATTTTTAGCCTCCCACCTCCTCTCATGAGTGCCTGTAGTCAGACAAATCCGTGCCACTTCAAAGCACCCCACTTTCTCCAGCATCCAGAGCACCTTATACCGGCTGCTTTATAGACACTGATATAAATAAGATCCACTGCATTTCCACTCCTTATTTAATCTATTGCTTCTGGGGCTTTGTTTTCAAACAAAACATCAAGGTAGTTTGGCATGAGCTATTTTCAGTAAATCTTAGTTGTATTTTCTGTTTTCCACTCACCAAAATGTTTTTTTCCACTGTGATTAGCTCTGAACCTCACGCAGAGGCAGTACCAGTAACAGGAAAACTTTTTGGTAGGCTGTGACAAATACATATATTTTTTAGGCATAGTAATTCTTTCTTCCTGGTTCTATCCCAAATCACTCTGTCTGTCAACCTTGACTGAACAACCAAAGGTTTACCATCCTGGGTTAAATAAAACCACCTACTGTTGCCTCCGTGATATTTTATTTGCTATTCTCCAGTCACACAGGTCTCATACCAGTTTGAGCAGTTTATTGCCAGACCTGCAGTTTGTTTTGCCAGTTCCCTCAGAAGTCTGGGATAGAAATTATGTAGTCCCCCTCCCATGGATGCATTGAGCTTTTTTCTTTAAAGGAATCTTAAAAATGCAAACAAACAGTCAAGGGGAAAAATAAAGCTTTTTGGTCTTCTTGAGTGAAGGGATTTTTTTCCTTTCAACATACCGATATGAGGAGGTTAATGTGTCACTATAAAAGAAATGTGGCACTCTGCTGTTCTCTCACAGAATACATTACTTAAATTCTCACTATGAATTTACATCTTTTTTTTTCCTGAAATGTAGTTTGACACTTAGTAAGAATTGAATCTTAAATATTTTGAAAGTATAATTTAACATCTCAGCAAAACCCCGAACTGCGAAATGTGTTTTATAGAAACTTTAAGGGCTAGCTGAAGCTGACTTTAAAAAGACTAGAGAATTACATCTTTAGGTGGTGCTTTAAGTGCAGATGAGTCTTCTACAGTTTTTAGATACCTTGTTCATCCAATTGTATCATTAGGATATATTCTTTACAGATTTCCTTTGGGTGATTTTTATTTTGAATGACTTTTCATTCTTCATTTAAATATCATATATACATGTAAAAAATTATATGCTACCAAAAATAATTTTTTAACTAAACCATAGCAAAAATCCAGAAAAAATCCCAACACAATATTCTAGAAAGAGAGAGAGAAGTGTCTGATTTATAATTGTTCATCTATATGGTTTATAATTTCTGGAGACACATCTAAACCATGCAGGTTGACTCTATAAGACTTGAGACAGAACCAGTGTTAAACTCATCATCCTTTGCTGATCCCATCCAATTTGCTAGAAATAATCTGCCTTTCTGCTTATATCAATTTTACATCAGTCCAAATTGATGTTCACATCAATCAATTCTGTTTTACATGGTTTTAAGTCAGAAATTAGGGATGATCTGAACATATAGCTGAGAAGCCCAAAACATTCACAGGCGCAGGAAAGTAGCTTTACTCCGTATAGAGCCATTGCTGGATGTCCTCAAGCCATTGCTCATGTGCACAAAAAAAGCCCCCTGCAAAACCATTCATTCGCCTTTTATTTCTTTTTACAGTGAAATAATATCAGCTTGTCCTAAGCGTGAGGGCTTCTGATGGACCTAAATGCAGTGATAAAGTACAGCTCTGGTAAGCACTTTGGGATCCCAGAGAAGTGGGCGCACTGAGGCGCATTGAACTTGGCAGGCTTACCTGAACAGAGCACTCTCCCGCACTTGGTACTTGCTTGATGGTTGGTGCTTGGCATTAAATGTGATCATTATGTTTCCTCCTGAAGGCCTGATCCAATATCCATTAAGTCAGTCGAAATCTTTCTTCCAGTCTCAATGAATGTCGTTTCAGTTCTTGGAGATGTGCCTGTTTTAAACTCTGGTTTTGATAGTGTATTGAGCATGCACTGGAAGGGGTTGTATTTCAGTAACCTTCCCTCTGGACTAATTCATTGTTTTACTTTGCAGTTCATTAACATCCTAATAGTTATCCAAGTCTTGTTTGCAAACAAGAAAAAAAAAAAAAAAAAAGCGCCTGATAAACTTACAAGAATGCTTATTTTGTAAGATTGAAATCGATGTGTACATGTAACTCCCGGTAACGGTGCTGGTTCATACCAACCTGCATTTTTCCTTAAATCCAGTTAGAATATGTTACAGAGATTAATTACATGTTATACAAAGGATCCTATTATTTTTTATTATTTTCAGGATCATCTTGTTATGGGGTATGATGAATAGGATCATCTGACTGGCCTATCCTGTAGCATCATTTTTTTTATATAAGATAACCTCCTTTTGTTTTTCTTTTCCTGTTATAAAAATGAATAAATCTTGAATACCTCCTTTAACTGAAGCTCCACCTATTTTCAGCTTTTTCCCTTTTTTTTTTTTTTTTTTTTTTGGCATTTCCCTGGATTCTGTCTATTTTTTGCATTTTCTCTTTTTGAAACAAGAGTGACCAAATGAAGCACATAGCCTAAACAAGGTTACTGAGAGTCTTGCACTTCTCTTCCGTAGTCTCACCCCTGAGCTGGTCTGCATATGCTGACTCAGGAAGTTTTCCTTTCACAGGATAGCTGTGCCTCTATTTCTTCTAGTCAGGCTGAGTCAAGCATATGCTCCCTTCTGCTGGAACCCTCTCCTCTAAAACTGTTTTGGCTGAGGCTTTATTAGGGTTTTAGATCTATGCTGCTCACCCTCTTGTTCAAATCTGCTTTTGGGCTTTGGTCTTTTATGCTTGTCTCCCATCAGTCCTTTTAAAATGAGTAACTGTCAGAGCTATGTGATTTATTTTTATTCTTGCCATCAGTTTCTGCTAACAGAATGACCTATTCCAGAGCATGTTCCTTTGCTTGACATTCTTTTCTTTCCCACCATAATAAATAAATGCTTACAAGAAAGTTTGGAGATTTGACACGAGGAGCAAGAGGGAAATAGGGGATCCAAGAGTCCCCAGATCAGAAGAGGACACACTTCCAAAAGAACTGAATTTCAGCTGCAGCCTGATTTGTGAGGCTTCTATTTTGCAGCTAAAGAAACAAAAGAAAAGCTGGGGGTGGAGGGAAGGAAAGGGGGTGGAGGGAAATGAGAGCAGCATAGAGGACAAGAAAAGCCTTTGTGTTTCGGATAGAGTTTTGAGCTTAATTTAAATGATAATCAAAAGCAGGATGCAATGGGGAAAAGCAGACAATGAGAATACAACTAAACAAAAGACTGACCATGCTAAATGTGAAGAGACATGAACAAGTTCTTTTAAAAATCAAAGGCAGGGATGGTGTAAGCTTGGAAAAGCCCTTCCTCTGGCCATTCGGGTAGTTCAAAATATTTTTGTTCAAAGTCAGAACAAAACCAATGAGTATATGAGAATTCCTATCAGAAAGGAAATACTGAAGAAATTAACTTGGATAAATCAAACTGTGGTAGCGTGATGGTGCAGCACAATGGGGAGCAGGCAGCTGCCCAGCTGTAGGAAGCAATCTGGGCTGGCCAGGGAGGGATGGACCCCAAAGCCTGACAACCCTGGGTTGAATCAAGGCACCTAAGATCTGGAGGCTTGAAATTCCAGGCTCCTTCAGGGCCTGTGCTACAGGTACCCTTCTGGAGACCAGGCCTCCAGGGTGCGTGGAGAGGGCTTTCTACACATAAGGAACTGCTCCCACATTGCCAAACTGGGCACATCAGCACCTCAGCAGCCAGCCCAAATCTGGCAGAAAAGAAGCAAAACTCCGTGCATTTATATGAAACCTGGTTCATTTGGCAAATAGAAATTTTCTGGATAAAACATATATATATATATGTAAAAGTCTGACTACTTGCCAATCAAAATCTTCACTTGTCCTATTTTATTTTATTCTGACCAGTGCACTGCTGCAGCAGAAAACAGGAATGTGAGAAAGGATGTGGTGATATGGGATGCTCCTCCTCCCTGTCTCCAGATCATGGCAATTACTGAACTGCGTTTTCTTATGCCATGGAAAGATAATGAGCTAAATTTGATTAATTTCTTAGCTCAAACATCAAGTAGTAGAGAATTAGCTTATTGCAAACCCAGACTCGGACATCTCAGTCCTCCCTACATAACTTTACTAAGCTGTGTGCACCTGTAGTCTGGAAGAATTTTATTATACTAAAAGGGGAAGTTGTCAAAGATGGGAGCTTAATTTGCCTTTCCATGTGCATGAGCAAATGTCTGCGCATGGTCTTTGATATCTGTATGCAAGTAGTAAGTATTCACAGGCACAAAATCCGAGTAAAATTCTCCAAAATGCTAAAAAATTACAGCTGTAATTCGGTTTATCATGCCCATGCTATGGGCAGCTTTGATGATTTAGTATTGATACCAGTGGAATTACTCACTGGCTGAGTACTCACTAATGTGAGCTGAGGTTATGCACTCAACCTCATCAACAGCAAACACATCAAAAAGCTGTTTTCCTTCCCTAGGGTTTAATTTTGATGTCCTGGATGTCCTGCCTTGTGAAGCACATCACAACATGTTGAGAAACAGCAAAGGGAGAAGTACAGAGCCCAGGTAGACAGCAATAAGCTGGACTGCTGTTTTCATATGCAGTTCCTGAGCCAAATCTGGCCACCTGCATTTTGCTCAGCATTTTGGCTTGTGAATAGAGAATATTTGCACCTGGGCAATTACATCTATTTGTACTTATCTGCATATACATATTTGTCAGGTAGAAGTTAATCATCCATCTTGCAAAATGTAACCTTTGATGTATAGAGGAGATAGCAGTAGTTATTAAAATAAACATTGTTTCCATATCAAAATGCAGTTTTCCTCAAAGTTTTCTCTTGTCTTTTTGAAATTTTTATTGGAAGTTTGGCCCCAGACATTTTCAGCAAAAGCATAAGCAACCAGTGGTTAGAAGAAAACATATCTCTTAAATGTGTACATGCAGACACATGGCAACCTATCCACATCTAGTGCTCCCATAATACTGGGGTCTTAAAACTTGGGAAGAGATAAACTGTGATGTTCCCCTGACATTTTCTTTTGAACTTCTATCCAATTATTTATATATATTTTTTTCTTTTTTGCAAATGTAATGGGCATAAAATGTAGAGAGCATTCACAACTGCACAAATACAAAGAAGCTATTCTGTGAAGTGACTCTAAGATGTGTAGTACAAAGTAAATCAGCTGCAATGGCCTAACGAACCCAAAATCTGTAAATCTATTGAAAAAACAGGAAATTCAGCACTGGACAGCTGTTTGCATGAGCTGTTATAGAAAAGTATCTCTGTTAATGGGAATCATTCTCAAATGGGAAACATGCTTGTTAGCGATGCAGGAAATTCAATTCTGAAACTAGTCACGGTATATTATACAATATATAACAATAGCAGCAACCAAAAGAGCCACTTTATGCTATGTTTTGTCAGGGTTTTAATTTACAGTTGATTTATAACATGATCATGAAGATCTGAAAGTCCATGCACTGGATTTCAGCCTGGGGAGAACTTTACTTTTAATACTTTACATTAAATATAGTTTATTGTTGGCCCATTCTAAAGGTATAGAGCAGCAAGGACAAAATAAAACAAAAGTTGCTGTCTTTTGGCAGTTTTGTGGCAGTTCTGAGCATCTTCTGAGCAGGAATCACAAATTACATCCTATTGACAAGCTGAACTATTGTAAAATATAAATGAAGTGAGGGAAGTTTTGGGTTTAGTGTCGTCTTTGTTTTTCAAGGATATTTTTTTTTAAGGATTTACAGTTTAAACCCATGAGTAGTGCTTATGCCTGCTTTGAAGCTTGAAATGTGTCAAGTGAATACCGGCAATAATTTATAAAGCAATCTCACCATTTCTGCACCTCTCCACCCTTTTCTCCCCAAGAGCCCAGATGTTGGCATCACAGTGAGAAGCACCTTGGTGCAGTCCTCAGTGCCTCTCAGACTGACCTGTGCCCACTCGGAACACCACGTGGATGATTGGATATGCTGTGAGGGTACCACGTAAGCACATACAGCATCCAAGAAGCCCCCAGAAATTAGACCCTGCTGAGTGGGTCCTCTGCACACCCCATTAATGTCTCTCTTTATCCCACCAGCCTTATAGCAAGCAGTGTGCTGGCCATGGGCTGCCATCCCACTACCCTTTGTCTCTCAGCAGCCACATTCCATGACCATCTGGAGCAGGATGGTGGCCCCTTGCTCAGGAGCTGGAATTGCAAACAACCTTTTCACAAATGCTTCTACTGATGTCTGGGAGGAGCCTGATATCAGGTCCATGGAGCTCACAATAACCCAGGTATCTGCCAGAAAGGCATCAGGTGCCACCTCAGATGTGCAGCTTCCAGCTGGTAACAGGCTGGTAACTGGGAGGACAAGATAATTGATGACTGTTTTCATCCAGTTGATCTGGAAAAAGCGAGTGAAGCAGTGTTGTCCATCATGCACCCGGCTTTACTACACTCCCTCTACTCTCTTATCAGAAGTAAAAACTTCTAGGAGTTAAAACCTTCAGTATGTCAATGCTATTTACATCCCTGGCGATGCATGGGGCTCTGATTTTTATATTTATGACCAACTGTTTCAAGTCCATTGCTGTTTTGTTTTTAGTGCCTGACCATGGCTTGACTGCCCATTACCAAGGCAATAACTTAGTTCTTTGTATTCATTGAGCAGCACAGGTTAGAGAATGAAGAAGTTTCTCCATGTTAAATACTTGATTCTAAAGTAAATTTATAATCTTCATTCTTTTGCCACCGCAGATAAGAGTTCTACGGATTTTTGCCATTTATTGCTATTTCTCATTTTAGATGTGGATGTAAACATTTAGAATACCGCTTGTGAAAGTCCCAGGAATGAATATGAATGGATGACTAATCCTAGTAAAGATGCAATTCGCAGCATAGTTGTATCAGCAAATGCACGTTAGTCAGCCTCATAGTACCTGCACCAGAAAAATGCTGCTGTTGTACACTCCAGGCATGGTGGTGAGCAAATTGTAGAGTCACAGATCCAAAAAGCTGACACAGAGGCTTCAGCAGTACCGAAAGGCTCAGGATGTGAAAGGTTTGCCAATGTCTTGTGAAAAGGGTAAGCTCCCAGCACAGGTCATACCCTTCATGTAAGGTGCAATGGGAGCTGCAGGAAAGACCCCAGGCACTCAATTTTTGCTCTTTGCATCTTGCTATACCTGTGTTTTCTTCTAGCCTTCCATCACGGCTGTAGAGGTGCATCCATTTATCAACTGTGGGAGGGGATTTGGTTTTAAACTCCAACATAGCAGTCACAACAGCATAGCTGGTAAAGAGGGGGACACTACGGAGCCCAGACACCAAGCTGCAGCTCTTCCTTGGTCTACTCCAGGACTGCCAGAGCTACCCACAGCCAAATGGTAGAAGAAGGGACCCCTGCTGCCCCCAAAAAATGTAACCAGGGGGTGAAAGGCAGCATTACCTCCTTCTGTGCTGTCTCCTTGAGCCGGAGCACCCTGCTGGAAACCAGGGACCCATCTTCCTCCCCCGCCAGCATTCAGAATTCAAGGTGGGTAAGAGGGTGAAATGTCCCAATGTAAGAATATTTTTTCATTTCATGTGAAATGAGATGAAATAAGGATCTACCTCTGTGGCAAGAAATGGGCTTAGCAGCCTGGAGGAGGGAGACAGCATCATAGGTTTCGTCTTTAGCTGCATGACCAAAATGCAGCTTTTCACTTTTACTTATGTTTCACTCCCTGAAAGCTATGTAGAAGGATTTAGAGCTGCCTGAGTAGCCTGTGATATTCTCACTGTAGCTTGAAATTTGACTAAATATTGACTCTTTCAGAAGAGGTTTGGTAGTGAAAGGCAGTATCTTGGACCAGCGTATTTGCACTAAAACCCTTGAAGATCAATGAGCCACAGTGATCAGACAATTCCAGTTGCTTTTGGGGACTGCATTTTTCTTACAAGCCAGCCTTAAAATTTGGATTTCATACGTTATCCAGAGTCCAGATGCACCCAGTCTTTATATATATATATATCTTCTTGCTTGTAAAGTCTCTTCATTGCTTTTATTGCCACTGTAATAATAAAGCTAGCTTTTTAATATGCACAGTAGGACTGCCAAAGCTGTACGTTGAGCAAATGTTTTGGATCAAGTCAGTTCAGTGTAAAACATGCACTAACGATTCCAAATAGAAACCTCTCTCCTGCAGGAGCTCCCAGGAATTAGGAAATTAGATGTAAATGCTCATGTTGCATAACACAGAGGAGCCTCGTAACCCTAGGAAAACACTTCTGTGGTCTTGTTCTACCCATGTTGCAACAAGTGTATTTTCTCTAACTTAAAATGGTATTTTGCAAACTGTCAGGATGTGTACATACACAGCACAGGGATACGTGATATTTTCTATCTGCTTGGGTTCTCTGTTGGATCAACGCTTTAGGGCAAAAAAAAAGAAATTATTAGCTTACATAGGCATATGATGCATTTATGTATATGTTTAAGTATATAAATACGTATATATACACATATTCCAGTTAGTATTCAATGCCAATAATTCACATTCATAAGCTGTGAGGGGCTTCCTAAGCTGGTCACATGTTTGAGGATATCTACCTGCTCAAGAGCATGCTGCAGTCCTAAAAGATTCCCAGCTCTTGGGAAAAAAAAAATCCAGAATGATCCAGCATAGAAATGAGATAGGTTTGTAAACCCATCTCCTCTTTGCCCACAGCATCCTCCAAAAGTGGGACTTATCCTCCCAGTTTCTGTCACCATAGCCAGTTTTGGTGGCATTTGGGCTGGATCAGATCTTATGCTTAGAAAAAGGCCCTGCAGGTGTGTGATTACTGCAGGTGTGTGATTGCTGCAGCCTGCATGGCTGCTCTCGGTGGTGTCCCCAGCTCTGTCCCCAGCTGTGCCTCAGCTCCTGACCACTCCCATCCCCACCACTCCCCCTGCCCCAGCACATAGTGTGGCTCTCACAGGGAGGTAGTTTTCTTCTCTTTGACCAAGGCAGGACACATAACCTTTACCTCTCCGATTAATCACATTTTTTTGTTGGAACAAAATCTGCAATGCTCCGCATGGTGTCGGCAGAGCAGTTCAGAGGTAATGGCAGCCCTGCTGAGGTGCTGGGATGGGAGGTGGTACAAGGGTCTGGCTCTTTTCTTGACAATAATAACTGTGCTTTGGTCTGTTTCTGCAATAAATGCATAGGCCTTGGATTCCTCATGCTGCTGCTTTAATGTAATATTCCTTCTGGAGTAACGCAGTCCCAAAGGTTTTGAAAGCTTGAGCCTGAACTATCAATATCTGTGTTACATGTAAGCAGAAAAAGGAGGAGATAGATGGGAAGAGCCGTTATGCTCGCTCTCAGATGTGGTTTTGTGAGCTCAGGCTTTCGATAGAGTTACTCTGGATTTATACTGGTGTAATTAAGAATGGTACATGGTCTACTGTGGTAAGCCCCTGAATTAAAAAAGGCCCCTGAATTTCTACTGCTCTATTTCAGCTGTTTTACTTATTTGCTCTTATCTTGCAATGATTTTTTTTTCCTGTTTTCTTTGTTTTCTCCCTGTAGCCTGTTTATTTGCTAACACTTGGGAATTTTGCTTTTACAAGGTGTTTACAGTGTTTGCTTTAAGGCACATATTTAAGTATCTGAAACGCTTTGGGTTTTTAATGCTTGAGGTAAATAGAGTATTACTCTGCAATGCACAATGTGTAGAAAGCTATGGTGTAAGCATTTTAAAGTACTCAGTGGTGAAGTCCCATTGCCCCCACATGCGTTGTTTTCAGTACAGGTAGATTAGGTTTAAGTCAAAAAATACTTGCATAAATGAACGTGAGAAAGTAAAAATTCCCTTCTCCCAAGGCAGTAGCTTAAGTCTGTCCAGATTGTGTTACTGCCCCAGCGGGCTGTGTTTGGGGGCTGTGCCACTCGGCTGCGGTGGGTATTTGCTGGGTATGGTGTGAGCGAGAGGCTCAGGAGACTCGGACTGAATTCTTTGCTCCGCTACAATCTGGTTTAATTCTCTGTGTGCCTCCATTCAGCCAAAAGGACTTCACGGTTCCTGATGAAAGTTGAGATAAATGCACTGAAAACTGTGAAAGTCTGAAATCGGAGGTAGCAGGGCTGTGGTGGCAGAGTTGTGTTCTGTTCTGCTAATCGTTTGCTGCTGAAGCTGGTGGAGAAGAGGGAGGCTTTATACTGAACGAGCGTGACAGGGTCATGCAGGACTTCATGTACCTCAGGGACAAAGTTACAGAAAAGAGTTTCAGGTTTTTATCAACAGTCTCTGCAGCTGAAACTCAAACAAAATTGTTTAAAGAGCTCCAACAGTGCCATACAGATGACAGTCTTGGGGGAGCAGGATGGTTGTTAGACTATCACCGGTGTAAGCTTATTGACCACAAAGTCATGTAGACAATAAGCACAGAAAATGTAAGCGTGAAACTGAAAAACCTTTGAAAGATGCCTTTGTGAACACATAGGTTCTCAGAGGATGTTTTCCACCTCTCTATTGATCTGTTGATGTAAGTCACAATGACCGTCCTGCTCAGAAGAAAAGGACTGCCTCCCTCGGAACATGTATTAGATAAAGCTTGCGATCGTTGTTCTCTAACAACAGCCAAATGCATGCACATCTTCACTGCATGCAGCAAATCTGTAAGTCCTGTATGGGAAGGGGGTGTGTGCTTACTTAATTGTTGCTCTCTGGTTTATTGAGGCATCACCTACACACCAAGCTTCATTTCACCGAAAGGCCCCAGTTTGCCCTTTAGGCAGAATTTGACATAGGGAGGAACAGAGGGTGCTCAGCATCTCAGAGGAGATGGCAGCCTCCAAAGAGGCACTTGGTATGGTGGGAGATGCTGAACCACAGCCTGCATTTCCCATACCGCTCCTTACAAGGCTGCTGCTGTATTTATAGCAGCAGGCTGTATTATGTGGTTGTTGCCTTCTGCTGAGAATTACTTTGGCGGAGGAATGAGCTTCTGCCTCTGACTGACATCAGTGCTCCGTTCCAGTTCACGTCACGGCTCCAGGAGGGTGAAAACCCAATTGCAAAACCATCCAGACTTCGTTATTTATTAAAGCTGGGAAAAACAAGTTACCAGAGTCATAAATACATGGGTAACATCGGTTAATCCTGCAAAGGCAGGGTGCTCTTATCACAAAAAGTTCAAGCACAAATAAATTGTTTCTGGGACCAAGAACACATTTACAAATGTGACTGAAGCTACCAGCAGTATTAAGATGAAGGACATGGTGGGGTTTGGATCATGAAATGACTGATACTGCAGACAGTCCTGAACCAGGCATTATTAGTGCTAAGAATGCTTAACAGCAGCATGCCACAGATGGAGCACAATGGCATGAATAAAAAACCAGAACAAAGTATATGTTGCTTGGTAGTGACTTCTTACGTGTAAGGAGTTGCACACACCTTTTGCACTGCAGTTGTGCCTACTCTGGGGGATTGTTCTCCCGGCTCCTGTTGGGAAACAGTTAGCCTTCTTGAAACTGAGAGTTTATATTCCCTTCTGTAGATGGCTGCACTGAGCCACGTCCATTTTACTTCCGTGCAGGCATATCATTAAAATCACTGGTATAAGAGCAGAGATTAAGATTAATCAAACCCAGGATTGTGTTCTTCTAAAATTAATGTACTGCCCTTCTAATGACCGTATGCAGCGGGCATCTGTTAGTATATTGCCTTCCCGTTACATGCTCTGTAATCACTGTTTTATGTTTTATTACCTGTTATGTGCTGCAAACCCATGAGAAACACAACTGTGTTTAAACTCAAGTTTAATTCCTTTTCATGCTGGTGGTCTTATTTCATTTTATTTCTAAGGGATGAGGGTCAGGAAAGGGTCCAGTAGACAGGTTTGAAACCCTTTAAAAAAAAATAATAAATCTAATCTGCATCTCTTTTTAGATCACACTCTAATCCCTTTGACTGTTATGACTGCAGCAGACTTCAGAAGGTTTTCCACCAATTATAGTCTTATTTCTGGAAGTCATCAGTAGAGCTGAGGAGGGTGCTTTTTTGTCTTCCTTCTTCCCCACAATAAAGCAGCTGCACAGAAAACAGATGGTGCAGAGTCAATCCAGTTGAAATTAATGGAGTCAGGCTATCCACACAAATCTTTGCAATGAAAAAGGAGAGGTTCTTTTTTCAGTGAGTTGCGTACAAGATGTATGTTGTTTGTAAAGGGATTTAGTTCGTGTAAGAGATAAAAAGCTGTAGCCAGTGAAGAGGGAAAGCCTGCTTTTTAAATCAAAACTCAAATATAAGTACAGAGGAGCACTCACTGTCTCAGTGGAAGCCTCCACATTTGTAGTTGAAGGATGGAGTAATATTTTCTATTCTGGCAAAGTTCCGTTTAAACCATAATTGTACATGCAATGGTACAACAAGTAGCCAAGCTTTACGTGCAGGTTAGTAACTAATTTGTAATTGGACTTCTTTGAACCTGCGTGTGGCAAGGACCACATAAACCTCTAACAATGCAAATAGACCTTACAAAACCAACTAAAATTGTGTGACTGCATGAATAGTCATTTGTACATTGGTGTTTATGGTCTGTGTCCATAAAAATCTGGTTGTGCAAGGGAGCAGGTTTACAAAGGTCTTTTGATGTCTACCGGGAGTTTCAAAAACACTTAAGCAATTAGGTTCTGAGTACTTTTACGACTGGTACAAATTAGGTGACTAACTTATGCAGGTGCTTTTGTGAATCCCATTAGGCTCATATATGCATAAATAGGTGCCTAAACAATGTTTATATGTTTGCTCCATGGTCCTTAAACCTTTTGGTGACATATTTTGTTCCTTCCTCTGAGTAATGGAATTGTCGTCCTGCTGTGAGTAATCCACTTGTCAGGAGCTAATGCCTCGTCTTGCAGCTGCTCCATGCAGGTGGGGTCACGCCTGCTGTTGTGCCAAGTGAGCTAATTCTCCTTCTTCTGTTGCTGCTGCTTGGAAAAAGTCCAAAAGTGCATTGCACGTATGGAGGGAACAAGCACGTTTGCTGGAGCACACCTGTGTTTGGCACCTGGGAATAGTAGCCCGGGTTTCTAAGAATGGTTCATTACGTGCACGACTGAATGTGGAGTGCGGTAGATGTATACTAGCCAGCTTGGGTAATGTGGGGCTGTGTCAGGAGAAGCGCTGGGTGGATGTGTTAGAGACTTCTTTCAGAAAGAATGTGTCACAGTCTGGATGTATTAAATATATCTGTGTTGGGGCTGGAGTCTTACACTGTTGTGATAAGACAAAGTGACAAGTGTACGCTAAGCAACAATCTTACATATTTTCAATGAAAATGTAAAAGCTTTTTTCCCCACGATAATCAGAGAGTTAGAAGAAGAAATGGCAGATATAGTGTAATGAGGGTGAAAAAGCATTTCAAGACAAATAATAGAAGATACTGATTAGCCATGAAACGTGGCAGGTTATGTACAAACACGAAAAGCTGCCTCAGGATTGCAGCAGACTCCTGTTGCTGAAGGTGTAAGCTCTTTACAAACAAAGCACTGGGAAATCTGAGTCAGCCCTCTCTCCTGGAGTGGCAGAGAGAAGCACTGGAGGCCACCAGGAAGCAGCCGGGGAATCGTATTTTCTGCCTCCTTGACACGAGTGGCATTACATGGTGTGTGGCGTTACATGGTGCGTGGCCTTTATTTGCGTTACGTTTGGGCTTATGCACTGACATTTTTGTTTCTGCGAAAGGCACATCTCGTTAAGTATTGCCATTTCACGTGTGAGTGTTGGCTGGAGAGGAGGGAGAAAAGGAAAACTTCCTAAAAGTGAGCCCGTTAGCAGAAAAGGGAAAACTACTACCAGCTGATGTTTAAGGTGAAGTTTTATGATTGTGAGCCAAACCATCAGGCATTTTACCCATATGTTTTCCTGCTAGAAACATTTTATTCTCTTCTACTTCAAGACTCAAACAGCCTTCAGGGATTTATAGCATTTACTTAAAAACAGCAAACATTTTCAATTATTTCCACACTGTTCAGGGACCATAATTTACTTAATGCTATGAACAATCACATTTCCCAGGGACTGCTGTGAAATGTCACCTCTAAAGGATGGCTCCCTTGTTGGTAGCAGTGAAAGCCCCGTTTGTAGTTTTCATTTTTTATTTTGATTTAATTTTCAGACAATTCAACTTCCACACCATGCATGAGTGACTAAATTCATTTCACTTGTCAGAAGAGAAAAATTTTCATCATTAAAATCTAAAACAGGGGTGGCCTGTTCTTGCTGACCACATATTTCAAACCTGTTATATTTTCTTCTCTTGTGGTTGCCTCTTGTTCTGGACACGGTCTGGGGTTGGGGTTTGTGTTTGGGTTTTTTCCTCTCCAAGATATTATCAATGGAAAACCTTCCGTAATTTGTCTGAACTTTGGAAAAAATGCAACGAAAGGGCCAGATGAGCTGTGGGTGGAAATCATCTCTGTCTGTATGGAGACAATCCATTCTTGTTTTTCAGGCCAGTGCAATACAAGTTGATATCACATGTAATTAAGCTTCTTATATGCAGGAATTCCCCAGGAATGCCCTGGTGTGAAAAGGTGTGTGAGCTTGCTTGTTGCTCTAAAACCAGCCACATTCCAGCAAGATCATCCCAACACTTTTATGTCATCCCTCTTTGGTTGAGCTCGTGCAGCTATGAGTGACCATCAGTTGAGCAGGTCTCCATGTGTTGTGCTGGGAGCTGGCTATCACGTGGGAATAACCTGAATTTCCTTCCTGTGATGTGGACAGTCACTGGGCAGAGAAGGTGAACACGAAGTATCCCATTCCCACTAAACAGCTAGTGAGTAAGTACTAATTTAGTTAGTTTGAACCGGCCTTAGATCCAATGCTAGCACAAGGCAGTAGATAACGTTGATAGTTAAAATGGCTGTGGCTCCACTACCTGCTTTGCTACCACAGAAAGCTGGGCTGGCTGCCTGCATGCTTGGTCCAGGAATGCAGGCAAACCTTGGGGAGGGTCCATCATCTCAAAACACACCTGGAAAAGACCTGCTGATTACTTCTCCCAAAAGCTGGGCTTCGTTATGAATCCATGCACTACTCTGAATGTACTTGTCACTAAAATCTTAAGCAAATAAATATTACAACTAACCCATGGTCGTAATTTCCATTTCACCGAGGTCAGTTACATTACATTTTTAGGATTAGTTGCCAGTGGTATAACTGGCTTACACTCCTCTTTAACGGTGCTGGTTTTAAATTACATATAGAGCTGGGATGTGTGCATCTGCTTTAGGCTTGCAAGCTGCTAATATGCTCTCTTTAATCAAAATCCATTGCCTTTTATAAGATGCAAAGGATTAACCCTTAAGTGACTCTAGGGGCTCTGTTCAGTAAAAGTTGCACTGATAAAGTCAGTGCTACACAGTATTTATGCTCTCCTGTTGAGATAAATGGTCCCTGGGAAGTGCTGAACTAGGCAAGCCAGCAAGCACAGAACTTCAGAGGTTAATTGTATTCACAGTGTTTTCCAAACATGGCTTTCAAAGGATTATTTTCTCCATTCTATTTATTATTTTTTTTAAGCTGGTTAAAACTTTTCTAAATTCTATATACATCCTTAATACAACCTGGTAATCTTTTTTTCCTGCTGCCAGGAAAATGCCTTTTAAAGATATGGAAACACAGATGCACGTGCACTTATGTTAACAAAAGTTTATCTTTCAGTTAGCCAAGGTAGGAAAAAAACAAGAAAATCAAAGGTTTCAGTTGCTACAAAAAGTGAAGGAGAAATGAAAATTAATTTTAAGCTGTGTAAAGTGCATACTGGAAATGAATTGTACTTTTAATTAAGTTTGTCAGCACACTACGCATGGCTGAAGTTTAAGAAAATATTATGGAAGTGTGGAAATGTAGGGATAGAGAAAGGTAGTATTTCATCTGGGATGTTCTTGAGGAGAAACATGGTACATGTGAAAGATCAACCCCTCTGCAGCAAATCTAAATTATCAGAATAATGGTCTAATTAAGAGAGATCTCCCCACCAACCTTTCCTCACTAATATCCCTCGGCATGTGAACACGGGGGCTATTATTTATATAGCACAAGCATAGTTGCAAATGTACCATTAAAGTTAAAACTTACAGATTTAACCACCGTAACGGATTTACCCCAGTTAGTAGTAATCTAAATATTTGAATACTAGGAAGGAGATGAAAACCCCACTTATTTTCTTCCTCAGCTTTGGAGAAGTTCCAGTCCATGTATCCAAAAAACAGTCCCAGTGCAGCAGGCTATGGGCTGGGGTGGGCAAAGGGCAGGTGCTACCCTGCTTTCAGCAGCTGCTTGACCTTCCTGACTCAAAAAGGTCCCACTTTTACTAAGCTCTAATTTAAGGATATTTATTTATATGTTCTAAACTTGACCTTGTTTTTTCACGTTTGCGCATGAACAAATGGAAATGTCTGTGTTGATCGTGGTAAATCCACTTAAGCATTGATTCTTCTCCATCAAAGGGGACTGAGGCAATTCATTTTCCTTACAAGTATCTTTTTACTGCTTTTTCAGGGAGTTTCTCACTTGTTCTTAACCTATGGGGAGAAGGGTAATTCTTTTTTTAACCATGATTTGCTTTTTCCCATCCTCCACAGAAATTAGCAAATAGGGTCCTTCATATCACCTCATCCAAGTAATCCTTTGAAGTTGGGGTGGGTGGAAGCGTTCTCTGGTCTGTCTTTGGGACATGAGTATCAGGTGCAATTAATCCTGCAGAGTGGGACAGGAGATGTGGTGGTCAGGAGGTGTCCTTGCTTCCCCTTGCTGGGAGAGGGCTTCTGTGCTAGAGAGCTTTGCTTTGGCAACACTGGTTCCTTTGAGGAACATGTCCAACCTGAAAAGGGGTGGAATTCTGGTGCTTGTGCAACCAAGGGAGGTTTGCTGTAGTTTATTCCCAGGAGTACCAATTTCATCTGAGATTTTTACTGTCACTGAGAATTGACAGAATCCTGAAGTCTCCATTTACTTTATGTGAGTCAGCTTGGAAGCTCTTACTTATTCGTCATGTAGCATCCTCAATACGCCTCAGGAATCATTAACCTGCATAAATTAACTGCATCCTCAAAATGTATAAACAAGTTAATTTTAAGCATCCTCTAGACCTGAGCGAAACTTGTTTTGTGTGTTAAAACATTTAAAATTAGAATGCATGATGGTGAGAAGAATCAACAATCTTCAAAGAGCTTAAAGAAATTAGTCAATAATTTAATAAGTAATGTATATTAAAGTGTAAACAGTGTGAATACAAGCCTCGCTTTATATTTTGATTTGGCTTCCATGACTAAGGATTTTTTCCAGATAAAGTTGGTGTTAAATTCATCGAGCTATTAAACGAGCTTATGCATTCACTTACCTATTAAACTCAGTTTCAAAAGCTATTGTAGTAATATAAAACCTTAAGTGTTTTAAAATAAACAATTATATTTACATTCTTCCTAATTTCTGGATTGGGTGGTCAATAAATAAGATGGCTGAGAAGTAAACAATTGTTAGAAAAGTCCTGTGCCGGACTGTCACACCAGCTGTCATGCTAAATTGCATTTCCAAATGACACGTCTTCCATTTGATACTTACAGAACAAATTAGGCAGAAAAGCACCTCATATTCCTAAATACTTTTAGCTAGGGGGCTTTTCAAGGTTAAATAGACAACATGCATGATCTTTGAAGTAGCAAATGGTGCTACTAACAATCCATTAATATGCACATTAGCAAAAATTTGACAGCCCCTTGTGGCAGTCGTTGGAGACAACTAACGAGGGATGTTTCACAGGACCAGCCAGACTTCCATGAGGCTCACTTTGTTAATTATTTGTTACTCTGTTGGCAGTGATAAAAGCATGCTAATATGCCATAGAAGCCTTTTCTTTTGCCTGGCCTAATTAAGGACAAACTCATCTTTTGGGTAAGACACTACAGTGGCATGTCTTCAAAAAGGTTCTTTTAACTTTTCTTTTCACTGTGTCTCTGATTCTCCTATCATTATCGTGAAGAGGCAATCCACTACTGCAGCTAAGTGAATAGCATTAGCTGTCAAATTAGTAAATATTGTCTGTGTTTACAACAGCCAGCAAAAATACAACAAGGTGGTGAGAATCTTAAGGAAATAGCTCTTCATCCTCTACAAGTTGTCATAGGACCACTGGCCTCCTTGGTCTATGGGAACTTATACCAGCAACAGATTTACTCAATGGTTATGTGCACTGAGCATGCGGTGAGTGCTCCTGCATAATCATCCTTTTGTAAAACCTAGCTATTTATATAGAGCTCTTATGATTGACAGTTTTAGCTTAAGGAAAACACCTGGGCTGATATGTTACGGCTCCTGTGTAAGTAGACTGGATGCTTGCTGAGGTTGAAGCCTTTTGTAAGCCCTGCTTCTGTTCAGCAAAAGCACTTCAACATATGCTCAGCTTTAAGCCTGAGGATAATGACATTCCTGTCCAGCAAAGCACTTAAATGTTTGAATTTCAGGGTAACAGCAGCCTTGCATTAAGTAGATGCTTGCCTTTAAAGAGACAAGCCCATGTTCTTCTTTGCCAATATTGCTTTAGCTACTAGCCGTAGATCACTCAACTCTTCCTGCACTATCCTTGCAAGGAGGATCAGTACCATTTCAGCCTTTTGCAAGATCCTCAAAGATCTATAACGTTCCTGTCCTTCCCATGAGATTCCCTTGAAAAAATAGTCTAGAGGTGGCTCCCCATGTGGGTCTAGAGTTTAATGTGAGGATTGTGCAGATGTGAGGGAAAAGGCTTCTGTTTCCAGGCTGTTAACTTGCAGTGTTACCAGTCCTGAAGTGCTACATAATGGTTCACACTAGATCAGAATAATCTATCCCTGAGTTGTTTACTCCTGAATCAGGTGGATGCTCAGGACACTTGGGTATTTTTTTTTCTTGTTCTTCCAGTTCTTTGTACAATACTTCCATCCACCCTCAAGCGTTTCCAGATGAATATTTTTAGTACGCATACGAAAATTTCAGTCACTGAAATCCTCAGGGTATTTCAAATGTTCTCAAAGTTAACTTTTGCTGTGTCAGAAGTGTTTGCACTACTCTTCTCTTCATAAGCACTACGGCTGTTGAAAAGCACTGCCACTGCCCACTTCTTGGTGGCATTGTACCCCTTTGCTGTCCTCCCAAGGAGGTGTCAAAAGTGCTTCGTTGTGTTCACTTTGCAGCACCATCTCCTTGGAGATCCTGGATTGTGTGTACGTGACCATCATATTACTTGGGAAGGTGGGAACAAGCTTCTTATTCTGTGCATCCCTAATGAGGCCTTCTGGGGCATCACATTACCTCCCCCTTTTCACATCTGCTCAGCCTCTGCTCTTCCCCTGTTAAACACTGCACCACCACATCTTCACTTACGAACATAGTAGCTCTTTTAAGCTGTTCTGCTTCCCTCTCCTTCAGGTTTACAGAGTTAAATCCATTTGGCTTGTCAGTTTATCTGAATACTGAATACATTTTTTGTTGTTGTTGTTTTAGATAGATAGTAGGTATGGAGCATCATTAAGACTTTCAGCACTGCTTAAGCCTAAAAAATAAAAATAAGAGCAAAGCGATTCATGATTGTGCTCCTGTACAACAGGCCACAGTGTTCTATGTAATCAGCCTCTTTCAATATGTACGAAAGAATTAATTTCCATTCTGTCTTAAAAATAGCACCTTGTTGAACCAGATTGAGACAGTAACATTATTGTAAATGAAAAGATGATATTAAATGTATGGAAACCACCTTCATGGGCTATTCAGATACCAAGGAGAGAAAACATAAGAGGAACAATGGAGTATTGATGAGAAAATGATTACTAATGGCTTGAAAATTTAAGAGTCCCCAGGTAGAGCTTGGCTTGAAGTAGGGAAGCATTGATACTTGGCTCAGATGTGAGGAGAGCATGGATCGGCCAGGCACACAGAGGACTCTAAGTACTGAGTTAGTGCCAACTTCTGTCACCAACCTGCTGTCTGGGTTTAGCAGACCTTTGTCCTGTTTTCCCCTGGTGAAAGGAGATGACATTCAGAACCCTGGGTTCATGGGGATGATGCTTAATCATTTTGAGCTGACATTTGCAAATTTGAAGCTTGATCACGTTACAATGTTGTACAAAAACCTCACAGCCTGAAGTGTGGGGTGCTTTTTTGTTTTTGAAATGAGGAGCTATTTGTACCCATCTTGTGCTCGTGGACAGCTAAGGCATTTGGGGGCTCTGGATCACCCAAAAAGTCTTTAGCAGAGCAAGGACCAAACTTGCATCATGACATATCCCGGTGTTAAACCATCCTGCCTCCATCACGTGTGCTGTTTCAATAAGGGAAAAGGCTTTTAGAGAGGAAAGTTTGCATCTGCTGAACATGGCAAGCTGGTTGTTTGAGCCATTCCTTGCTCCCACCCGTGTAATCGGAACTGGATTCCTTCTCTCTTTGAAGCTGACTAATGTAGTTTATCATATAAAAACCATTTACTCAGGCTATATGCAGGAGGAAGAAGGGTGAACTTCCCCATAATGCTCACAAAACACTTTGATATCTTAGCCTGGAAGGCACCATAGAAGTGCAATGGATTATTATTAATGAATTAACTAAATGATTAATTTAGTTAAAAGCTAAATTATTTAATTATTCATTAAATTAGCACCAAATGTGACAGCAGCAATGAGACAAGCACTCAGTCTGCAAAGCAGTAACACAACTCACATTAAAAAGTTGTTTTCTCCATTATTTAATGAATTAAAGCTTTGGTTATAAACAGTCATTCAACAGCCTTTTCAGTTGTGGCAGGACTGATGCCTCTCCGGTGGGTCGTTACAGATGATAGCAGTGTGTGATTGGAGACAAGATGAGGTCGTTCCTAATGAGGAAGAACTTAACCTTTTTGGTAGTGGGATGTCTAAAACTAATTAATCCTATTCTTAGAACCTTTAATTGAGGTGAATAAAGCTACATCGTTTAACAGAAACTTCCCTCAGGAGAACAACTGGGGGCTTACCGAAACTGCAGAGGTTTTCCAGAACTTAAGCAAATTTGCTTTAATAAGACCACGTGTGAGACCGAGAAAGTGAACCCACGTTCATTTCTGGTTTGTGGCTTCAGTGAAATCAAACACAGAAAAAAGGGATCTTGGCTTGTTTGTTTTTCAGCCGCACAATCAAGCCTTCCTCCCTCTTCCTCCCAACCCAACTATTTGAAAGGAAAACTGAGAGAGGGATATTTCTTACTGTGTTCTGGTTTGCCTTCTCTGCAATAAGAGAAGCTTTTGAAATAATGGCTTGCCAAACAAATGGTTGGAGCGCACGAGTGGGCTGGACTGCTCAGCAGATCCAGCGGTGACGGGTGAGGCTGTGGTGCCTTCGGAGCTGGTGACACCCGTACGGGCAGCACAAGCAGTAAGAAGAAACCCCTTTGAGAAGGTCATAATTTGGATACATAGGGCAGAGGTCTGCAGAGGAAAAATGGCCTCTGCAGGAGTTACTGAACATAAGTTCAAGGGCAGATGTTCAGGTAATAGCTGTATGTGCAGTGGATGCGGTCTGTTGAGGGTTTATGGATTTTATTCATTAGTGGAACTACTGTAGCATATTCTTGATAACATTTAAAAAAAAAAAAAGACGACTTGAAAGAATGTGACTGTAAAATGAGCATTTCTGTGATGGCAGGCACTTGTCCAGCATGTGGGAGATCAGAGTCGAAGCCAGGCTTGGGCTGTGCCACCATGTGCTCCCCCAGCTGCCTCTCCACACGCAGCAGCCCCAGCAGAGTCTGGAGCAGCTCTGCTCCAGGGCTGTGGCAGGGAAATGCCTCTGGGATGTGGGAGAGCAGCTTTCTGTGTCCAAAACACTGGAGTGTGTATTTCCCACTTATCAGGTGAGCGGTCCTATTAGCTGTTTACCTCTTTCACTCAAGATACTCCATCTTGGAGGTTAGAAAACTTCCCTAGCAAACATTTTGATGAATTTACTGTAAAAGACTTTTTCCTTTTCTGGCATACTAATGTTTCTGAAAAGAAAGATGCTCCGTCAAAAATCCTCAGCTAGTTCTAGTGAGCACCTAAGGGAACTGTTCTACCTACGTCCTTAAACTCGCAGAGCCCCTCTGGTCTGCCCTTCATTCCTGGCCACTGCGAGGACCAGCCTAGGCAGACATCTCGGGCTGACCTGGGCAGTCAGGAATGTGGTGGCAGCCAGTCCTGGCAGTGAAACACACCCCCAGCCTCTGCAACACCGTGACTTTTCCCTTCTGCCCAGCCCTGCATTTCTTTTCCTTTCCAATTCTCCTTTGCAGACACAGGAATGCTGACACTGCCATTATCATCTTGCGAGGCAAGAAGTCAAGCTGCATTTGGGAAGAGCTGTTTAACCAGATCCATGAAGTCTCACAATTTAGATCATCTATCAGCCTCTGGAGTCTGGGCCTTGATTCTGCAACATCCCAGACACACAATTAAATCTTGTCATCCAAACTGGTTTCTATTGAAGTCTGCTGGCTTAAGTTATGTACGTCCTGGAAAGGTTAGACCACTTATTCTTCTCTAGCACTTCAAATAGAATGGTTGGAAGCCAATTTCTTGTAAAGTTCACTCTATCTCCACCCGCAGAGCAGCTGCGGGCAAAGGGCCTTGTGTTTTATGGCTATTAATAATTCTAGCCTGTGCTACAAAAATATACAAGAAATTTCAGCAATTTTTTCAGCTCGGTACTCGAGTTCTAGAATTAGACTTTGAGACATCTTGTTTCACACATACTGCAGAGGCGGAGAATGGAGACAAGTTGTCATGCATGAATGAAGATGCTGGGAATTAGATGAAAGAGATTTTCCCACCTCCTAATAAAAGTCAGAAGTGACTCATTTGAAATAGAAGAGATTAACAGTGGCCAATAATTTGAGCTGCTTGCTAATGTTTGATGTTAAATATTCTTACAAAAAATACGACCCAAGAAAATCTGCATGAAGTGCCTGAGAGCCGAGAGACTTGATGGTTTCATGTAAGAACCATTTTTAGGCAAAAATTTTTGAAACAGAAGTCTCTGCTCTTTTTCCCTCAAATCCACAGATCCTTAAATCTGAAAAAGTAAGGATTTTTTTATCTATTCCTAAAACAAGAGCAGAGAGGTTTCCGAACATCTATTTTGTAAAATAAGGAAGAAAAATCATCTCAGGTTAGCGGCCATTAACATGTCAGCTAGATAAATCAGGTTTCTTCTACCCTAGATCTTATAATAATAATAAAGTAGTCCACTTGGGACCATGAAAAGTAGGAAAATAATCACCGGTAGACCTTTATTTCCCCCAGGTTCCAGGGGGGAACTATGAAAATGTTAATTCATAGAGGCACTTCAAAAGACATTGCCTAAATTTATCTGTATCATGAATTCTGGCTGACAAAAAGTTACTTTAACCTAATTTATCGCTATCCATCACAAAGTATCTCTTTAAATAAAAGGTTTGGATTTTAATGCAGGACTGTAAACTCCCAAGGACTTTTGGACAGTGAACAATGAGCTCAGCCATCCTCTGGAGAAACCGGTGGGACCTACAGCCTCCGGAGGCTCTGGATGTGGCTGTTCACTGCTGCAGGGAGATCTTTCAAGTCCCGTGTGTTTGACAACATACGGATCTCAAACATTGACTGGGGTTTGGCCCGGATTCTTACTACCTGTAACTTCTAGCTGTGCAACCAAGTGGGAGGGGATCTGCATCTGATGTAATCCTTGCAAACAGGAATTTGGCTTGGTAGTAATGGGAGCTGACTTGGGACCAGCAGGCAGGCAGATTCTGCAAAGGCTTTGTTAGTGTGTTGTGGAAGAAAAGGATCTGCCTCTTTTCCATTTCAAGAGGGAAGAGGTCATAAGGTTTGTAGGTTTGATGCTGCAGCAGGGTAGATTTCCAGGCTTATTCAGGTACAATTGTCAGTGAAGCTCCAGTGAAGGAAACAATGACTTTAGAAACAAATATTGCCTAAACCGCTGTCGTTCTTTAGATCAAGAAGCGAGCACCAGCAGCAGCAGGGTCTCTTTCTTCATTCTGTGCAAAGATAATTGTGCTGAAGAATTCCTGTTCTGAAGTCTTTTAAATAGGAGGCCAAAAGAGCCTCAGAACCTTTTCCCCATGACTCTCCATTCAACTCATCTTACAATTGAGCTACTTTACAAACTGGGAAAGAAATCCCCCACCTTCGTTTCAAGTTAGGGATTTTCAGACATGTAGGCTTCAGTCTCTTTAATGGCAGAGAGCTAAGAGAGGTGACATAATCATATATTAACGACACAATAAGCTACTTACTATCCTCTCTGATACTGGAACCTGGCTCTGGGGAGGCAGTTAAATCATCATCTATTTGAAGGAGCAAAGGTGAGGCATCACACTGGTGTTTTTATGAATATTTCATAGCTTAGAGCAGTAACCTGTCTATTCCCCTTACAGATGTCTACATATGCTTTAAACAAAACATGGAGTGTAGCTGTAAGCAGATGTACATTTGTTTAAATTTCCCTTTGTACATCAGTAAGTTGACTGAAATTGCATGGGCAGAGTGTGAAAATTTTGTACAGTGCAAAGGAAGAAGGGAGGAAAAGACACCTCAAGGGTTTAACAGCAATTTTCTCCTACTCCTCTCAAAAGAGAGAAAAGCACGTAATCAGAAAACCTGGTAACAGACCTCATCTGCTGCCTCTGCCCTGCATCTGGGGCGCACTCGCTGTGCCAGTGGGACTGGTCCTGCCACATCCCGCCACGGGATGCACCGCTGCTGTGGGATGCTGGGGGAGGGAGCTGTCCTCATGTGCTGTTTACGATACACAAACAAGCAGCTTTGATTCCACCACGCCCAAGGCAACAATAACATGTATGCCTCTAACAGTGATTGCCCTTTCTGTGACTCTTACTGTTTTATTTGCTCAGCAGTTTCAAGGCCAGGCTGTTCCTTTGGAAGGGTTACTAGACTATAAATTAAAAAATAAAAATTCCAAAGTCTATCTAAATACCGTTTTATGTCTTGTATACCGGTATTAACATCTAACAGAGTTCCCCAGAATTATCATTGATGCTGGCTTATGGATCAACCTTAAATTTAGTTTCCTGGCATTTTCTGGACTTTTCACAGTATGAAGTACTGGCGGCAATGCAGTAAAACATGAAAACTGTGTGTCGGTTTTCAGTATTAAGGTAATGACATCTCTCAGCAATTTTTTTTATTTCACAAATTTTCCCAGCTAACAACCTTCAAAAGTAACAATAATCCTGGTATATTTTTTTCTATGTGCTTGTGCTGCGAGAGGGGAGCAGGTAGCTCAGAGGACTAGCATCTAAATGCCATGTGTAGTAATTTGACACACAACTGCCATTAACAATAATGGGAATTGTATGTCTGATGATCCATCATGAAGAGCAAAGAAAATTCAGCCCTGGGGGTTTACTGTGCAGTGTTCAAAAGTGCAAGGCAAAATATGGAGACAAGTAAAGACTAAGAAGCTTGTTTCTCCTTTCGTGCCCATAAACAAATGCTAAGATCAGCAAAAATGCTGTTTGTGAGACAGTCTCATGAAAAATCTACATCTGTTTTGTTTTGTTGTTTGAGGGGTTTTTAATTGACATGATAAAATAAAGGGCTTCCAAACTTGATTATTTCAGTTCAGGCTTTGAACTAGCTGCTTGTAACCAGGTGATTAAGAACTCTTCCTGTTCTCGAGCTTGGGACTAGGTACTTACAGGGTCAAGAGCTTTGCTCGCTGGCTAACTTCTCTCTTAAAATAAGCAGGCTAAGCTGTGTAAATGGCAGGAAGGCCCAGAAAAGCCTTGGCCGTGCTCCTCTCTCTGGTGTTATTTGATGAGCTATCTCAGCATTGGAGCTGATTTAAAACATAAAACAAAAACACAGTTTTCATTTGAGTTCTTCCAGCCACTTTTAATTATTCATTTCTTGAAATCGCAAACATTAAAATGTTCTGGGATAACTTTTGATGTTTGTTTAGCTTTTTTCATGGATTTTTTTTTTTTTTACCCCCTCAAAAAAGAATATTTTGTTTCCTAACCAAATCTGGTTTAGGACCCAGCTTGCAAAATTTATCCCACACACATCTGAACAGGGAGGCAATGAGTTCTCCGTGAGTCACTGGGGAAACAAGACAGTGCCTTGTGCACAAGGACAAAATCTGGGCCGAAGCAATTCATTAGGTTTCTAAATCCAAATAGACCACTGGATCAACTTTCTGACTTCCCATGTGGCATAGCCTTTAGAAGTCTGGCCCATTCTTGATGACTAACCTAAAATCCATTGCATGGTGAAAAAATTTTCTCATTGATATTATTATTTAAGGCACAGTTTTCCTCTGAAAAGTCAAACTCTTGCAAAAGGTCAGCCTCTCTTTGCACTCCGCACTCTGTCTGTCCATGTCAGCAACAAAATGTATTTTCCCTTCTTATTGCTTAATCAGTGATGGAAACCAGGCAGGAGTACAGGGTAAGTGTTGGAGCTTGGCTTTAGGCATGCACACAGGCGTGCTTTCTCTCACGCACCCACACACAAGCTCAAATGAGTTAAATTTGGAGGAGCCCACTGAAAATGGTGAATTGGTGACTTGGGAGCCTGATTTGACTTCATATCTCTTTGCTATCTGTGAGTAAGTGTGAAAAGAGAAAATGGGAGAAGAAACCAATGTAAGTTTCAGATCCAAAGCTGAGCCTGCAGATCTGGCAGGCAAAGATGCTTTTCAGTTGGAAACGGGACACATCTGTTATCAAGTTTTGAGAGAATTAATACTGCTCTCCTGTGTTGCTTCTATCTTCATGTTTTGTACTGAGTTGTAGTTCACCTTCCCTGAAGTTGGGGTGGGTTTTTTTCCCTTCAAGCTTTCCTTTCTCATCCATTTGCCACTATCTGGAAACATAAGATGCATGGAAGATAAGCTGACGGACTGTTCTTAGGCATAAGGCTTTCTTAGAGTTTGTCGTAGTTGCTCACTGTGCCCCTTTGAAGGCATCTCTACAGTGTGACATTTCAAAAGGAATAGAAGAGCAGCCCTGTGATTCTGGCAGGAGAAGAGATTTGGTTTGTTTTAAGTTCCTTCTGTGGGCAATTTATATTTTTTTGCTTTAGTTTTCTGGAGAGTAGGATTGTCTTCCGAAGTGGGAAAAGCTCCATCATTTGGAACACTTAACAACAGTGAACAAAGCATTAAAAATGAATGATCTGGATCAGCACTAAGGGGTTTTTTGTTGGTTAGAGGGAAACTATGGACAAAGTGGCCTGATAGCCTTTTTTCAGCTGCGGTTTTCATGGTCCTAAAATACACTTCACTTAAATAATTCACTGCCCTGTGTTTGCAGTAAGCTAGTAAGCTCCCACCTGTCCCTTTCACAGCATGCACTTGTACTGTATTAACAAATGACATTGCATTTGTTAAGTCATTTTTTTATTTTTTGTGACCTAAGAAGTCCTTTGGAAAAAAATCTTGCTTAATCCTTTAGTTACACATGTCCCAGTGTTTTAAAGCTGCAACAAACAATGGAAAGATGGATGTTTTCTAGCAGTATAAATGCAGAATCATGCACCTGGGGATATACCTAATTCAATCACGGAATGCTGGAGACTGTGCGCAAATGACACAATTACAGTTTATGCAATTCAGTAGGCATTTGTCCATACCAGCGCCTGACTTGCACACACAGTGCCACACATGGGATACAATACACAGCTGTTTATGCTCTGTCTAGAACAAATAGAGTTTAGATGTTAATATTTGAGATCTGCATTTATTTCTTCTACTGTTGTTTTTTTTATTAATTTTACTGTCGCTTTCTGATTGACAGCTATTCAGAAAACTGTTTTTCTGGGCTATGTTTGTTTGTATTTTCCAGGTAGAAGTGTATACTGTATCTATTAAGACCCTATGTTGTCTGTCACTTTCATTTTATTCAATAATGTACCTGTCGTTTTTGTTAAAACATGACTCCCATTTTTATGTGGGCTGTTTCTTCTCTTTCTTCCAATATCCTTTTAAAGTTAGCTTTTCTGAAATCATAGACTGCATCTTCAGAACCAGCCCTTAAATCTGCTCTAGCAATCAACTGCAGGTGCAATTTTGTGAGTACAACCAATTGCAGGAGGAAATTATAGAACTTAAAGATCAAGCATCTCCCTGATTTGTAAGCACAAATAGCAAGTATAAATGAAGCGATGGGAACTGTAAGTGCTCAGAGTTTCTCAGTGTAAGGCTGTTGTTTGCACCCACAAATTAGATGATAAGAAATCAAATCCTCCTATTCACAGTGTCAGTTGATTGCAGGATTGATGTGAGAGCCTGACATGAAGTCCCTCTAAAAATGTGACCCTTGAAGCTTACTTGTGCTTTTCCACTAAGTGCAGGATTTGCCATGCACTGTTGGCTAATCTGTCTGATTTGGCATCTTCAGCAGTGGATGGTAACCCTTGCTCCATATTTAAAAGAATTAAATTAAAAAATGCGGAAGACAAAACATAAGGCTGTGGGGATGCAGAGGTTGCTTGCTGGAAGCGAAGGGGTGATTTTATAACATTCAGTCCCATATATGCTGGTGCCCTACCGTAGATATCAATTATGAGAGTTAGCTCACAGGTCCTGGGACAAGAACTGGGCAAGAAACCCACTCTGTCCCATTCCCCTTCCTTTTCTCACCATGTTTGGGTCTCTGGATTACACGTTCCTTGGGAAACGCGGTCTCCCATGACACCTCTGTACATTTATGGTCCCCATCTCTGTGCTGCCAGGTGATGACAGAAATTGCAGTGGATAAATCACTACATAATCTCTGTGCCGCTTTGTGTGTTTCTTAAAAAAAAATAATGTAAAATGTTTTATGTAGTACCACCTTGGGTTATAGGTTAAACGCAAATCCAGCCATATTTTTTTGTATCATTTGAGCCTTTTATACTTTGGACTAGAAGGTAATCATTTACTACTGGCTATCCAGAATTTTACATCTATATATATCTCGGGGTTTTCCTAATATACACTTAGTAGTTTGAACTCAACCATAATTACACCCTTATTATCTTCATAAGCTTTACTTATCTCATTATCAGCTCCTTCCTACGTTGGAGGTCAGTAGCGTATCCCTTTTATTAGCCATTTAATCCTTTTACCCAGTAGCTCTATTCTCATTGATTCACTTACTGTATTTCTCTGCAGCTAATATTTCTGACATTTCAGACTAACCTCTCCCCTTGCCTTTTACTCTGTCCAAAGTAATCTCTACCCCTATAGATTTTGAGTTCATTACTGCCTGTTTTAGGAGGACTGGAGGTCACCATTAAAATCTTTATGATTTTGCCTTTAAAGCCCTGCATGGCCGTGTCGCTGCAGTTGGCTGGGGCTGCCTGTCCTTAGCACAGGGTGTAACCGGGGGAGGCTCTCAGAACACCTATTATTTGCAAAGAGACAGGTGAAGCTGCAGCGGTGATGAGAATAAATAAAATGGCTCCGTTTCCATAACAGTAGCAAAACTACTCTGAAATTACCATTCTTATAGCACGAGATTTTTGCTCATTTATTTTGTGGCAGATATCTTTACTGCTGGATACTGTTTCTTTAGAAATAGCATTTATTGATTTTACTCTCCCTTTGAGATATAATTAACACTTTGGAGGCTTTGTTTTCTTATTCCCTTTTCCATCATGTTGTCATTCACAGGTGATTCCTATCAATGCAAATTCTTTTTTATATTTCTGACTGTGGTTGTCTCCGCAGGCAGGAACTTCTGGGGAGGGGGGGGAGAGTTTGGTTTTGAAAAATCTTCCAATTACTTTCCCAAATAAATGATTTTCTATAAGCTAACTTGAAGTATCATTAAATTATGATTTTTCTTTTTTAATTACCCAGTCTTTTTTCTTTTTTAAGGTGGTAGTTCCTTAGGCATTCTGAGTGTACTTCAGCTCTTGGCAGTCCAAAGTGTACAGCTGAACGCATGCGAAGTCTAGCAAGAATAATTACACCAGCTGTGACCTTTTTGAACACTTATTTGGACCAAAGCAGTTTTCAGTCACTTTTGATTGACTTAGAGCTTACTTGAATTTGTTTTCTGTAAGCTTCAAATATTACCTTCTTGGTGCCGTGGTTAAACTTGGTAGCGTGTGTGTGTGTTGTCAGCGGTTTTATCATTTGATATTTGTTCCTCTTTATGAAGTCTGGTGGCTTTGGGGAGGTTTTACAGTAGATTGGATCATATGTTAACTGTGGCTTTGGGCTCAGGTGGCTGTAAGAGGCTGAGGTGCCCCCAGGGGTGGCCACTGGGTTCCTGCCCTGAGGCCAAGGAGGGATGGAGTGAACTCAGGGTGCTTCAGTAGCTTAGTGATTCCTGGTTTAATGCTGTGTGTCTCAGCTCTTAGGAGAATAAAGGGAAGATGAAAATTAGTAGAGATGAAAGGGGGGGCTGTTGTTTGTTTCTTTCTTTTCAAATCAGGATGATATTGGTATCGCTGAGAGTCTCCTTGGGTTCAGAGTGGAGATTTGGATCTACTTAATGGGCTTTACACCTGTAATGCTACGTGTTTGGCTCTGGTTTACTATTAAAGAGCAACTGCTTCATTAAGGTAGCTTTATTCAAGAAAAAATGTCCTGCAATGTATGTAACAGAATTTTTACTTCTATTTTAAAGGTATACCCCTGAGTCTGCACACTGGATATTAGGAACGCTTTATGTAGAATTATTGTTAGTTAAATCTAATAAATGAGAGATCAATACAGACTTACCAGAAAGTGCATGACAACATTTTTTTGTTAATTACCTCCTTTTTAGAATTCTTACACTCGCAAGAGCTACATAGTTATATCTTATCATTTTCATCTTTAGAGTTCCTTCCTTGCACTAGATAACTTTTCTGGCTTCTGTGCTGCAGGGCGGGCAGCCTTGGTAGCATTCATTTACCAGAGTTGGTTGCTTTCCACTAAACAGTTTCACTGTTGACCAAACAATATGTTTGGTTCTCTCTCTTACTGTGAAATCCAAGTAACTATCATAGTGGAGACATATGATTTTAGGCTGCTGAAAAGATCCTGGGCTTCAAAGGGCTTTGTAGCCTCTCAGTAGCCCTTCTTCAAAGCTACGGTGGAGCCCACCGCATGGTTTCCATCGCTGTTGTGTTGAATAGAAGTAGGTTTTGTGGGAGTTTCTTCCCAAGAAGGTAACTAGGGGTAATTACTACCTAAGGGGATTGAAGAGGTGACATTTGTATCTTCTCCTTGATAATTCGCTTCTGTGTAAGACTAAAGAAGGGGCAATATTGCTCTGAATGCACCAGTCTTGTGTCTCTGTCTGACTTGGATGGAGCAGGTGAGCTGTTTCCTTTCAGAAGCCCATTCTGGGGCCATCTGTGACTACTAGACAGACTCTGGCAACACTAGCATGGCTTGCCTACGTTGGGAAGTAGCACAGCCCAGCTGAGGCAGATTTACAGAGTAAGGCAGTAGCTGCTCAGGACAGTGCTGATTTCGAGGGGTTTTGCTCCCGGATAGCTCTGGATACCCATTAGTGCAGGGAGCGCGCTGCACGCCTCTGGGGTGCATCTTCCAGGGTCAGTTCATCCCAACCTGTACATCCTCAGGGACTGCTCTGGGGTGTGAACCACATCAGAGGGGGGATGATCGAGAGGCATCGCTCAACAGTGCACTGCTGATCTGCAACAGAACACTAACAGAGGTACTGGCTACATTTTGCAGCAGGAACAAAGCTTAGAAAGTGCTTTTAAAGCAACCCACTGTCCTTACGCATCCATCTTACCTAAAACCTGAGACTCTGTCTCAGATAAGTCACTTGTGTTCAGATTCAACTCATCTAACACCAGGACCACCTCCCTCCTGTTAAGCCTCGCTGTTATTTTTTTGTCTCAGAGTTCCCTGGATGAGCTTGGCCAGAGCCAGTTCTGCTGCTCGGCGGGGGCTCGAGGTGGAGGCTGAGATCCAATTACCCAGACCTTGTCTCCGAACAACCCTTAAGTGGTTGCTGAAGGATGGTTCATCTTAAATCATTCCTTCTGTCAGCTTTTTTGCTCTACACCAGGCTCTTGTTTGTTTAAACCAATATAGTCACATATAAAACACTGACAGCACATGCTCAACGTCCTGGTAATAAAGAGGGCATCCTTTCAACAGCTTGTCCTCTTCAGCAATCCTTTTTGTGTATTGCTGTTTCCACTGAAATCTTGCAGGTAGGAATTTTGCTCAAAGGAAGACATTAAGCTGAACATTCCTGTAAATCCCACCCTAACTATGCATTTGGCATAATCATGTTGGTTTAAAAGATGGTAAAAGCAAATAGATGGGATGTAATATTCCATTAGCTAATAATGCATGCTCTGCTGAGCTACATTTGTTTTTCACGCAGGTTATATATAATGTTATAGATATTGTGGCCAAATTTTTCCCTGGTCCTACCATTTTAAAATGGAGATGGACTCTGCTGGTTCCTGTATGTGGAAGTGGAACATGAAGACACAGCAAATACCTGAAAAATGTGTGAACCTTGCAGCAGCCACCCTGCTGTAGGCAGTCTGACCCAGCAATGCCACACGTAAAATAGTAGTACAGTAAAGGCTCTGAGCAAAACTGCTTTTCAAATTTGAGCAAAACAAATGCCCAGCATGAAGGAAATTACTTCAGGAACACGGATGCAGACAGCTTTGCACCCAAGAGACTGCAGTACAAAGGCCAAATGCTGCATTGATTTAGAGGACCTGGAGACAAAAGAAAGTGGGGATTTGGGGTTCAGAGGGTTGTGCCTTTTAGGAGCATTTTAAGCATCCGTACTGAGTAATGAGTGTGGGCCAAAGTGTGGCATGTTTCAGGGTCCCCGTCTCTGACCCAGCTCCTCTGGGACGATATAGAGAAGAAAGCCCAAAAACCTCGGCACTAGCTTCTACATAAAATGCTGTTGAAACTTAGAAAGTGTTGTAAAGTAAGCTGCACATTTCCACCCTACACAATCCAACCTGCACGGCCTCTGCTGTGGGGCTGTCACAAGGTGAGCACCAGGAGCAGCATCACCCTGCACCCAGATGATGCAGTGGGAGCTTGAAATTTCCCTGTATGTCAGTGTTATGAGAGGTAATATCCTGAAAATCTTTCTCACAAGTATATCTTGGGATATATTCCCAAGAGGTTTTGTTTTCTTTTTTTTTCCCTTGGAGAGAATCCAGGGTCCATTCTTTTAGGCTATAAATTCTTCAGTGCAAGGATTTTTGCTTTCTTTTGTGTCTCAAATGTACTTCGTGCCATTGTATACTCAGTCCAAGCCAAGTAATATATTACCATATGAAAACATCATTTACATTCAATCAAGGTTCCTTTTATTCTCTCTCAGAAAACTCGGACATCTGAAAACCAGATAGGGGTAAATCACACAAGGCTGACTATCTGAAGGCCACCAGCTATGGGCCAGCCAAAACCTAGCACTCTGCCCCATGACATCCTACCTACTGCAGTTCATGGTCCTTCAGTGGTGCAAAAGTGTTAGAGCTGGCCCCTATAGAGTTAGAGTGCTGCTGGGGGATACGGCCCCACGTGAAAAATCTAGGCAAAACCACAGAGAACTTCCAATGAGGTAAAAAAAATACAGCAAGGAAATTTCTAAGGTTTAGGTCCTGATAAACTTGTGAATTTGTGTAGTCTGCATAGTGTTAAGGATCATTAAAATGAAAACACTTCACCATTACAGCCAGGAAATTAATCTATACCACTTATATGATAATACTATGAAGCTACATAGAGGTTCATGAAATATGGATGTGCTTATATGCAACATACTCTTAACTTAAATTTGTAATGCTAAGTAAAGAAACTACCTGCAAAACATATTCAATCAAAAACATTCAAGTGGTGAAGGCTTAATTTGATTTACCATAGGTTAGCACTTTATTATTTTCCTGTTATTGTGGCATCTTGTTGTGCTTGTTATGCAGAAATTCTGGCATTGGGTCTTCTAATATTTATATTGATAGATGGGAGGTCATTGAGGCTGAGCTCTGGGTCATTTTCTGCTTCCTCCTTTTCTTGACAGCTATGTTTTGTGTTAGTTTCCCCTTTAAAACTTGGTTTCTCTGCTTTAGAAACTGCAACTAAACTATGCATGCATATTCTGTATTTGAACATGTACCACACATGCAGATTATGTGAGGTTATTACTATTTGCTTATTAGATTTTTATAGTTTAACAATTTTACATGCTCCTAGACAGCAACAGCCACATATGCAAGTGTCCAAATGCACAGAAAATTAATTTCTGTTGCAAAGAATTTACAGACTAAGGCTACACACGTGTTTAGCTTTGCACGCTGTAGACTTCAGTGAAACCACTTCTAGCACGTGAAGGTTTGCATGGGTATAAACCTTTATGGGTCTGCAGCCTAGAGACTTAAATGCACTAAATGAAAGAATGAAGTGATCGTAATGAGAAAATAAAAAAATACATCCTGAACTCACACAGGGTTAGGGCAAAGATTAAGAGACTCTGGATTTATCATTTTAATATGAGTTTATATGGCTGAATTACGGCTTTAGGTTGCAACTGTTGTGAATTGTCAAGTAAGCATACAGATTCACTGAAACAACCCAGAGTAAAATGTGCTTTATTAGAAAATGAACTATAGGAGATTTAATAAAAATAATGGTGCCTTAGCTATAAAAGACTCCTCTATTGCTCATTGGTACTATATAATTGCTTTAAAGTGTCATGTTTTTGGAAAGGAAAGAAATATTATTTGAATGATCAAGAGAGAACCGGACAGATCCTGTTGTGTCGGTGGACCAGACCCAAGGCACGCCAAGCGCTGCTGCTGGCATCGCCAGCCTTTGGCTCGCTGCCCTCGGCAGCAGGAGCTGCAGCTCTAGGATGAATTTGCAATCCAGCCCCCGCTCAGTTAAGCCGGCTGCAGTCACAAACGTTTAACACCAAATGCTGCCTGTCCACCTGAACATCCTGAGTATGGGGTATTACACAGGCTGAAAGGTCGGTCTTGTGGGGAATGCGGTTTTAGGGATTAAACGTCAGTACTGTTTCAAGATACTTCCCCCAGCAAAGGCTCTCTGTAGCAAAGCTTGCAGTCGTTGGGCTGCCCCATGGATTTAGGGATGCTTAGAAAGGTTCTGGTGAAGCCTCTGGCTCTTTCCGTTGCCCCAGGGGATTTTGTGCATGTGGAGATAGTAATAGATGGACCCCATGGGGTGCTCAGCCTTGCTTTTGCTGATGCTTCTTTTCGTTGCCAGTAGGTGACACATTAAAGCTTTCAGATATCGTATCTCATTCTCAGTGCGGAGATTTTGCTGGGGACATCTGTAGGAGAACAAAACCTGAATCTCCTGTTGCTCCACCAGAACCCTGGGGCCAAGCCCTGCCCTAGCAGAGGGTGGTGTGTAATTGCACAGACAAGCACAGACAAGGGCAAATCAAGGATAAACTCCGGTTCTGCGGTGTGATACATTTATAAACACATTTTCTTGTCTTTCAGCATTTAGGACAAGTGTCTAACAATCTATTTTTCCTTGGGTTTATTTTTTGAAGTCTGCTTCTCCCCAGAAAGTTGAATGGATAAACAAGAGTTTGATATTATCTGCCCCTTGCTGTGGAAAATGTCAAAGGCATGCCATGACAAATGCCACTGCTCTCCTGTTTCATAGGCAAGAGCATCAGTTGCCAGTCACACACAAACTGGCGGTATATATTACTAGGAAAGTAAAGCTGGCTTTTATCCAAATCCGCATTTGTGGAAGAAAAAATGCCTGTGCATTCCATTGTGGCAGAAATGAAAACCGAGATCAATGACTTACTCTTTTTAAGTCTTATGTGCAAGGTAAAACTACTCCTTCACTCTGTGATAATGTCAAGTGGAGAGAAATATACACCTAGCGAGGTCATGGTCAGTTCAGGAAAAATATGTTAAAGAATAAATCGCCTGCCTTCTCTCTCTGTGTGTGGTGGTATGGGGTGGTCTTTTTTGTAAAGAAAATGAAATTAAGTGGATGATTACTGTATCTGGATTAAATGTAATGAAAATGAACAATGATGGGAAACTTTATTTATTTTTTAATCAATATGATATTTCTACACTTCCTGGCTGTTCCAGCTCTTCGGTGAAGGAAAACTGCTTGTGGCTTGCTCAACACATTGATTTAAATGTTGTCAGCTGCATTTTGCAGCACAGCCCTGTAGCTTTCCTGTTATTTATTGCAATGCGAGGGTGAGATATTCATGAAGCCACTGTGGGGAAACTGGAAACCAGGGGACACTCTGCTCTGGAGGATAGGAGGAAGATTTCCCAGCTCAGATGCCTGCCAGGAGATGAGTGCAGCTGCCCACAGGTTAGGAACAGTAGTTTCTTATCAGGAAAACCAAGAAGCCATCCTGAAGGTGCTATACTGGATGAGAACCAGATCTTCCAGAGCTTTAACCACAGCAAACAGCTGGTAAAGAACAACCAGGTACAGCTCCTTGCTCCTCAGCCAAGGCCAGGGAAGGGAGTAACAGAGGTGACCATGGCATAGGGCATGAGGCTGCCCTGGGCAGTGTTTGCCTCCTCAGACGGCCCCATGGGAAAGGCTGGGATGTAGCAAGGATGCTGCTGGACACTGCTGATCCCATACACAGAGCAGCATGTGCAGCTCAGGGTGGCAGCTGCTCCAAAAGCTCCCTAAAGGCTGACCTGCCCACCCCTGGCTGTTACTTTAGCTCATAAAAAATGAGGAAATATGAGAATAAATGAGGTAATAATGTTTTGAACAAGTAGATAACAGTAACCAGTAATCCTGAACCTTCAGTCCCTGATGAAGGAATGTAAGAAATATTGAGATGATAAAATTTGTAAGTACCTTGAAACCCATATAAAGAGTAGAAGACCTCATATTTAGGATAGCTTTTACAAGTCTTTGATTCAGAACCTTGAATTTCTATTTTTTGCCACTTTTTGGCTTCACTCCCTGGTAGGGTGGTTGCAAATTAACTCGTGATATGGACTGCAGAAGTACCAGTTGACTTTCTAATGTTCTGCAGTAACTTTCTGTGTGGACGGTTCCTCTGTACTGAGCACCTTTTTGTTTAAATTGTTCTGTTTCCAGAGTGAACTAAAAGTCAGAAACTAATTCAGAGGTCGTTCTGTTTTGTTTTTAAAAAAAAAAAAAACAAAAACAAAAACAAAAACAAAACACCACACCTGGAACATCTACAGCTGAGGATTTGCTCAGGAACAGCTTTTTTGCTTTGACTTCACATTCATCCCTAATGTAAATTTACTGTCCCATGTAAACAAGCACTGTTTCTTCATAAGAGTTTCCATATTAAGTAATATCATGTGAGAGAAGTATTCCAAGTTCTTTTTCCTTTATAGATAACCCTTGATCTTGCTTTTACTTTGCATATCCCTGTATTTAATTTAGACTTTTAAGTAATTTATTAAAATTACCGTTGGGCAAGATATCCCTTCTTGGTCATGGCACGTAGCACAATATTCCAGTTTGGGGATCCTAACTGCTGCTATGAATGTATAGTAGGGAATAGGTGGCTGAAAGGAATACTTTGCTTTCTGTGTGTAGATCTGTTCTTCCAGCCTTGTGCACCCAAGGTTGAAATTTGGATCCCTTGGAGAGGAGGTCTGCCAAACCATTGTTAGCTTGATTGCCTCTTTATTAAAATTACAAAACTGGTCATTAGAGGAAAGGCAGTACTTATAATCCATCTACATTTTATAATAGGCCAGCTCCAGAGCCTCACAAAATCCTGCTCGGAAAAGAAGTGCAAAGGAAGCTGGCTGTGAGCATGATCGCATGGAGCCTGTCTGGCTGAAGGACAAACTGGTGTATCAATCTGGAGAGAAATAGGCATTAGGGGTACTTTGGGGACTGGCGTTAAGCCTCGTTTTATTTAATGAACTGAAAGTTGGGGTAAACAGCAGTTTAATGCAAGGTTTCCTAAATTGTGAAGGGCTGCATCACTTTAGAAAAAAAGAATAAATGGAGGAGGGGAAAAAAAGGGGGGGGGGGGGGGGGGGAGGGGAGGAAGAGAGAACGTGGCCAACATAATAAAATTCAGATTGTCATAATATGAAGTTAAAAAAAATTGCAAAAAAAAATAATCTAAGAGGTAGATAATCAGTTGGGGGAGGAAGAGGGATTTAAGGAGCAGTAATGGTTGCAAGCAGTTGAGGAAAGCAAAATGAGAATAACGTTGCCGTGCAGAGCGGGAGCACGGAAAAGGCACCCCGGTTTAGTGCTCTGTGTGTAAGTGTCAGAGATACACGTGTCTCTAACACCACAGAGGAGGGCATCATTAAAATATGGAGGACATTTTGTCCTGAAGGCTGGAATTTTCATAAATGCTCTGTACTTGCCAAAACCTGCTTCCAGTAAGGATCCCGGGAGTTTTGCCATTGATTTCAATGGGAGCAGATTTGGGCCATTGCTGAGACCGTTCTAAAATTGACCCTTAAAATACAAAACATGCTGACAAGTTAATTTGGCCTCAGAGGTAGGCAGCCAGAATGATTAGAGTGATTCATTTAAAAGACAATATTAAAATAATTGACTACATGTTGGCTGCACGGATGTTTGGCTAGATAATTGCCTAAGCATCAATTATCTGTGGGTAGCACCAAAATCTGCAGCTCTAGACACGGATCAGGAAGGTCTAAGGGGGAAGCATCTGGAGTGAAAAACTACTAAGCGAAATAAAAGTTGAAATTCAAAGTCCTTTCCCAGGATGAAGGTCAGCTGAGGACTGTTTTTCAGAAAAAAATGGTAGGTTATAAAATACAGTGAGTGCAGCACATGAGATTATAATAGAGCAGTGTCTAAGCGGACTCTTTCTTTTCTGGTCTCAATTATTCCATAGAAAGTAATTGCATATATATTTGTGAACTGGGATTAGAATGTTTTGGTTGACTGATGGCAAACATCCCACGTGCAAAGCAATAATTTTAGGTTCTTCTTGTATCGTTCTATGAAGTGGTGACATTTGGGGACAGGAATGTGCAAAGACACCCTCAAGTCTGCAAAGAACGCTTGGTTGGTATTGCTCTGTTACCATTCATGGGTGGAGAACATTGGGCTGATCCCTCTATGATAGGCCTGCTCTAAAGAGATAATATTCTTCATGGAATATACCAAGGTGTGATTTGTCAGTACAGCTGGAAATGTTGTTTAGGAGAATCTGAATGCAGGTGTTTAATTTAGCTGGGGTCTGCTAATGGTCACATTGTTAAATACGGCATTTCACATTTCACTGCAAATAGCACCATGCTGCTGAGAACTTCTCAGGTTTGAAAGGGCTCTGTAGAAAATGATGCTCTTCCTGACATGAGATGAACGGTGTAGAACTCTGTCAGGTATTTCTTCCATCAAACCCATCATATAGAGGTTATCTGAGGACATCAGAGGGTAAATTCCTGCATTTCATTTAGAACTGAACTAGGACAACATTGAAAATTGTTAAATCAAAGTCAAGGGGAATTTCAGATGTCTTGTTCCTCAGATATCTACTTTTGGTTTATTATATATCCTTATTTGATGTTACATATTTCATGTTCTCACCCCAACCCAAATATAGTGAAATTTGCAATGCAAAAAAGGTCACTGTGTTACTACAAATGAAAAAATCGCTACCGCATTTGTTAGCCTTAATCTATGATCTTGTCTGCAAAATATTTTATTCATAAATGTGTATCTGCAAATCTAAAAGTAGCATCTACATAAAGTATAATAAAAAGCTATATGGAAATATTGGAGAATAAAGAGGTGAAATACATCTTTTCACTGATATTCTGAATTAAAAAAACATTTTTCAATCAACTCTTAAAAATAAATGTCTTGGCAGTGAGGTGAGCAACAGATTTAATGGGCCTGATGTATTTCAGTGGAGGTGCAGCAAGTGTGGGTATGAGGCAGGAGACATCTGACTATGAAGCAGTATTGCCATCCTCAAGCACTCAAAGATTTTTATTTCACTCTTAAAAACAAAATAATTTGCATCTTACCTATTCTAAAAAAATAAAAGGAGGTAGACAATGTTATTTACCTAATGGGTTTTGATGCTTTAGGGTACATTCAACCCCACCGATCTTTCTGTGGTCTTAATCAAATGCCATTATCTGTAATTCTTATATTCTTGCCTAATTCTTATGTTCTTTCCTAATTTTTCTTGGTACGCCTCGGGATAGCGGAGAGGAAAAAGCTGAGATACTGTCAGATATACGCTCTTGCCAGGAAGCTGACAAAATGGAAGGTTGATATGAAAATGTGAAAACTGCAACTAGGGAAAAATCATTCCCAAACCATGAAAGACAGAGCAGGGACAGACCACAGGCCATGGAGCTGCTTGGCACAGGGGCTTGTTTGTGCTTTGGGAAGGGAGGGATCGGTGTGCTCTGGTGAAAATCCCTCCTGCATCTGGGCCACAGAGGTCTAGAGCTGCGGTGCCACCACCATGCCACCACCATGTGCTGGTGAATGGCAAATGCACAATGATTTTACAAGCGTTTTGGCACAGCACCATAGCAATACATACTTCTTCTGGTAAGAATGGGTGACTAAATACCACAGTACATGTTCGCTCTTTGCATTTTTTTGTGGAATGTTTAGCACTGACTTGTACATGCAAAAGCTATGCTTTATTATAAGTCCTAAGCATTTTGAAACTAGCTAAACCTAATATAGAGTAGATTTTAAAATTAGAACTTTAAAATTAATATCTCTAAACAGTTTTCTCTGAACTATTAGAAATCATGCATTTCTGTGCAGTCATAAAAATCATAAACTGGCAAGATTAAGCTATAATCCCATGACTCTAAGAGCAAAGACTTCATAAAAAATCTTCAACACTCACAAGGCTCAAAATAAAGTCCCAAAAGCTGAATGAAGAGGTTGAGCAGCACTGGTTAGAGGTAATAATCTTTTATTTTCTATTAAACTCACCCTAAGTTTTTTAATATGTGTTCCCAAGTAAATTTGTGAGCAGTGGCAAGATCCCTCAGTGCACACAGGCTCCATTCTCCGTGCTCTGGCATGACTACAAGTTAGGAGACAGCACTAGCCTAGGGCTGACCCAAGCTAATACTCGTATAGGAGCCAAATAGGCTTTTGTACTCATGGAATTTCACATATCTTGTGTAGGAGACATCTTATGCATTGTGTGGTCAAAGGAGAACTCCAGTGTTTATTCCTGTGATATTCCGTGAATGTGCATATATGTATAGGTAACTACATGAATGATGATGGAATCTATATGAACAGTCAGTAAAACATTAAAAAAAACCCAAAACCTCTAAATATTGCTCAAAAATATTTTTCTGAGATTCCAGCGCTGATGCGCAAGAGTCAGTTCCCCCATCTTATCTCCTACCCCTTTCCCACCAGAAACCTTTAAAATGCAATGCTTTTATTCCAAAATCAGATTTACAGCTTGCTAAACTTATAATCTGTGTTAAGAATGGACCCAGAGAAAAGAATTATCAGAAATAATTAATGTTTTTATAGCCTATGCTGATTACTGCAGCATCATATTTCAGCACCAGTGTATATAATTGCAAATTATTTCCTAGAGGTGTCACGCAAAAGCAGAAGATGCCTTTTGGAGTAGTGTAGTGCCCGTGGAATATAAGATTAATGCTTGTATAGTACAAGAATACATGTAAAGACTCACTATCTTTTTTTTCCCTTTCTAACCTTGTTGATGTCATGAATATCAATTTACTACTTTTTTTTGAGATAATTTAACACTCCATTTAGTCATCCTTGGTAATGCAAATCATATCAATTCTGCTGCCAGACTACAAGGTGATCTCCATTGTGTCCCTTGGAAATGAGAGATCCATTTTTCTTCATTTATTTTTATTAAAAGAAAAATCTTCCCTCTTAAGCCTTTTGATAAGAAACAATTCAGAATTCCAGGAATTTCAATCAGGGAGTGACGCTGTAACCATCCAAAAGTATTACCCTTTACTCCTCAGTTTTTCTGTCTGCCTCCTCTCCCTCCTTCCCTCTCAGCTTATTTGCATAACATGATTAAGAGAGCAGTAATAATTACAGCAGCACCTGAGGAATGTACAGAGCATTGCAGATTCCTCATAGGAAGCAGAAATGCTGCCCTTTGCCTTTTCAAAAGGTGTAAAAGAGCATCTGATGTCTTGGCGAACTCCCAGGTCTACCTGAGATGTCCTGAAGCCTCCTCTCTGTGGTGCTGTGGGTCATGCGTGGGCAGCCCTTGCCCACCCTCCGTGGAGCTGCCTGGTCTCTCAGGACATCATCACACCTGAGAAAGGCATTGAGCTCCTCCAAGGCAACGTGGTCCCCTCAGCGTTTCATTCTTCCCAACCATGGTTCGTGTTAACGCAAAGCCAGAGGATGTTAAGCTCTATAAGGGGAATTTTTTTTTCAAATAGAAATCAATGGGAAAAAGGTTAAAAAGCTAAGGAGAGCATTTTTCCTTTTAGGTTGGTTGTTTTTATAATTTTTTTATCACATGCTTTTTCATACTTGTGATTCTTGCTGATAACATTAGTTGCAGATGTTTTGTGTGCGCTGGCATGTATTTAGGTCATGCCTCAGGCTTGCCCTACCGCTGAAGGCTACTGAGGCACATAATACCTTAGAATGAGGAAATTCAATATGGAATTTCAATATTGTATTGTACCTCTGTTAATCAGGATCAGTTAATACAATAACAACCGCTGCTCAAAGCCTCTGAGGTTGTCTCCAGCCTCACAGCAGCTCTGTGAAATGGAAGACGTCAGAGCAGGGCTTGCAAGTCAAACCACCAGAATAAGCTCCTGCCCTGCAGAGCTGCAGTGGGACAGCAGCATGTGCTGGTTTGTGCCTCTCCATCCTCCTCAATATATACCTGTTCATGTGAAAGGTGCAAAAATATTTTTTCTGTTAATTTTTATTTTCACTGCACAAATGCAAAAATGAGAGCTGAGTATGTGCTGTAAATGAGGAAAGACCTCAAGGACTCATACCTTTACAGCATACATCTGATAAAAATATTCAGTGTTTCAAAGGTGGGAAAGAACCCATATCCATGAGAAAGTAGGGGGGGTTCCTATTGTGTATGTCCAGGTGCCAAAAGAGCTGCAAAGCCATTTGACTGTATCTTCAAGTCAAATATAGATGGTGGGCTTTTCCCTTCTAGAAAAGATTATCTGCTCTGGTTGATCTGGGATGGGCTTGCACCCAGATACAGGTTAAGGACTGCCACAGGTGGTACCTCTTAACACATTGATATTGCTGCCTGGCAAGCAGCACAGGTTGCCATGAAGTGGAGAGGTGCTGTAAACACTTGTGAAAATAAACGTGTCAAGTCCAGAAGGAAAGTAGAGCACATCAGAGCTGAGTAACAAACTGCAAAGAAAAAACCTTCCCCTGCTTCTGCGGGAAGGCCCAGAGGAGATGGGTTCCCAGGGACCATCCATCCTCCGGCTCTGCTGGTGATGCCAGCTGGGGTGGTCCAGGTGCACGGACCTCCGGGGCTGCGAGTGCAGCACCCGGGCTGTAGGGAGGAGGAGGAGGAAAGTAAGGCCAAAGACCTGTTGCATTAAGCATAATGGGCTCTTGGCTTCTTTGGTGAATACTGGGGGGGGAGGGGTGGGGTTTAACACAAATAAGTCAATGATTTCTTTTTCAATTTATTTTTTTGAAGTTTTTTTATTCTTTAGCAATTCACTGGTTGAGCACTATTGCATGAAGACAGGTCATTTAGTCTGCTGAATGAAATGCTTACAATGGGAAATTGGCTTTCCTGCAGAATGAATATCCTTTGATTCCTGTGTGAGTACCTTACTGAGAATTTCACTGTGAAGAGCTGTATGTCCAGTTGTTTCCCTTTGAAGTGAGTGAGGTTTGATGGGGACGTAGACCTGGAAGCGCACATCTGCGTAAGAAATAGAGCGTGCAGAGGGAGAGGGCAGCTGCCATCTCCCCCTTCCTGCAAGTCAAAATTACATGTGTGTAAAGGAGAATGCTTTGCCAGGGCTTCACATGCAATCATCCATTTAGTAATAAAAAATATAAAGTCTGATTGTGTATTTGGATATTAGCAGAAATCACTTTCTTGGGTCATTCTTGTGGGGTAAATTTGAGGACGCATTTGTTGCAAATCTTGTGCAGAAAGCTTTTCCTTTTATAAAATAATGGCAGTGCTGAAGTCTGATTTCACTTAGGGAATGGCTAAGAAATTTTTCACTCTGGAGGAAAATATACCAAAAATATTCTTTTAAAATACTTGTTTCTATAGTTTAAGAGCTGTAATTATTTTAAATGCTTAATGGTAGCTCAGTATCTATATTGGTGACTGTTCACTTCTGTTTGCCCTGTAAATTTATCCTATTAGTACATGTGTGTGAGTGTGTGCATTTATGTATGTTTAAAATACATATGGTGTGGAAAAAATATATATTTACCCATTAGAAGTTACTTGTTCCATCTTTTAAACGTCTTGGTGCCAGCTGCCTGTATCAAAGGAAGTGAACAGCTGAAACATTACGGCAGTCTAATTTTATGTCTGTTTATCAGGCACTGCTGCTTTGCCGTATATTTTCTAAAAGAGTTTATTGTCCACTAGGGCTCTTTTAAAGGGAGGCTTGGATACTTGGGACCTTAAAAGTGATGAAACTTAAATGCAAATCCATTTACCTTTTCTTCCGTGCAGTATATTCTACTACCTGTGCTCTGAAATGCAGAAGATAACTGTTATGGTACCGTATTTTTTAATCCAACGTTGACTTTTTTGTGCTAACTTTCTTATATTTACTCTTTCTAAATAAGATGCAAATTGCAGGATACAGAAATCACCCCAAGGTGGCTGGTTGTTCCAGGTAGGGTAGGATTTAACATGCTTGGTCAGTGCTGCGCTAGTAATTTTACCTTCATTTCACCTTTGCTAGAACACCTATTCCTGAATAATGGTCATGTCCCTGGATCTGAAAACATAGCTACAGGAGAGGAGGGGCTGATAGGGAAAAGTGAAGATGGGTGTGAAATACCGAGGTAGGAAAAATATTCCTGCTTCAGACCAGCAAAGTAACAAATATGTTTCTGGTCTGTCTTTTGACTCCTCGTGACTAATCTCTACAACTGGAAATAGACACTGCATCCTTACGAAGACATTCAGTTCTTGATTCGAAATGCCTTTAACAGTCTGAGCTTAGCTCTAAGCCTGTGCTTAGCTCCAAGCTTTCCCTCACTGCTGCTGGGAGGATGGCAAGCCACCTTCTGAAGTGTTTTGACTGATGGCAGAAATAATCATTCTCTGATGCTCAGTTTTGTTGGAAAAAACTTCTGCTCCTCCGTGGGATTTACATAATGAATTCCTAGGGCCATCTTTTCAGTTCTAACAACATTAATTAGGAATAAGCACATCAGTAGCAGAGCTTATCTGCCTTCGTGGTGCTTGGTGGGGCCATTTGCATGGAGGGTGGTCTTTAGGCTCTGGCAAGATGAACAAGTAGCAACATACACTCAGCTCTTTTAAGGTGCGTTTTGCAAATGGTTTTCCATCTTTTGCATCACCTCTGTGATGCTTTTAATAATGAGCCTCATCACGGGCAGCCTTTTTGCAGGGTCATGGGAATGTGCTGAGGCAAGCAAAACACTGTATTTCTACCTGAAGTGCTGTTCTTTTCATACCAGGTAGCTGCAAGTGTAGAGTTGATGCTTCATAAAATTCTGACATCCTGGAAAGGGAGTCCTAGATCTGTTTTATACGCTGTAGTAAAGGTGATCTTTGGAAATTGTTTGTTGAATAACTCCACAGTCTGCTGTACATCACTTTTATTGATGGTAAGGAAGATGTCATCAGTATGGCTTGCCTTGGAGAGGAAGGTGGTGAGACATTGAGTTGGCTGAAAACATTATATTCTGCGTAAAAGACTTCAGTAACTATTGTGGAAAGAAAATGTTCCCGCTGGTACTCCTGGGGGTATTGGCTGCGAAGTTTATCAATGTGCCCCTCACTGTGCAGGCCAGTGGCACGTAACTCTGCAGCTTCCAGGAGGTCCTTTGCTCTTGTATTAGAGCCGCTTATTTTTCAGCACCATTTGGTGGTAGTTTGCTGTGAATTACTGACTTCTGTTAGCAGTCCAGCCATGGGGATGGACATGCGCAGGTCTTTAACCTTCATGCTCAGAACTGTGCCCCTGCCTGCTAAATATGGGTAGGGTGTTTTTATGATAGCTGCAAATTGTAGACTGTTAGGGGAGAAAGATGGGTTTTATGAGCGAAGCAGGATCTCTCTCATCTACTGCATGTGCTGGGCCATAAAGAGGTCACCTATCTCTTGCGGAATTTACGTGGGCAACTGCCCGCTATGCTGCTGAGAGCAGAAAACCATTACAGGAGATTATGAGAAGCAGTTTACAGATTAAATTGTAAAGCGTACACGGCTGCTAACCGACAGTACTCTGCAGATTGTGTGTCTCCTAAATCAGTCTGTGTCTATTGAAGTCACACAAAACAATTAAAAACGAATCATTCTCAAGGCAAATGCCTGTTTTTCCCTTCAGATGGGTCTCTAAACCTCTTTATAGAGCTTTTTCTTCCGGAGTTTTCCACCTTCAGAAGAAAACTATTCTTTTAGCCCTGGGCATAAGGGATATACATACGTACCAGATTGTCATGTTTCTATGGATCTCTGGGGTTACAACCTCAGTACCAGGACTTGAACACAGCTTTTTTATTCTTCTGAAAGGAATTGTAAGACAGGATCGTCTGTAACTAGGAAAATAAGGACTTAATGACTCCACAGATCACCATTCTGCCTTATTATTTAGTACTTGCGCTCATAACTGCAATTTCTGCCTGTCCCAGACAGTCGTGTATGTTCTGTACTTTTAAACCCTGTAAGTTTTCTTCCTTTAGATATTATGTGATAGAGGTATCCCTGAGACTGGAGCCTTTTAAAAGCTCTTTTTAGGGGGCAGCTGCCATAACCTTGCTTCTAACACATCTCAGCTATTTTCATCTTTTCCTTTGGGTAACTCTGGGAAGAGACTGTACTTGAATCTTGAGAGCCCACAGCATTTGTCATACCTTCGTTTCATTTAATACCTAGTACTTTCTCGAGACATTTGCTTTCAGAGGCATTTTCCTCCTATTTGTAGTTTTGATGGATTTTTCAGCTTTTCCCATCCATTACTGAAAATGGGAATTAACCTTGAGTTTGAAGATTCATAGTCTGGTCATTACAATATCCACAGCTCAGAGATCGGTCTTGTGTGAGCAGGCGCATGCAGCTGCTTGCATCCCAATTCGTGGCAGTACTTTCCTGTACCTGTTGCCCCAAATAGGTTGATTGACATGTGCCCTATAAGCCTTTTCCTTCCGATGTAAGGACTGCACTGAGGGTAACTTTCACGACATTTGGGGTTTTGTAGTGCCGTCTAGTTTGTGACACTGGCTGCTCTTTCGGTCTTTCCTTGGATGTTGGACGCACTATGGCCATGAGTCAATCGTGAACTGTGGTTAGACCATAGTGTGCCCTTCCAGATCTGTCCGTGGTGAGCCACAGCACTGTGCAAAAATACATCCTCTAACTTTCCTCTTTAACAGACTGCTCAAAGGTCTGGTATTTCTTCCTGTTCACACCCTGGCCTGTGTGATGCCCACCGTGTCAGAAAATCAGAGCAGAGGAAGGAAACTTCTGTTGTCGGTATTCACAATCTCTAAACTCTGGAGAAGTGGCAATTACCACCCGGGTGGGAAGCCAGGGATTTTTGGATATCCAGCATGTGAGAGCTTCAGCTAGATTGAAGTCTCCAAAAATGGGATTCATGCCCCATGGTGGGAAGAGAGGATGTCCCACACCAGCATAGCAGGAGCCTCCTCCGAGCCACGGATGGACGCGCTGCAGTTGAAGAGACCCGGACTGGGCAGAGCTGCCACAGAAGGCTGCCCGCTGTTGTCAGCAGCGATTAAAAAAATTAAAAAGGTAAAAACTTATGGCAGCACTTAGGAAGTCCCAGGTTATTTGCTCAGTGTATTAAGAGACCTGTGTGTCAGATTTTATATCGGTGTGTGCACCAGGAGCATATTTAATGTGCTGCACACAAAGCGGTGATATTCTGTATTTAATAAATGTGTGCGCGTGTGAGTATTGATGTATGGCACTCGGTGGTGTGAGGAGCAGCCTTTTTTTGCAAATGAGGCCACCTGTTCCTCCTTCCCTGATTTGACAGGTTTTAGTCTCTTCCCTGCACGTGGGCGGACAGTTGGATTTGATTTACTGGATACTCTCCTCTAGTGTGATTGCAGCATAATTATATCGATAATCAGCTCCGTTTGTGGTCAAAATGTTCTCCAGCATACACACACACACACACACATCTCCCAGATCGTAACACTTTTGGAAAATGTGTCTCGCTTTTTGTTCAGAATGGTTAGCTTATGTGATAAATATAGATTGATTTTTAAGAGCTTGTAGCTGTTACTCAATCGACCAAGCATGTGTGGTACACGATAAAATTTACAGTTACGCTTTGTAGGTATTTCATCAGGTAAGTCTGGTCCTTGTTAAAGAAGTGTGAAAAACTGGATAATTGATTTATTTTTTTTTTTAATTTATTTGGATTTGCAGGTTCACCTGGAAATTGGGAAGGAGACTAAATCGGGGGGAGCAGGCAGGTGTGCATGTGTGTTCATGCTGCGCAGGCAAAGAATATATATTTCTCTACCAAAAAGACTGATCAAAAATCATTTTGGAGAACATACAGTTTTTCACTCAGCTGAAAACAAAAATTGCTCTATTTGTTTAGGATTTCCTGCCCTTTCTGTGTACTCAGCTTTGGGCTAACACCTTTGAACCTCCAGCAATGCTCATACAAAACTCTTCTGTTGAAATACTTTCTTTGACCAAACAAGCCATTCCTGTTGAATGCTTGAATACTCAAAGCAGGACACCCTCAGTGCTCACGCTGGACCTGCTCTGGATAAACAGGCAATGTCAGGGGTGTAGGTCCGGCTCCTTCCCACATGCACCAAGTTAAATATACTCTCTCCAACTCGTACATATATTGTAACTTCCTCAGGACTGACGGTTTCTCAGTGATTGTAATATTTCTCTTTCTGTCCAGCTGCTTCAAAAGCTCATTACTGCAAAGTATCCCTTGCCCTCACAATGTTTTACGATGCCCACGCTGTGCTGAGCCAAGTGCACAGATGCTGGAGGCTACCCCGCTGCTTGGTGTGATGCACACCGGTCTGCAAGACCAGGACGGACCAGTGGTCGTTTCATTTTTGACAGGACCAAAAAAGGGAATCTCTCAACCTTAATTGTTGTAGCAAAAGCTCCCTCTGCCTTCAGCTCGGTAGTTCTCTCTGCAAGGAAACGCCTGGCAGCAGGGGAAGGGACGGGATGTGACGCCTCTCTCACCAAGAAGGTCTTTGTGAGCCTCCTTTGGCTCGCTCCCACAGCCTGGCAGATCTGTAGCCAAGGCAAGTTACAATTGCCTTGATTTGAGGGGAGCTGAAATGAACAGCCTGTTGTAAAAATGAGCAGAAGGAAGTAACAAGGAACGGTGTTACTGGGTTTAGTGGCTGGCCAAAGCCTGGGTAGCAGAAGATGCTCCAGAGAATGTTGTGGCTTTGCTTTGTCCTGTATTGGGCAAGGTGTGGAAAATCAGTCCTGGGCAAATTCCCTGCACAGTGCCTTGGGTTTGAAAGTATTTCCTACAGAAAATCAATCCCAGTTAGCTGGAGTTTATGCTGCCTTTCTATCCTCTTCTCCTCATCCTTCCTGCTTCATGGGTGATATCCCAAAATACCTCCTTTGGTGAGGTGATGGTATCGATGTCTGTGACATTTCTGAGGCTTTTGACATCACCACCCAGAATTTTTTCAGTAAATGACACAGGACTAGGATGGTTTGCCAAAGTGGAAAATTTATTTTTATTGTTGACTATACTGAAACCTGGGTGTTATAGAGCTCGAGTTTTGCCTTTGTGTTCTTCCTCTTGAAGTTAACTGTATGCTGTGCATCACAGTCCACCAGCAAACACCACTAATAATAACAAACCTGACACCTGTAATTAATGTCCTTACTGGTACTGCCCTGTATGTAATCACACATTGGGTAGGACAGAGGAATTCATCAGAGCAGTGGGAAAAGCTAATTTATTTATATGCTGGAAGGAAAGGACAGAAAAGAAACTTGGCAGGGAGGAATACCTAGTATCTTGCTGAGAAGTGATCTTAAAGATGATGCAAATTATTATTAAACAAAAATCATTATATTTGTTTTGTGAACAGAAAAGTTAAAAAAAAATCATTTCAACTCAAAGAAAAAAAAAAAAAAACCACAAAAGAATTCTTCTTCTAGCCACAAGGAAAATTCCTTAAGATCTTAAAAGCATCTTTAAATAAAATGCATTGTGAAAGACTGCAGTTCAAATATGCACAACTCTTTTTACATATAAAAAAGCTAGAAACTATTTGCAGAGGCAAATTTGTCTGACTTGAAGTCACATTTTTGGTGATGAGGGGACCAAAATTCATCAGAATCTAGTTATAAGTCAAGTCTTCAATTAGTGTTTTGTTATCCTAAAAATATCTTAAGACTCTAGGAAGGCTGGAGAGTATTCAGTGTGTGTGTGCATGTGTGTGTATTTATGTGGGTATTTAATAGAGGTAGGTCTTTATCTTTAAAATTCCTATTTGAGTAGAGATTTAACTAGACCTTTGGCTTCTTCATGCTGTGAAAAAGGAATGTGTTAGCATTTTATTGGTGAAGCGTGTGCATTCAAAGCAGAACATGGCATTTAAAATCCTTTGGGAACATTGTTTGAGCATTTTCTCCCTGATAACGTTTGTGTTGCTCTTGTGTGGCTCTCTTCTTGTTTCGTTACTTTGACTGTGATTTTTATCTACTCACCAAACAAATTGTTCTATCTGTTTTTATAAACCTGTGCCAGATAATTTATTTATTAAGATAATTGGTCCAGAGAAAGGAAGAGCAGAAGATTTCCCCTCTAGAAAAATGAACTTCAGTTAAACTGAAATGAAATTAGGAAAGGAAAAGGCTTCCTTCTGTTTCATCTTTTGTGTGAGCTGGAGGTGGGCATCAGATCTTGCCCCCTCCAGCCTTGCTTCTGCACATGTCAGCCTTCCTCACACCATCCCAAGCAATGCATCGCGGGGTACGCCCCTGGGAAGAAGTGAGTGACTGCAGTGGGTGGGAGAGGATGGACACTGGGGATGGCTACACTGCAATGGTCCATGCTGTTTCATTTGATCATAGCAGCAATAAACGAATGACTAAAAGTGTTCATCTCGCTTCTTGCGAGGAAGGATAACTGTAGCCTGTCCACCTCCGCTTGTAGAGATTTATCCATCATTGATGACTTCTGCTGGATATGACTGATTGTATCCAAATTGTACGGCCTTGGAGAGCTGAAGGGTTTTTTTTTAAAAAATAAAGGCAGATTCTTCCTGTTTCTCCTATGCTGTCCCACTTGGAATCACTGTTTCTGCATCTGAGCCTCTCTGGTGTTGATGTCCATATGACACAGTCCAGCCTGAAACAAGAACTCAAGGGAAACCCTAATTCTACCTTTTGTGCTTGGCTCTATCTATAACATACAGCTAGAAGCACCTTTCCTTGCAGCCTTGCCCCTTTCCTTCCTGGTGGCTATTGTGGCCATTACTATCCTCTGTAAGAAGAGTCTGTCTCCCCATGCAGTACCACGTGCTGTGATATCCAACCACAATAGGATCGTTAAGAAAAGAGCTGCAGAACTTAAATGTTTTCCCGTCCCTGGTTTGAGAGTGTTATATTGTTACAGTTGCGTTATGTGTAAAGCGAATCGGAAGAACAAACCATGGGAAACTTTTTCTTGGTAGTGTTCTTCCAGCTGTAACGCAGCGAACAAATTGCCAAAAGCAATATCCACGCTCTGAGCTTAATATTAAAGAGGAGGTTATTTTTAGAAGCTCTGCCCAGAAAGCACAAACTGTAGCAGCACAGTGGTGCACTAGTGAATTGACTGTGTGCTTTGGAAAGCCTGTTTCTTCGTAAGTGCAGATGAACGTGTCCTTGCTGAAGCTCTGTGCTCAGCCAAAGCCTCTGCAGCTGGAGTCAGGCAGCAACGAGCAGCTCCATTCTGCTTACAAATCATGTACGGGGTTAAAGAAGCTCTGGGCTTTCTGAAGAAAACATCTGGGGATGTTATCCTGTCTGGTGATCATGCTAATTTTTCCATTTGCATTGGTTTTTGACTGGGTGCTTGCCAGCAGTCCCCAAGCAGCAGTGCCAGGCATGAGCACAGGGCTGCCCCGGGGACTGTGACACAGAGGGTGACACTGGAGGGTGACACCGTGCCCCTCTCAGCACAGACCAGGTGGAGCAACTTGAATTTTTCCCAAAGCACAGACAGCCCCGTAAGCCACAGGAGCAGTGCAGGGGGAAGCCAGGCCACAGCATCTCTATGTGTGCTTAGCTCAGGCTGTACTCAGAAGTCCATATATAAATGATATCAGCCATCATTTGGGGTTCTACAGCTGCGGGAGGCAAGCTGGAATTTGGGGAAAACAATAGCAAGGAGTTAGCAAAGCTACGAGTATGGTTGATGGGTTTCTGTAATGCCCATCAGCACAACAGTCAGCAAACTGCTAAGTAGCTCAGGAGGAAAACAAGAAACATCAGAGAAGGTATGCCCATACAGGATCCGTTTCATCCCACTGTAGCAGCTGGTCTAATAGAAGCTGATGTCTCTGCTTCCACCTTTGTCTCTCCAGCAAGAAAACGTGGGTGTTAGCTGTGCTGCAATGCTGTGTCCCCATCTCGCTCCAGTGGCAGCTGCTGTTGTGTGACGTTGGCCTTTGCAGGCTGAATGCAGGTGAAAACCAGTCTGGCATTTAGCAGATGTTGGGTCCAAAACCCTAAGAGCTGCTGACTACTTCAGAATTTAAGTTCGTCTTCACAGCTATGTTGACACAGCCAGCCCCCACCTAGCAATCTTCCCTAGCAAGAAATAGATTTTACAAAAAAAAAAAAAAATCTTTACTGATAAATTAAACCAGGTTTCCAAGTGATTTTGGCAAAAGATATACGAGGATTTTTGTACATTGCTGTTACGACAGTTAGAGGGTGTGATTATTTTTTTTTTCTTTTTTTCCTTCACGCTCCTATGTGGCAGAGTTGGGCTAGAAAAACTTCAAATATAGACCATCCTATAGCTTAGGAATGCAAGTTGTATTTTACCATTACTCCTCGGACTGGGAGTATGGCAAGTACAAGAGCACTTCACCTCCATGAGTAGCAGATGAAATTAAACGTCCATTTACTTTTCACGCACCGAAATTGTAATAGCAGCTGGAGAAAGGAGGTGAAAATTTATTTTGGCCACCAGTCACTGCGGCATGGTTGTTGCAGAGTTAGGGCTGGTCCATGGCTATGCTGCAGCCAGTGGGTTTTAGCGCGGCAATTTAACCTCTCTGCTTGCCTAGGGATTATCTGTAGGTTTTTGAAATGCATCATCTGTACCAAAAAATGGTCTTGGGAGTGTTTCTGGGACAGGTCCTCAAGCCTGTAATACCTTCCCTGCAAACCAGGAGCGTTCCTGCCTGGAGCTGTGGGTTGCACTGTGCTCTCCCATTTGCTAACTGGAACCGGTTCAGTGTTAAATTCTGTCCTTTGTTTTTACAGATCCTGATTCAGCAAGACATTAGCATATACTTGAATTCAACCATGTGACTATTTCCATGCTGAAATAAAATAATAGTAATAATAAAATTTTAAAACCTACTTTCAGGCCTGAAAGTGAAGCTTATGCTTTATAGCCACATCCAATCCCAGCCTGCATGCTGGTGTCTGAGGCATATAGCAAAAGGCTGTAATGGAGCTATAAGTGTAATCTTAATTGTTCAGCACTCTTAATGAGTCAGATCTTGAGTTTCTTGTTTAGGCTTGAGTCAGGCAAAGCTCTCCCTGGAGCTTTGACAAAACTTCAGGATCTTGCTCATAAGGATTTTCCCTTTGCCTCCACCTCACCCGCCTGCTGTGATGCACAGTCCCGGCATGCCCACCATCCACCCCACCTCCAAAATCCCCGCTTAGATCACGCTGCTGCCAGGAAGCACATCAGCTCTAACCCATCCCTTCAGACTCAGGAGGGGAAAGAGAGAGAAAAAAGGAAGGAGACAGGCAGAGCTATAGATCACATCATCTGCGGGAGCCCTGGGGCGTTGTGCCTCTGGTTTGTGATGTTTGCCTCCTTGCAGTGCAGGCGCTTTGGGCAGGGAGGCTGTCTCCCTCCCTGGTCCATCCCACCGGGCCCACTCACAGCAAGGAGCAATACAAATTCCAGATGGCATCCTGCCTCCGGAGGGCCTTCAAAGGCTTTTTTTGCTTGTCGCTAAACGAGCTGCAGCTTCAACCCCTAGCAAAGGGGCTCATTCCAGACAGGCGCCGGGAGAAGACTCAGAGCAATCCAACTTTAATCAGTGATGCTGTTAAAGCAGTCTCTCTGTGCATCAGCTCAAGTAATGCGCACTTTAAAAATGCATCAAATAAGTAAAAAAAACCCAAAAAAAACAAAACCAAAAATACAAAAAACAGATTTCAGTGACTTCATGCTTTTGTTTGAAAAAGGCGGGAGGGAATTAAAAATCTTTTAGAGGCAAAACCAAATTCAATTTATAAAGATATAAACCAACTGAGGGGGAAATGTAACTGAACAGAGACCCTGAACAGAGACTTTGTTCAAAAGTTGCAGGAATCTGAACAGCAGGTGAGGTCACCAGGCTGCCACAGACACAAAGAGACATGGATGACCTTGTCCAGGTCTCTTTATTTGTGCTGGGCTTACGTTTTACTTGGACCGCCTTAGGTATTCAGGTTGCAAACTCTTCCCAGCTGGGACTGTCACCATGGATTCACACGGTGGCAAGCAGGAAAGGTCCTGAGTGATTCTGCATTTCTGGGCACTTGGTAGAAAATAAGTAATAGGGTCTGGGGTTAATGCATGAAAATCAGGTTTTACTGTTGTTTTGAAAAGAGAACGCAGCCTGCGCTGAATATTTCTATCCAGAAATTCTGTCCTATTTATTTATTTTTTAGATCTGCCAGGAGTCCTAAGCCACAGCTGAAAACCAGTCACTTCTGTGCAAAAATGAAATAGCTATTTTTACAGCACACAGTTGTTTTGGACAGGATATGAAGAATATTACATCTGATTGAAAGTATAACAGCAGCAGAGGTGGGCAGGATGTAATTACTCAAATTGTAGTTTGGCCAGGACACCAAAAATACCCAGTATAAAATGCCAGCAGGTTGTCGATTCATTTTAGCGTCCAGGACATGTATCTAACAGCTCCTCCGGAGATGGTACCTCCCTTAGCACAGCTAATTCTCCATCGAAGGACAAGTATAATCAACTCAATTGCTCAGCCCATTTCATGCAATACTTTCTGTTTTGCTTAACAGCCTCCTTTCCTGAAGCTGTCTAAACCCAAACTTGTCAGCTTGCAAAAGCTGCCCAGCAAAGCGTGGCTGCAGGGATCTATGACATCCTTAAATATGTATAACACAGGGTTTAAATCCACACTTGTTCCATGGGGTGGAAACATGCTCCTTGGATGGAGTAGGAAAAAGAAGTGAGTTGTAGTGATGTGTGCATTCATTTTAAGAAGTGCCTCACGGGTGTTGCCTAGGCTTTCCTCTTCCCCCCTCCCTGGCCATGCTGGTACAGAGGAGCTCAGCTATTTGGGGGTTAGTTGGGAGAGCTTGCTTTAGTCAAAAAATCAGTCCTGAAGCCATGAACTGTAATCAGAGCAGGATAAGTGAAGGAAATCACCAAGGAAAAAAAAAAAAAAAAAAGGAGGGGGGAGAAGGTAGTAAATGTCAGGTTTTTACAGCTACAGCCATTTCCTTTCCTCATCCAGAACCTGCAGGGGAACCTACAGCAGGTCCAAAGCCCTTTTCATCTCTCCCTTGGTCACGGGGCAGTTGTCTCCTTTTCTCCCTTAGAGAATGGAAGGGCTCTGCAATAAGAAGTTATTCCTTGAACTTTGTAGGCTCGTTTTTACGCATATAGTCTTTAAACAGTTCACTCTCACAGATTTCTGCTTCTGGTGGTTCTATTCATGCAACCAGACTCTTTAGCAAGGATTTGCAAGAGTAAGTTCACAAACCCTTTTGCCAGGGGGGGAAGCTTTTTTCTCTTTTCTTCCCTCACTAGAAGTAATTTGTGGCTCTATATTTGAAAGCTGCTTTTTATTGAATATAAAATTACTGTCATCCCGAAATGGTCTCCAAAGTGCCACAAAGTTGTACTTAAAATGTATGTTAATCTTTATACCGCATATGGCCTTCTTGTTTCCCGCTTTTACAATCCTTTTCACTTCTGAGAACTGTTTTTTATTTACACCTCTGTGAAAACAGAATCAATTGCCCCATACACATTGTTGCATATTCTTTGGAGAGAATGTATTGATTGAAAAACCTTCCACCAGTCTTATTAATCTCAAGCAGTATTGACTATGTACAGTTAGTTGTATGTACCAGTTGTACATGTGGAAAGCTCACAAAATAACAATATCAATAACATTCTGCAACAGAAACAATCATTTTATAAATAATGAATGTGCCATATTGAATTCTAGAAGGATTTGGGGCACTTTTTTTCTTTTACAGGCCCTGCGTCCAACTTTGTTGGCACCAATATAAATAAAAAATAAACCCGTTGCATTCAACGCAGTTGCATTCATGCAAGAGCCAATATAAGAGAGTCTTAGAGCAGTCGTTTGTCAAATGAGAAAGTAGGACATGGCATAAGTACCATCTGTGAGGAATGATTCATAAGACAAGAATGCAGCATAATCAGTTAAATAAATACTACCCTTGTGTTTTGTAGTCTAAATGGACCTTACTCCAGCACAAATCATAGTGCAAGGTCAAAGCAATTGCAGGGACACATGGAATTCCTAGAACCGTGAGAAATTAACTCCACCTTAAACTGAAGTAAAGCCAGAGACCTGCAACTATTCTTTCCCACATAGAGCGGGATCTTAATTTCTGCCTGGAAGGACATGACACGAGAAGCTGTGGCAGGTCTTAACAAATCAACTGACCCGAAGGCATGAGTCTTTGAGAGAAGACATCTAGCAGCTAGTGCTGGGTCACCACGGGGTGCGTGTGAGCGCACACCCAGCGTGGAGAGGCTGGCTCCCTTTGCAGGCTGACTGGGTTGTTCCCCTTGGCATCCCATGGACGGCGGTGGGGTATACAAGTTTTTATGTCACAGCAGCTTAAACTAAAGGAAGCTTACCTTTCAAGTAGCCCGAGCTCTCAGGGCACAGGCAGGTTTGTTAGATGCAAGGATTTGCTGGTGCTTTTGGGCAGCTGCAGGAGTGTCCGGGGTCTGGGCGGCAGAGCTGCAGGCTGGAGGCACCGCTCAGCCTGGTTTCTTGCTTGCTGGGGGGGACGTGACTGCAGCGTACATGTGCGGTCAAGGAGAAGAGAGGTGCACAAATATAAAAGCAATGCTCAAATGTCATCTGGCAAATGGAGAGGGTGACTTGTGGGCAAAAATATTTCACCCGTGTCCTTTTTCTCTCAAACTTGGATTTTGCAAGGAGTTTGCTTTGTGTGTCCTCTGTCTGGGAGGAGGAGCCTGTGCTTTTCATAATTTTGACTCCATTAGAGTCATGATATCCTTCAAAGGCAAAACAAAACCTGACATAATACATACTTTAGCAATGAGTAAGCCCTTTAAACAGTGACTTTAAAAGGTACGAGATTGTTATGTTGAAATATGCACATATATTTCTTTTTTTCTTCGCTGAATCATCACAGGTCCTAAAGGTCACTGTTAAGATTAGTATTCAGTATCACCAACTTGTAGTGAAACAAAGACCCTGCTCAAAAAGGGCCTGAAATGAGCCCTGGGATTTTTCTTCCAGATTACATGGCCTCTCGGTTATCTTTTCTATTCAGATCTGCTTCTTCACCCTGTAGCTATTGTCACACTCAAACCCAGCACTTTTTCGGACTGCAGTGGACTTGCGCCAGGAGGAAAGTGCCCTTTAATTTTCAAGTGTTCAGATGGGTATCTGAAGACTGGGTGCCTTGGTTTAGCACCCCAGAGCTTTACATTCTTATTTCAGCAGTGCCTGGGTCTGGGTGTGCCACTCTGGACCAACTCCCTCATCATTCTCTTTTGGTTAATCACAGCAAAAATGACTCAGGCAGATACGTGCGAACAGGGCTGAGCCCCTAGGAGTATGTGTCTCCCTCTGAATGTCTAGAACTTTTTGTTCTTGCTTGTTCCGATAATAAAAAAAGGAATAGTGTTTCTTTGGTGGCGTTCTGGCATTTCTGCTGCTGTGAATCATCAAGAGGTATGTAACAACAAGAGGAAACTTTTCAGAACTTATTGGCACTAGGAGACAAGTGTTTATTTTAATCCAGCTTGCTTACATTTTCCCCTCTCTTTTACAATTCCATTTTTAAAAGGGAATGCAAATTACTGACATAATCTTAAACATGCAAAGAAGAAGAGCTTTTAGAAACTGTATGGAATGTACAATTCTAAATCTCTGTGAAAGTGCCAAACATTAAACTTGAGCAAATTCTAGTATTTGGGCACTGTCTGAAGGACAAAGGATGCTAAAAACATTGCAAATGCACTAGCTTAATTTTTCAGTTTGTGATGGATTAGCTTTAACATGCATTTTAATTTGTAGTTGGATTTTATCAGCTGTAGACAAAGTTTGATAATCTCTTCTTGTTTAATTAGCACAATCCTCTTAGGAGGAGAAATGCACAGACAATAATAATTTACGTTCTATGACAATTTCATACTGACAACCTGAAATATCTTCTTTCTTTCAAACATACCTACGTGTGGTTCTTTTAAACACCTTTGTCCTACCTTCTCTGTTGGTAGTGCATGCGTATGTGTATATGTAAGGGCTGGGGGGGAAGAGAGGGAGCTTACAGTAAAAAATGTTTCCTCTGCGTAAAGAGCCAAGAGAACGTGTAAACAGACTGCATAAATAACAGCCGGCTCCTTAGAAACCAAGAGGCACACTCACATAGAGGCTCAGCTCTGTTACGCTGCTTGAAAAGTGAATCAACTCATTAACATCGAGGCTTTACTCCAACCTTTTTTTTTTTTTTTTTTTTTTTTTTTTGCACAAATGAGGTCTGAATCTGGCCCTTTGTTTCCATGTAGAACGTAAGCATTTGTTGTTTTCCTGGAGACTTGAATCCTTTCTCTGGGGTTGGGGGGCAGGTTTTTTTCTCCTGCTATAAAGCAGAGAGACTTTATTTTCTCTGTTAAAAGTTTCACCCAATAGATCCATCTTTTTCACACTGACACTGGGTTGACGTGCCGTTGCTCATGGAGGTCCATGGCACTACTTCCATAAGGACCTGGGGGAGGTGAGTTAACACTGGACCAGTAACCTGTAGCCTGTTTGGGAGTTAAGCTCAAGTCACCAGGTTCATAAGGTTAGCACGAGCCTCTAGAAACGTGGGCTGTGGTGGGGGAAGGGAACACACTGAACCACCCCATCCCGAGAGGTCTGCAGCGCCTTGCAGCTCAGATGCTCAGATGCTCGGGCAGCCTGTGGCAGAGCTTCCCGACACCCAGTGTGCTGACAAGCAGAAGAGATGCCCTGAGCTCTCTTCTCCGTGCGAGCAAAATCCTGCTGAGGCAGGGGGCAGTGATCTGGTAACTGCCCTGTCCCATTCAGCTCCTCTGCTCGGCTAACACAGCTGTTCCTGCTGACCACAGTCAGGCTTTACCCTTCCACTGGGAAGAGCCCTTTGAGTTTCATGGCATGTAAGGCCAGTCAGGGCAAGGCTGAGTTTGTTCTATATCATACCCGTACACACATATAACCATAGAAACCTGACATAAATATTTTAGTGCATATTTTACACGGCAAGATTTTTTAGGTCAGACTTTAAAAGGACTGAGTATATTTATTTATTTTTTTCACTTACACCTTCCCTTGACGCTGTTTTTCAAAATCAAAATCTTCCCCTCTGATTCTGGCAAGCCCTGATGGTAAATTAATGCTGTTGTAATAACTTGGGCTGTGTCTTTGGAAGACATCAGTATACTCTTTTATTGCAGCTGTATCCAGAAAGCTCTCGCTGGTCCCCAGCCCTCCATGAGGCTGTTCTCCCATCCTTCCCTGCCAGTTTCCAGGCTGGAATAGATGAACATTGCCGTGTAACCACTGATGGCTGGAACAGCACTGTCAGAGGTATCATTTTCAGGCACGGTTTCAGTATGCTTGTTCTGACCTTTAGGGGAAGCAACAGTGCCCTGACATTTACGTTGGTTTATATCCCCTGCAATCCCTTTTCAATTAAAACTCATATCTATAGGGCTCCCTCTGAGCACCCTGCAACCATTTATGACAAATCCTTGATGAACCAGCATTGAATGGACCGGACTGTGCTTTCACCTGGCTTCCAGGCTGCCCTGAGCATCAGGAATCTCCTTGATTTGACCCTCTCTGGATGTCTTATTTTGGTCATGAAAATCCCAGAGCTGCCTTAAAAAGCTGTGCTGTTACAGATAGAGGCTGTGTGGGAATATTCAAGACTGCAGCGATGCAAAGCAAGAGGGCTGCTATCCATGTTGATGAGACCGGCGGTGCTCCCCGTAGGGAGCTTGGCTCTTAATGATGTGTAAGACTGGCTGCTGGACGGGTGAGAGGCTTGAGAGCAGCCAGCCACAGAGACAGCTCCATCCTCTGTCTTGCAGCAGGCTGCCCTGCGCCACTGTGAGCTGCTATCTTGGAAATACTGTGAAGAAATGCACTTAATTAATTAGCTGTTGAAGCCTGATTCTGCCGTATTGTCTGGTTCACACCGATGCCTCTGCCTTCTGTTCCCCAGAATTTTACCTTTGAAGTACCTTCTTTGAAAACTCATATTTCGTGTGCTTAGGCTCGGTGGACTAGGATCACACTTAAACCACTCACATCTCCTGATTATTCTTTTAAGAATAAATATATACAGGCATTGTTGCATTTCCTTGCTTAATCTCTGCAGGCACTTTCATTTAAAAGTATCTTTGGGTAATTACTACCCAGCCCTTCCCACAGCAGCTTTTCCGACATAGGACACAGCTTCCCGCATGACAATACCCAGATCAAAGAGCGCTCAGGTATTGTTTTATCTTTTGTGTTAATGCTGCATCAGGCCAACATGTGAAGGAAAATCTCACCCAATGTTTGCAGACCCCAAAACAGAGGACAATCCAGCATCTGAAGCAGCGATTGGTCACTGCCCGTGGATGACTGTGTGGCCAAGGGAAGGGTCTCCCAACACAAATCTCAGTTGAAGAGGCTGAAACTTAGAAGGGAGGATTGCAGGTAAATATAAATAATAGCAAGTGTACTCATTTTTATTTGGGGCAGTATAGTTTACTTCTTGTATATACCGAACAAAAGAGTTTATCCCCTTTTTTTTTTTTTTTTTTTAATTCACCTCTATTCTTCTGCTTTTCTGGTTAGTGCAGGATATTTACAATATTGACTTAAGAGTCCCTGAGCTGCTTTTAGGCTGGTTTTAGGCAGAATGTGGTTGGTTTACTTGTTTTGCTGCTGGCCATAGTAGGCAAAAGAAATTAAGTGCTTTATCCATTGAGGTGGTGTGAACCTGTGTGCAAGCTAGATAGAAAACCCAAGAATTCTGCTTACAGTAAATCACATCCTGGCTTTGCCTAACACTAAATATTTTTACTGTTATTATTAAAATGTTAAGACTATCAAACAGTGTTTTGCAGAGCAAGCATTAGGAGGCACAGCTGAGCTTGTCTGACTTGATCCGGCAGAGGCGATGCATGCATGCTAATGAATTCGTTGCCTTATTTGTCTCCTGATATGTTTTAAAAAGTAAATTAATGTTGTTCTACCTGGTCTTTAATGAATACCTTACATCCTGCATTAGGAACTCATTCGCTTTCCCAAACTATTGCCAGCACCAGTCAGGGGGAACAGTTAGAAATTTGCTGGTGCGGGAAAAGGTAGTCTTCAGAGCTGCAGATTACCTTGATAATGGGAATTCTTCCCTTTTCACACCTATGCTTGCAGCTAGGATAGTGTTTATATCCAGCTGATGAGCTGTACTTGAAAGATTTCTGGAATAATTAAGATTGCAAAGAAAAACAGTTGCAAGTCCCCCTTTTTTTTATCAACACATATACAGGAGGTTGTCTTTTACTAGTGTAAACAAAGAGAATGATTGATGCTCTCTTGACATTTAGGAGTTGTCTTAAATGCAGTGCTATACTTTTCTCAATATAGCAACTTTCCAGAGAGAATTTTTATTTTACACAACAAAAATGGGTTGGTTTTTTTGCTCTGCCTTGTGTACCCTGCCATCTCCACAGGCACTGCAACCACCTTCCCCAGCAGCCACAGCCGGCTGCAGCTCAGACACAGCTGTGACACTCAGGCTACGCAGTTCATAGTAAAGACTTCTCTTTTTGTGGGTGGTAAAACATGAGGAAAGACCATGTGGGGACAAGCTGATGGCAGCAGCCACCCCCAGATGAAGGTAAGAGCCCTCTAGACGTGAGCTCCTGTAGCACATCTCCTCCCAGAAGTTGCTCTTTCCTCTCATCCTCAGTGTCTTCCCAGGGTTATGATCCTTTTGAGCTGGTTCAAACCACATCACGCCGTGGTTCCCATGAGAGCAGAAACCCAGGAGGGTGGGCTGCAGGCAGGTTAGCCTCCACGTCAGCTTCCGAACGCTGGGCTGCTTTACATGCATTGATGTGCCCCTGCGCTGTCAAACCGCAGCCAGTGCCTAGATAAATACAGGATGCATGTTTTTAGCACAAAAGTCTTGCCCTGCCTGTCTCTGCTTTCACATGCCCACTTAGAAAATGAAGATAAGGATGCTCAATTCCCTCCTGAGAGAAGAGCAAGAGGTGTTTGTTTATGTGTGTCAAGTACCAGGAAACACAGAATGGCAAATGCTGATTTTAATGCTGCTCTGGAGGAAGGGAGCAGACTCGAGGCAGTGACAAGAGGCAAGTCGGGCTAATGAATGACAAAGTCCAGGTCCCTGTCAGTCACTGCTGCTCCACACTGCTGCTCAGCAGGCTTTATTGCTCTTATTTCATGTTTCAGTAATCTCAGCATTGCAAGAGCAGAGTAAGAGATAGCCCACATCTGAGAGAGTTTCCGTGTAACTGAAGAAGAGATGAAAAAGCCAAGGGGAAAAAGAAGGCAGAGGCAGGCCCAGGTGGCGCAGGATGCCTGCAGCACCAGGCAAGGGGCAAAGCCCATTCTCCTGCACTTTTCTCTGTTGCTCTGTGCATTGGACCAGGCTCTTCCCTAGAAATACCTTGTGTGAATGAAGCGATGCCCAGAGACACCTGATGTGGGGTGGCCCTTGTCAATGCATTGGGGGTGATGCATAAAATGGACAACTACATGAGATGGGGTGTAGAAAAACCCTACTGCAAGGCTTGGATTTTTATCTAAGGGTCTTTCCTTGGATTTCTGGTGGGAATACAGCACCTACACAGGTGTGTGCTGCAGGAATGCCTTCCCACAGCCTCCCAGTCCACCAGTCACCAGGGACAGGGTCTGCCATCGACACTGCTGTATCACTGCATCCTCCCTGCTGCTGAAACATCCTTAGGATGTTGGATCATCAAAGTTCTTTGGTGCAAATGAGGGTTTTCACACAGACTTTAGCTGGCACTATATCCAGCCCTTGCTGGATAATTTCTTTGACTAATTTAGTCATTTAACATTTTCAAATTAAGTATAAATTACAAAAAAAAAAAAAAAACCAAAAAAAAAAACCCAGTGAAGAAGGAGGGAAAAATGGTTGGTTGTCTACTACCAATTTTAGTGTGTAATATTTCTGACACTATGTGTAAGTTTCTCTATGGACTAAAGATCTCATGATTTATTGAGCCATTTATTAATTAGAAGATTACAGCAAGACTGCTTCACAGTAGCAAAAAAAAAAAGAAAAATAGAGTTAGAGTTAATTATAAATGCTGTAAGAGGGTATAAGAAGATTCATAATCCAGTTCACCCTTTCTTCCTGCTTCAAGTTATCCACAGAAACACTTAAAAGATGTTGAACTTTAAACCTGCTAAATCCTATTCAGCAAAAAGATCTTAAACTTGGGTAGATGCTGTAATGTCTGTTCTTAGCCAGGTCAGGTCTAAATGCATAAAATACAATTTCAGCATTAAAACCTGTCTGCGTCTTGGTTGTTCTCCTCCTCCTTTGCCAGAGCTAAGCTGTGTGCCTTTGCATTCCAGTGTCTGCAGAAGTTCTGCTCTCCGTTCCCTGTGACACCTCCTGTAATTTACATCTTTCTCTTTGGTCTTTAAGGACCAGCTCCCTGCCCTTAAAGCACTGTTAGAAGACTATGGTTCCTGTCACCTGTTCCTCCAACACATCTTCACTTTTGTGAAACAAGAAAATCCGATTCTTGTCTTTTGCTAAGAGTTTTGTTCCTATTTCCCATAGGATTCTTTTTTTTTGTCAGCTTAATAGCCACAAGCTCTCTCTTTGTGCTTGATAATCCCTTTGATCTTCTTCACTCATTGCTCAGCAGAGTGCCATAAGGACGTTACTACCTTTAATCTTTTTTGCTATTGATCAGTAATATTCCTGTCTGCTGCTTTTCTGTGATTCCTTTGCTAAAATTGCCACTACATCCCCTCTACGTTTTCATGAAGTGTCATAACATGGGTAGCACTTCAGGAGAAGATCATAGTTGTTGGAATGAGCAAAGAGTTCGAGGAGAAAGGTTAGGACCTGTAACAGTAAATTTTTTGGAAGTTTTACATATTTGGACTGTAGTATTTTTTTCTATATAGGGAAAGAAATTCATGTTCAGTCCCCATTTCTGGTGTTTCAAGCTGTCTCTGATGATTTTCTCTTCAAGGCATGAAGAAGGAATTCTGTAAATTCTATGAACTCCCATTTCTAGTGTCTCTCAATGATTTGTGGATGGAAGTACATCCTTTTACAAGGCAAACAGGGTATTTCCAAGAGTGAATAATACAAACTCAACTCAAGATCCAAGAACACCTAGCGTTACTTCTGCTTCTTAAAGTAGGTCATCGCCAAGAGCAGATTAGCTGATGATGTCGCTGGTCATAACAGGGGATGCAAAGTAAAACCTAACCTGCCTTCCACAGTTATGTTGCCTAAAAGCAATAGTAATAATTAAAAAAAAAAAATGTACCCTGTGAAGAAAGTGAGGCCAGCATGACTCAGAGATTCAGAAAAGGTAGGCATTGGATCCAGTAGGAATATTTTGCATATGTTCATCATTCTGGATATTATTACATTTCACTGCAAATGTGCTTCATCTGCCACATTTTGTATATAGATTTTTAATCGTCTAGGTTGTGAGGTGGAGGAGGAAGGAGACAGATTTGGTTTTGCATATTATTTGCATATATGTATATCAGGACTCTTTGCAAAACTGTAATTCAAATATAAGTTAGAATTTGGAGTGTTCCAAGTAATGAAGCACAATTACAGACTTCTATGAAACTACAGTTGTAATGCACCAGTGGGACAAATGACTTTACGTTAATCTCTTATCATTTAAAAAGGCCAGACGCTGGGGTGGTAGATTCAGCTCACACTTTGTTACAAAGGCATGTTCTGCTCTGCCACAGGTAAGGAGGTGGAAAAGGGGGGTCTCCAAGACCCCATTTTTTCTAAACCCTCCCAGATGGAAGGTGGCTGTGTTGGGTGGGGGGCGGTTAAATGAACTTTGTTGAATGTTTATTCTGGTAGTACCATCTCCGCCTGCTGTGGTTAGAGGTAGTGCTGTCTTACCTGCTTATATCTTCTTTTTTTTTTCTTAGTCGATTAAATAAATTAATTAAGAACATTCTGCTTGCTTGAATTCTAAACAAGCAAAGTATGTTGCTGCTCCACTTATGTGACTGAAGGTCTTGCGTTCCCAGAGGAAAGGGTCTCTTCCTCACAGCCCTGTGTTCAGACTTATTTTATAACCAGAAGCAAAGCTGAGTTCCTCTAACAGACCAGAGGCTGTGGGTGCTGAAGTGTCAGGGTTCGTGATGTATGGCGGAGTGTCACGTGTACGGAGAGAAATTCTCCCTTCCACTCCCTCTGTATTCACACCTGGCATCTGTGAATTATTGCATATTTTCATGGCCATGAGAAGAGTAATGGGCATAAGGGAAAATTCCTATCTGGCTTCACCCTGGAATCTGGAAGGTGGCCGTTTCCAAACATCCACCCAGGCTGTGCATGAGAGAACATGGGGCTTAATTCACTACATAAATTCACCTTTTAATCCCATATGGTGCAATTCTGCGAAGCCGTGAAGCCACCTTACTCTCTCCAACCCTCTCCCCGGTATAACCGCTGCTGCTGTCATTTGTGTCACTGTCGGACCTAACAGCTCCTCCTGAGTTGGGGGGTCCATACCGCAGGCACCGGTCATGGACTGTGTGTGCCCTGAAGACTTCTGTAAATGGGACAGATGGAGCATGAAGGGGAAGGGGAGGTGGTTCACCAGGGTGGCACAACTCAACAGTGGCAAAACATGAAACCTGCTGCCAGCCAGTGCAGCACACTCACTGCAGGTTTACATAATAGCTACAAAATATGAAAATACATATTTTCACATAATATTGCATGATATCTAATGCCCAATTGCGTCAAATGTGAGAAGGTAGACAAGAGCTGGTTATAGGCACCTGCAAGGTGATGTTTGCCATGAAGCATAGGGGGGGCAGAGCCAGAAATGGTTGGGAGAAACAAGAAAAGCAAATGAAAGGGGACCAACATCCTTGCACCCTGCTGTGTTAACATCTTCTGATCTCACGGCACATCTTCAGTGGCCTGAAGTGATTCTAGTACTTATGACTGGTGGTATTTTAGGAACTACATATCAGGGGACTTTTCAGGAAGGGGATGGAGGCAGAGGTTGTGCAGTGCAACTCTGGATTTCTAGATGTTCCTCAGCTTGTGGAAAATTGTGGGGTTTAATGGAGCTGGAAAGCCCATCTGGAACCCAAAGACCTCAGTCACATATTTATGGGTTAAAGCCAGGCTGTCGGTGGGACTGGCTGTCTATCTGCAGCCCCATTTGATCCCTGTCAGTCCCGTGGGGACCCCCTGTGCTCCCCAGCGCCTGCTATCTGCCTGGCAGGCATCCCCTCTGCAGGTGGGAGCACAGTCAGCTGTTTTGCAAAGCTGGAGGGTTCACTTTTAGCATCATTCGCTGTTTCTTGAATTATTTATTGGAATTATGCTGCTGATCCACAGCAGCATTGCTGCTGTGCATCATATCCAGATGTCTGCAAATGCACTGCCAGGGCCAGATCCTAATTTTAGCTGCCTTTAGAAAATATTGTCCTCTGGGCTGAGGCCCTATTTCTGTTCCTGTTGAACCCTACAGCTAAGCAGACCACTGGCTTGCGGAGCTAAATACTGTTACTCTGAAAGAAAGAGATCAGCAAAGGGCTCAGATTTTACCAGTGCAGGATGATGTAAGGCTTCCTCTGCATCGTTTAAAAGCCCAGGTGGAAGCACGGAGACCTCTTACATGGTCAAGAAGCAGAGAGCTGGAGCCAGGGCAGAGTAAGGGTGACCTACACTAAGGACATTGCAACTGTACAGCTCTATCCCCTGTGCATGGCAAAGCCCCAAGACTACAAACCCCAGTTAAGCCTTTGGTAGCATGTGGGAGCTGTAATGGGGGTTCTGGAGTTTTAGTAAAGTCAGAGCAGTGATATTCATAAAAACTCACCTGCCGTTAGGACATACTGTAATCCAGCCTGAGGTTCCTCATCTAAATGAATTACTAAGCAAACATAATAAGCTGCATCTATTTAGTGACAAATATAAGTCGTCCACCAGGAACCTGGAGTCAGGATTGGTTTTGCTCTGTTTAATGACATGCCGGGCCAGCCTGGGAAATGGAGCTCTCTCCCACTACCCAATAAGTGACTCTCCATGGAAAATGTCAACCCAACATATGCCAGAGTTAGAGGGTTATTTATTTGGGCAGTTCTGAGTTGTTCACATACCGGGTTTGTTAATATTGTAAGGCTGAAGTTTATTTCCCTGTTCTGATCAGTTGGCTCATAGGCCAATTTGAACAGCGGGTAGGACAGGAGTAAACATCAGAAAATCCACAAAATGTGTGCAATGGGGAGCCAGTCCTGTTTCTTCTCACAGCCCTCTTTGCTTCCCAAATTAAGCAACTGATGTGTTATGAAGCTGTGCATGTAGGAGCACACTAGGTTGTCCCAGCATGAGGGAGTTTTTGCAGTGGACTCATATCTCTATTTATTGCTGGCATTATTATTGACACCAGTAGTAATCTTATGCATGCAACGTCTCCTGGCTGAGCATTTGGGGCACGGTGCAACTTGTATTTGGAGTGATGCAGGAGGCTTAACCACATGGGTTTCTATTCCACACTGCTTGTAAAAGGTGTGTTTATTAATAATAAAAGTCATGGTGGGTAGCTTTCTGGCTGAACTGCTGTGAGAAACGGGATGCCTCCACCATCTCTCAGTGGGCCTCCCCATCCCAGACAGCAATACTCTAATTAACTTTTGTCAAGTGGTTCATTGAATCTAGCAAAATGGAGTGATCCAGAGGTGCCTACAGATCTGTCAGCTGCTGCCTGAAAAATTACTTTCCAGTCTCCACAAGGAAAGTGGGGCGAAAAAAGACTTTCTGGTGATCAGTCTTCTAAATGCAGCCTGTCCTGGGACAACAGATGCACACGAACTGAAGGGACACTCTGGGGAATGGAGCAAAACCCAAAACTCTCAGGATTCATAAATGAAAGAACCAGAGGGGAGGAAGAAAAAAAAAAAAAAGAAGATCTTCCCTAAACTGCATGGCTCAGTAAGGAACACTTCTGCAAAAGGTGGTAATAGCACTTCTCTTAAGATGGAAAATAATGATGAACCACTGGGACTGAAATATTTAGTGTCCATTTGAAGAAGAGTTAAAAAGTAGCAGTAGAGCTTTCCTGGAGTCTGCGTGCATGTGTAAAATCAAAAGCCTGAATCATAAATTCTTATTTCCCTCATCTCTCCTCTCTCCCAAATTCATAGATATTAATACAAGATGAGACTATTACGATCGTTTTTTCTGGCTTGGCACAGTATCTGGAGGGAGATTATTTCCATACAAGGGTCCTGCTGTGCCTTTCCCATCCCTACAGTTTTCTCCCCACGCTTGGATGTTATATTTTTCTGGGGGTTTGCAGCCCGCTGCACCCCCCGACAGCACTGCTGTATCCCCATTGCAGTCTGCCTGTGTATGCAAAATTGCAAGATTGGCACCTTTGATTGCAAGCTTGTCGGGACAGGAGGCATGTCTTCTGTTCCATGAACTGCCTAGCACATTTTTAGCACAGTAATGATAATAATCACACTTCTGAAATATGTTCCTCAAGCATAAAATTACTTCGGTACCTAAAGAAAGTCTTAGCTGCTTCAATCCACACTTTAGGTCTTGAAGACCCTACAAGAAGCCCTGGGGGTAGTTTTTAACCCTTAAAGATGCTGGAAATACTCTATACTTATCTAACACCAAACCTACATCAGGAGCCAGAAACTTGGCATTTCTCTGCTGAGACTCAACCGAGTAAATGTCCTCAGAGCCTCCCCTTTTGGGTCCAAACACACCCCAGCATCTGTTATTTCTTCCCTCTACTGCATTTCTACATGCTTTTCTACTAATACAGCACTCCTCCTGCATGAAAGTGGTAAGATTTTAGCTCCCCTCTGAACCTCAAATCTCCTCTTTTCCAGGGAAAAGTGGGGTCCCCATCAGCCCCGTTCCCATACAATGGAAGCTGCCTACATCATTGCACACAAATACGTTTTTGGTATTGGTAGTCTCCCACCTGTTCATACATGCATGTATATGTGTGTACCTATTGAAAAAAAAATCTGCGTTTCTTTGTATCTGTGTGTATATGAAATAGGAAGTGTAGAATATTTTCCACTTCAGTCTTGTTATTAGTTCCCCAAAATACACCCCTAACAGCATATGTAAAATTGCATAATTTTACAGTGCTGATTTGTTCTGAAGTCATTTCAAGCAGGGAATTTGGGCTACATTGTGGAAGTTCAGGAAATCATTAAAATCTGACTTATAAAATTGTGCCAGACAGTGAAACTACCAGCTACTCCCTTACTCGCTTCCCACATCCAAATATTATAATTATGGGATTTGTAAGGTAAACTTGAACATAAATCCTTGCTTACATTTTAAATGTAAAGACATGTAAATGTTAATTACATAGTCTTTATAGATAACCAATTAATTTCTTAACTTCCAAACTCAAGGGGTAGATTTGGAAAGTCCCACTTTTGAGGCTGCCTAACAATTTGAGCTGCTGTTGACATAATGGTTTTTTTGCTACATATTGTATTTTCTGGTAATAACATAATAGGCATAAATTTGATCCACTGTAAATGCACGACCAAAAATAGAATTTAAAATCGTTGGCTGTTCAGGAGGATGCACAGGACATTTTATTGTTGGACAGTATTTCATGTGAAGCTTAGAACAAGCCTTTTTGACTGTAGATGGGTTTTTTGTTTAAGTCTTTGAACAGTATATCAAGAATCATTGTCGACTTTTGAACTATATTGCCTTATGGAATCATAAAAATATTAATCTATACAAACTGTAAACCCGTGTCTTTTCCAAATTTGCAATTCATCATTCAGCTCTGCTTGAATAAATCACACAGGATTTTAAAAGTCAAAATGCTTTTTGCTGTCAATGCTCCATTGCAACTTCTTGTTTAACCTGGTTATTTCTCAGGGTGAATTTTTTCCTCCTGCCATAATTATTTCTAATTGAATGTAGTTAGCTGCTACTCCATTTTGCACAGGAGTGGCTGCCCATCAGTACAAATTTTAAATTTCCCATTGCTGATCTGTACGAGGAGGCTGCATTTGACTTACAGTGCAACAGAGGCGTGAGGATTTGTGCAGCCCTGAATCATGGGGCAGCACAAATGTGATCCTGCTCAGATGAGGAAAGACAACTGTCCCTTTGCTTAACTAACTAAAGGGTGCTGCGTGGTCCTCACCACCATTGGAGTCAGACCCTCGAGCTGGGAAAGCCGCTGCCTTTCGAAGCTGCCAGTTCCCTGCTCTTCTTCCTTGTGCATACTTTTTGTATTTGTGGGAGTTCAACAGTTTGTCACTTGGAACCGATGATTTCCTGCTTTCGATAACCTTTCTTCAGGTCACCTCAAAGCAGTTTAGGTGCCCTCAAGTATGTGGGAATTAATGTGTCCCCATGGCAAAGTGCGGCTCCCCAGCCTCGCGCAGGCACTGCCATCGTGCTAAGACTTCTTGAGCACCATCTCCAAGTTCAGCCAAATAACACTGCTCAGATGGCACCAGTATGAGTCTGAGAGAAGGACAAAAGGCTCCAAAGGTGCCTAATCAGGTCCCTGCTCCTGTTGCATGGATGAGCAATGCAGCACCTCATGCAGCTCGTGTGGATAAGCTGCTGCTCTGCTCCGCAGGGTGTTGGCTCTGGCACATCCGCGGTACAAAGCTGGGATCAGTGGAGGAAAATGAAGTGCTAATACTGTGTTATTAAAGCAAACTGCTGAGTTTGCTCTCCCCTGTAGAAGTGGAATTCTTCACGGGGAGAAGGCTCAGCATTTCCAGCAGGGTTTTCCGAGGTGCCCCAGGGGCTGTTCGGTCTCTTGACGTGACCTCTGCCAGCCCGGCTGGAGAGCCATGGGCTGCTGGGCACCCACCGTCCCCACAGCACTACTGCACGAGGAGGATTTGACCTGCTCAGCTCCCAGAATTTGCCCTTCTTTCATCCTTTGCTTTGTGGGATGCTTTTCATGCTAATATTTTGGAGAGCTGGAGCGTTATCCCTGTACCGCCAGCAGCCTCTGTGCCTGTGGTATGTAAATTTGTAGTCTCCAGAACTGTTTCTACGTGAAGTTGTGTCTCAGGCCTATTATCATTATTTAATGTCACTTTTGCAGCAGCATAACAGTAAAGCTTTTTATAATATATATTATCATTCTGAACTTTGTTGTTAGCAAGACAAAGCAGAAATAACAGTATGCTGGGTTCAGCCATCAATATAGAGGGGTCTGTCATCAATCAAATCCATAAAGCTTTTAAGCTGTCTTGTTTTAAATTAAGGTTTACAATGCATTACAATGGCATATTTAAAACTGTGTACATGTTTTATCAGCTCCTCATGACTCTGTAAATGCTTTCTGATTAGTAGGTCTAAACACAGCAGACTTGATTCAAAGCTGACTTTTACAATTAAATCCATTTATTTTGCAGGATGTTGCCTCTATTGCATGGGGGGTGTCGGGTCTCCATTTTCTTTCCTCATTAAAGGCAAAATTAAATTGGAAATGACTTTGATATTTGCTGGTATCTAGCAAGACTTGATAAAACTGTTGAATTACATGTTTGCTACTATATGAAGACTTTGGGCAGGATGTGCCATTGTAGTAGAGAAAGGGAAATATGTAAAAAGGGGAAATATTTGTAAGGGTAATATTTGTAATATAAATATATATAAGTATATATGCCATCCTTTACAATAGTGCTCACATGTCTCAGTGTCACAGCTGCTGCCATTTGGGTACCTCAGGGAGACATTAACGTGCTGTAAAGATCTCGCATTCATTTAGACAACACAGAAAAGGATGGAAAGGGAAACAGATGCGAAATGGCTTGTCTGCAGTCAGACAGCAATTCAGCAGGAGAACTGTGATTACAACCAAGTCTCCTCATTTACAGCCTGGTGCTCTGAATTCAACCAGCCGAGATCCCCTTTCTTTTCCTTATCATACCTGCACGCCCCAGCCGACAGGTAAGAGAAGCCCTGCTTAATTTGCAAGAGTAGATGCATCATTGTCAGCAGCAGGGGAGGCTTCATCCGCAGTGGGAGAAGGTCCCACCTAATGCTGCTCCCACACTGCTAAGCATCTGCTCTGGCACTAGGTGTTTAGTGTGGGATGAGCTAGGTTTGATATGTAAGAACAGTTTTGTTTCCAGCCCTAGGCTTCTCCAGTAAACCTGGCAAGAAGGCAGTCCGCCTGAAAAGTTTTGTGATCCACTCAAAGAGGAAGAACGGAGAGATGAAATGGGATATACAAGCTGTAGATGCAAACATATGTGGCATGGAAATTCAGTTTGATGCTTGAAAATGTCTTTCTTCTTCCCTTTTCCATTTAGAAATTTGAAACCCCATTGACAAACATCTTTGGGGTTCAGCGGAAGAGCTGCGGACAAACAGGAGTGGAGGAGTTAAGAGCAATACGCAGAGATGTGGCAATGGAAGAGGGCTCAGTGTGGAAAAGTAGAGCCTACACGTGCAGGTAAGGTGAGCGAAGTCCTGATGGGAATGGAGCAGATCAGCAGTTTCAGGTTGAATCATAACCGTACTGCCAAGAGCGACTGCTCTCTGCAATCTTCGTTGGCACTGTTAGATGAAACAGAATAACCTTCTCGGTTTCAAATTCAACCCACATTACGTTAATGGGTATTTGAGTCATGCCCACAGTCTGTGCAACGGCAGGAGAAATCAGAGGCATAGATCAAAAGCTCAGATCAAACCTAAATATTCTCTTCACAATCTTAATAAAGGTTGCGGTCAAGGCAGGAGCTGGCTTCTAACTGTAACTAGACAAGACTGACAACTAAATGAACGGGAAATCAAAAGCCAGTTTAATTGTTGCCTGTTGTTATTGTCGAAATGACCGGCTAATTAAATATTTATTGTTTACTGGTTTCAAGCATACATTTGGCATGTTGGGATACTGTGTAATCAGTAGATCATACATTTCCCCAGAACAAAATAGTAGCCTCACAAAAGCCTGTTGTGAGAATTAGCTGGCTAATGGGCTTGACTCACCCCCGTGAGCACCGAGGGTGCAATTTGCAATTGAGGTTTTGAGTTCCCAGCTGGAAGTGCTTCATGCTCCCATTGCATCTCCCAGCGGGGAGGCGCCGCTCTGCGCCTCCAGCCTGGGCTCTCTCGGAGCCCTGCCAGCACACGCTGCCCAAGAGAGGCAGTGATTTAGTGCAGCTGGCTCTGTCCTCCTCTCCTTGCTGCCCTCACCTCCTGTCCGGCCACGTCTGGCTCCCGTGCTTGCTGGCTCATCAACTGCCCTGAGGAATGAGGTACTGCTCTGCTCTTCCTAAAGGGAAGCTTCCCAGAAAGCAGGAATGTCCGAGACTCCAGAAATCAAGATGCTATCTGTGCCTGAGCTACAAACTATTGGCTTTTTCCATCAGCAGGAAAAATAGAAATCCTTCAGGATCACACAATCTGCCAAGTCTTAGATGAATGCTGGTCCTTTGGGATACAAGTGAGACATGTAAGAAATGAGGATAACGCAAAGACACCTGCAAAGGTGCGCAAAGTCTTAAGATGTTCCTTGTGCTCCCAGCTGCAACTTCCCAGGAATGGTACTTTAGGGTGGGGGAGGAAAAACATTTGCACCATACCATGGCCCAAGTGTATGGCAGCGGCTGGGTATCGAACCTGAGAGATGCTCCTGTGAGACCCTTGACGGATGCAACACTGCCAGCTGCTCTTGGGAGGGGGAGACCACGCTCACAGATTGCACAGCAAAAAACACTTCATGCCAAGGCTCTCAACGGAGCCTTTTCTCTGATTTCCACCCCTGGGCGACAAGGCTGGGTCTCAGCAGACTGTCAGCCTCACACGCACCTGCCTAACGGCAAGGAGGGAAGGGGCAGAGGGCAAGGGGAGAGCCAGACCACCCTCTCTCCACCAGCAAATGTTGCAGGGGAAGACTGCCAAGCTGCGAGCAAGCAAGGCTGGGAATGCTCACGGGCCTGGAGACATCTTTATTAGGAAGGAGGAGGAGAATCCAGGCAAGCAAAGCCAGGAGGAAGGAGGGAAAGTCTGCAAAAATGAGAGTGGGCTCAATTGCAGTGAGCTTCACTCAGAGCTATCCCTACCAACAATCAGGCCTTTTTAGTCACAAAATAAAAACAAACCAAAAAAAAGCAAAGTTGGCATTTGCAATTTCTCAATTAAAATATAATTTACACCCTGCGCGCTCTCTCAGATCAAAGCAGGCTTTATTCACCCAAGTGTGAAACAATATTTACAGAAACATTTTGTGGCTTAATACGCTGCCTGGACGTTTCAGCCACCTGCCCGCACATGGACATGCGCACCAGCTCCGTGGGCCAAAGGCAGCTCCACTTCCACAGCCCAAGGCTGGTACCTGGGGATCAGCAGGAGTGGAATTTCCCCAGAGCTCATCTGGCTGCTCGGGGCTCCCTTTGTGGCCCAGGAATAAAACCACACTGCTATAAAGTGCAATCCATCAAAGCCTGTGCTGGCTGGGTCGGCTGAGTCCTTCCCTAGGAGCCGTCCCTTCCTACAGCAGCTTCTGGGCCTTGCCAGAGGGTCTTTACCCCTGCCAGCTCCTGATTTCAGGGGTTTTTTTTCCTGAGTGAATAGGGAGCCTTGAGAGTGAAATGGAGTTTTACTGGGCTGGGAGGACGGAACTAAAGTGGGAGCAGGGATGCTCTTGTAGAGGCCTGTGCTAAGGAGGAGTTGAACCGCTGAAGGGTGCTTTCCTCTCCAGCAGCTACTCAAAGATGAAAAAAAAAGTGTGGAGAAGGGTTTGCACTTTGCTACATAATTTCTGATCGTTTTGATTCATTCGTGAAGGCAATTGCCTTCTAGTTCTGTCAATCCCAGATTGCTCTGAAGAGCTTTTGGCATAAATAGGATTGGAGCAGCTTTCTGGTACTTACCTTTTTGGTATGAGGTATTGGCATGAGGTCTTCCAGTGCAAGGATTTAATCTGTATAGAATCACATACTCCTTGCAATAGCTTCATTAGAAGATTTTGGTTACATCAATTTTTTTTTTATTTATTTTTTTTGCAAGTTACCTGCATTCAAGGGCAATGAATATGCAGTTTGTGTTTAGGAAAAAAATCTTCATGAAACTTAATGGAAATTTTATAACAAGCACCCCACTTTCATTAATTGGTTCCCTAATTCAGTGAAGCATTAGTCATATAATTAATTTTAAGCATTCGATCTCTACAATCAAAATTGCTGGCTCTGATCCGAAGCAAATCAAACTATCAGCAGCTTTGCCATTGATTTCCATGGATGGGATCCAAAGGAACTATGCACATGTTAGAATTAAACATATCCTTAACTGACTTGCTGGGGGCCATATTTAGATCTTCTTAAATCACCTGTACCAAACAGGGCCCTACAAGTACTTATAACAAAAGTGGGAATGAAAAGGTAGTGACCTCCCCAGAACGGTGCCCATCCCTCAGGACAGAAGCTTACCCAACTCTTTGTTGTGTCCTCCTAGGGTTTTGCTCACGTACCTAAACCACTTGCTAAATTAGAAATCTCTAGCCACTGTGACATAGACTGTCTCAGACTGAGAAATATGTGGGACCAAAACCTCCCCTTAGCACCTGACCGGGTCACGGGGGATCAGCCACCTACCCTTCCCCAGTTGTGAAGAAATCTAATAAATCCTGGGTTGAGGGCCTTTTGTGCTTCCCCCCCCCTCCTCCTTTTTTTAACTTACTATTGTTATTATAACATTAGCTCTACACACTCACATCTTATTTGTGAGCCAAAGAATTATAGATAGTAATTGGGTAATCTCTCAGTTATCCCCAGTGACGTAATTATCATCATTAACTGTATTTATTTCACTAATTTGGAGGATTTCTTTTGGGGGTTTCATTCTCCAGGCCTATTAGTTTGACTGATTATTGGGTATACTGGAAATAGCAAGGCAGAATTACACAATTATTTCAAAAACGATGGGTCATATCTTACAAAACACAAGGTAAAAGAAAAACTCATTCTATTTCAGGGATATATCTAAAATCAGGACTTTCAGTTCAGAACCTGATTATGTAAATTATGAAGTTTCATCTCTATTGCACTGAGTTTCTGAATATACAGTGTAATTTGTTGTGTTATGCTACAACAAGAAATGGCTACTGTAAATTGAAAGTCAATGCAAACAGCAAACATAATGCCTCAAGGAAAGAGTGCCATGATCTGAAATTTTGGAGGTAATGCAACTTCTTTGTCTGACTGGTGCACTTGTACTTGAGCGTAATTAAAAAGCCCTGGAAGTGAAAGTAATTCCTGCAGCTTTGTACCAGGAGATGGATCACCCAGCTAATGAGAAAGATCTCATCCACATAGTCTCCACAGCAATGTCAAGCACAGGGGGGCTTTCAGCCCCATCTTGCTGCTGTTGAATCACAAAGGATGACTTGGGCTTCGTATACAGTGCTACTAACTTTTATATTTAGGAACACATGTGATAGCTGGTCCAGCACCACCAAGCAACAGATGACATTTCTTATTTCTTTCCACCCCAATTTTCTGTGTGTTTGTTGTGGGTTTTTTAAGAGCCTGAAGCAGAAAAATATAACTGTTGGAAATTGCTTTACATCAGTTGATTATCTCTGGCTAAGTTGAGAGCATTTGGCCTTGCTTATTTGAAATAATTTAACACGAGAACCCCATGGAGGGTGGTAATTTACAGGGTATAGTCTCAATTGTGGTATGTACATATTGCGAGGCAAAGGGCGGGGGAACTGCCAAACATATTTAGATAAATCTTTGAACTGCTGCTTATTATTCCAGGCTGTGTCTTGTTTCAGTAGACCAAATGCTGTTAAAATCAGCAACGTGCTCATATTAGAAGCAAAATCATTTGATGCTCTTTCTCTGCTCAGAGCCACGAAACCTAAAATGTTCAGTGTAACCTGTAAGTTCATCTAAATGTGTTGTACGTCCGTGTATGTTTGCAGGGTTTAAGTCCGGTGCTCTGTTGTAGGTGGAAGGTTGCTTTTTGTTCTCCCCAAATTCTCCAGGTTAGTACCTCGTGCTTCTTTAGGCTACGCTGCCCCATCAGTCATCACTGCCACCTCCTGCCTTCTGCCGGCAGAGCCTTCTGTTACCTGCCTGCTTTGGTGGCCACCCAGCAAAGCCAGCTCCTTACTAGCACTTGCTATGGATGCAGTTTTTGATTAATTAAAGGATTATCTTGAATTTTGATTGTTATTTCTTTAATTACGACCGGTGAATTGCAATACTGTTTCAGTAACCAAGTATCTGTTTTATACACAAATATTGGCTTTTTGGTCTGATGTGGCAGAAGCCTACTCACACCTCTGCCAATACCTTCCTCCTAAGTAATTGGTTTTCTCAAGGTTATTTATTTAGATGACTGTTTGATAGCAGACTGCAATTTTATTGTCTTCAATACACATAAAACGAGTTTTTCTCTATTAATTGTCCTCTGAACGTCATTCTTTCACTCAAACTAGAGCCAAAAGACAAGACCAGTCACAGATCAAATGCCAATATCTGGTGTAAATCTGTGTAAGACAATGGATTATACAAGCAGAGAATCTGGGCCCGTATATATTAGAGAAAGTGAGAAATAAATCTTACCTGTGCTGAGAGACTGCATTAGCTTATTGTGCTTGTAAGACTTTGAAAAACCTAATATAGATTCCTGTAGTGGATGAGCAGAGGGAGCTCCATCATTTCCTACGTGCGTTTGGCAAGCCCAACCGCTACGTCAAGCTCCTTTGTGCCTTTCTTTTTCTGCCTTGTTAAGAGTAGGCAGCGAGTTTGCTCACATGAAAAGTTAACTGGTTAAACTGGATTTCATCTCACCCGCTAAAGGAGCTCAGGTGAAAGCAGCCTGATTTCAAGGTACAGTGGTGTTAAAATTTAATGTGGTTTAGCCAGGGCGCTCTTAAATCACATCTCTGTTTAACCCCGATACCTTCCCTGAGTGTCCCCCGAGTTGCCAGGGCACAAATTAAGCCAAGATTTTCTGTATTTTCACAGGCCATGGGAAACAAGGTAGAACCAGGAGGGTGCCCACCCATGTGGGATCTCATCCCTGTGGCTCATTTCCATGTTTCCAGAACAAATTTTTCCCCAAAGGCAGACCTGGAGATATCTCTGCTGAGTCTCTCGACACCCCGTTTCTCTCTCAGACCTGGAGCAATTTGATAAGGTAGGAAGCTCAGCTTTCGCTTAAGATATTTTGAGCTTTGCTCATTGCAGAGAAAAGCCTGAAGGCATGAAGTGGGGATATCTGGGCTCAAAAGCCGGACGGCAAAATAAACCTCTTGCCTCAAATATTAATACTTCAAGCCTTTTCTCATGATCCTGAGGAATGAGGGTGGTGACATAATTTTGGGGAGACCTGAGCACCTGTGATTAACTGTGCTGCTCACCCCTAGAGAAGGAGCCGCTGAATCCCATGAGGTTTAGCCGCCTTAGTGGGAAATCAGAGGTACAAATGAGCAGGAACAAGGGTATAGCATATTCTCGCCATTTCCTAGCTGTTGCTGTTACATGGGGTTACAGCACTGAAGGATTGTATTTAAATCCCCAAAAAGGTTTCCAATTTAAAAAAAAAATAAAAATATTCATGTTTTGTAAAGTTCACCCTTCAGTGTAATCTTCCAGTGATTTAGAAATGTAATTATAAAGCCAATTGACAGTGCCCTTTAAAATATGTCATGTAGGAAAATTAATTTTAGGATTTCTTTCCTTTTTTTTTTTTTTTTAACTTCACTGTCACGTCTTGGGCTGGAGAGAAGCATTTGAAGGTCCAGTGAACCTTCCTCACAGGGACAGGGAATAGTGAGGCAATGATGTGCAATCCCACCGCGTTCCTCTTTCTTGCTCCTCATTGTAACATTTTTCTGTATCACAGGCCAGATGTTCTTTCTTCTCGGAGCTTTCAGCCAGCACTGAACAGGGAGTGGGACTAACCTGCTCAATTTTTCAGAAACCTTAGGCAGCATCTAGATGACAGTACATAAGCGCTTTGGGATGAGAGCATGCTGATGGCCAAGCCAGGGAGATGGAGCCAGCAGGGAAGCTCAGGTCTCCTACGTGTAACTCCCTGCATGTGGAAGGGACCTCTTTAGCCTCGCCTGGTTTCCATGACCCAAGCACAGCCTGAATTAAGTTGCTGCAATGCAGGTTGCACAAATACAGACTAATATAATTTGTCACAATTAGGGCTTGATTGGATGTTTTCAGTCAGGGTGCTCCACGCCAAACTGTTACAAATGACCTCTTAGCCTTAGAGCATAAAACAGATTTGCTAAATCGAGGGAGAGACGGGAAGGCAGACAAGGGGAGCCGCTGTCTCCCGTGGCCGTGCACCTCTGTTGCACAGCACCTGCAGGGCAGTGCCGCTGGGACACACCAAGGCTTGAAAGCAGGGAAACTATCCGGCGCATATGATTGAGGAACATTCCTAACTTAGGAGGAGTATTTTAAGGTCTCTGAGTATTTTCATCTCTGTGAAAGTGTAATCCGTCCGCTTCGTCCTTGGCATTCATTTCCATTTGGCTGGAAAGATGGGAAGGGAGGGGAAATGGGAGTTTTGTCTGCAGCGAGGTCAGGGCAGCCAGTGTGTGTCGGGCAGAGGGGGGTCTCGTGGGAAGTGGGGACAGTCCCTCCCAGCCTGTGGGAGTTGCCTAGTTTGGGGCTGG